>NC_140588.1:255497877-256122877 GCF_964204655.1 Triturus cristatus
TGACACTGACTGACTGACACTGATTGACTGACACTGACTGACTGACACTGATTGACTGACACTGACTGACACTGATTGACTGACACTGACAGACTGACTGACACTGACTGACTGACATTGACTGACATTGACTGACACTGACTGACTACTCTCTACTACTCTACTACTGACTCTCTACTACTCTCTACTACTCTCTCTCTACTACTCACTCTCTACTACTCACTCTCTACTACTCTCTACTACTCACTCTCTACTACTCTACTACTCACTCTCTACTACTCACTCGCTACTACTCTCTACTGCTCACTCTCTACTACTCACTCTCTGCTACTCACGCTCTACTACTCTCTACTACTCACTCTCTACTACTCTCTACTATTCACTCTCTACTACTCACTCTCTACTACTCACTCTACTACTTTCTACTACTCTCTACCACTCACTCTCTACTACTCTACTACTCACTCTCTACCACTCTCTACTACTCACTCGCTACTACTCTCTACTACTCACTCTCTACTACACTCTCTACTACTCTCTCTCTCTACTACTACTCTCTACTATTCACTCTCTAATACTCACTCTCTACTACTCTCTACTACTCACTCTACTACTCACTGCTGCTCTCTAGCACTCACTCTCTACTACTCTACTACTCTCTCTCTACTACTCACTCTCTACTACTCTCTCTCTACTACTCTCTACTACTCACTCTCTACTACTGACTCTACTACTCTCTACTACTCACTCTCTACTACTCTCTCTCTACTACTCACTCTCTACTATTCACTCTCTACTACTCACTCTCTACTACTCGCTCTCTACTACTCACTCTCCACTACTCACTCTCTACTACTCGCTCTCTACTACTCTCTACTACTCACTCTCTACTACTCACTCTCTACTACTCTCTACTACTCTCTCTGCTACTCACTCTCTACTATTCTCTACTACTCACTCTACTACTCTCTCCTACTCTCTACCACTCACTCTCTGCTACTCTACTACTCACTCTCTACTACTCTCTCTCTACTACTCACTCTCTAGTACTCGACTACTCTCTACTACTCGCTCTACTACTCACTCTCTACTATTCTCTACTACTCACTCTACTACTCTCTCCTACTCTCTACCACTCACTCTCTGCTACTCTACTACTCACTCTCTACTACTCTCTCTCTACTACTCACTCTCTACTACTCACTCTACTACTCTATACTACTCACTCTGTACAACTCTCTACTACTCACTCTGTACTACTCACTCTCTACTACTCATTCTCTACTACTCTCTACTGCTCACTCTCCACTACTCATTCTCTACTACTCGCTCTCAACTACTCTCTACTACTCACTCTACTACTCACTCTCTACTACTCTACTACTCTCTCTACTTCTCACTCTCTACTACTCTCTCTACTACTCACTCTCTACTACACACTCTCTACTACTTGCTCTCTGCTACTCGCTCTCTACTACTCTCTAGTACTCACTCTAATACTCACTCTCTACTACTCTCTACTACTCACTCGCTACTACTCCACTACTCTCTACTACTCACTCTCTACTACTCACGCTCTACTACTCTACTACTCTCTACTACTCTCTCTCTACTACTCACTCTCTACTACTCACTCTCTACTACTCTCTACTACTCACTCTCTACTACTCTCTACTACTCACTCTCTACTACTCTCTCTACCACTCTCTACTACTCACTCTCTACTACTCTCTACTACTCACTCTCTACTACTCTCTCTCTACTACTCACTCTGCTACTCACTCTCTACTACTCTCTACTACTCACTCTCTACTACTCTCTACTACTCTCTACTACTCTCTCTCTACTACTCTCTTTCTACTACTCTCTACTACTCACTCTGCTACTCACTCTCTACTACTCTCTACTACTCACTCTCTACTACTCACTCTCTACTACTCTCTACTACTTTCTACTACTCACTCTACTACTCACTCTCTACTACTCTCTACTACTCACTCTCTAATACTCACTCTCTACTACTCACTCTCTACTACTCACTCTTCTACTCTCTACTACTCACTCTCTGATACTTTCTCTACTACTCTCTACTACTCACTCTAATACTCACTCTCTACTACTCTTTACTACTCACTCTCTACTACTCCACTACTCTCTACTACTCACTCTCTACTACTCACGCTCTACTACTCTACTACTCTCTACTACTCTCTCTCTACTACTCACTCTCTACTACTCACTCTCTACTACTCACTCTCTATTACTCTCTACTACTCACTCTCTTCTACTCTCTACTACTCACTCTCTACTACTCTCTCTACCACTCTCTACTACTCTCTACTACTTTCTACTACTCACTCTACTACTCACTCTCTACTACTCTCTACTACTCACTCTCTAATACTCACTCTCTACTACTCACTCTCTACTACTCACTCTACTACTCACTCTTTGATACTTTCTCTACTATTCTCTACTACTCTCTACTACTCACTCTCTACTCTCTATTACTCGCTCTCTACTCTCTACCTCTCTACCTCTCTCTCTACTACTCTCTACCTCTCTACCTCTACTTCTCTACCTCTACACCTCTACCTATACACCTCTACCTCTCTACCTCTCTGTACATGCACACATATGCACATATATATATGCATATATATGCATATGCATTTGTATATATGTATGTGTATATATATATATATATATACATATATAAACATATAATCTGCATATCTATATAAATATAAATTCATGCAAACATATACATATACATATATGCATACATATGCATGGTATGTATATTAAATTTTGAAAAACACTAATAAAAGCAAAGCTAAAAAGCCACCTAATTATAAACAGAATTGCTTTAACTTAAACGAGGGCGAGACCTATTGCATTTTCAATGCTTGTTTACTTTGGTTCCATCAAGAAGGCATTCAGATGTGACACATTTGCCATAAATTCGGAATGGTAGCACTCTAGTTCCTCATTAGATCACTGTAGCAAAGCTACTGCTCACCATGGAAGTCTGCTGCTGGTATTGAAAGTGCATGTTTCTGTCTGCATGTCAGAACTTTTTAATGAAATAGAAGAGGATTTGAGAAGTCAAAATGTGCCCTAATTTTTCTTTCTGCAGCACTAATCATAATTTCTATGGCAAAATGAACCCCCTCATTTTGTTCCTTTGCAAATTGAATGTTTTAAATGTTACCACTTTATTCCAATCAAGATGGCTTCAGGTGTGCCATACCTTTGTCATAAGTAAGACTGTTAGCGCTCTAGTTGTTCTTTAAAACACTCTGGGATTTCTGTCATTGGGCTATACTTGGGCTACATCTGGGTGATATTTGTGCTACATTTGGGCTGTTTTGTCTCTGGTGGCCATCTTGGGAACCTTGTTATGAAGATTCCTAATTTCCTTATTTACTGCAGTCTCCTCAGTAGGCATACTGTCAGTTTTTTACTTTGATTCAATGAAGAAGGCATTCAGATGTGTCACACATTTTCCATAAATTCAGAATGTTAGCACTCTAGTTGCTCATTAGATCACTGTAGTAAAGCTACCGCTCACCAGGGAAGTCTGCTGCTGGTATTGAAAAAGCATGTTTCAGTCTGCATTTCAGAATTCTTTAATGAAATAGAAGAGGATTTGAGAAGTCACTCAAAATGTGCCCTCATTTTTCTTTCTGCAGCACTAATCATACATTCTATGGCAAAATGAACCCTCTCATTTTGTTCCTTTTTAAATTAAATGTTTTAAATGTTACCACTTTATTCCAATCAAGATGGCTTCCGGTGTGCCATACCTTTGTCAAAAGTAAGACTGTTAGCGCTCTAGTTGTTCTTTGGAACACTCTGGGAAGCTGCAGTAGAACACAAAGGAATCAACTTACAATCTCTGCCCTTGTTGGATGTACATGTTTTACTGAGAATGTCAGACTTCATTCTCACATGACTGAGAAAGATAATGTGAATTTACAGAAAATATGCTCTCAGTTTAGCTCATAGATCACCTTCCAAACCTCTGTGGGAAAAGCATGTGAAAATAGTTTTCTCTCAAACTTGATTCATGATATCCCAGCAGAAGGCTTTTTCACATGGTAAAATCACCTTAGAACATACCACAATTCCGAAAATGAGTATGGTACCATCAACAAATGATTTATAATATAACTAAAGTCTTAAAACCTTCTATTAACTGCAATGCTTTTTAATGAGGTGCTATCATGTATATTGGTCCCAAGATGGCTGCCAACACTTCTTGGATGAAGTGCTGACAGCCAATCAGATCTCACAATGAGATGTGTGGTTAGGCTCCGCCCAGATATATATATGATTTTGCTTTTGATTTTCACAGGAACTACTGAACGGATTTACACCATATATGCAAAAGGCACATGCCTGACCTGAGGACTACCTCTTTGCCAAATTTCAAGTAATTCTGTTCAGCCGTTCGGGCTGTACCTTCGACTAAAGGTCCTATGGGAAAATGCATGGGGAAAACGTGTTTTGGGACCCCCCTTTTTTCTCAGCCCCCGCTTGACGAATCACCCCGAGACTTTCAGGGTAAGAGCTGAGCGGAGCGCCCCATTAGTTTTGAAAATTTCACGAACATAAGTCAACCTAGAATTTTCAGATTTCCTATGGGAACTCGGTCCTAACCATAACTATCTACTGGCGACCGCCAGTAGATAATATATATATATATATATATATATATATATATATATATATATATATATATATATATATATATATATATATATATATATATATATATTTATATATATATATATATTCACAGAAAAAAATATAGGTTTCAGGCACGTTATAGTTAGGAATTAGCATTTAAAAAACCTCAGAAATTCACTGAAAAAACCATAGGTTTCAGGGGTGTTATAGTTAGCTGGACTTTTCACTTGTACAAAACCATTGAAATTCCTCCGTTATAGTTAGTTCAGCTAACTATAACTCGCGCGCCCGCAATGCACTGCTGATGACGTCACATATTACATCACTCATGACATGGTCAGTGACATCACTCATGACATCACTGATGACATCTCAAATGACATCACTGATGACATCATCCAGTGAATGTGTGTTTTTCTGAAAATTAAATATGTTTTATATATGTATATCTCAAGGTCGATGGAAGAATAAATGGGTAAATAAGTGTCTAAATGGATGATTTGTTTTTGAAAAATTGATTGTGTAACTGACTGATTAAGTGCATCATAGTGAATACATGGCTTAGTGAGTAATGTTTAAATATGTAAATATCTGTATCAGTCTCTCACTTTGTGTATAAGTGGCTGCATGGGTTGGTGAGTAGCTACATGGGTGTCTATATAGGTTATTAGTTGGTTTTTTGAGTATCAGTCTGAGTGTCTGCATGGTTCGTGGGGGGTATTACGTAGTGCATAGGTGCATGAATGAGTGACTCACTCTTTGTATGTGTTGAAGACAGCATGTGTGCAGGACTGTATGGGTGGATGAGTGTGTGTATGGGTGTGTTAGTGAGTGAATGACTGTCTCAATAGTGTCTTTATGAGTAACTACATATGTTTTAAACTAGTATATGTGACTATTGGTGTATATAAGTGAGTATATGTGAGAGTGAGAGATTGAAAGAGTTCCTGTATGAATAAGTATGTGTTTCTATAAGTGATTGTTTAAAAGACTAAGTATGTGTAAGTTTCCGTAGAAGTAAGTGTGATGGTGTGTGTATAACTGTATATGCAAATAAATGTATGTTTGATTCTTTATTAGCATGAGTGACTATGTGTGTGAGTAACTCTATGGATGAGTGGCATTGTGTAACAGGATGTATAGGTGTATGAGTGCATATGATGAGTGAATACATGTATGAGTGACTGTATAGGACTGTTGGTGAATGAGTGGATGTGTATGTGGATCTTAGAATTACTGAAGAGGTTGTTGTAACTGGTATTGGTATGTCCATTGTTTTTAAAAGTTTAGTCTCTATTTTTGAATGTGTGTATCAAAGGTTATATTAGGGTGAGAGGAGGTCTGCCACTCTATCACAAGGATGATGTCATCAGTGATGTCATCAGTGATGTCATTTGAGATGTCATCAGTGATGTCATGAGTGATGTCACTGACCATGTCATGAGTGATGTAATATGTGACGTCATCAGCAGTGCATTGCGGGCGCGCGAGTTATAGTTAGCTGAACTAACTATAACGGGGGAATTTCAATGGTTTTGTACAAGTGAAAAGTCCAGCTAACTATAACACCCCTGAAACCTATGGTTTTTTCAGTGAATTTCTGAAAACCTATGGTTTTTTCTGTGAATTTCAAAGGTTTTTTAAATGCTAATTTCTAACTATGCCTACAGAGATAGGACATGTGAAGAAAGAAGAAAAAATGCACAGAAAGAAAAAAAAGAAGTGCAGAACGAAGCAACAGAAGTCCTCAAAGACGAAGAAAAGTGCAGGAAGAAGGATAACGTGCAGAAAGAACAAAAAGAAGAGCAGAAAGAAGCCTTGTTGCAAAATCATCCTGTACCCTCAACTTTTTCAGACGGATACTGGTGGTAACTGAGTCTGACTAACCAGTCCTAGAGCCAGTGCTATGTTAAAAGACACTTAGAATACAGTGAAAACACCTACATACACTAGGGAACATTATGCGTTGGGGTCCCCCTGTGATTAGCATGACCTCCTCTGTAAGCCCCTAGTATATAATAGGGCAGGGGGATTAAAACTACCTCTTAAAACAAGCCACAGGGCGTTTTTGCACACGTTAACTCAGGCCCGTCCCCTCCCTTCACCACTGTGTAAACACGCCCTGTGTCCGTTTTTAGTCGGGAGATTAATTTCATTTGAATCTTGAGGGTCCCTAGGGTCCAACTAGCCCACTAGGTACCTCCAGTAAGTGCCACAGAGCTGCGTTGTAGAGAGGTGTAAAAAGTGGCACGGCCTGGACCACCTCTCTGCAATGCAGCTCAGTGGCGCTTACTGGAAGCACTTGGTGGGCTAGTTAGCCCCCAGGGGCCCTCAGTATTGAAGGAAAATTATATCCCAAATTTAAAACGTGCCATAGTGCGTGTATGCACACGTCACCTCAGGCCCCGTCCCCTCCCTTCACCACTGTGTAAACGCGCCCTGTGGCTGTTCTAAGTTGAGAGATTAAGTCCCCTTGAATCCTAAGGGTCCCTAGGGACAAACTAGACCACTAGGTAACTCCAGTAAGCGCCACAGAGCTGCATTGCAGAGAGGTGTAAAAAGGGGCTTGGCCTCAGAACACCTGTCTGCAGCGCAGCTCCCTGGTGCATACTGGAGATGCCTGTTGGGCTAGTTGGCCCTCAGGGACCCTCAGTATTGAAGAGGAATTAATTCCCCAACTTACAACTCGCCAGGGGGTGCGTTTGCAGAGTGCTGCAAGGAGGGGGCGTGGCCTCCGGCACGATGCCAGTCTTTTATTTATTTTAATTTTTTAAGAAGGGGGGCTGTGTGGTTCCCCTTCTTATTCTAATTTATTGGCCCTGATAACCCCATCCCCCAGGGCCTGTCTCCTAATGATATTTTTTTGACCCCAATCCCCAGGGCCGGCCACTGTTTTTTATTATTTTTAAACAATATATATTTATAGACACACCTAGGACATGCTGGACAAACCGTACGTACCTATCACCATGACGATTTGCGTGATATTCATTAAAAGGCGACTATGCATACAATGAATCCACGTGGAATGTATTTACACCACTAGTGAAGCTCCGACATGTCTGATGCCCTACCGTGCCTAATCCCGGTAGACACCCTTGTCGTTTATTTATACAAACATGGGTAGCTATTGACGGGCACATTTAATACACATGCACACCAAGCCATTCAAAGGGGATTCGACAAAAATTCGACCAAAACTATGCAAGAAACCCCCCTCACGGTTAATAAAACACACATCCACTGCCGGATGTGTAATACTTTTTATTTTACTCTCTGGAAAGGGGACGAACATCACTTGAGAGTCACAGCGTGCTCCTGGCAGAGCCCAATGCTGTGTTACACCCACCATTGCCTGCTGAGTGCCACACACCTCTGTGTTGTATTCCACTAGCTAGTGCATATGCTATGACACTCTCTAGCCCATGTGCACTGCAACACCAACCCGTGAATATGTCATGCCACACTTGTCTTCGCACGGGTTATATTGCCCCATCTAACGTGCCTTCCTCGATGCCTATGTTATAACGCACAGTGCTATGCCATACATATTACAATCTGGGATCCATATCTTTGTCACAGTGCATATGCAACGTTACACTCCCCATCACATATTTTATATTACAACTTTAGAGACTAGTTAGGTTACACAACACTGCCCTGTGCATATTACACTCCAAGGCGCATATCGCATAGCACGCGCTAGTGTCTGTGCTATCTCGCGCTCTCCAATGAATCTGTCAATGCGCACAATGTATTGCATATTATATTTCACGCCCGGTTCATCTTATATCACACTTTTTGGTGCATAGTTTATACCATACACTATATCTAGTTTTCAATTTAAATCGTGCTCTCAGGACTATGTTCTATATAACACTGTGTTCACCTACCCTTTTCACGGGCATTACATTTTGCGATAGGGGGTGGAGGGTCAGGGGGTGTTTCTGCCAAGTGAGCCCGGAGTCACAGTCACAAACGTCCTCTTCTTCCTGAATAAAAGTGAGATTATGCTGCATACTTGTTCATATTTTAAGTAGTTCGCACAGACACACGTTTTAAAAACAATGAAGTTCCTAATACCCGCCTTCTCTGAACAGTTAGCCTGCTGCCCCATCCCCCTCCTCCCTATCCTCTGTTGTGTGAATCCATGGACTAGCCTCCTCCCTCCTGCCATGCATGGTCTGATGTGCTGCCACTGTCCTCAATTTAGTATGATGTACCAGTCCACTCCTCCTGCCCTCCATCATTGACCTCCTGCTTAAACTCTGTGCTTAGCTTGCTGCCCCTATTCTCCTTCCCCCTGCCCTCCGATATCTTTGTGTATGCCCCTGCTCCATCCTTTTTGCCCACCATGTTCCATGGACCTGCCACTCCTATCTACTCTGAGTGTTCTGTTGAGCTGCCACTCCCCTCCAACCTGCCTAGCATTGTCAGATGACTGTAACCTGTCCCTGCCACCTCCACCCTGCCTGTCCACATGCCATGCCCCTATCCTCTTCCTCCTGTCCTACATGGTCCATTGTACTGCCACACCCTTCTGCCCTCCCTGGTCTGTTGTGCTGCAACTGCTCCTCCTGCCTGCCCCGTGTGGTCTGTTGTGAGGCCCCTTCCCCTGAACTTTCTTGTCTGTGCACAGGTCCTGACCCTCCCTTCTATCCTCCATCGTCCTTTGTGCATGCCCCTGCACCCTCCTTCTTGCCCATCATAGCCATTGTGCTACCACTAACCCTCCCACTTGCCATGCATGGTCTTCTGTGCTGCCATGGCCCCTCCCACCTTCCCTGTGTGGTCAGTTAGCTGTCCCTGAACCCCTCCCACCTTCCCTCCATGGTCTGTGTGTATGCCATCACAGTCTCACTGTTGCTCTTCATGGTGTGTCTTGCTTCTAGTGCCCACCCTGCCTGACCTCCATGGCTATCTTGCTGCTCCTGCCCTGCCCCCTTGCCCCCAGCCCTCTGTTTACATGTACAGACCCCTACTCCCTCCCTCCTGGCTTGTCTGTTCCATTGTAATGCCCCTGATCCATCCCTCCTGCCCTTTATGGTCTGTTATGCTGCAACTTTCTCTCCTGTCTGTCCATTATGGTCCTGCCTCTTTCCCATCTGTTCTCTGTTGTCCATGTGCATGGTCCTGTCCCCTCCCTCTTGCTTTCTATGGATTGTTGTGCTGCACTCCCGTCCCGCATGCCCTGTGTGGTGTATTGTGCTGCTGCAAACCCTGATGCCTGCCCTGCAGGGTCAGTTTGGTGCACCTCTCCATGTCCCTCCTGTCATCTGTTATCCAAGTCCATGTCCCTACCCCATTTCCTTCCATGATCCAATGTACCATACTTGCGAACATTTTGAACTTGGTAAGAGGGAGATTTTGAAAAAAAACTGGGGTATTGATTTTCCCCTTTGAAATACATTGAAAAAGAGGAGATTGTAGACAGGAGACAGATCAAATAAAGGCCATTTGAGCTTAAAAACATTGGACGTTTCCTGGCTGAATCGGGTCTGTTGGCATGTATGGTTGTACTACCATTGCCTCTTCCTTCTGCCCACAATGGTCTATTACATTGCCACAGCCTCTCTTGCAAGTCCTGTATTGTTGGTTTGTTGCCCCTGCCCCCCTTTCCACTGCCCTCCATAGTCTGTTGTGCTGCCACGGCCCTTCCTGCCTGCTCAGTGTGGTTAAAATGTTGCCTTTGCACCCTCCTACCTGCCTTCAATTTTCAGAGTCCGTGCCCCTGGCCTCTGCCTCTCAACAGTATCCTAATGAACAACTAGATTGCTAACATTCTATATTTATTACAAAAGTGTGGAACGCCTGACGTCATCTTGATGTAATCAAAACTGTAATACCTAGAGCATTTCCTTTTGAAATTACATATATGAGAGGGTCTTATTGGCATCAAAATTATGGTTAGTGCTCTAAAAGACTAAAATAAGGACATATTTTCTGAGTTTTCAAATAGCGAGAAAGCACTTTTAAATTATTTGTTACCTTTATGTTTTTTTATCCAGTTGACCACTTGGTTAAATGTTGCACTTAGGGGAGAGGATGCGGTGTTACTTCCAGAACTGCAGACTTTGCAACTGGGGAACCAGGTTGGAGTTTCTGCTTCAGCTCAACATTCTGTGATTCTGGTCAAATCACTTAGTCTCCCCATGTCTACAACCAAAATGAATTTGTTCTTGTGTGATGTAACCAATGCTCATGTAAAGCACTCCAATACCTGACAAGTCTGCACTATATAACACTGCAAAAACACACAATAATAAGTGTTTTGCACACTTCTGTCATTGGGCTATATTTGGGCTACATCTGGGTGAATTTGGGCTACATTTGGGCTCTTTTGTCTCTGGTGGCCATCTTGGGAGATTTATTTGTTATGAAGTTTCCTAATTTCCTCATGTACTGCAGTCTCCTCAGTAGGAAATGCTTTCAGTTTTTTACTTTGATTCCATCATGAAGGTATTCAGATATGTCACACATTTGCCATAAATTCTGAATGTTAGCACTCTAGTTGCTCATTAGATCACTGTAGTAAAACTACTGTTCACCATGGAAGTCTGCTCCTGGTATTAAAAGTGCATGTTTCAGTCTGCATGTCAGAATTTTTTAATGAAATAGAAGAGGACTTGAGAAGTCACTCAAAATGTGCCCTCATTTTCTTTCTTCAGCATTAATCATAATTTCTATGGCAAAATGAACCCCCTCATTGTGTTCCTTTTTAAATTAAAGGTTTTAAGTGTTACCAGTTTATTCCAATCAAGATGGCTTCAGGTGTGCCATACTTTTGTCATAATGAAGACAGTAAGCGCTCTAGTTGTTTTTAAGAACACTCTGGGACATTCTGTCATTGGGCTATACTTGGGCTACATCTGGGTGATATTTGGGCTACATTTGGGCTCTTTTGTCTCTGGTGGCCATCTTGGCAGACTTATTTGTTATGAAGTTTCCTAATTTCCTCATTTAATGCAGTCTCCTCAGTAGGAAATACTTTCAGTTTTTTACTTTGATTCCAAAGGCATTCAGATGTGTCACACATTTGCCATAAATTCAGAATGTTAGCACTCTTTTTGCTCATTAGATCACTGTAGTAAAGCTACTGCTCACCAGGGAAAACTGCTGCTGGTATTGAAAGTGCATGTTTCAGTCTGCATGTCAGAATTTTTTAATGAAATAGAAGAGGATTTGAGAAGTCACTCAAAATGTTTCCTAATTTTTCTTTCTGCAGCACTAATCATACTTTTTATGGAAAAATTAACCCCCTCATTTTGTTCCTTTTTAAATTAAATGTTTTAAGAGTTACCACTTTAATCCAAGCAAGATGGCTTCAGGTGTGCCATACGTTTATCATAAGTAGGACTGTTAGCGCTCTAGTTGTTCTTTGGAACACTCTGGGAAGCTGCAGTAGAACACAAAGGAATCAACTGACAATCTCTGCCCTTGTTGGATGTACATGTTTTACTGAGAATGTCAGACTTCATTCTCACATGACTGAGAAAGATAATGTGAATTTACTGAAAATATGCTCTCAGTTTAGCTTATAGATCACCTTCCAAACCTCTGTGGGAAAAGCATGTGAAAATAGTTTTCTCTCAAACTTGATTCATGATATCCCAGCAGAAGGCTTTTTCACATGGTAAAATCACCTTAGAACATACCACAATTCCTAAAATGAGTATGGTACCATCAACAAATGATTTATAATGTAACTAAAGTCTTAAAACCTTCTATTAACTGCAATGCTTTTTTAGGTTTAAATCTTTTATTAAAGGTTTTCAGCAAAGAACCAATAGCGACAAGCCAACACACTTTCCCGGCCCATGCAGGAGCAGCCGCAGCTGAGGTCTCCCCACACCACAGGCGGATGGGAAACTGAAGAAACACTTTCAGGCCCTTACAATCGCTATCAGTTGTGCCCCCCCCAACCCCCCCCCCCAACGGCACCCCCCAGTCCCCCCCCAACCCACCATCAAGAGAGACAAAGAAAGAGAAGAAAGAGAAAGAAATGAAGGAGTATAGACCCTGCCCCGGGAACGAAGGGACCAAGAAGGCGTATGTACCGCTCTGCCCCGAACCCAATGGCCAAACAGGGCGGCTATGTGGCTTCCCCCTCTTCCAGGTCATCGCTAAGCCGCAGGAGGCGCAGGTATCGGGGGCACGTCAGTTCCCTGAAGTCCTGCGCCAGCAAGGACCGGAACGGCTGCCACAGTTCCGCGAAAGCGTCGCCCTTCCCCGCCAGTGTCAAAGAGATGCTTTCCATCCCCAAGATGTGCCAGAGGCGATGCAGCCACTCTAGATGCGTGGGTACGCGGGACGTCCTCCAACAAGCCAGGAGGCACTGCGTGGCCGCCCCCAGCGCCAAGGCTATCTGTTTCCCCCGGCGGGATTTTAGAGGGTAAGTAAGGGCGTTGGGGACCCCCAGGATGATGTATGCAGGGAATCTGGGCAGCTCCGTGTCAAAGTATTTGTCCACCTCATCCAGAATTTGACGCCAGTAGGGCGCTAACAAGGGGCAATCCCAAAGAATGTGTGCGAGAGTGCCCTGCTGACCGCACCCTCTCCAGCAGACCCCGCTGTGTGAGTTATCTATGCGATGTAGACGCTCCGGTGTGTAGTACCAGTATGTCACCAGTTTAGTGAATGTCTCGGTGAGCCCTGCGTGTGTGGCTGTGTGGCGGGCCCTATAGCAACAGCCCTCCCATTCCTTTGCCAGCAAGTCCCTTCCCAAATCCCTCTCCCAGCGTGCCCTCCCCGCATGATATGAGTGGTGATGTGTCGACAGGAGATTTTTGTAGAGATCCGATGTCAGTTTCTTGTCGGTCTGGCGAGTGATCAGCCAACGCTCGAACGGGGTGAGCCGGCACTGCGCTGCAAGTTTCTCCCTCGGCTGAGTGGCCCAGTGTTTAACCTGCAGGTACCCAATCCGGTCCTTGGCCGGAATGCCATATTCGGCTGCCAACTGTGCTAGGGGGATAAACCCCCGGGCGTCGTAAAGGACCCCCAGCGCTCTGCAGCCGGAGTAGCACCAACCCGGGAACGCAGATTCCTGAAGCCCCGGCGGGAAGTCAGAATTTCCAAACAAAGGGGTGAGAGGCGAGGGGAAGGATGTCAGGTCCTGACTCTCACCAGTCTGGTCCCAAATCCGCACCGTTGCCTGGGTTACCCACGAGGCATACAGATTGGGCGGCCGTTGGTCCCGCTGAAGAAACGGGACCGCGGCCAGGGCCCTCCCGGCCACCGCCCGGTCCTGGAACAGCCAATGCTTCTCGGACATGGGCTTCATCCATTCCGCCAGGTACCGTAGCTGAGCGGCCTGGAAGTAGAGCAGGAGATCCGGGGCGCCAACGCCCCCGTGCTCCGGCGGGAGCGCGCTAATCTGGCGTTTGAGTCGCGGCTTCCTGCCCTGCCAGATGAAGTGCGCCAGATCCGATTGGACCCGCTTGATCCACCCTTTCGGTGGATATATGGGGAGCGTGTGGAACAAGTACAGGATTTTAGGCAGTATCGTCATCTTAGTGGCCGCGATCCGCCCCAGCCACGAGATCGGCAGGCGGCGCCAGCGATGCAGATCGGCTTTAACGGCGGAGGAAAGACGGTCGTAGTTCGTGGTCCTAATGCTCGGGATCGTGGGCGCTAGCAGCACCCCGAGGTAGGGGACCGGGCCCGACGCCCAGGGGACCGGATATTTCGTGCGGAGTTCCGCCACCGTGCCCGGCGCGAGAGAGAGGGAGAGCGCCACTGATTTAGTGATGTTGACTTTAAAGCCTGATATATCCCCGAACACCGACAGCTCCTGCAAGATCGCTCCCAGAGACGTCAAGGGCTCCCTGAAGGTCAGTAGGACATCATCTGCATAGAGGCAGATCTTGTGAGTGTCCCCCCGAACCGGACCCCAGCAATTTGGCCGTTTTGGCGTATGTGCTGCGCCAGGGGCTCCATGTACATGGCAAAGAGCAACGGAGAAAGGGGACAACCCTGCCTCGTGCCACGGGAAATCCGAAAGGGCGATGACGTATGGCCGTTAACTCGGACCGATGCGTGGGGGTCGCGATAGCAGTTGAGTATCCGCGCCCTCATTTTGTCCCGGAAGCCGAACCGGCACAAGACCGCCTCGAGATAGGGCCAGTGCACCCGGTCGAATGCCTTCTCGGCATCTACCGCCAGCAGGGCGTAGTCGGCCGGGAAGCGGGAGGCCTTCTCTATAAGGTGCAGGACCTGTTTCGTGTGGTCGCTCGTTTGGCGGCCTGGGATAAAACCCGCCTGATCCGGGTCTATGAGGTTCGGCAGGTGGGGAGCAATACGAGCCGCCACGATCCCCGTGTACAGCTTGAGATCCACGTTAAGGAGGGAGATAGGCCGGTAGGAGCTGCACTGCTTACTGTCCTTCCCGGGCTTGGGAATCACCACGATCGCCGCATCCAGTAGGGATGGGGGCAACTCCCCGAGCGTGTCAAACGAGTTGAAAAGGCGCGTGAGGAGTGGAGTGACCAGTGAGCAGAACTGTTTATAAAACATGGCCGAGAAGCCATCCGGGCCTGGGGATTTGCCCACCTTGAGCCTCGCGATGGCTGAGATCACCTCCTCCGGCCGGATCGGCGATTCCAGCAGCTCGGCCTGGAGTGAGGGCAGGCCTTCCACCCGCGCATGTTCCAGATACGCGTCCATCCCGCCACCGTCGAGGGGCTGCGCGTCATAGAGCCGGGCGTAAAAATCCCGAAACGTCGCGGCAATCTCCCCATCGTCTGTATGCAGGGCCCCATGGGAGTCCTCTATTGCCTTGACGCCCTCTCGCTGTCGACGCTCCCGCAGGCAGCGGGCCAGAAGGCCACCACATTTATCCCCTCCCACGTAATAGCTGTGCCGGAGGCGCAATGCTGCATATTCCGCCTTGTCACGATCTAGCGCTTCCAGCTGCGCTCTCTGCGCCTTCAACAGCCGCCAGACTCTCGGGGCACCCGTCCGGCTATGCATCCGTTCCAGTTCCCTGACTTTCTGCGAAAGCTCCGCACGCTTCTCCTGCCGTTCTTTGTTTTCCGCTGCAGAGAGGGCAATAATTGCACCCCGGACCACCGCCTTCAGGGCCAGCCAGCACGTGGCGAGGGTTGTGGCCCCATTGTCGTTGAGCCGAAGGTATTCCTCCATGACCCCCTGTAGCTGTGTGACCACCGCGGGGCGAAGCAGGAGCAAATCTCGCAACCGCCACTGGCGCATCCTCCTGCCCACGGGCGGGAGCGTCAGCGTCATGACCACCGCCGCATGGTCGGAGAGGGACGCCGCCAATATCTCCACCCCTGAGGCCTCCCGGACGAGCGCGCGTGTGGCCAGAAAATAATCCAGGCGTGCATATGTACCGTGCGCACCCGACGTGTGTGTGTATTCCCGGGCCGTGGGGTTGTGTAGCCGCCAGAGGTCCACCATGTCTAGTTCCTGCAGCGCTGAGTGCCCCGCCTGAGACAAGGCCCCCACCTGCCCCGTGCGGTGTGCCGACCGGTCCATCATGTTGTCGAAGACCAGGTTGAGGTCACCCCCAAGCAACAACCTCCGGTCCGAGGAGGCCGATAAGTTCGTCAGTGCTGTCTGGAGGAACCGCTCCGTGCCATCGTTGGGCGCATAAATCGTACCCGCTGTGAATGTGTAGTCCCCCATGTGGAATTGGTAGACCAGCAGCCTGCCCCTAATCTCCGCCACCTTACACACTGGGAGCCCCCTAAATCTAGGTGCGGGAAGGATCGCCACCCCCGCCCGCTTCGAGGAGTCACAGGAGAAAAACTGCACAGGGAATGACCTGGATTGCATCCTGTGTGTGTCTCGCATGAGCAAATGTGTTTCCTGGAGGAGGCATATCTCCGCCCCGGACTGTGCAAGAAGGGAAATGATGAAACGGCGCTTAATTGGGTTATTCAGGCCCCGGACATTGAGCGTAAGGACCTTAAGTGACACTGGAGGCATTCCTAGCAATCAGCGAGCCCCCACTTGCTATGCACAACCCCGTGCCCTCCCAAATGCGTCCCTGGCATCCAACCACCACCCCCCCGACCCGACACAGGAAAGAGAAGAAAAGGAAGGAAAGGAAGTAAAGAAACAGAGAACCCCAACTAACCCCATACAGCCCCCTTCCCCAACCCCAAAACCACGAAGCGTACCAAAAGTCCATCTTCCAAGGAAGATCAGGAAGTCCAGAGTCAAAGGGGAACGTGGCATACCAAAGTGTCCCCCCCCCCCCGCCCGGCCGCCCTCGTGTCCGCCAGCCAAGTCCCAACAAGAGCGAAGGCACAGGCCATCCGAGAAAAGGGACCCAACCTCGCAACAGACCCCTATTAGTTACCCTCAGGGGACCTCGCCCCTCGGTGCCAGCGTTTCAGCCACTGAAGATATGGCATCCTGACGGCCTTGGGCGATCTCCTCGGGGGGCGGCCTCCGTCGTCTAGAGCCCCTGCGTCGCTGCTTCAATAGGCTCCAGCCCACGCCGGGGCCGCTGGTTCTCTGAGAGCTCGGTGCCTGGCCGTCCCCCTCCTCCTTCGGGCAATCAATGTCCAGCAGCTGGCACGCCTCCGCCAGGGATCGAAGCTGGTACAGCCGGTCCTCATGACGGAAAATAAGACGAAATGGATGGCCCCAAGAGTATTTAATGTCCCGTTGGCGGAGGGCCTCCGTGACGGGGCGGAAGGTTCTGCGCTTCTGCAGTGTCAGGGCAGACAGGTCCTGATATAGCACCGGGTGCTGACCCCGAAAGGCGATGGGATGCTGTGTTCGGGCCGCACGAAGGATCTCCTCCTTAGTGGTGTAGTCCTGGACACAAACCAGGATGTCAGCAGGAAGGGCATTGTCCGGTCGTGGAGGACCCACCCGATGGGCCCTGTCCAGAGTGAGCGCCGTGTCCGCCGGCTTACCCAGGATCTGATTGAAGAGCTCGCGGACGAATGCGAAGATGTCTCCCGCCTCAGCGTCCCTTTTCACCCCCCGGATGCGGATGTTATGCCTCCTTGACCGATTCTCCAGGTCCTCCAGGTGGGTTTGAATGTCCACTTGCTGGTCGTGTAGCCGGAGAAGGTCCTGGTGGACTAGGGAGAGTTCCGTGTCCTGTGCGTCCGCCCTGTCCTCCACCACCTGCACCCTCTCCCCCAGGCCATCCAGGTCCCTCCGGACCTCCCGTATCTCCGCCGCCAGCTCCTGCCGCATGCTTTTAAGTTCCTCCTTTTGTTCCGCGAATAGCGACAGCAGAAGGGCCTTGGTGATCGGCTCCGCTCCGTCATCTCCGGACCCCTTCGACGGGGTCGCCCCAGCTGCGGACGACCGTGTATCTGGAGCCACCGTCAGCGCCCCCCCCTGGGGCTTGGCAAACAGCTCCTGCAGCGACTTGCCCTGGGCCTTATCCTTGCCCTTACCCCTCTGTGTCGCCATCTTGCTGGTAGGCCCGCCTCAGCCGGGCCCTCCGGAGGGGGCCGCAGGAAACTCGCCCCTCGCTGGCCGGGCTGGACTCCGAGGCTCGCCCTCCGCGCCTCCGCGGGTGACCTCGCTTCCGACGGGGTGTGGGCAGCGCCCCAGGGCTCTCTCCCACCGATCGTGGGGCGGTTGTCTGCAGCCCTCACCTCCTCCACCCCCGCCACCGCTTCAGAAGGGCTGGTCCGTACCAGTCCCCGCCCGCTGGGCTCCTCGCCGTGCTCCGCACTCCCGGGGTCGTGGGTCCTCCCTTCTCACCTCTGGGAATCCGGAGGCCTCCTGACGGCACCGCCGTCCGCTATGTACGCTGCAGCGCCGGGTCCAGATCTTACCGCGCTGTCCAATACGGGCGGGGATCCCAGTCCGTCAAGCCCCTTGTAGGCCACCGAAGGCTCCGCGTCGGGCCGAGCCCGCGCCGTGTCTCGCTAGGCCGCGGGCCCTCCTGGGCGCCGGTCACCTCCTCGACCCTCGGGTCCGCGCCGCCACAACAACCGGCTCAGTGCTGCGTCCGCTGGCTTGTAGCCCCGGGCCCACCCGGCCGCTACCGCACTGCCTTGGGCGCCGTCCCCCACGCTGGGCCCTCCGCACCCGAGGCCGGGGCCGTAACGCTCGCTGCTAGGCCGCACGCGGCCTCGACGTCCTCAGCTGGTGAGCGAGCCCCACCGCTCCCCGGGACACCGGCTGGCCCCCACAGGTGCGCCCCGCTCTCGGGCTCCGCCGGCGGTGCTGTGTGCCGGAAACGGGAAGGGAAATCGGTCCCGCACCGGCGCTATTCTCGGGCGCTCGAGGGAGAGACAGAGAGATGCGTCTCACCTCGCCGCCATCTTGGCCACGCCCCCTGCAATGCTTTTTAATGAGGTGCTATCATGTATATTGGTCCCAAGATGGCTGCCAACACTTCTTGGATGAAGTGCTGACAGCCAATCAGATCTCAGGAGGAGATGTGTGGTTAGGCTCCGCCCACGTATATATATATGATTTTACTTTTGATTTTCTCAGGAACTACTGAACAGATTGACACCAGACCTGCAAAAGGCACATCCCTGACCTGAGGACTACCTCTCTGCCAAATTTCAAGTAATTCTGTTCAGCCGTTCGGGCTGTACCTTGGACTAAATGTCCCTATGGAAAATTGCATGGGGAAAACGCGTTTTGGGACCCCCCTTTTTTCTCAGCCCCCGCTTGACGAATCCCCCCCGAGACTTTCAGGGTAGGAGCGGAGCGCCCCATAATTTTGCGAGGATTCGTCAACTGGCGCCAAAGTTATTCCAAATAGAATGTTGCGGATTTCCTATGGAAACACGGTCCTAACTATAACTATCTACTGGCGACCGCCAGATGTGTATTTAAGAAGAGTAATCAATACTTACCAATTTGCACTTACCTTCTGGATATTTTGGCCCATGATATTTTTGACATGATATTCTGTCTGCATGATATTTTTGTTTTCAATATCTTGTCATTGATCCCATTCAATTAGTTGCATCAGCTATTAAAACGTACTCACTTGATACAGGGTTTTGATATGTGTGCATATTGCATTTCATTCTTAAATTGTTTATAATGCCTTTGCGTGGGCCTCATCGAGAATTATAAAATTACCAGCACTCATTTAATGAACTTGGCATTGGTATGTTAAAGCTTGTCTGCAATTTAAAGCGTTGTGCATGCACCATGTTGTTTGATGCAAGCGTGCTGAGACCCCACTCAAAACAATTGCCCTTAGATTCATTTTAAAGTTCTTGTGCTGCTCCCATGAATCAAGATAACAATAGCAACTTCATTTTGAGCTTTTAAATTTAAATTCTATTGCATTTAGAGAGCATTTTAAAATGTTCAATCAAGATTTTTTGAAAACAGCAGTTTTCTCCAAAAACTAACGCCTGCTAAAATGCAAGGGCATCCTTGCTGATAGCGCAAAGACGCATTATTGCTCTCCTGACATGTAGTGTATGTCAGGAACACCCACTTTGCATCTCATTAGAGATACAAAGGTAGGCGTAGGGTAAAAGGCTGCTAACATGCGAATACGCATGTTAGCACCCTCTTGCTGATAGGGCGTTGGTTTTATCTCTGCTTTTCTGGCTTTTGCAGCCAGAAAAGCGGAGATAAAGCCCCCGATGATATGCCCCTATGTTCTGCTTTCTGGAGAAAAAAAAACGCATTACCACCCTTTTCTCCTTTTTCTTCACTTCAGAAATGACTATTGGATATTCATTCAATGAAACAAGAAATCATCTATAACGAAAACACAAATCTAAAAAAGTACAAGAAGATTTCCTAAAAGAAGAAAAAGGGGAAAGAAAAATAACAAGGGTATTAAATGCTAACAACTGAAACATAACAATAATTCATATTCATTTAGGCCTAAAGAACCATGGGGCATATTAGCAAGGGCTGGCAACTTAATTATCGCCGCTTTAGCGTCCGTTTTCGGGCGGTAAGCGGCGATAATTATATCGCAGTATCATCAAGGACACGCTAGCGCGTGTTTCTTTGATGTAGAGCCCGTTTTTTCACAGCCTCGCCTCGCATCGCTAATAAGATGCAAAGAAGGCGTGGCTGTGAAAACAACAGATGAAAATATCGCAAAGGCAGCTTCGCGATATTAACAAGGAGGTGCAGCGATAAAAAAAATAGCGCTACCTCGGCCTTAACGCTGTTAAATTCCATACTAAGGCATACTAATTATGGTAGGTGGATTATGCTGATACGACCACAGGGTCGTATCAGTAATGTTATCGCTGTTTTCCATGGAACATTGCTGGAAAACCAGCGATGTTCCATGGTAAACACCGCTATTGCTGAAATATTATCGCCATAGCGCTATGTATTGTTAATATAGCGTGATCATGGCGATAATTTTCAGCGATAGCCGGCGATAACATTTCTACCGCTATGTGGGGCCAGCGATAATTATCGCTGGGCCTTGTTAATATGCCCCACATTACCTTGCACACATCTGAATTAACCTGATGAATAAAGGTGGATAAATAGTTTCTTGAAGTTTATAAGGTGTAGGAAAGAGTTCACTAAGCCAATTGGAAACAGACTTGTGACACGCACAACCTCCTCAATTGGCTCACTCCTACACTTGTCCTTTCTTGCTTTTATTGTGACAGTTCCGGTGTTAGCAATACCAGTAACACCTCCTATTGATCTCATTTCCAGAAATACCCCGAGTGAGCAGTTCCTGTCATGTTGTGTGCTCGCTAACTGTAAGTCCACAGTGTCATGACAAATATTAATATCTACATCACTCTGCCCTGTCAGTAAAGTCTCCAAGCAGACGGAGTATATAAATCACTCTACTTATAATTGTTCCTTAGAGAGTACAGTTTAATCATTTCCAGGTACTATTGGAAGTGATGAACGACAAATACTGTAAATCTGCAGCCAACCTATGTTTTCTTTAATATTGTGTTTAGATAGGGTGCTCAAGGGCGAACTAGTAATTCCCAGACCCTGGTATTTTCCTGGTGGGCTCCAAGCTGCGGGCTGCCCTGATCTAAACATACACCGTTCTAATCGCTTCCTTCTCCAGTGTCGTAATGATTTTAACATGTTTTTTCCTAGCCCCAGTTTGGCTTCCAGTTCATCCCTGCCCTTAGGCCCTATTCCCGAGTTGCACGGCTTCAAGCAGGCGCAGGGTTTTGACGCAGCGGCGTCGGAAAAGTGACTCAGTGAAATCTTGTAGATTTCACTGCGTCACTTTTCCGAGACTTTTTCCAACGGAACGCCCACCCTGCATACATTAAACCTGACGCAGGTTTAATGTAGCGCAGGGCTTTACAACGTGACGCATCTCACTAGTTGCATCACGCTGTAAATAAGGTGCATGGTTTACGCCGCCGCTGCGTCACAGAAGTGACGCAACAGCGGTGGAAATGTTTCGCAAGGGGCTTGTAAATCTGCCCCTTAATGGGGTTAAATCAAAATGCATGCATTTGCCACCTTCTTTGAGTATGCCAATAGAGGGTTGTTGGAAAAGGGGAGGGAGGTACGGCACTTTCGGGCACAAAAACAAGGATTGAGGCTTGGCTGACTGCAACCTGTCTCATTCGATTTTACCATGAGGAATTACCAGTAAAGTTGTTCACAACTGATCTATTAAATTGTCAATGTTTACATATGTTCTGATTTATTTAAACACGAAACTTATTTAAACATTGTTGTTAAATTCGTGTACCGTTTTAAAAATGCAACCAAATACATATGATTGCCAAACATACTTTTCTGGTCAGGGGGGCCTTACTAACGTGTAGAAGTATCCACAGTGTGATTATTAGAATCGGGGGTGGGGTTTTTGAAGAATATTTGGAGCCCTTTCCTATTTGAAACATACTCCCAGCTAACATTTCATTGACAAAAGATGTTAGTGATGGCCCATTACAGAACGATTACTGCTGCTCATTAAGGGGCATATTATCTAGGGCTGGCGATAATGATCGCCGAGTGCACTTAGCGCGCTTTTCTTTATCGCCGACTATCGCTGGAATATCTCGCTAAGCTAGTGCTGTATTACCAACACTCAGCGCTATGGCGATAAATATTCCAGCAATAGCGGGGCAAATGGCCAAACATCGTCTAAAAAACAGCGATGTCCCTCCCAAAACGGCAATGATCTTGGTGATAAGGCCCTGTGGCCTTAACCCCATAATCCCCCTCCCATGTTAGGTATGACTAACACAGGAATTTAGCAGACGTTAAATTCCTGCGTTAGGCCAGAGGTAGCGCGATTATTATCATACTTTCGCGATATTTTCCCATGTTGTTTCTGTCAGCCATGCCTACTTTGCATCTCATTATCGATGCGTAGCGAGTGGTGACAGAAACTGGAGAAAAATCAAGGATACACGCGCTAGCGTGTCCTTGTTTATAATGCGATAGAATTATCGCCGCTTTTCGCGCGAAAACAGGCGCTTATGCAGCAATAAATCTATCGCCAGCCTTAGATAATATGCCCCTTACTTCCTGCTAAAACAAAGCACTTTCATCAGCACATTGCTTCTTTTGGGCAGAGCCTGGTGCCCTGCCAGCTTTCACTTGAGGCCCCCCTAGGGGGCCCCGCCCCCTAGTTTGAAGACCCTTGTCCTAGGGTGATCAGATGTCCCGGTTTTCTGAGGACTGCCTCGATGTCCCAACACATTTGTTAATTTTAAATATATGTCCTGGTTTTTGGGACAAAGGTCAAGTCTTCCTGCACAGCAGAATGTATTGGTATGCTCTCCCTCCAGGAAGCCTCTATAGTCTGGTATAATTTATTTGTTTCTACCAGGCATCCTGGGGCTTCAATTTAAATAAATAGGTGTGGATGGCTCCTGCCCTCCCCACACTGCTCTGGGGACCACCACCTTTCCGGGGCACTAATTATGCTAATGCGAGGGTCCGTTGCGGACCCCCGCCCCTGGGACAACCAGCTCCCAGGGGCTATGTAAATGTTGGGAGGAGGGCCGCCCTCCTGGAGCTCTAGATGGCTCTGTGGACTGCCACCCCCTTGGGCCGGCTCCAGCAATGTCCCGGGGTGCCTACCCCCGGACATTGTAAACTTCTGTTTTGCTTCATGGAAGCGAGAGCAGAAAACCTGCTCTAACTTTCACGAAGCAAAGCATATTGCTTTTGGACAAGGGGAGCTGCATGTTTGCAGGTCCCCTTGTCCAAAAGCAATGCCGGCTCCCGCGGGAGGCGGGGAGCCAGCTGGAACTGGGGGGCATTAGGGCTCCAGCCACGGTCTCCAACATGAGGGCCGGCCGCAGGAGATGGGGTCCCCAGGGGTCAGAATTGGCCCGGGAGGGGGCCACTCAGCCCCCTCCCCTTTAATTAATTAATTAATTATTTTTTAAATGGAAGGCTGGCCCCGAGGGATGGGGTCCATGGGGCCATAATTGGCCTCTCGAGGGTGGCCACGTGGCCCCCCTCTAAAATAAAAAATAAAGGCTGGCCAGGCCCTGGGGGATGGGGTTCCCGGGGCCAGAAGTGGCCCAGGAAGGGGGACCATGCAGCCCCCCCTCCCATAATTAAAAATGTTGTTTTAAAATACCGAGGCCAGGCCCCGGGGGATGGGGTCCCCTGGGCCAAAATAGGCCCAGCAAAGAGGGGCCATGTGGGCCCCCCTTCCGTTATAAAATTTAAATTTAAATTTTTAAAAGAGCCAATGCCCCGGGGGATGGGATTCCTGAGGCTGCAATTGGCCTCCGGAGGGAGGCCACAGGGCCCCCTTCCTGTTTTTTCCAAAACTTATTTTTTTAAATGGCTCAGGTTCCCAGGGCCCCCAAAAAATTAAGAGAAGGGGGGTCACAGAGCCCCCTTCTAACAAAAAAAAAGATAAGCCGACATCTCGCAGGAGGCCCGCCCCCTCCCTGCACCACTCTGCAAACGCGCCTTCTGGGGTGTTCTAAGTTGGGGGATTAAATCCCCTTTAATCCTGAGAGTCCCTGGGGTCCAACTAGCCCACCTCAATCCAACTAGCCCACCTCAAGTAAGCCCTACACAGTGAGATTACTGAGAGGTTGTCCGAGGCTATGCCCCTTTGTACACCACTCTGCAAACGCGCCTCTTTGCACATTGCTGCTGGGAAAAGAGGTCCTCTTGTGTCCTAGGGACCTCAGGACTAAAGTGGACTTCAACCCCCGGGCAGCAGTACGCCAGGAAGCACGAAGGCAGAGTTGTGTAAAAAGGGGGCAAGGCCTCAGACCATTCTCAACAATCCAGCTTTGTGGGGCTTACTTTAGGTACCTGGTGGGCTAGCTGGCCCCCAGGGACTCTCAGGATTCAAGGGAACTTAATCCCCCAACCCAGAACGCGCCAGGAGGTGTGTTTGCGGAGTGGTGGAGAAAGGGGACGTGGCCTGTGTCCACCCATCAATCCCACTATCTGGGACATACTGGAGGTATCAGGTAGGCTAGTTGGCCCCTAAGGACCCCCAGCAGTGAAGGGGACTTTAATCCCCATCTAAGAGCGTGCCAGGAAGTGCGTTTGCAGAGTGGTGGAGAAAGGGAGTGTGGCTTGCTATGAGAAGTTAGCAATCCTGCTGTGTGGGACTTACTGGAGGTAATAGGAGGGGTAGTTGCCCCCCCAAGGTTGACTTTGGGGCCAACTACCCCTCCTGTTACCTCCAATAATTCCCACGGTGGGATTGCTAAGAGGTCTTCGGAGGTCATGCTCACCTTTCTCCACCACTCTGCAAACATGCCTACTGGCACTGTACTGGTTGGGGGATGAAGTCCACTTTACTCCTGAGGGACTTTAGTGGCCAAGTAGGCCTCCTTGTATCTCCTGTAAGTCCTACGCAGCAGAATTCCTGAGCGCTGGCCAGAGGCCCAGGCCCCTTTCTGCACCATTCTGCAAATGCGACTACTACCTTATAGTAGGGGTGGGCGAAATTTGCGTAGTCACGCTACGCAAAGCTCTGCGAAATGGTAAGAAAGCTCCGCGAGCATGCAAAAGTTCAGCGAACACGCGGAATTGCTTGTTCCGCACGTTCTCTATGCTTTTTTCCTGTTCATGCACGCTGTTTGCGTGCTCAGGAAGAAATATCTTGCCAACACGCATTTTGAAAGCTCAAACAAGCAAAAAATTCCGCGAAGCCGCGGATCGCGGAATTGCCCAAAATTACCCAAGTTCTCCGCAGAACGCAAATCTACCCAAATTCTGTAAAGTCCGCGAGTGGAACAGAATTTACCGCCCAGGCCTACCTTATAGTCAGTAATTAGCATTTAAAAAACTTTAGACATTCACAAAAAAACATAGGTTTCAGGGACGTTATATTTAGAAATTAGCATTTAAAAAACCTTGGAAGTTCACTGAAAAAAACACAGGTTTCAGGGAAGTTAGTTGAACATTTCACTTGTACAAAACCAGGGCGCTTAGCGTTAATTTTTTTAATGCCTGCTATCGCTGGATAATATTGCCTAGTTATCGCGTTATTAACAATGCTAACTGCCTAAGCGATAAAAAATCCAGCGATAGCGGCATTTTAGAAGGTTATCGCTGGAAATGCAGCGATAAAACTGGTGGACTTAGCCATGTAATCCACCTCCCATTGAATTACATGGCTAAGTCTGAAAATTAGCAGACGTAAAAAAGCAGCGTTAACCGTGGTTAGCACTGTTTTTTTTGTCTTTAACAGGGTTAGCGTGAAGCTTGATAATAGGAGAAATGTCGCGTAGTGACATTTCTCCTATTATTTTGCTCTGGAACGCCCACTTTGCATCTCATCAGAGATGCAAAGGGAAGCGTAGTGAAAAAGGGTGCTAACATGCGATTTTGCATGTTAGCACCCTGTTGTTGATAGGGCGATATTTTTATTTCCGCTTCTTTGGCTTTTAAAGCCAAAAAAGCGGAGATAAAGCCCTTGTTAATATGCCCCATAGTAAGTTGAGCTAACTATAACTTGTGCTCTCGTAATTCACTGCTGATGACGTCACATATTACATCACTCATGACATGGTCAGTGACATCACTGATAACATCTCAAATTACATCACTGATGACTGATGGCATGCAGCCCCCTCCCTGTCTCTTAATTGCCCCTGGGGACCCCATCCCCTGGGGCCAAATGCAATTAAACAAGATAGGAGGAAATGCAGCCCCTTACCTGAGCATTTAAAGTCCTGGGAACCACATCCCCTGGGGCCAAAAACAGTAGAAAATGGAGGGGGTGCGACCCTCCTCTCCAAACATTTTTGGGCCCCTGTTTCCAAAATTTAAGGCAAGGGAGGCGTGCAGCCACACTTCCCAAGCTTTTTTTGGCCCCACGGACCCCATCCCTCAGTGCTTTAATGCATTTTGAAGGGAAAGAGTGCCATGGGGCCCCCCTCCCCAATTCCCATTTAGACCTGGGGACCCCATCCCATAGGGCCCTTTGTTTGAGGAGGCTGCATGCCCCCATCCAGGAGCCTCATTAGACCATGGGGATCCCATTCCTTAGGGCCTTAAGTATTCTAAAGCGGAGGGGGGCCATGTGGCACCACTCCCAAACCTTATTAGGCCCCTAGAATTCATCCCCTATGGCACATTATTTTAAGGGAGAGTGGGGCCATGTGGCCTTCCTCTCCAAGCCTGATTATGCCCTGAGGACACCAACGCCCAGGGCCTTGATTTTATTAAAGGGGAGGGGGCCTTGTGGCCCATTTCTTCCTAGATGATGGGGGTCTATCACCTGGGCTGGTTGTTTTGTTAAATTGGGGAGAGGGTCCACAAGCACCTCTCCCCAGGCCTTTAAAAGGCCCTGGTGAACCCATCACCAAGGGCCACTACTTAACTTAAAGGGGAGGATCCACACATCCCCCTCTCCAAGCTGTTTTTGGGCCAGAGGACTCCATCCTCTGGGCCCACATTAATTTAAAGTGGGTGCCCTGATACCCACCCAGGGCACCCACCATACACCTGTTGGGGGCCATAGGAGGATCCCCAGGGTCCCTGTTACCCCAGTTGGCTCCCTGGATGCTGCAGGGGCTGGTATTGCTCCCACCCGGAGGAATATGTTATTTATGCTGCTCCCTCCGGGCAGGAGCAATATCTTGATCTATTTCCGGCCTGTATCAGTGCAGCAGGGAAACAGATCAAAAGTCTGTTACCAGCCGGTGGAGCATTTTTAAAGTTCTGGCCAGTTAGGAGCAGACATTGTGTTTGCTCCTATTGGGCTGGCCCTGGCAATGAGGTGTCCAGGGACATTGATGGCTCAGTGAGAGGGGGGCCACATGGCATCCCTCACATTTGTTATTATCAGTGGTCCCCAGGGACTTTCAAAGGTAGGAAGAGGCCGCCCATTTTTTGTATGTTTTGGCCACGAGATTGGGCTCCCTGGAATCTATAATGGCTTGAGGATAGGGGTCCTGCAGCCCAATCCCCTTTTGGAGTTTATATACATATATATATTTTACCTACAGGTGGTCACCAGTAGGTCGCTATAATTAAGACCTAGTTTACATAGAAAAATAATTTTTTTGTATTGCTAATAACATTGGCACTGTTTGATGAATCTTCATGAAATTTTCAAAACTAGTTTCCCAGTCACGTCAGTTTCTGGGTGATTTGTCAAGCGGGAGCTGATATGGTCTCAAAATGCATTTTCCCCATGCAATTTCCCATAGGGATATTAGACATGACTACAGCTCAAATTGCTGAAAGGAATTACACTATATCTGGTAGAAAGCTAGATCTTGATCCAGAAAGAGTGCTTTATGTAATTTGGTGTAAATCTGTTTAACTGTCAGCGGCACTCCAGCTGCTCAAGAAAGATAAGGCGCCGGGGCCTGATGGCTTCACAGTAGAGTTCTTCCAGCACTTTTCTAAGCTCCTGTTACCCAAGTTGCACTCCCTCATAGCTTCCTTTAACACACTGGGTTGTTCTTCAGGTTCCTTTTCGGAAGCACACATATGCCTGATACCGAAGGAAGGGAAAGACCATAGACACTGCAAAAATTATAGGCCTATTTCTTTGGTCAATATAGATTATAAGATTTTCTCAAAAGCCTTAGCCATACGTCTTGACTCCTACTTGCCTGACTTACTAGAAGCGGAACAATCGGGCTTTCTCAAGGGCAGATTTATCACGGACAATACCAGACTTCTTTTCGATGTCTTGACCAAATCCTCGTCCTTGAAGCATCCCCTAGCGGCAATAGCGCTTGATGCCGAGAAGGCGTTTGATAGGGTTGAATGGAAGTATTTGTTTTATACTCTTCGTTGGTTTGGTTTCGGCCCCAAGTTTGTGTCCTTGATTTCTCTCCTTTATTCCAACCCGCGTGCGGCTATTTGTGCCAACGGTCTGATTTCCTCGTATTTTGAATTGGGCAGGGGAGTTCGTCAGGGCTGCCCTCTCTCTCCTTTTCTTTTTAATTTAGCTTTGGAGCCCTTTCTCTCTAAGCTTCGTCAGAATCCAAATTTATTCGGCTTTCAATCAACGAACATTCACCTTAAATTAGCTGCCTATGCAGATGACATTTTACTTTTTATGTCCAACCCTAGTGTTTCTGTTCCTGCCTTTTTGACGGATGTACAGGCATATTCTAACATCTCTGGCTACAAATTGAATAGCGATAAATGTGAGATTCTTCCCCTGACCAAGTACACATTTAAAGCAGATTTCAGCGCCTCCAATTTTATGTGGAGCCCCTCTCATATTAGATATTTGGGCATGTATATTACTCCCTCAATATCTGACACAGTAGCGCTATGTTTAAACAAATGTATACAAAAAATTACTGACTTAACGGCCAAGTGGCATCCACTGTACCTATCGTGGTGGGGTCGGTTAGACACCATAAAGATGATGCTTGCACCCATTGTACTATACACCATATCCAACATTCCAGTCCCCATCCCGGCCAAATTCTTTAAAAAAATTAATTCCACCCTTTCTTCCTTCTTGTGGAATTCAAAGCGGCCTCGTATGTCATTAGCTAAATTAATTCGCCCAAAGGCTGAGGGAGGAGTTAATTTTCCTGATTTCCAGGTTTATCAAAAAGCTTTCCTTCTGCGACAAGCCTCACTCTGGTTGCTCGACCCCTCGGAGAACTGCCCTCTATGGCTTAGGATAGAGCGTCTTTTCCTTTCTCCCTTCTCCTTTTCTGAATACCTTTCATTTTCACGCAAACCGCAGGCGGTGTCCTCTCCTATAATTAAACTGACTTCCAAGCTCCTGCTGTCCTCACCTTCTCCTCCCCCAGATTCGATTGACTACTTCCTAAATTCAACAATCTGGCATAATAAAGACTTGGTTGTCCGTGGTAAACCATTCTTCTGGAAGACTTGGCGTCGAAAGGGTTTAATATGGATACACCAGCTTTTCTCAGATTCAAATTTTATGTCCTTTCACTCGCTCAAACAGCGTTTTGACTTGCCTGCCTCATTCACACATAAATATCCTTTACTCAAGATGGCTGTGATGGATAGGTTTGATCACCTATCTGCTTTGCCTCAGGTCCCCACATCCCAGACTTCTTTCTCACAACTCTCCTCCCTACTTAAGTCTAAACCCTCGTCTTCTAGCATATATAAGCACTTACAAGGGGCAGACGTTCTTAGACAGAAATCTAAGGTGGAGGATGCTTGGGAGCGCGATCTTCAACTTTCATGGCCATTATCTCTTTGGAATAATATCTGGCTCAAGTTGCGTAAATCCTCCAGGGCAGCAAATCTCACACAAACGCTATTTTTTGTGTATAATCGTATTTTACTTACGCCAAGTGCTTTGAGCAGAAGATTTGCATCTACTCCAGATACGTGTTGGTCATGTTCGTCCGCAAACGCTGACATATTTCATGCGCTATTTCTATGCCCACTTGTGCAGAGCTTTTGGGAGCGAGTTTGGTCCCAAATAAATTTGATTTTTGACACTACATTTCCCTTTTCTATCCCTCATATTTTCTTGGGGAGTCTCTCACCATGCTGGGAGAATGTCCCAGGTAATACTAAAATTGTTGATTTGCTGTTAGCGGCTGCGTTTCAGCAGATCACGGTTAATTGGAAGGACTCTACTAAAATTTCTTACAAGGCGTGGTGGTATGTAGTTTGCCATAATCACAGGCTGGACACCTCCTTTGTATATCCAATGCAGTTGGCAACGAAGCGTCTGGACCTGTGGTCCCCTGTTACACTGTACCTCGACTTGTGTGCCAAAAAATCCTCTCAGCTAAAGCCGTCCCAACCAGAGGTCTTGAAGCCTCCATGAACCCCTTATGCGTTCCCAGATTTATTTCCAAATTTTTAATACTGTTTTGAGTTATTTTCTTTGCATCACTAGCCTATCTTCTACTCATGAGTTTGTCTTTTTATTTTTAAGCAGTATAAGTCTATTGTAATGTGATGGCATGAAATTATCGCTTTCTTTTTGTTCTATGTCAATGGATTACCTTGATATGTATTTATTGTTATTGCTTACAGTATGGATACCTCTGTTTGTCTCAATAAAATTCTTCTTTCAAACTTAAAAAGAGTCGCAGATTGAGGATCCGAGAATCCACATGCCAACAGCAATGCCATGATTGGCTGGCTTCAATCTGAGACAAAAGTTGTGACACGGTTGCCTGGGGAGATAAATTAGACAAATTAGAAATAGGAAATATGATATATGGGGTCAGGATAGAGCTTTCCTGACCGCATGGGACTGATGGAGGAGTCTGTGAGGGACCCCTCATGGGGAAGAAATTGTGGGCAAATATATTTTTTCTACTTGCGAGGATCTGTGGATCCATTGTTGGGCTCAGCGCTGCCCCGTATGAATCCACAATGGATCCGTGGATCCAGACCCCAATTAAAAAAACACATATATCCACTCACAGACCCACTCACACGCTCTTTCACATAGCAACACAATCACTCACACACCTACACACACATCCACACACATCCATACACCCACTCACACACCCACACACCCATACAGGCACTGATGCATCCACTTAGAGACCTCTAGAACCACTCACAGACCTATACAGGCACTCACACATCCACTCACACAGCCATGTACACCCCATACAGCCACTTACATACCCACTTACAGACCCACTCATCTACTTACACACCTACTAATACACCCGTACAGCAAAACCACTGGCACACCCACTAAGACACCCATACAGCTACTCACACACCCACCCAGATGCCCAAAAATCCCCTCACACCACCCACAAACCCCCATGTGAATCTGTGGTGGATCTGTGGATCAAGGCCTGGATTTAAAAAAAACACATGCATGCATTCAGACCCACTAACACACTCTCACACATACCAACACAACCACTCACACACCCATTTATACATCCATACACCTACTCTCATACCCATACAATCACTCATACATCTATCCAGAGACTCAGAGAACCACTCACACACACACAATCACAGACCCACAGAGGCACTCACACAGCCACTTACTCATCCACTCACACAGCCACATACACATCCATACAACCACTTACATACCCACTCATAGACCCACACAGCCAATTACACACCCACTCAAACACCCACTCAACACATACCCACTTATACACCTACACAACCACTTACACACCCATATACCACTCATACACCCACAGAACCAGTCATAAACCCACTCACACACCCACTCACAAACTCACAGAAAGACTTTCACACCCACACAACCACTTGCATACCTACTCACACCCATTCAGCCACTTACACACAAATTAACAGATCCAGAAAACCACTCACAGAACCACACAGTCACTAGACAGCTACTCACACACCCACACGGTCACTCTCACACCCTGTTAAACACCCACATACCTACTAACACATCAACTCAAACACCCATTTAGACCCTCACACACCCACACAGTTAGTTGCACAGCTACTCACACACCCACACACAGGCAGTGATACAGTATATGAATTGTAATAGGATATATTTGCATTAAATGTATTATTGTTTCGCATTTAATGTGTGTGTTTGGTTGGGAACAGATCCATGGATCCGTTGTTAATCCACATGTTAAATAACCTGCAGACCCCTTATTTGGCCGAGGATCCAGGCAGATCTGGGGATCCGAGTGGGAAATTTGAGAAAAGGATTTGAAATACAAAAAGAACCAGTGTTTGGCAAAATAGTTGGTTCTGAAAAAAGCCTTTGTGTTTATGGTATGTAGAAGATAATTAGGCACAGTAATGGATTCAGACTTTTAATTTGTTGAGGAACACTCTGTTGCCATAGTCTGCAAAATGGACTCTGTCTTTTCAGATTTAATCCATCCATGTCGGAGCGTGAGTTGTTATGTTATTGGAGAAATGCAGAAACAGCAGTAGCAACAAGTTTCCTGGTTTTCTCTATCTGTAGACAAAATTAGCTTGACCACTGCCCCTTCTGTCTTTGGAAAATTTGGAGAACACCAAGGCAGTATGGGGGAAAAGTGACATTAATATACCAAAGGTATCCTTCATTAGGGGTGCTAGTCCTACCCCAGTAGGATAATCATGAGGGGGCAGATTTACAAGAAAGTGACGCATCTGTAGAGATGCGTCACTTTCCCTACGCCACCATGTAAAACCCTTGCGTCATCATGGATGCGCCGTATTTACAATACGGCGCACCATGGCGCAAAGGTTGACAGATGCGTACGAAATTCTGACGCATCTGTTGATGGAAAAGTCACGCATTGCTGGAGTTTTGTCGCAAGCACGGTGCAACTCCAGCAATGCGTGTTGCGACCTATTCCCAATACCCTGTGTCACTTCTTATGCCTGCTTCAAGCAGGCGTAAGTTTTGATGCAGTGGCGTCCTAAAAGTCACGCAGTGAAATCTTTCTAGATTTCACTGCATCACTTTTACGAGGCTTTCTTGCTTGGGAACGCCTACGCTGCGTACATTATACCTGACACAGGTATAATGTCACGCAGGGCTTTACAACGTGACGCATCTCCCTAGATGCGTCACGTTGTAAATAAGTCGCAACGTTTACGCTGCCTATGCATCACAAAAGTGACGCAACAACAGCGCAAAATTGATGCAAGGGGCTTGTAAATCTGCCCCGAGGTCTGGATGTTGGCAGTCCCCAATGCTTTCAAGCAATTGCTGCCACTTAAACCCTCTCTGGCCTACTCAAGTAATGTCTACATCAGATAAACCTAGGTCCCTGTCAATGCCACTCTTTCCAGCACTCTCTCTGGCCCAAAACACTAAACTATGGCCCTCAATCCACACTCCAACCATTTTGGAGACAAGCAGGAGTAGCACACAGGAAAAGACTGCAGAATATTAGGCAGTTTTAAAGATGAAATGTAGTAACAAAGGAGAACAGCAAGTATAATATAAAAGAACATATTTGATTCGATGGTGGAGAGGTACAGGGAACTAAAACTAGGTAGTGATTTTAAGAACAAAAGTATCTAACTCTGTGATTGTTTTTTTGAAAAAATAAAAAATAAATGGGATATGCTTGGAATTGGAAGCAGTCAACCAAGCCTGCTACAGATAATGTGAAGCCAGTATGCTGCTGAGAGAAAGTCTTGTGAACCTTTTGACCTACAGGTAGACAGTGACTATGGAAACAAAGCTAAACGAGTGTGGGGGGTAAGCCTGCAGTGAGAAACTGAGAAGCAGACTGGTGTACAAAAAGTGCTCAGTATTGAGTATATGTCTTGTAATTGACAATATTTTACAAACTAAAATATGAATGAAAAGCATTAACAGTAGATTGTTGAATGCTTTTAAGGGCCTCCATGTGGACCTGCAGATCTGCAGAGGATTCACATAGAGCGGCCGTGCTGAGGCCCACGGTGGGTCCGGGCACCGGCAAAAAAGGGAAGCAAAGTAGGCTCCTTTACAGGAAACATGGAAAGGGTTCAAAAATAGTGACCATGTATAAGTGGCATAACAAAAATAAAAGATGAAAGGAAATCTGTGATTTGCTAAGTACAGCAGTATGAGTGAAAGCATAGTGGAAAGAGAAGCCATTATTGGTACTTTTGTACTGAGCATGGAAGAAGATTGCCATATTTCTGACTTGAGATTTGCGGTGGAAAATAGATATTAACTAAGGTTGGGTGACAGTTCGTATTCCACTGGCAGAATTGGAGGAATTTATAAATTCCGCATTACTCTTGTAACTGGGAATTACTAATAAAATCTGCAGCTCCGCTGGCAGAATTATTCAGCACTGGACAAATTCATCCATTGGTTTCCCTGTGGCATCACTGGTATGACATTTTGTGTGTGTGTTCAAGTCTCTTTTTCAATCTAAGTCACTTCCTTTTCACCTCCATGGCCAATCATTATGCAAGAGGATGATGGCGAGGCTTGAATCGCACAGATCTGCCACCGACCATATGCATGCGTATTCTTTTGTGAAGTCTTTTCCATGGCTGCGAAGAAGCACATGATGCACCAGCTCTGGGCCTAGTTGCCCCTGCTCCAATTTTTATATGCTAGCCTTGTGGGAAGTATTTTTGAAACTAGTGTACTGGGAAGAGGTTATTTCAAGTAACCGGTGGTTCTGGTGCTACAGTGAAATCCATTGCGCAACAGCTGCTCCAGGTGCTGTGTACCCATGACCTGTGAGGTGGTGAGTACAACAGCAGGTCACTACATTAGTGTACAGAATATCACTTGAGTAGACTTGTATAAATGCTCGCTTTTATTTCCCATAATAAAATATGAAGGCACAAGTTGGCTGTGTTCAATTTTTCAACTGTGCTGCTTGTTCACTGCGTGGAGATTGCAGGGCCAAAAGGCTAAGACCTGCTGCCGAAAACATCAAACTGAGCAAACTAAAAAGTACAGCACTCCGCACGGCTGGCAAGTGGTCCCATGCTGTGAGCGATACTGTCAGCGAGCCCTCCGTTTCTACTAGACCACAGCATGCTGCATTCTAGGACTTGTAATTTCCTTAACACGATGAACAGTACAAAGCCTAGTTCATACCGTACAAGGAATGTAGGGGGTATTAGCAACAACTTGCAATAATTATCGTACAACGCGCTTAGCCCGATTTTTTTTATCACCTCCTATCGCTGGATTCTATTGCGGAGATAACGCAGTATTACCAACATTTATCTCCACGGCGATAAAAATCCAGCGATAGTGGTGAATCCCATCTACAACGTGAGATTTCCAGCGATAAAAATCCTATCGCTAAGGAAAATCTCGCTAATAGGCAGGTGGGGACTTAGCCGTAGAACCCACCTCCCATTGACTATTATGGCTAAGTCAGGTTTTTACCAGGTGTAAAATCCTGGCGCTAATCGCGGTTAGCGCTCGTTTACCTCGCCGCGGGTATTGCTAATAGGCAATAGCTGTGTTAGCGACTGCTTTCAGTCGCTACCAGTTTGGGTACGCCCACTTTGCATGTCATTAGCGATAAGTATTGCTGACATGCAAAGCGGGCCCCAAACCGGTCGCTATCGCCTGCAAGCTGTCGCTAACTGCTGTTAGTGACAGCTTGGTAATTGGGCGATAAAAAAATCGCCACTTTATCGGCAAAAAGTCCCGATAAAGCGGGGATCTGGCCCTTGCTAATATGTTACGTAGTTCCTTTAAACATTCGAGGATGGAAATGAAGAAATGTCTATTTTCCTTCTTCCACAACAAATGTTTTGTATCCCTCTAGTTCATCATGCAAACTTGCCGACGATGCAATTTTGCTAAGTTTGTGTTTGAAATCACGATCAGTTACGATGATGACAGCAGCTGTGATGCACATCTTTTTGAATTGCTCTGACAGAACAAATTATACTTTCAGCATACACTATGTTTTATTGGTCTCCAGTAGTGTCGTGGAAAAATGAAACCCACCAGAACTGCATAATACAGACTGTTAAAAGTCAAATGTGAACTGTAACATCGCAGGTTGGGGTGGGTTGAACTCCGCAGAATCTCGCAGTGTTTTCCAGTAACTCTATGGAGTTCCACCCACACCTAATATTAACAGATATTAAAATAAAAGCTGGACATCAGCAAAGAGATTTTACAAGTATATTAGGTTGAATTATAAAAATGTATGTTGTTAATCTATGAGTGTGTATAAGCTGACAGAAAGTGAGTCGCTTCTAGACACTACAATAAAAGACAAAATAGAAGGAAGGTTAGATGAGAACATTAACTAAAATTATAATGAGCAGCAAAGGAGGACGAGGAATTGCTATTCTGAAAATATAGCTATTTTATTGAGCCAGTAAGAATTAATGTGTTTGAAATTAGATGTGAGTAGTTGCTTATAGTATTTAATTTAATAGAATGTAACGTGCACCCACTCACACAGTCAGGTAGGCATTTACACACATTAACACTCCCACAAATGCACTTAGGTATTCAGCGCTCATATAGCCAGACAGCGACGTACACACTTAGTCACACACCCTATGAAACCATTCGCACAACCATTTACTCACCTGTACATCCAGTTACATAGTCAATCACACACCCATACAAGCACTTATACACTCACTCTTGCACCAATACAGCCATTCATGTACCCAGCACTCAGACAGTCAGTTACTCACACACTTACACACACATACACCCAGTTATACATCCAGGACCTGATTCACAAAGGTAAACATACACTTTTGTGTAAGTTTACTACTTTTCAGAAATTCACAAAGGTAAACTTAGATCAAAGTCCAACTTTACTACTTTTTGGTATTCACAAAGGTAAGTTGCTGCTATTAAAGTTAGACTATCGGTCTGAGTTTACATTTGTGAATACTAAAAAAAAATAGTAAACTTACACAAAAGTGTAAGGTGACATTTGTGAATCGGGCCCCAGTCACCCAGCCTTACATTACTATACAGCCACTCACACACCAAGTCATAATGAGGGACTTACAAATCCACCTCACACAGCACTTATGTATCCACCACTAACAGACCCACTTGCACATACAGTTACAGACCCAAAAACCCACTACCACAGCCAGTTATCAATCTATACAGCCACCTAATACCCATATAGACATCCATACAGTTACTAAACACCCAGTCACACATCCACACAGCTATTCACACTTCTAGTGACACACCCACACTGACACAGATAGGGGGCATATTATAAAGGACGGCGTTATAATTATCGCTGGTTTAGCGGCAGAAAACTGCAGCTAAAGCGGTGATAATGGGCTTGATAATATGCCCTGGAGAATTCCAAAAGAAGCCCATGTTCACACCAGAACATGAACTTCTATTGGAATTCTCAAGGGCATATTATCAAGCCCATTATCGCCTCTTTAGCGGCAGTTTTCTGCCGCTAAACTGGCAAAAATATTTAATGCCGTCCTTGATAATATGCCCCGCAGTCTCTCACATATCCACTCAACCACTCAAACACCCAGTCACCCCAAGTACAGCCACTTATATACCCATTTATACAACCATACTGAGACACTTATACATCCTCTTATACAATAACCACTTATGTAGTTACCCACTTGCTTATAGTATGTAATCTGATAGTAAGTATTGTAGAGTTACATCTATTCTATATTTGATTTTCAGATATCTACATGTGTTTAGAGAGGAATTGTTATGTTATGTTATGTTATGTTAGGAACATTTGTAGTGCACACAGCTGCCCCAGCTAAGGGGCGTCCTGGCGCATGACAAGGTAAAACACAGCTAACACTGAGCATGGCAACAGAGAAAAGGGCGCAGCTAGTAAGAGGGAAAAAATTAAAACAGGAAGGTTTTTATGGCTTTACGGAACAAAAGAAGGTCTTCCATCGAGCGAATCTCAATCGGAAGAGAGTTCCAAAGCACTGCTGCTTTTACCCGGAAGGACCGACCACCAGCTCGGCTGAGCTTAAACCTCGGGACCACAGCGAGCGCTTGGCCCAGTGATCTCAAAGAGCGGGCCGGAACATAGCAAGACAAGAGATTCGAGAGGATCTGTGGGGCTGATCCCTTCAAGATCTTAAAAGCCAGACATAAAACTTTAAAATGAATTCTTGTCTTAACCGGCAGCCAATGCAAAGATCGAAGGGTACTAGAGACAGAGCAGGACCTGGGCAAGCCAACTATGGCTCTAGCTGCGGCGTTTTGGACACGTTGAAGGCGGGTGATTTCTGCCTGGTTTACCCCTACCAAGACAGAGCTGGCATAATCCAGACGAGATATTACTGTTGCCTGAACCACCAGCTGCCTGGTAGGGGGGTCAAAAAACTTCAGAACAGGTCTTAAGCCCCGAAGGACCCCAAAACAGCAGGCCGCGGTTTTCTTAGTGTGCCCGACGAAGCTAAGAGTGGGATCCAACCACACTTCCAAATTTCTCAACTCCGTTACCGGAATTGGAGACGGCCCAAGCTCCGGAGGCCACCATCTGTCCCGCCAGAGTTCCTTCCCCTTCCCGACAACCATGACCTTGGTCTTCTTGGCGTTGAGCTGGAGACAGTTGGCATTCATCCAGCTCGCCACCGCCCTCAGTCCGCTCTGGAACATAGGGGCATCCTGCTCAGCATCCCCGCTGATAGTAACCGCTAGCTGAGTGTCATCGGCATATGAGACCATAGTCATGCCCCACTGCTTGACGACATCAGCCAGCGGTCCCATGTAAAGGTTGAATAACGTGGGACTCAGCGAGGATCCCTGCGGCACCCCCAGGCCCAGAGGATGGAATTTGGACTGGTACGGTGGTATGGCAACGCAGAAGGAACGGTCGTCGAGAAAGGAACGGAACCACTGTAGGGCGAGCCCACCAATGCCTATCTCCTCCAGGCGATGCAGAAGGATGCGGTGTGAAACAGTATCGAAGGCGGCGCTCAGGTCTAATAATACTAGCGCCGCCGTCTGTCCCACATCCAGCACCATACGCAGGTGTTCGGCCATGGCGAGAAGGGCTGTCTCGTTGCTGTGCCCAGCACGGAACCCGTTCTGGGTAGCATCCAGAATGTTGGCTCGGGTAAGATGGTCAGAAAGAACCTGGTTGACGTGGGCCTCCACAGCTTTTGCCGGCCAAGGGAGCAAGGAAATGGGCCGGTAGCTCTCCGGTTTTAACGGATCCAATGAGGGTTTCTTCAGGATAGGAGAGACCACTGCCCGCTTCCATTTAGCTGGAACCGTGCCCGTAGCCAGCGAGATGTTAATCAGGGAGCATACCATGGAGCGTCCCACAAAAGACTGGTCCCTGAAGGGGGCAGGTCTTAACAGATCCAAAGGTGATCCAGATTTGATTTTCTGGGCCAACCTATCAAATCCCTCAGATAGAAGCAGGGGAAGAGAGTCCATAGTGGGGAGGCCAGGGATAATATCCAGAGCCCCCGGTGGTGGCCCCGTACAGGGAAAAGCCCGGTAGATGCCCTGCACTTTCTCCAGAAAGAAAGATGCCAAAGCCTCACAGTGAGAGGTAGAAGCCGTTGCCGGGGAGGAAATTCTTTTTGCCAAAAGATCTTTGAGGGCCTTAAATATGGATTTAGACGGGTTAGTACTGTTGCGGAAATCTACAGAGTAGAACGCCGCGCGGGCTCTACAGATGGCGAGGTGATAAACCTTAACGGAAGCCAGATACAACGCTTTCTTGGCAGTATCATAAGACCTCCGCCACTCTCTCTCGGCCCACCTACAGCTCCCTTTCAAAGCACGAAGGGCGCTGTCATACCAGGGGCTCGACTCTCTGGAGCTAAGTTTGCTTGCCATGATGGGAATCAATGAGTCAAGCGCCCTGGTAATCCACTAACAGAACTGGTCATAACCCGTTTCTACGTTGTCCAAGGGTCCTAGCGGATCTACAGCCAAAACGTGGTGTAGGTCCTCTAACCTAAGTTTGTTCCAGTGCCTTCTAGGGACTAATCTAGCTGGGGGAATAGAGGGGATCTCAGGCAAAGGGACCCGGATAGCCACTAAAAAGTGGTCTGTCCACCCTAGGGGTGAGATGGTAGAGACTGTGGCTTCCGTTATATTGGTAAAAAAGGGTCCAGTGTATGCACTCCTACGTGGGTGGGTTGTAATACCTTTTGAGACAGCTGAAGGGCCTCGAGATCAGCTAGAATATTGATGACAGCCGGCACGCTCTGATTGTCAAAATGGAGGTTGAGATCTCCCAGGATGGAGAAATTGGCGCAGCCAATTGCCAGAGAGCTAACGGCGTCAGGGAAAGCTTCTCTGAACGCAACGTCGCTGCCTGGGGGTCGATATACCACCATCCCCGAGATCGAGAACTGGGAGCTGATCAAGATCTTAAAAGAGGCGCTTTCACACCCAGCAATATGTAAGGCATTCCAGCTACAGGAGAAGCTAGATTTAACAGCAAGGGCAATACCCCCTCCTCTAGTTGGACGATTTAGAGTAAAGATGGAGTACTCAGGGGGGAAGGCCAGGTTAATAATGGCTGCGTCGTCCTCCTGCAACCAGGTTTCCGTGATGGCAAATATATCTGGGGTCTCATCCTGCATGAGGTCCAAGATGGCTTGATGGTGTTGCACCAAGGACCTGACATTCAGGCTAAGTATTCGAAGTACATGCGCCGAGCCATTGCTCCGAGAGGCGGTAGTGGAAGGCCTCTGGCGGATGTGAACAGGAGAGGCAAGTGCCCATCTCTTGCAGGCACACCAATATGGGCCGCTTAGAGGATGGATATGTGCCTGATCACACTTCGGAATGGTCAGTCCAATGGACCGCAGAGTCTCATTGGAGTAGGTGATCATCACAACACCAGAAAGAAAAGTGCCAAAGAGAAACCCGCTGCGCCCCGCGCGTCCCAAGCGCGGACGGGCGCAGACGGGCAGGACTCTGGCAAGACTCCGGCTAAGCGACGGCGTCCCACTGCGCGACCCCACTGCGCGGGGGGGAGCGACTTTAAATAGGCGTCCCGCGAGGCTGTCCGAGCGTAAGAACGCTCACAATGGCGCCCGTCGGGAGATGCAGTGCCCAAACAAAGATGGCGCCCAACCAGGACTACCCCCGTGACCCAGACCCACCAAAACGGCGGTGTTTTTTCAATCTATTATGTGCGGTAAGAGGGAGGGGGAGTACCCAGCCTGGTCCCAAATAAAAGCAGGGACAAGTAAATTAAATTAAACACAAATGCAAAAAACGGGAATTTTTAAAATAACAGAGCGCTAGCAGCAGCGCGAGCGCAGCTATGCAGGTACCTTATCCAGGCTACCGGCGTAGTGAAGGCCGCCTTAAATAGGCGTCCCGCGAGGCTGTCCGAGCGCAAGAACGCTCACAATGGCACCCGCCGGGAGATGCAGTGCCCAAACAAAGATGGCGCCCAACCAGGACTACCCACGTGACCCGGACCCACCAAAACGGCGGTGTTTTTTCAATCTATTATGTGCGGTAAGAGGGAGGGGGAGTACCCAGCCCGGTCCCAATTAAAAGCAGGGACAAGTAAATTAAATTAAACACAAATGCAAAAAACGGGACTTTTTAAAATAACAGAGCGCTAGCAGCAGCGCCAGCGCAGCTATGCAGGTACCTTATCCAGATCCAATTGAAGATGGAACGGGGAGGTAAAAAAACATTATACTTTTTGACAGTATCCATAAACTGGACAACAGATTACATTTCTAGTGCAACTGGCACACGGCACTTACCAAAATGAGTCACCATGACTTGCAGTTTTGGTGAAACAGAGGGGATGGTAACGCTGCGATCTGGTGGTAAGTGTCCCACAGATGGTCAGCTGCTGATCATGATGTACCACCTTCCTTCTCTCTCACCATGCTGTGATACATCCTTGTATGTATGGTTTTCAGATGTTTCCACACAGAGGATGTACCGTGTGAATAATGCATCCCTGTACCTCTTGATAGTTTTTAGCTGCATATGTTGAATTGGAACATTTTAGGAACAACTTTCTTTTCAACTGAAAGGATGGAAAAATATTTCCAAATGTTGGAGGACTTCCTTGTTGGTGGTAAGTATTTGTCATCTTAGTCAAGCTCTTCCCCTTCTCTTCTATCTTCATCAGAAGACATCCTGACATTAAAGCAATGTACCTTTGAAGGAAAGCTAAAAAACAGGATGGAGCTATGGCTTTCACTCTGTCGCTAGAGAGATGTGAAACCTAAATAACTGATTTAGGGAGTGGTTTGCAATGTGCATGGGTGGAGACTTACAGTATCCAATGAGAAGTTGAGGATAGGATGTGTTCCTGGAATCACGGCGGAATCACTTGGCATCGCGGCAGATCAGAGGATCCATAAAATAAATGAAAAGAAGAGAAAGAAATGGTGTATTGCATTTATAGAAAGACTACATCAGTTACCTTACCTTGATTGGCTAATTGTTACTTTTAAAATGTGTAATAAGAATAAATGTTTAAATAAAATATATTTATAAACTTGTAATAATGTATGTTACAAAACTTAACTTATAGGGGGAATTGTAGTACAATTTATATGAGAAAAACTAGTGAAGTTCACCCAAAAACCAAAGGTTACAGTGACGTTATACTTGGGAACTACCAATAAAAAATGTAGACATTTACTGGAAAAAGCCAAAGGTTACAGGGACGTTATAGTTAGGAAATAGAATTTTAAATATCTTAGAATTTCACTGAAAAAAACAAAGGTTAGAGTGACATTATAGTTAGGCTCAGATTCTACAAACAAAAAAGAAATCCATAGAAATTCAGTAGTCATCGTTACTTGAGCTAATTATAACTTACGCCCCACAGGGCACTGCTTATGAACTCACATATTACATCACTCATCACATGGTCAGTGACATCACAGATGACATCTCAAATGTCGGCCCCCTCCCCTTTAACAAAAATAGACTGACCTAGGGGATGGGTCCCCAGGGCCTTTTTAAAGTTCACGGAGGCAGCCCAATCCCATTTTTTGTAAGTTATGAACCTGGGGATGGCCTACCCGAGGCATATAATGGTTCAGGCAAGGGAGACCCACAGCCACCCTCCCATTTAAAAAAAGGCCCTGAAGGATTGGGTCCCCATGGCCTAATGAGGCTTGGGGAGGGGGACCTCATGGCCCCCTCCCCTTCAAAATGTATCATGGTGATGGGGTCCCCAGGGCCTAAGTAGGCCCTTACCATTTAAATTACTTAGGTCCCTGGCTGATGGGGTCCCCAGCACCCAATAAAGCTTGGGGCCACATCACCCCTTCCCCTCTTTTATTGTGATCACCCCAGGGGGTGGGATCTCTGGGGCTAAATGAGGCTCGGGGAGGTGGGCCATGCAACCCCCTCCCCTTTTGTCTTGTATTTGGCCCCAGATGGGGTCCCCGGGACCTGAAGGCCAACCTTATGCTGTGCACAGCAAAGGATGTGCGCAGCGTGGGGTGGCTGCCTGCTGTGGATTTGGCCACCCCCTCTGCCATGCACGGCGTTTGGCCGGGGGTTGATTTACATATGGTCATAAAATATTGCTTTATGTTAAAAAAAAACTAAAAATTCACGGAATAAAATAAAGATTAAGGTAATATCTGTTTTTGTTTAAAAAGAATACCTTTTAATATGTCAGTGACAACATTAACTTTTTAAACAAAATAAAACACAGATATTCACCACTATATCTTGCACCCCTGCCATGCACTGCTTCTGACCTCACATATTACATTACTCATGACATGTTTTATGACAGCATTTGAGACATTACTGATAACATCACAAATAACATTATTGATGACATCACTCATCACATTTCAAATTACATCATCCAGGCTTCTTTTGTACACATTACTCTATAAACTAGTATGGTATTAAAAGCCTGAAAGTAAGCACAAAAAGGCAGAGAGTAATATGAAGCATCATTAAAGCCATAGCAGATACAACTCCCTTACCAGTAGCAAGCATGTGTTATGTGCAACATTGATGCTATACCATACGTTTCACAGGTACCTTGTTCACATTAATAATCAACCACAGATATATGGCAAACTCTCATTAAACTCAGTTTTTAAAATACATAAAACTGTTCAAAGAAAGCCAAGTTCCTTAATGTACTCTACTTCTGCTCCAAAAATTAATACCCTGGTATGGACAGCTTTTATCTGTATCAAACCCCTCACAGTCATCAAACCTTCATTGAGAAAGGAAGTTGATATGAATAGAAAAATGGGTACTGTAAACCATGTTCACTCCATGGAGAGAATTTCTCTGTACCACACTGATTGCCGACTGTGAAACTCTCATGACAAAATATACCACAGAATATTAAGAACTATCTACTGAGAACAGTGTTGTTTATGCAACATTTTCCAAAAGAGACACTATTCACTTAAAATAACAAAGGTCTGAAGGTGAGAAAGATCATATTATATGCAGCTTTGCTTTTATACTGTGGTGAACACTTTACAGAAAGCTCATCTACTGAAGGAAAAGAAGCACATATTCATAGGCTAGATTTAGTGTACACAGTATTGTATGTTATGTAGAAATTGTCATGCTGAGATAGTTTTATCTAATAACTCAAGGCTCAATACAATACTTAGGGGCTTATTTACAAGCCACTTGCGTCACTTTTGCGTCATTTAGAACATGGGAAAAGTGACGTACGGTTGGCGCAAGGGGCTTGTAAATAAGCCCCTTAGTATTTACTTCATAGAAGCTTTGCCCAGTTGCAAACTTTTTCTGCTGAACCAAAATACTGTGTGGAACAAACTGGACACAAGTTGTCAACTGTCATCTGCGCAGTGAGTTACTCTTCAATACAAAGATTTATAACATGTTCAATACATCTACACACCTATGATGCATTATAAGCATCTTCCATTTGTAATGTTACACTTATTAGCTGGATGCAGGCTGTACAAAATTAGATGTAAATGTAATATGGTAGATAACTGCCACTATGAAAACTGTACAGCAAACTGGCACGCTCATTGGATGATGTCATCAGTGATGTCGTTTGAGATTAATCCTGAGGGTCCCTGGGGTCCAAATAGCCCACCAGGTACCTATAGTAAGCCTCAGACAGTGGGATTGCTGAGAGGTGGTCTGAGGCCATGCCCCATTTTACACCACGCTGTGTGGGGATTACTGGAGGTAACTGGTGGGCTAGTTGGCCCACAGAGACCCTCAGTAGGCAAGGGGACTTCATCCCCCAACCAAGAGCGTGCCTGGAGGCGCGTTTGCAGAGTGGTGGACAAAGGGGGTGAGGCCTGTGCTCACCCATCAGCAATCCCCCTATCTGGGGCATACTGGAGGGATCAGATAGGCTAGCTGGCCCCTAAAGACCCCCAGCAGCGAAGGGGACTTTAATACCCATCCAAGAGCACGCCAGGGAGTGCGTTTGCAGAGTGGTGGGGAAAGGAGGTGTGGCCTGCTATGACAACTTAGCAATCCCGCTGTGTGGGACTTACTGGAGGTATTAGGAGGGGTAGTTGGCCCCCAAGGGTGTCCTTGGGGGCCAACTACCTCTCCTATTACCTCCACCAAGTCACACACAGTGGGATTGCTAAGAGGCCTCCAGAGGCCACGCCCCCTTTCTGGCCATGCCCCCTTTTTCCACCACTCTACAAATGCGCCTCCTGGCACAGTACTGCTTGGGGGATCAAGTCCACTTTACTCCTGAGGGACATTGGGGTCCAAGAAGCACTCCTGGTACCTCCTTTAAGTCCTACCCAGCGGAATTCACGAGCACTGGTCGGAGGCCAAGCCCCCTTTCTGCACCACTCTGCAAATGCGACTACCAGTTAAAGAAGCATTTGTAATGTAATAGGTGTCACATGTGCAAGAGTTAGAGCTATTGGCATTGTAAATGTAAAAGATTTTTAATAATGTTTTTTGGTGTAGAGTGGATGTACATTGTGTGTAGTGGAATTATGTGGTATGTTGTGCAGTAAAATTATGTGAATAGAAAGTATGTGGTATTTAGTATATAGGAATTATGTGGAGTGAGAAAATGTGTTTTGGAGAGTAATTATGTGGTATTGTAGGTTGTGTTGTGGAGTGGTAACCTCAGGTTTAGTCTTCCACATGTTCATAGAAGCTAAACTACGAACTCAATGAGAAAAAAAGAAGGAATCCCTGAGGAGCACTTCTGGACTTAGTCAGAGGTATGAGCAGGGCCACTGGAATTATGTGATTGTTTGGCTACACCAACTATCGCACAATTATACATTTTCTGCATTAGCCACAAAATTCATCATCTGTTGCCTAATCTTCAGATTTGAACCAAAAAAAGCCTTGTTTCTAGCTCAAACGGCTCACACGTTACCAAAAATGCAGCGACAAGTGTTACAGTGTGGTGGAAGGTCCTTTGTAAACCTAGAATGGTCCCCTGTTACTTATTGCTAAATGTGGATGTTAAATTGGTACTAATGGTGTGCCACTCTTGCTTCTTTCTGCACCTCTCTTGCCTCTTTCTGCATTTCTGTTGCTTCTTTCTGTAGCCCTCTGGCTTCTTTGAGCACCTTTCGTGCCTCTTCACACCCCTCTTCCCTCTTTCTGTACCCCTCTTGCCTCTTTCTTCACCCTTCTAACCTCTTTTTGCTCCTCTCGTGCTTCTTTCTGCACCCCTCTTCCTTCTATCTGCACTCCTCCTGCCTCCTTCTGCACCTCTGTTCCTTCTTTCTGCACTTCTTTTGTTTCATTCTGCACCTCTCTTGCTTCTTTCTGCACCCCTCTTGCCTCTTTCTTCACTGCTCTTTCCCCTTTCTGCATGTCTGTTGCTTCTTTCTGCACTCCTCTTGTCTCTTTCTCTACCCCTCTTTCCTCTTTCTGCAGCTCTGTTGCTTCTTTCTGTACTTATCTTGCGTCTTTCTGTACCTCTCTTGCTTCTTTCTGTACTCCTTGCACCTCTTTCTGTACCCCTCTTCTCTTGTTGCACTCCTCTTTCCTCTTTTTGTACCTCTGTTCCTTTTCTCTGTACTTCTTTTGTTACTTTCTGCACCTCTCTTGCTTCTTTCTGCACTCCTCTTGCCTCTTTCTCCTTCCCTCTTCCTCTTTCCGCATTGCTGTTGCTTCTTTCTGCACCTCTCTTGTCTCTTTCTGCACCTCTCTTGTCTCTTTCTCCGCCTCTCTTCCCTCTTTCTGCACCTCGGTTGCTTCTTTCTGCACCTATCTTGCTTCTTTCTGCACCCCTTGTGCCTCTTTCTGCACCCCTCTTTCCTCTTTTGCACCTCTGTTGCATCTTTCTGCAATACTCGTGCTTCTTTCTGCACCCCTCTTCCCTCTTTCTGCATCCCTCTTGCCTCTTTCTACACCCTTGTTCCTTCTTTCTGCTCTTCTTTTGTTTCTTTCTGCACCCCTCTTTGTTCTTTCTGCACCCCTCTCGCCACTTTCTCCACCCCTGCTCCCCCTTTTTGCATCTCTGTTGCTTCTTTCTGTACTTCTCTTGCCTCTTTTTCCCACCTCCCATCCCTCTTTCTGCACCTCTGTTGCTTCTTTCTGTACTTCTCTTACTTCTTTCTGTACCTCTGTCCCTTCTTTCTTCAACCCTTGTGCCTCTTTCTGCACCCCTCTTCCCTCTTTCTGCTTCCCTCTTGCCTCTTTCTACACCACTGTTCCTTCTTTCTGCATCTCTTTTGTTTCTTTCTGCAACTCTCTTGCTTCTTTCTGTATCCCTCTTCCTCTTTTTCCTCCCCACATCCCCCTTTCTGCATCTCTGTTGCTTCTTTATCCACTTCTCTTGCTTCTTTCTGCACCACTCTTGCTTCTTTCGGCACCCCTTGTGCTCTTTCTGTACCTCCGTTGCTTCTTTCTGCACTTCCTTTGTTTCTTTTTACACCTATCTTGCTTCTTTCTCCACCCCTCCTCCCTCTTTCTGCATCTCTGTTGCTTCCTTCGGCAATTCTCTTGCCTCTTTCTGCATAACTGTCCCTTCTTTCTGCAACCCTTGTGCCTCTTTCTGCACTCCTCTTCCCTCTTTCTGCTCCCCTCTTGTCTCTTTTTTCACCTCTGTTGCTTCTTTCTATACTTCTTCTGTTTCTATCTGCACCTGTATTGCTTCTTTCTGCACCCCTCAAGCATCTTTCTACAGCCATCTTCCCTCTTTCTGCACTCCTCTTGCCTCTTTCTACACTTCTGTTCCTTCTTTCTGCACTTCTCTTGCTTTGTTCAGCATTCCTCTTGCTTCTTTCTGCACCCCTCGTGCCTCTTTCACACTCTTCTTTCTGCACCCTATTGCCTCTTTCTGCACCTCTGTTCCTTCTTTCTGCACCTCTTTTGTTTCTTTTTGCACCTCTCTTTTTTCAGTATCCCTCTTGCCTCTTTCTCCACCACACTTCCCCCTTCTGCATCTCAGTTGCTTCTTTCTGCACTTCTCTTGCTTCGTTCTGCACTTCTCCTGCTTCTTTTTGCATACCTTGTGCTTCTTTCTGCACCCCCTTCCTTCTTTCTGCACTCCTCTTGCCTTTTTCTGTACCTTTGTTGCTTCGTCCTGTACTTCTCTTGCCTCTTTCTGTACCCCTCTTGCCTCTTTCTGCACCTCTGTTGCTTCTTTCTGCACTTCCCTTGCTTATTTCTGCACTTATGTTGCTTCTTTCTGTATCCCTCTTGCCTCTTTCTGCACCCTTCTTCCCTCTTTCTATACCTCTCTTGTCTCTTTCTGCACCCCTGTTCCCTTTTTCTGTACCTCTCTTGCCTGTTTCTGCAACTCTCTTGCCTCTTTTTGCAGCTCTCTTCCCTCCTTCTGCACCTTTGTTGCTTCTTTTAACACTTCTCTTGCCTCTTTCTGCACCCCTGTTGCTTCATTCTGCCCTACTCATGTTTCTTTCTGCACCTGTCTTGCTTCTTCTGCACCCCATTGCATCTTTCTGCACTCGTCTTCCCTCTTTCTGCACCTCTCTTGCCTCTTTTTGCTTCTTACTTGGCTCTTTCTGCACTTCTCTTGCTACTTTCTACATCTCTGTTGCTTCTTTCACCAATTTTCTTGCCTCTTTCTGTACTTATCATACCTGTTTATGTACCTCTCTTGCCTCTTTCTGCACCTCAGTTGCTTCTTTCTGCACCCCTCTAGCTTCTTTCTGCATCCCTCTTGCCTCTTTTTGCATCCCTGTTCCCTCTTTCTATACCTTTCATGCTTGTTTCTGCATCTCTCTTTCCTCTTTCTGTACCTATGTTACTTCTTTCTGTACTTCTCTAGCTCTTTCTGCACCCTTCACGCCTCTTTCAGCACCCCTGTTGCTTCTTTTTGCACTTTTCTTCCTTCTTTCTGCACCCCTCCTGCCTCTTTCTGTATCTCTCGTTCCTCTTTGTGCACCTCTCCTACCTCTTTCTGCACCGCTCTTGTCTCTTTTTGCACCTCTGCTAGTTCTTTCTAGACTGCTCTTGCTTCTTTCTGCACCTCTTTTGCAAATGTCTGTAAACTTCTTGCCTCTTTCTGTACCCCTCTTCCCTAATTCTCCACCTCTCTTGCTTCTTTCTGCATTTATCTTGCTACTTTCTGTACTGCTCTTGCTTCTTTCCGTACCTCTCTTGCAAATTTCTGTATCCCTCTTACCTTTTTCTACACTCCTGTTCCCTCTTTCTGTATCTTTCTCACCTGTTTCTGCACCTCTATTCCCTCTTTCGGCACCTCTGTTGCTTCTTTCTGCACTTTTCTTGCCTCTTTCTGCACCTCTGACTTAGAGGTAGTTTTAATCCCTCCTGCCCTAATATGTACTAGGGCCTTACAGAGGAGGTCATGCCAATCAATGGGATATCCCAACCCATTGTGCACCCTAGTGTATGTTAGTGTTTTCACTGTATTCTAAGCGTCTTTCAGCATAGCACTGGCTCCAGGCCTGGTTAGTCAGAGTCTGTTACCACCAGAACTAGTCAGTAAAAAGTTAGGGGTACAGGATGACTTTGCAACAAGGGGCAGATTTACTACTTCTGGTGCATCTCTGCTAATCAGCAGGGATGCACCAGAAGAGTTGCGACGCATCTGCCCACCTATGCGCCACCACTGATGCACCGCATTTACAATGCGGCGCACCGTGGCGCACGGATGGGCAGATGCGTGTCGCATCCCCCTCCACGGAAAGGCGGCACATTGCTGGAGTTGCGTCGCAAGCATGACGCAGCTCCAGCAAGGCTCGGGTGCCCCTATCCCTAACATGCTGCATCAATCCTTACGCCTGCTTCAAGCAGGCGCAGGGTTTTGACGCAGCATGGCTGTAAAAGTGACTGAGTGAAATCTTGTAGCTTTCGCTCAGCCACTTTTTCGGAGGTGTTTCTGCGCCAAAACGCCCCTCCCTGTGCAGGAACGCCCACATGTGACGCAGGCATTGTAAATAGCCCACAGCATGGCGCTGGCTTTGCGCCACTGCTGCGTTACAAAAGTGACGCAACGGCGGCGCAAATCTGGCGTAAGGGGCTTGTAAATTTGCCCCAAGGTCTCTTTCTGCACCGCTGTTGGTTCTTTCTGCATATCTCTTGCTTCTTTCTGCACCTTCCTTCCTCTTTCTGGACTTCTGTTGCCTCTTTCTGCATTTCTCTTGCTTCTTTATGCGCCTTTCTTCCTCTTTCTGCACATGTCCTACCTCTGTAGGCATAGTTAGAAATAAGCATTTAAAAAACCTTTAAAATTCACTGAAAAAACATAGGTTTCAGGGACATTATAGTTAGTAATTCGCATTTAAAGAACCTTTGAATTTCACTGAAAAAAAACATAGAATTCAGGGACGTTATAGTTAGAAATTAGGGTATAAAAAACATTTGAAATTTACTGAAAAAAACCATAGGTTTCAAGGATGTTATAGTTAGTAATTAGCATTTAAAAAACCTTTGAAATTCACTGAAAAGACCATAGGTTTCAGGGACGTTATAGTTAGTAGTTAACATTTAAAAAACTTTTGAAATTGCCTAAAAAAACACAGGTTTCAGGGACGTTATAGTTAGTTGGACATTTCACTCTTACAAAACCAGAGAAATTAGGCCGTTATAGTTAGTTGAGCTAAATATAACTTGCGCCTCCGCAATGCACTGCTGATGACATCACATATTACATCACTCATGACATGGTCAGTGACATCACTAATTACATCACTCATGACATCCTAAATGACATCACTCATGACATCATCCATGTGATAATCTGATGCATCTTCTCACACCCTAATATAACCACTCTAAATTACAGACTGTCATTCTCAAAACCATAGACACTCCAGCACCAATAGCTACATACCCACTCACTGATTATTAGATCTACACACATCCACTCACTCACCAATACAATCACTCATACATGCAGTCACTGATCAATACAGAAACTATCATATGCATTCATACACCTATACAGACAGTCAATCACCGCTCTCACCTATAGAGTGACAAACACAGCTACTCAGTCATACAAAGAATCAATCACACTCACATTTACTCACCTATACAGTTTTACACACACCACCTCAGTCAATGGATGATGTCATCAGTGAAATCATCAGTGATGTCATTTGAGATGTCATCAGTGATGTCATCAGTAATGTCACTGACCACGTCTGAGTGATGTAATATGTGTTGTCATCAGCAGTGCTTTACAGGGCCGCGAGATATAGTTAGGTCAACTAACTATGGGGCATTTTATCAAGAAACGGCATTAAAATTATCGCTGCTTTAGCGGCAGAAAACAGTGATGTCATTTGAGATGTCATCAGTGATGTCATCAGTAATGTCACTGACCATGTCATGAGTGATGTAATATGTGACGTCATCAGCAGTGCATTGCGGGGACACGTGTTATAGTTAGCTGAACTAACTATAACGGGAGAATTTCTATGGTTTTGTACGAGTGAAATGTCCAACTAACTATAGCTTTCCCTAAAACCTTTGTTTTTTTCAGTGAATTTCTAAGGTTTTTTAAAGGCTAATTTCTAACTATAATGTGCCTGAAACCTATGGTTCTTTCAGTGAATTTCAAAGGTTTTTTAAATGCTAATTTCTAACTACAACGTGTCTGAAACCTTTGGTTTTTTAAGTGAATTTCAAAGGTTTTTTAAATTCTAGTTTCTAATTATAATGTTCAGTAAACGAAGAAGAAACGCGAAGAAAGAAGCAAAAGAAATGCAGAAAGAGGCAACAGAAGTCCACAAAGATGAAGAAAATTGCAGGAAGAAGCAGGACATGTGCTGAAAGAACCAACAGAGTAGCAGAAAGAGGCCTTGTTGCAAAATCATCCTGTGCCCACAACTTTTTCAGACGGGTACTGGTGGTAACTGACTCTGACTAACCAGGCCTAGAGCCAGTGCTATGCTAAAAGACACTTAGAATACAGTGAAAACACCTATATACACTAGGGAACACTATGTGTCGCGGTACCCCTGTGATTAGCATGACTTCCTCCGTAAGGCCCTGATACATAATAGGGCAGGGGGATTAAAACTACCTCTTAAAACCCACCACGGGGCACATTTGCACACTGGTGAATGGAGGGGGGGCCTGAGGTGACATGTGTTCAAACATGCCCTGTGGTCGTTTTAAGTTGGGGGATAAAGTCCTCTTGACCTCTTGAATCCTGAGGGTCCCTGGGGTCCAACTAGCCCACCAGGTACCTCCAGTAAGCGCCACAGAGCTGCGTTGCAGAGAGGTGTAAAAAGGGGCTATCCCTGGACCACCTCTCTGCAATGCAGCTCTGTGGCGCTTACTGGAGGTACCTGGTGGGCTACTTGGCCCCCAGGGGCGCTCAGGATTGAAGGGGAATTAATTCCCCAACTTAAAACGTGCCACAGGGCGTGTTTGCACACGTCACCTCAGGCCCCGCCCCCTCCCTTCACCACTGTCAAACGCACCCCATGGCGCATTTAAAGTTGGGGGATTAAGTCCCCTTGAATCTTGAGGGTCACTGGGGTCTAACTAGCCCACCAGGTACCTCCAGTAAGCACCACAGAGCTGCGTTGCAGAGAGGTGTAAAAAGGGGCATGGCCTGGACCACCTCTCTGCAACGCAGCGCAGTGGTGCTTACTGGAAGCACATGGTGGGCTAGTTGTCCCCCAGGGGCTCTAAGTATTGAATGGGAATGAATTCCCCAAGTTTAAAAGCGCCACAGGGTGTGTTTGCTCACATGTAACCTCTGGCCCCGCCCCCTCGCTCCACCACTGTGCAAACGTACCCCATGGCACATTTTAAGTTGGGCGATTAAGTCCCCTTGAATCCTGAGGGTCCCTGGGGTCCAACTAGCCCACCAGGTACCTCCAGTAAGCGCCACAGAGCTGCGTTGCAGAGAGGTGTAAAAAGGGGCTATCCCTGGACCACCTTTCTGCAACACAGCTCTGTGGCGCTTACTGGAGATACCTGGTGGGTTAGTTGGCCCCCAGGGGCCCTCAGGATTGAAGGGGAATTAATTCCCCAACATAAAACGTGCCACAGGGCGGGTTTGCACAAATGTCACCTCAGGCCCCACCCCCTCCCTTCACCACTGTGGAAACGCGCCCTGTGGTGCGATTTAAGTTGGGGGATAAAGTCCCCTTGAATCCTGAGGGTCCCTGGGGTCCAACTAGCCCACTAGGTACCTCCAGTAGGTGCCACAGAGCTGCATTGCAGAGAGGTGTAAAAGGGGGCGTGGCCTGGACCACCTCTCTGCAAGGCAGGCCTGTGGCACTTACTGGAGGTACCTGGTGGCCTAGTTGCCCCAGGGGCCTTCAGGATTGAAGGGGTATTAATACCCCAACTTATTACGCGCCACAGGGCGTGTTTGCACACATGTCACCTCAGGCCCCACCCCCTCCCTTCACCACTGTGCAAACGCACCCCGTGGCACGTTTTAATTTGGGTATAACGTCCCCTTGAATCCTGAGGGTCCCTGAGGTCTAAATAGCCCACAACGTACCTCCAGTAAGCACCACAGAGGTGTAAAAAGGGGCATGGCCTGGACTACCTCTCTGCAACGCAGGCTTGTGGCGCTTACTGGAGATACCTGGTGGGTTAGTTGGCCCCCAGGGGCCATCAGGATTGAAGAGGAATTAATTCCCCAACTTAAAACGTGCCACAGGGCGGGTTTGCACACATGTCACCTCAGGCCCTGCCCCCTCCCTTCACCACTGTGCAAATGTACCCTGTGGTGCATTTTAAGTTGGGGGATAAAGTCCCCTTGAATCCTGAGGGTCCCTGGGATCCAACTAGCCCACCAGGTACCTCCAGTAAGCGCCACAGAGCTACGTTGCAGAGAGGTATAAAAAGGGGCGTGGCCTGGACCACCTCTCTGCATCACAAGCCTGTGGTGCTTACTGGAGGTACCTGGTGGGCTAGTTGGCCCCTAGGGACCCCCAGTATTGAAGGGGAATTAATTCCCCAACTTAAAACGGGCTTCTTTTGAAAAAAAATACCTCTGTGGGGGGGGCTCGAGACCTCCACACGCCCCGGGGACTGCTACCTCCCCGGGGCACTAATATGTAAATTTGGGGGTCCAGTAAGGACCCCCGAGCCCCGGGGACCACCATCTACATTGCAGACCGCCACATCTCGCTGATTTAAATAAACAATGCTTTTTTGGCCCTGGGGGTCCTTGTGGGACCCCCTAAGCAGGCCTAGAGGGTCTGGGTGTTTCTACCCTGCCCCCTTCTCTTGTTCTGAACATTCGTTTTTCTGTTTTCTTGTGCCTCAGTATAAGTGGCTGCGTGGTTTTGTGAATAGCTATATGAGTGTCTATATGGGTTATTGATTGGTTGTCTGAGTATCTGTATGGGTGCCTGAGTGTTTGTGTGGGTAGGGTGTGTGTGACTCTGTGCATAGATGTGTGAGTGCGTGTTTCTATGGGTGCATGGTTTTAAGAGTGCAACTGTGATGAACTGTATGGTTGGCTGAGTGTATGTATGGGTGTGTTAGTGATTGAATGTATATCTCAGTTGTACATGTGTCAGTAACTACATATGTGAAACGCAGTGTATATGTGTGTAAGAGTATATAACTATCTATATGTGAGAGTGTGTGATTGCGGGAGTGGCTGTATGGATGAGTGTGTACTTGTATCAGTAATTGTATAAGAACGTCAGAATTTGTTAGTATTTTTATGAGTAAGTGAACTTGAGTGTGTTTAACTGTATAGGTTAGTAAATTGGACTGTGTTTAATTATTTGCATGACTGGCAATGGATGATTGGCGGCGTGTGTGTGTCTATATAGGTGTATAAATGCATATGATAGTCCTGTAAGGAGTGACTGTAAGTATGAGTAACTGTACAGGTGAGTGAGTAGAGGTGTATGTAGACCTAAGAGTCAATGAGTGGGGATGTAGTTATTGGTATTGGAGTATATACAGTTTTCAAAATGGCCGTCTGAAATTTTGAGTCGGTGTATCAAAGGTTATATTAGGGTGTGAGAAGATGCACTAATTTATCACATGGATGACATCATCAGTATTGTCATCAGTGATGTCATTTGAGATGTCATCAGTGATGTCATCAGTGATGTCACTGACCATGTCATGAGTGATGTAATATGTGACATCATCAGTAGTGCATTGCGGGGGAATTTCTAGGGTTTTGTACGAGGGAAATGTCCAGCTAACTATAACGCCCCTGAAACCTATGTTTTTTTCAGTGAATTTCTAAGGTTTTTTAAATGCCAATTCCTAACTATAGGTTTTTTAAATGCCAATTCCTAACTATAACGTGCATGAAACCTATGGTTTTTTCAGTGAATTTCAAAGGTTTTTTAAATGCTAATTCCTATCTATAACTTATCTCTAAAGATATCATGTTTTATGATTTTCATTGGATTTCTATATTTTTCAAATTCAGTGTGTCATTTCATTAATTATGTTTTTTTGAAATTCTTTTTTTACGCTATTTTTTTAACCTGTTTTTTCATTTAAATATTTTAAAAATTAAAAAATATTTGTTTTTATTGGGTTTTTCAAACATATATTTTTACAAATATTTTTTTAACTATATGTTCAAAACTTTATTTTATATATATTTTTTCCATGTTTTTTGGATCCGTGCACCCTATGCGCACCGTTCTCGATCCCTACGCAATAGCATCCGCGCATGGTATGCGTTGGGTACGTGTTTAGTGCGCGATCGCAATGTGACCGGTACGCGACTCCCAGCCTATACGTGACACGTTCGATGTACGTAACGCGACGTTTACGCGCTTCCGCAATGCGTCATCTGCGTCTATGACGCGGTAGGTGCGCGGATCCCGTGAAATATTTAACATTTAAAAAAACATATATATGTATTTCATGTGAATATTAATTGAAGACAAACTCTAAACTAGTCTTAAAAGTAATATATTTTTACATCTAATCCTATATTTCTTTTTAATTCAATTTCGCGGATGCGGGCTGTGTGCGTGATGCGTAAGCGCAGGGTGCACGGATCCCATGTGACCTGCAAAAAAAGAGATTTGATTGGTTCATTACACTTCCTGTTCTAACTATTGAAAGATCCCACCCAATTCAATCATTCTTCTTTGACCTTCTTTGGAGGAGCATCTCTTTGTAGAGAAGAAGATTTTTTTAGACTAAGTTTACACTTAGCTCTAACTTTTTTTAACCAAAAATGGCTTCAGGGCAGCAGGCATCACCTGCATCTCCTCATACATCTGAGGATGAATTTTTGGAGGAGACACCACGCACACCACGTTTTTCATCTGTGGTGTGGAAATGTTTTACTTTTCCCGAGGGGAAAACGAAGACCAATGCCACCTTGATCACATGCTAGATTTGCAAAAGAGTGCTGTCTCAAGGAGATCCTAACAAACAATACTCTTGCAGGACGGCTAGTATGATGAAGCACCTAAGGACCCTTCATCCTAACAATCTTGCACAAGAAGAATGCAGACGGATAAGAGACACTCCTGCTCCTGCGCCTTCCACCTCATCGCAGCCGAGCACTTCAAGAGTGCATCCATGAGCCCAAAATTTGGACATCCGTCCTCAATTTCAATTTTTAAAAGTGCAATGCGACTTTGTGCTACCGTGAGCAGTCGATCGATCTGATCTGCCGCCGGCAAGAAAGTCACAATTGCTAGTTTTTTTTAATTTTGTTCCCTGAAGTTCATTGTTTGGTTCCTCCTGCTTTTTTTTTTTTTTTTTTGCAGAAAAACCAAAAAATGTAAAAATTGTTCAGAAAACCTCAAAAAAAATATAAAAGAAGAAAGAAGAAAAAAAAAGTTCTTCTAAGAACTAACTTTCCTGGTTTAAAAAAAGAGCTAAATTTCTTTGTTAGTGTGTGAAAGTTTAGATGAATGTATGTGTAGTACATAATTGACTGAATGAATGCATTAGTAGCGTATGGTGAATGTATAAGTGCAGAACTATGAGGAAGTGCTGCAGCATCACACAGTAACCTCTTTAACTGCAGTGTGCTGTAGTACTTCCGAAGCACAGGGATGCAACATATATACATAAATATGTTGCAAATCTATGCTTCTCTCTGCACGGCTGCTTAAACTGCAGCCATGTGGTGACACAGGCACCCTTGCACCATAGTGCAAGGATATCTGTGTCATGTGCCGTTTGTTTCTGTGCAGGAAGACACACCTTCCTGCACAAAAACAATCAGTAAAGGCATTTTTCTACTTCAATGTATGCTGAGCATTTTAGCATGCTTTGAAGATGTAAAAATGTGGAGAAATGAAAATAATTCTCCTTGTTGTGCTTTCCTACACCAATTTTAGAATGGTGCAGCATTCACACACATATCGAGATTTATGATTTCTGAAAAATCTAGAGATGTGTCTTGTTTGATGAGTATTCAGTGCAATCATGCACAACAACACTTATAGAACATCCTTTCAACGCAAAGTGGTGTGTATGATGACGTTGTATTTACATGGAGTAGAAAAAGTGCAGAGTGCCTTTTCCTCTCTTTGTAAATATGAAAGACTGTCTTGCGCAATAACAATGTTACAAAAAGTGACATATTTCTATTTTTAAAATTGCTTGCGAATGATAGAAAGTAAGCACAGAGTTTTGTCTGCAAAGATGCTCAAAGAAGAATGATTGAAATGATTGCGGTCCTTCAATAGGTATAATGGGAAATATTATGAACCCCTCAAATCTCTTTTTTTGCAGGTCACATGATATCTGATTATGGTCAGATTTTAAAACTACAAAGGTATAAACAGAGTGTTTTTAAAAACGTGTTTCAACTTTGTAGCTTCTTGCAGACCCCCTCAGTCTGCATATTGAGACTTAGTTAAACTTACCTTCACAGTAGTAGGAATAAAAAATGGTATACATTTTTTCCAAATTTTCATTGCAATCTAAATTGAGATAAATTGCTTATTTTAAAATATGGATCTGTGAAAGAAAAGAAAAAAACATTTATAACATGTAATAATACATTTTTTACAACACAGCTTAATTTCCACAAAGTAATTTGTTTGCCTTTTTTGCTGTTCTCAGAATATATTGAATTTCACTAGAAATAGTGATTTCCTCACTTAACAGCAGGCAAAAAAAAAAAACAATCAGAAAGATTGTTAAAAAAAAAAAACATGCTATTCTCAGTAAAATACCAGAAAATACAAATCACACATATATGAAATGCTTACGGCTAACAAAATTCTATAACTTTAACTTATAAAAACTGTAAATATTGCCGCTTTAAAATATTCACCGAATCAATGACCACCAAAAAGTCCATAATTCAAAAATATATCTTTCCTTGAGGCCAAATGGTATTTTTGCACTCCTTCTTTATGTAAATTGTCCAATGGTAGTCCTATTAAATTATAATAATAAATTCCTTAGAGAATGAATTATCTTCCTAAAACTTTGACTTTAAAAATATTAGGTAGGAATTTTGTAATTCTCTAGGCAAACGTTGTTTAAAAACCAACTGAGAATCATTACAAAGTGACCAGCCTTTGTCACATTTTATATAGGCAGTGTAATGTCCAGATGTGGTGGAAGGAATATCATGAAAAATTATAGCAATTGCTACAAAAGTCCTTCCTGATATTGATAGTTGTGCTGCTACAAATTGCTTTTTTAAAGTATCCAATTTTCTTCCGTCAGCTGTACAACGTTGCATCATTAAAATTATGTATTTTCCATATTTTGTTAAGAATAATGTGGATAACATTTCTGATTTACATTGCCTACACTCCATGTTTTGATTTGCACCTTTAACTAATTTATTGAAAGACACTGATTTACAGTCTGGTAATGTTAAATACAGAAATCTCTCAGGGCCCGATTCACAGAACTAACTTAAGACAAAATCCTAAACTTACTACCATTTTGGTATTCACAGAAGGCACTTACTCATTTTGGTATTCACAGAAGGCACTTACTCATTTCGGTATTCACAGTAGTTAGGAGTCCTAACTTTAGGACTCCTAAATGCCTTCTGTGAATACCGAAAGTCTTAAAATTAGGATTTTTCTCAGTTTAGTAGTAGTATAGTTAGGACTCCTAACTTTAGGACTCCTAAATGCCTTCTGTGAATACCGAACGTCTTATCTCTCTCTTTGTCTCTCTCACTCTTTCTTTTCTTCCCTTTGTCTTCCTCTCACTCTTTCTTTCTTTTTCTCTCTCTCTACCTGTCACTCCCACTGTTTCTCGTGTTCTCTCTGTCTTCCTCTCACTCCTTCTTTCTTTTTCTCTCCTTTGATGGATGCATGACACACAATCTCATCTTGCTTTTTGTCTTGCAGGCCTGCGATGATGCGTGGCCATCCTGCAATCAACACTCAACCTAAATTGCGAGCTCTGCTTCACCGTGTGTACACAATGGGTGAGAAGGTTTCTTTGGCATGTGGTGGACCCTCTTCGACACACGCCGGTGGTGTAATGTTAGCAGAGAGGCTTGTTTGCGCAGCAGCGGGCAGTCACCTCCGGGCAGTGGGAGCGGATGGGGTGCAGCAGCCTGGGTGCACAGTGGCACGCAGTCACCTCTGGGTAGTGGGAGTGCATGGATTACAGTAGCCTGGGTGTGCAGCAGCTGTCATACACCTCTGGGGAGTGGGAGTGGATGGGGTGCAGCAGCCTGGGTGTACAGCAGCGAGTAGACACCTCTGGGCAGTGGAAGTGGATGGGGTACACTAGCCTGGACACAAAGGTGGGACAGCGATTTAGGCATGCACAGTTGTATGTACTCATCCATTACTGATTCCATACTATGTTTCAGATGACTAAGCTTGAGGGCTGCCCTAAATCCCGGAATATGGTTGGAGACATACCGGTGGCAGAAAGGTGAGCTGTGAGGATTTTCTCCACAGTGTCAACACTCACTCTCCCTCCCCATCTCTTCCTTTCTGTCCCTCACACTCTTTCTTTCTCTCTCACTCTCTATCTCTTCAGTTCTCTCCTCACACTCTTTCTTTCTCTCTTCCTCTCTCTCACAGTTTCTCTCTCTCTCTTCCTCCCTCTCACACTGTTTCTCTCTTTCTCTCTTCCTTTTATCTCACTCTTTCTCTCCTTCTCTGTCTTCCTCTCTATCACTCTTTCTCTCTCACTCCCTTCCTCACTCTAAATCTTTCTCTCTCTCTCTCTTCCTCTCTCTCACTCTCTCTCTCACTGTTTCTCTCTCTCTTTGTCTCTCTCACCCTTTTCTCTGTCTTCCTCTCACTCTTTCTTTCTTTTTCACTCTCTCTTCCTGTCACTCCCACTATTTCTCTCTTTCTCTCTGTCTTCCTCTCACTCTTTCTGTCTCTCTCTCTCTCTCTTTCTCTCTCCTTTGATGGACTCATGATGCACAATCCTATATTGCTTTTTATCAAACAGGCTGTGATTCATGAATCGACGTCCCCCCACACCACCACAGCTGAACGTGTGTAGAACCTGCGATGATGCGTGGCCATCCTGACAATGCCTGAGAAAGTTGCTTCGGCACGTGGTGCACCCTGTTACACACACACCGGTGGCGGAAAGTGAGCAGAGAGGCTTCTTTCCACAGCAGCGGGCAGTCATCTCCGGGCGGTGGGAGTGGATAGTGTGCAGCACCCTGGGTGCACAAGAGCGCACAGACACCTCCGAGCAGTGGGAGTGGATGGGCTGCAGCAGCCTGAGTGAGCATTGCTGAAACAGAGAATTAGGCATGTGCAGTTGTATGTGCTCTGCAATTACTAATTCTATACTATCTTTCAGATGACTAAACTTAAGAGTGCACTATGTCCCGGCACGTGATTAGAGACACACTGGAGGCTCAAAGGTGAGCTGCAAAGATTTTCTCCATTGTCAACACTCCCTCTCCATCTCTTCCTTTCTCTCTCTCACACTTTCTCTCTTTATCTGTCTCTTCCTCTCTCTCACTCTTTCTCTTCCTCTCTTCCTCTCACTCTTTTTCTCTCTCTCTCTTCCTCTCTCTCACACTGTTTCTCTCTCTCTCTTTTCCTTGTATCTTACTCTTTCTCTCTTTTTCTCTCTCACTCTTTCTGTCTCTCTTCCTCTCTCTCACTCTTTCTCTCTCTCTCACACTGTTTCTCTCTTTCTCTCTTCCTTGTATCTCAATCTTCCTCTCTCTCACTCTCTCTCTTTCTCTCTTTCTTTGTCTTCCTCTCTCTCTCACTCTTTCTTTGTTTCTCTCTTTCTCCCTCATTCTTTCTCTCTTTCTCTTTCTTCTTTGCTGGACGCATGACACACCATCTTATCTTTCTTTTTGTCTTGCAGGCTGTGATTCACAAATGGTCCAGCTATGACACAACATGGCTGTACATAGTTTTATTTGTTGTTGCTTTGTTTTAATCATTTTTTTAATATGTAAATCCATACATGACTAACATTCTTATATGTCCAACCTCACAAGCATCTTCATATTAAAAGTTTTCGAACATAAGCCAATTTGTGGGGGGTGGGGGTGAGAGAGCATGGCGGCCAAGGGGCAGCTGGCGGGGGTGTCGGATCAGAGTTGGGTGTCCGACCTGCATGATTGTTGGCTCCATTGCCTCTGTTGTCAGAGACTTGCGAGCCGGCGGGCTGGCTCGTAGAGGGAGAGCTGCAGCCTGTTGGTTCGCAAAGGGAGAGCTGCAGGCCGGCTCGCAGAGGAACAGCTGTGGGCCGACTGGTATAGGGAAAGGTGCGGGCCATTGGCTTGCAAAGCGATAGCTGCGGAACAGTGATGTGGGGAGAGGGAGTGTGAAGAGCGTATCTCGCAGAGAGAGACCTGCAATATATTTCCAGTCTTGGCTTCATAGATACAACTGCGGGCCTGAGAACTCGCACCCGAAGAGCTGTGAGCTGACAAGTGGTTCGCTGAGGGAGATTTGCGGGCCCAAGAATGTTGTTGGAGGTATGCTGTTGATGGAGGAAAAGGGTGAGTTACCTGCTGATGTAGGGAGACGCAGCTTGAAAGCGGTATCCCGCACAGACAGAGTTCCGGTATATTAAATTGCCCCAGGACCTTTCTTTTATATTTTCACTCAATGCGAGGCAGAACATGGGTGCTAACACTTCCTGGTTTGAAGTGTTAGCAGCCAATCAGAGGCAAGCTCTTGCTCGGGAGTTAGGCACTGTCCAGATATATATATATATCTTTTTTTCCTTGAATATCTCAAAAACTACTGAGCGGATTTACACCATTTCAACAAAAGCACCCTTTCTGGACCAAGACCTTTCTCCCTGCAAACTGTGGTGTAATTCCATTCAGCTGTTTGACCTGTAGCCTTGTCTAAAGTTTCCTATGGAAAATGCATTGCAAAAACACTTTTTCGGACCCATAAACTTTGAAGATACGAGCTGATCAAAAAAGAGAAACTTTCTGGAAAATTTAGTAAAGATTCATCAAACGATGCCAAAGTTATAAGCAGATGGAGGGCTCCAGGAGGGGGGCCGCGCAAGCCCCCTCCCAACATGAGTGAAGCCCCGGGTCTGCGGGGACCCAGTAGACCCCCGCAGCCCCACCGAGCCCCCGCTATTATTTTTTAAGAAATGCCCCCGGGACCTAGCCCACCATAAAATAAAATGCGGGAACCCGCAACCCAAGCGCGAATTGCGCCGATGTATATATTTTTTTTAATGCTTTCTTTGGCCCTGAGGGTCTTTCTGGGACCCCCTGAGCAGGCCTAGGGGATCAGGGGGTTTCTACCCTGCCCCCTTTGTTTCTCTGTTTTCTGGTGACTCGCTTCTACCGAGTCACAAGATGGCTGCCAACACTTCCTGGTTTGGAGTGTTGACAGCCAATCACAGTGAAGCTCGTGCACAGGACTTAGGCTCCGCCCAGATATCGAAGCTTTTATTTTTCTGATTTCTCAGCAACTACTGAATGGATTTACACAATTAAAAAAAAAGGTCTCTTTCTGATCCAAGCACTACATTTTTGCCAAATTTGGGGTAATTCCGTTCAGTAGTTTCGGCTGTAGCCTTGCACAAAGTTTCCCATGGGAAATTAATTTGTTGACTCTTATTCTTCGAATTTCTCAAAAACTACTGAAGGGATTTACACCATTTAAAAAAAAGATCTCTTTCTCAACCAAGCTCTACCTTTCTGCCAAATTTGGGGTAATTCTGTTAAGCAGTTCGGGCTGTAGCTCGTCGGAAAATTTCCTATGGAAATTAACATGGGGAAAACGCGTTTTGGGACCCCCCTTTTCTCTCAGCCCCCGCTTGACGAATCACCCCCAAATATTCAGGATAGGAGCTGACTTGGATAGACTTTTTTTGGGCCATTTTAGCGAAGATTCATCAAACGACGCCAAAGTTATTAGCAAATCAAAAAATGCTTTTCCTATGGAGACTAGGTTGTAACTATAACTACCTACTGGCGACCGCCAGTAGATAATATATATATATATATGTCGGCGCTGCATTTTATGGGAGGAAGGAGGCTGGCACCATTGCAGGGTTGGTGCTAGCCGGATGTTCATTTTGAAGACTGTAAAGCGTGGCAGTCATACTGACAGTCCAAAGCACAAACCCACATGGGCTAAGAACTATGTTTAATTTACTGCGAGTGAGAGATCATGCCCACTTTGGAACACTAAGGCGCACTACATTTGCCAGAAGGCCGTGAGGACGGCCATGCCCACTGAGGCAGGTGATTTGGAACTTAAATACGCACTTTTGAATGCAGCTCTCACTCGTCAGAAACTCCACTGAAGAAGGGAGAGAGGGACTCCTGAAACGTGTTTGGCGCATGGATTACACCATTGCCTGCTGGTTACCTGCTGGCAAGTCTTCAATAAAGCCTTTTGAACAATGATCTTCTGGTGGCTGAACTCCTTTGGGGCTAACCTGCATGTTTAGATATATATAGTGCAAGTGCTCCAAATCTCAACTGTCTTAATCAACCATGTTGCAACTAGAAACAATTCATCTGTGATTGCATTTGCATCCTAATAATGTAGATGTTCACCCCCGAGTGGTGAATCCAGACAGCTGTGACCAAAGTGCTGCATATCCCTATTCAACGTTACCTAATATTAACTAAAGTGCAAGTGCAGTACAGTACTAGACATCAAAAATATATAGGTAAAAGACAATTCATATTCAGCTAATGTCATATAGTTCTCAGATCAAGGAGGGTCAAATATTGAAATCCAAGTGAGGCTAGGACTAAATGATGATTTCTGGGCTATACCTGTCACACATAAATGGAAATGCAACTCAGCATCAAGATTATGTCCCCATGTACCTAGGAGAATAATCATCTGCAATTTGCACTGGCGTGGTTCCAGTTCCCTCTTGCCTCTACGCAGATGGGCTTTAACATGTTTTTTTTACCATAATATTGTAAATATGTTAAGTTACATTGGTGCACTTTCCAAAAGAACATTGATATGGGGTATGCTCTATCCTGGTGCGTGATAGCCTTAATGTGCTGCAAAATCCTCAGTCTTAGCCTGTTGATGGTGCTGCCAACGTAGTGCATGCCACAACTGCATTCAAATGCATAGACCACAATCTCACTTTTCTACGCAATCAATTCTCTGATCTTGCATGTCCTGCCTCGAAGGGCTTTTACTCTGTGCAGTTTGATCCAAATTTGGCTCTTGCTGGTCATCCAATCAGGTTTTTGATGATACATAGATCTATTTAGCATATCACCCAAAGATGGTGCCTTCCGATATGTGATCTTGGGATGCTCACCTATTATATTTTTCAGATACTCATCATGTTTTAAGATATGACAATTCCTTTTGATTAGGGAACTGATGGTTCCATATTCCATGTTGTAACCCATGAAAAAATTAGTGTTTTGATCCTGGTCCCTCATGACCCCTGTTGTGGTTGTAGATTTAGACTAGGTGCTCAACAGATGCTCCCTGTTTTTGGGTTGGGCCTTCTGCTTGGCTTCTCTGAGAACTTGTGCTGGATATCCCCTTTCAGAGAACCGAGCAATCATTACCCTGGCCTCGATTTCAAATAGCTGATCAGTTGAGCAGATCCTTCTTGCCCTGAGTAGCTGACTGTATGGTGTACTCAATTTTAGAGACTGTGGATGGTACTGTTGTCATGCAGAATAGAGTTGCAGGGATTCTTTTTCTGGAAAACCTTTGTTTGAATGGAGTCCCCTACCAATTGTAGTTTTACATCCAGAATATTAATTTCCTCTGTACTCCAATTTGCAGTCAATTGTATATTGTAGGGATTAGGATTTAAAATGGCATTATATTCACTCAATTATGACTCATCTACCTCCCACAGGATGAACAAATAGTCAACTAAATACACCCACATTGCAATCCTGCTGGTGTGGCATGCATTACATTCAGCGTTACAACAAACAAATGATGGACGGAATGCTGACAATGCCGACATTCTCCCCCAGTCAAGAGATCTGGGTTAAATCCATCGTTCTTTTGTCCACTACGCCACCCCAGTTCAGACATGGCCATATGCAAATCAGTCTTGACCCTGTGCCTCATGGGAACAGTCCAGCCCGAACTGCCAAGCCATGTCTTCCCTGGACCGGAATCAAGCATCCTAGGACCGGTTTCTGGCTATCAGCCGTCATCAGCCAGGATAGCTTGACTCCAGTGGCGTAGTGAGCACGGGTCCCACGTCTGGGAATACCCATCCCACTTAGGGCGAAAAGCGTTACAACAAACAAATGATGGACGGAATGCTGACAATGCAGACATTCTCCCCCAGTCAAGAGATCTGGGTTAAATCCATCGTTCTTTTGTCCACTACGCCACCCCAGTTCAGACATGGCCATATGCAAATCAGTCTTGACCCTGTGCCTCATGGGAACAGTCCAGCCCGAACTGCCAAGCCATGTCTTCCCTGGACCGGAATCAAGCATCCTAGGACCGGTTTCTGGCTATCAGCCGTCATCAGCCAGGATAGCTTGACTCCAGTGGCGTAGTGAGCACGGGTCCCACGTCTGGGAATACCCATCCCACTTAGGGCGAAAAGCGTTACAACAAACAAATGATGGACGGAATGCTGACAATGCAGACATTCTCCCCCAGTCAAGAGATCTGGGTTAAATCCATCGTTCTTTTGTCCACTACGCCACCCCAGTTCAGACATGGCCCTATGCAAATCAGTCTTGACCCTGTGCCTCATGGGAACAGTCCAGCCCGAACTGCCAAGCCATGTCTTCCCTGGACCGGAATCAAGCATCCTAGGACCGGTTTCTGGCTATCAGCCGTCATCAGCCAGGATAGCTTGACTCCAGTGGCGTAGTGAGCACGGGTCCCACGTCTGGGAATACCCATCCCACTTTGGGCGAAAAGCGTTACAACAAACAAATGATGGACGGAATGCTGACAATGCAGACATTCTCCCCCAGTCAAGAGATCAGGGTTAAATCCATCGTTCTTTTGTCCACTACGCCACCCCAGTTCAGACATGGCCATATGCAAATCAGTCTTGACCCTGTGCCTCATGGGAACAGTCCAGCCCGAACTGCCAAGCCATGTCTTCCCTGGACCGGAATTAAGCATCCTAGGACCGGTTTCTGGCTATCAGCCGTCATCAGCCAGGATAGCTTGACTCCAGTGGCGTAGTGAGCACGGGTCCCACGTCTGGGAATACCCATCCCACTTAGGGCGAAAAGCGTTACAACAAACAAATGATGGACGGAATGCTGACAATGCAGACATTCTCCCCCAGTCAAGAGATCTGGGTTAAATTCATCGTTCTTTTGTCCACTACGCCACCCCAGTTCAGACATGGCCATATGCAAATCAGTCTTGACCCTGTGCCTCATGGGAACAGTCCAGCCCGAACTGCCAAGCCATGTCTTCCCTGGACCGGAATCAAGCATCCTAGGACCGGTTTCTGGCTATCAGCCGTCATCAGCCAGGATAGCTTGACTCCAGTGGCGTAGTGAGCACGGGTCCCACGTCTGGGAATACCCATCCCACTTAGGGCGAAAAGCGTTACAACAAACAAATGATGGACGGAATGCTGACAATGCAGACATTCTCCCCCAGTCAAGAGATCTGGGTTAAATCCATCGTTCTTTTGTCCACTACGCCACCCCAGTTCAGACATGGCCATATGCAAATCAGTCTTGACCCTGTGCCTCATCAGTTGAGCAGATCCTTCTTGCCCTGAGTAGCTGACTGTATGGTATACTCAATTTTAGAGACTGTGGATGGTACTGTTGTCATGCAGAATAGAGTTGCAGGGATTCTTTTTCTGGAAAACCTTTGTTTGAATGGAGTCCCCTACCAATTGTAGTTTTACATCCAGAATATTAATTTCCTCTGTACTCCAATTTGCAGTCAATTGTATATTGTAGGGATTAGGATTTAAAATGGCATTATATTCACTCAATTATGACTCATCTGCCTCCCACAGGATGAACAAATAGTCAACTAAATACACCCACATTGCAATCCTGCTGGTGTGGCATGCATTACATTCAGCCCAGCAACTTATTTACCCCACATGCCCATATAGATGTTAGCATATGTGGGAGCAAAGACTGCCCCCATCGACATTCCTTGTTTCTGGAGATATGTTTTTTGTCGAAGAGATAGACGTTGTTGGTAAGGCAGAAAGAGAGCATCGTGAGTAGCATTGTGGTATACTGCACCAATGTCAGGGACCTTGATCCGAGAAAGTAGTGGCAGGCCTCTATAGCGTACTCGTGAGAAATCGAAGTATACAGAGAACAAACATCCATCATTACCATGATGTGACCACTGCGCCAGGGAATGTTATTTACCTTACTTAAAAAGTCATTTGTATCCTGTATATATGATGCACGACTGGTAACATAATGACCTAAAAATAGATCTAAAAATCTGGAGGTGTTCTCTAATAGTGACCTATTCATGCTGACAATGGGCCTCCCCGGGGGGTTTTGAAGGTCCTTGTTCACCTTTGGGAGGCAGAAAATATCCAGCATCCTGGGGTGGTCGATCTTTAAATACAGATGTTTCTTGAGTCATAATAGCCCCTGTTCAGCCCATCCCTGGAGTATGACATGATATTCTTTTTGATAATCACTAATAGGGTTACATCTCAGTTCTTGGTAGTTCTCTTTTACCTTCAGTTGCCGTCTCATTTCCCTGGTTTATTGGTTGGTGCTCAGAATGACAACGTTTCCTCCTGTGTCTGTGTTTTTATTTATATTTGTTTTCTGTATATGATCTATCTGAATAAATGACCACAGACATTTGGGGCCTCATTTATGAGGCCCCTTGCGTGGCTGAAACATCACTTTTTGTGACGTTCCTTGGTGCAGGAGCCTGCTGCATAATTATGAGGCAGAACTAAGCCACTTTTTTTGGTTTAATGCTGCCTCGTAAATATTGTTCCCTTCAATGCAGTTTTCCGCATTAAAGGGGCATGCAATGGGTGTTGTTGGGGGCGTTCCCAGCAACATCCATAGCTTTTTGGCACTGCCCCAGATTTACAAAATCATAACTGTGAGGCAGGACCAAAAATTACTGCCTCCCCAGGGGAGGCGTCAGGGAGGCACAAAGAGGGAAACTATCATTATTTCTCCGTGTTTTTCATTTTTTTATGTGTGAGGCAATCTGCAGCACACATGGGAAGAGGAAAAAGCCTCTTGTTATTGTTTTTGTGCAGGAAGGTTTCCCTTCCTGCACAAAAATAATCATCCCTGCAACACAGGCACCCTTGCACCATGGTACATAGGTGCCTGTGTTTGCACACAGCACCCCATTGTGCGCTGGCACAGGGAAAAGGATAGGAATGCACCGTATCTGATATATACGTTGCATTTCTGCCCTTTTCTTTTGCTGTACGGCAAAACCTCATAAATGAGGCCCTTAGTGTCTGTGTTCTAAGAGAAATGATGGTCATGGAGAATAATATATGGTTCTTTGTCCACCCTATATGAAATCTATCAAAATGCTATACAAATATATCATGACATGAAATATGTTGTTGCGAAGAAGTAAATATGTGTAGCGGTTTGCACACAGACAGATGGGATTCATATTCGATATCTGAGGCAACAGGTGCAATGTCAAGGTCATGTTTTCCCATCAATGGCATTTTAGCCCCAAACTCTATTCAATGTAAGACACCTTTCAGTATATTATGTGTCTCAGCACCTTTTTCCCTGGATCTTGACTCATACATGCTCGTCACATTCGATATGTCAACCTGCATTGCACAATGTCACAAACGTTGGACAGCAACAGTGGACCAGAAATATGCAGCCTGTCATCATTTGCAAGAATCTTCCAGTTTCTGTTAAGCATGCTAATGGAAGATGTACACATCTACCCAAAGTGTGATAGGGGGAAGTAATTCAATGAGCAAAAATAGCTGCATGAGGAGAGGTATATAAAAGTAAAATGAGTTTTAACAATTTTTGGCCCAAATCGAAACCATCTAAGAGGAAGAAAAATAAAAGACCAGTTAACACTATTAAAGTCTTTCTAGGCATCTAAATTAATTACTGCTAAATATTCAGAGAAACGTGCAGATTTAGATAGAGAATCAAATACCAGTTGTGTGCTGTCAGATATATACCTGCTCCCCTTAATAAATCTGGATTGTCGTTTTCAAAGATTTTTCGGAAAAAACATTCTATTCAGAGAGCTAAAGTTTTTGAAAATATTTTGTAATGTATGTTGAAAAGAGAAATGGGACTATAGTTTTTACAATATTGTGGGTTGTTTCCTAACTTTGGAATATGACAGCTGAGGGCATCTAAGAGGAATCCAGAAGATTCACCTTTATGTAGAAAGGAAGCAGGAAGACAAGGGAGTTGAGGATGGTGGAAACTGTAGAAATGAATGACAAATACAGCAGTAAAGCAATCAGGACTGGGTGCTTTATCAGGTTTAAGGGCGAATAGAGCAATCTGGAGTTCCAACAAACCAATGTCTAATTTTAAATCTGTGAAATCTAATTGAGTATGAAAAGGTTTTTGTGTGGATGAGAGGTATGTTATGATAACCAGATCGGAAGGAATAAGGTCAGGGGTATATAATATTTTTAAAAACTGGACAAATCCTCCTAAAATGTCTGGATCCTTGTGCAACAGATTGGAATGATTATCCATGATAGAATCAATATTATTTTTATTCGTCTTATTTTAGGATAATTTGCTAGTAATTTATCTGACTTGTTCTGACCTCCATAACATCTTGCACTAGATTTGAGAAGGGATGATGAGGCGCTATCAGTGGAGAATGTATTAAATTGAAGTTTGACAGTAATACATTCTTGTAAATAATCCTTTGATTTAAAAGTAATATATAAGTGTTCCAATCGTTTAATCTTTGCAAAAATGTCATTAGATTTTTTCAGTGGAGAGTTTCTTTTTCCTGTAGACAAAACTGACAATAAAATCTTGAGCAGAATCTTTAAAGGCATCCCAGATAGATGGTTAAACAACCATCTGAGTGATTAAGATAGAAAAAATCAAGAGAAAATGTGGAAAAGAAGTGTCTAATAAAAGTGAGTTATTGAAGCTTCATCTAGTAGGCTTAACAATGCAAAGTTATACATCTGATTGAATAATAACAGGTGCATGAACTGAAATTAAAATGGGACCTATGTCAGCAGAGTGTAATGCTTGAGATACATTATGTGAAATGAAAATATAATCAATCTCGGTTGGAGCCGACTCGTACAGCTCTATGGACTACGTTTCCGACCAAGCGATTACGATGTCAGATTCGGAGAGTAGTTCCGACTCAATATGTCTGACACGGATTGGCTGTCAGAACCCGACTTTGGGGGCCCGTAGCAGGCTCCTTTCAATGAGAGGCCTCTGGTTGGGGCTCGTGGGAGTACCCATGGGTCCCTTCTTTCCAACCATGCATGGTATGGCAGGCACCATCCTGTGCCATGTATAGTGTGCAAGATTTTCCACAGCCACCCCGTTTTGCAATGGGAGCCTATGTTGTTGGTCAGAACACAGGCTCCCATTGAAGTCAATGGGAGTCCGACGGTGTTCAGAAACATCGTAATTGGTCGGTCGGACTCCCCGAATCCGATTCGTTTGGAAACTATTCCGATACCGACTCGGTAGGAATGCTTTCCGACCAACATCGTAATGAGGCCATAAGTTTGGAAAGATGTATTAAAACAAGTTGTCTTTTAATTGGGAAACCCAAACCCAATCCTTTGACATTCCATGAAACAATTTTTAGTGACATGAAGAGAAAAAAGTAAATAATATATCAGATCCACGCTGTTGTGACATTTCACTTGGATTATGCGAACAGCTTGTTTATGGGGCTACCTGCCTACCTGATCCATATGCTTCAGATCATACAGAATGCAGTGGCTAGGCTGGTTCATCGGGTTCCTTTTCGCCATCCTATCTCTCTGCATCTGAGACTGCTTCACTTGCTTTCTGTAGCAAAAAGGATCAAGGTTAAGGCTCTGACCTTGGGTTCAGAGCTTTGACAGAACAGGGCAGTTTCTACCTGAGAAAAAAACTTGCCATGTACCGGCAGGAGAGAACATTGAGATCTAACCATCTCCGACTTATGCACGTCCCCATGTTCTCCAAAGTCCAAAAGGAAGGTAGATCCTTTGCATAAGGACTGTGAAACTCTGGAACTCCCTGCCTACCAATATCCGCATTTTCAAGTCTGAGCATTACTTGAGGTGAGATATTAAAACCTAGCTCTTCAATCAAAACTAGTTTTGAATGCCCAGCCCTGTACTCAGTATCTGCTTTGAGCACCGGCATGCTTCTTTGAAGCAGCCGACTGCTTTACAAATCCCAGTGATTGATTGACTGATAATATGAGAAAAACGAGGACCAAGTATGAGGAAGCAAATAGTAAAAAGAGGAAGTGAAAGGAGCCAAGAGGACATATATAACTATGACAATGAACAATGAGAGAAATATGGAAATAAGCAAATTATTAGTCTAGATATACGCATAGCTTCAACTTTATAGTCATGAGGAAACATTTCAAATGAGAAGTTTCTTCTTAACCCCTTCAGCGCTGGGCGAATTCCGCCGCGGTGCTGAAGGGTTCGAGCGCGGGCGGGCTCATGACGGAACGGTTCCGTCATGAGCACAGCTCAACCGTGGCTCATGACGGAACCGTTCCGTCATGAGCATGGAAGGGGTTAAGATGTAAGTCTTATTTTTTGTAAATGACTTTAAACAACCACGGATGGAAAAGACCAAAATGGATGCCGAGAGAACAAAGAGCTGGGCTCATGGATAGAAATTCTTTATGTCTATCTGCCAATCTGCAGTACTTTTAGCAGAATCCTGTGAAAAGTACATCTTGTTATCAGACCATGAAATCTTCTTCATCACTCTGGCTGCTGAAAGAACTTTAAATAACTCTGTATATTCGATAGAATAATGCTTCTGAGTGTTTTGGAGGTAGAATCAGTAGTAGATAAAATAACCCAATCTGTGAGCACTTTGTATGTTGAGGGGAGGTGTCTCTGGGAAATAAAGCAGCTTCGAAACAAATTATTTAAGGGAAATAATAGGGCTCAACCTTCTGAACCCTATGGCAGACCATAACTATGCAGAGTAATCCATCTGTTTCTGTTTTCTAAGCCTTCAACCTGTTTTGGATGAATGGAAACTTAAGATTGAAGGTGCTTAACTCTAAGAGCGGTGATGGCCCTGGTGGAACGATGTTAATCAATTCAATTGAAAATATCTTTATTTGCTTTAGAAAAAACATAAAAGATGCAATTTTGTATAATTCATATGTGCATAGTAATTAAAAATAAAAGACTACCTTGCCCGCGTTCCTCCAATAGCAATCCAAATATTCAAAGCTTATCTTAAAATAAGAATCAGATACTTTAATTGGAAATATGAAAACATATATGTAAATGCTGATGCTGTTGTGTGATTTTCTCTCATACAAGGGTTGTTAGTTCAAGGCAGGGATTAATAAAGTGCAAGTGCAAAGAAAAATACTTGAACAGAGTACAATGTTAAAACATTAAAATATGGTCAGCAACAAATAATTAACCCTTTGCGTGCGTTCGTCGGCCAACGGCCATCGCAAGCACTACCTCCGCTAAACGACTGCTCCGCGGCGGAATTTCCACCACGGTAAAAGGGTTAAAATGTCCTGTCTTTTCCCTTACGTATTAAATTAACAGCAAATACGTATCTGCTTACACTAAAAACTATTTTCTGGGATGTATCAGTTTTAAAAATCCTAATAGCTCCTCAGTGTGACCTAATTCGCAAATTTCGGCAGATGGGTTTAATCCATTTCTTCCTTGGAATGGCATACACTGGGCAAAAGAATAATAAGTGAGAGTCATTTTCCGCTACATTAAGTTGGCATAGGTGACAATAGGCCTCTCTTTCATAGCTGTTATTATGTAAACATTTAGCTGTATTGCAATTAACCTGTAGGACATCGAAGCAAAACGTAATGTATAAAGACTTTGCCAATAGCGGTTGAACTTCATTTAAATATTGTTAAAAAAAGGGGCGTGGTTTTGTTGATAAGAACTGGGATGTTAGCCTGCCTATTTCAGAACAGTGGTGAATACTGTTTTGCATGTACGCCCAATATTTTTTTTCAGGATCTTTTTTGAAAGTAGCGTTAGTGAGATGGGTGCATCCCAAAAGTATTTTAGACCTAGTTTGCAGAAACATAATCACATTTGTCTGACCTACTGGAGAGTTGCAGGCTGGTTGAGTCACAAAATCTTGATTTGCCTCTCTTTATTGTTTTTAGGCTCTTCTGTGGTCCACAAACGGACCCAGATTAGAAAGGTCTCAATATGGCCTTTTGGTCTATACACTTTAAGCTTGAGGTCCTAGTTGTTAGGAATCATGGGTGTGCACACAGGCAGGCTTCTTTACATCCTCAGGAACTTGTTTTCCTCCCCCTGTAAACATGTTCCTCCTAGTGGCCCCAAAAGCTCTGCCCATCAAGGGTTGTGGATTGTGCCCTGTGTTTGTAAACCTCAAGGGCGGGAGACACTGCCTTGGTTACACTATTCTGGTGTTTTTTCAATATTGGCATGGAATTTCGAAGCAAGGTAGCCTTGTTTTAATGTAAATGGAATACCATATCAGTTTAGTGTCTAGTGTAATACCAAGGTAGTTAAAGTTGGACACACAATCTAGCTTTTGTTTTTGAACTGTAATATTTTTCTTAAAAGTTTTATGTGGTTTTATGGTCATGTATTTTGTTTTATTAGAGTTTATTTTGAGGCCCTTAAATACAAAATATTTATTAAAAGAGTCCAACAGATTTTGGAGTCCCTTCGTGGTTTGTGAGAACAAGTATGTATCATCAGCGAATAGTAGGGACGGTACTGGCACCCCTCCTAACTTTGGCGAATCGTGTTTGCACCCTTGGAGATGCTTTACAACATCATTTACATGTAAAGAGAAGAGGGTGGGTGCCAGTACACATCCCTGCCTTACTCCTCTTCTTATAGGAATCACCTCTGTAAGTTCACCCCTGGGTCCCCATCTGACTTTAGAATAGCTGTCTTCATGCATTCAGACTATTGGTGTCAGAAGATCTTTGGTGATTCCCTGAATTTCAAGGGAGTTCCAAAGTGAATCCCTGGGGATGAGATCGAAGGCAGCCTTCAAATCTATAAATGCTATGTATAGGTCTAAAGACCTGATCGATTGTACTCGTTCTCACTCTAAACCCAGCTTAGTACTGTGATAGAATGTTGTTTCCCTCTATCCAGTTGTTGAGTTTGGATAAAATCTGTTTCGCGTAGATCTTTTGAAAGGTGTCAATTAGGCTTATAGGCCTATAATTGGTCAGGATCTTGTCGACTTCCTTTTTAAAAAAAATTGGGATTACTTCATCCCCTTTCCATGACTCTAGTAATGGAGCTCCTGCTGCCACAGTATTGCAAAGAAGGTTTACGGAAGGTGCCCATACTGTCATGTCTCTATAGATCGCCAGGTGTTTTGTTAGGACCAGGATCTTTCCCTGGCTTGACAGCATCAATTGCCACCACTGTGTCTTCTAAGCTAAAATAAGGGACAGAATTTGGTCTGCTCTGGACGATTGCTGGGGGGCATGTTACTTTTGTTAAGTATCTACGTGGAGGTTGAGTGGTAACCTCTGAGTACAATGTCGAGAAATGACCATGCCATGTGCCTGGATACAAAAAGAGATCCAGGCTGGTACTGGTTTTGTTGCCCCTAGCTAATAATTTCCAAAACCCTGCATGATCCTCATTCTTAGCTGCAATGATAAGATCGTCCCAGATGCGATCATCCCATTCCTTTTTTGTTTGCGCTAGTACATTTTTGTACTTGGCCCTTCTGTTCCTTAGTGCTTCGATTTCATTGGATCTAACAGCCGCTAGCAATTCAGTCTTGGCTTTGTTGTAGTCACTATTATACCAGTGGTTGTGTCAAGGGCATTTAGCGGCCCAGGGTGGCTCATGTTCTCTAGGTAGTTTGCTCAAGATCTGCTTAAATTATCTACCATAGTATGATGGTTCTGTACAATGGGAATCTCCCGCATAGGTTTTTCTATATAAGGGGCTAAGACGTCTGAGAAAGTGTTATAGCTCCTCATCATAACTTCACAGGTGCCTACAATAGATGACCATTTTAAAGCTCTCTGATTGTTACTAACTATTGGTTGGATTAGATTTTTAGCATTAGCATTGTTTCCCAGAGTCCAAGTTTCAAAAAGGGATTCCACCTTTGTTAGGCACAGTGGGAGATGGTCGTAGTCATCTCTAGCCTCTATTTTTAGATCGATTAAATTACTCCATCCATTGGCACTAATCAGTACATAATGGTTAGTGCCAATGCATAATGGTTAATTGATTCTGCTCTTGGTACGACCTCTTTTGAATGTAAAAGCACTCAATTTATCTGAGGGCAACCTACCATTGCAAGCCCTCAGTCCCTGCCCTGAAACTAGTCGAATCATTTGGGCCACACTGGTTGTTCAAGGAACGGTAGCACCGACCTCCAAGGGCAGAATACCGCTTGGCCTGTCCTCTTCCTCAAAAATGGTTTCCAACCCCACAACCAGTTCAATTTACAATTAAAATCACCACCTAAAATACTGCTGGCCTGGAATCAATAGAAATTAGGAAATTATCCAATAAGTCTATCACTGGCTATTCTGTGCTAGCTAGTCCCGGTCTGTTGTAGATGTTTAGAAGATAGATTTCCACTTTGGATGAATGAAGATATTTATATAGCGCATAGCTATTCAACAAGAGTGTCCCGGCGCTCAGAAAAGCCTTCCCACAAAAACAACAGTTGATGAACAGAATGCAGAATAATGTCGTACATTCAACCCAGTACAGAGATCTGGGCCTAAATCCATCATTTTTTTGCTCACAATGCCATTCCAGTTTGAACCCAGCCATATGCAAATCAGTCTTGACCCTTTGCCTCATGGGAACAGTTCAGCCCGAACTGCCAGGCCAGGTCCTCCCTGAACTGGAAACAAGCATCCTAGGACCGGTTTCAGAGTTTCACCCCTCTTCAGCCAGGATAGCTTGATTCCAGTGGCATGGAGAGCACGGGACCCACGTCTGGGCCTAACCGTCCTATTCTGGGTGACAAAAGCAAAAACATCAGTTGATGGACAGAATGCAGAACAATGTCATACATCCACCCTGACAACCCAACTGGCACTCCTAGATACTAAAGAGGCAAGATGCTGCTAAAGGATGGGCGTTTATTGACAGAATGACCAGGTTTTAAGCAGTTTCCTAAATGTGGCTAAGGCGATCACAGATCTCAGTGACATAGAGAGTGCGTTCCAAGCCTGTGCTCCCATGAACCTGAAAAAGATACCGCCTGACCGGGCATGGAAAACTCTCAGGACAGAAGCCAAGTTCAGGGAGGAGGATCTCAGGGTTCTGGGTGGTGCGTATTGGGTAACTCTCCTGCTGAGGTAACCCACACCACTCCCATGAAATTGGAGTGGTGTTATTGAAGAATAACACCAAGGCCTTGAACCTGATCCTCTTTTTTACTGGAAGCCAGTGAAGAGCTATGAGATTTGTGGACATATGGATCATTGGCTTCAGCATGAGAATAGCTCTGTCTGCTGCGTTTTGGGCCACCTGCAGGTCCCTAAGCAGGTATTCATGGAGGCCCAGATACAGGATATTGGCATAGTTCAATCTGGAATTAACCAATGCCTGGACCACGGTCTTCCCACAGTCCAAGGGCAGGACTGGGCGAAATGTCCTCAGCATCCGTAGAAGGCCAAAGCAAGTTCCCACTACCGATTGGACTTGGGCTCTCGTGGATAGAGAATTATCTATCCTAATGCCCAGTTTTTTTTACCGTTTGTTGTGCAAAGAGTGAAGGTGACATATCTTCTGGCCACCAGTGTCTCCATTCATACGGAGGAAGGGTGCCAAAAAAAAAATTTCTGACTTCTCCGGGTTACATTTCAGTTGGTTTGTCTTTAACCATGTAAACACATTGTAGAGGCAGGTTTTGATCTATTCTCCCTCATAGCCCTTCCCCTGTCACAGGTAAACAGGAGCTACGTATCATCGGTGTATGAGATGATTTTAGCGCCTTACGCTTCCGCCAGTGATGCAAGAGGGGACATATACAAATTAAATAGCGTGGGGCTCAAAATGGGTCCCTGCGGGACCCCGACATTAATATTAGGGATTCCAGCTGCAAAGGAAAGTGTCAATGCCTCCTGGCTTCTATATTCCAAAAAAGAGGAGAGCCATGTTAGAACAGAGCCTGCATCCTGTCCAAGAGCCTATTATGGGACACAGTATCAAAGGCCGCTGACATATCTAATAAGATCTGGATCACTTTTCCTCCCACATCAAGGCTCTCTTTGATGTATTCAGAGACCTCTAATAATGTGGACTCAGTGCTATAGTTGGCTCTAAAGCCAGACTGACTGATAGGTAAAAGGTTATTCATTTCCGCGTAGTCAGTGATAACCGTATTTACATATTTCTCCAGGGCCTTGGAAAATGCTGGCAGGAGGGAAATATGCCTATAATTTGCTGACTCTTTAGGGTCAGCAGAAGGCTTTTTAAACAGAGGTAGGATTTTGGCCTGCTTCCATATAGAAGGCATGTGGTCATTGGCTAAAGAGGAGTTAAGAATTTTGTTTACCACCGGATTTACGGCTGTGGCCATATTTGCTAACAGTTTTGTTGAGCATGAGTCGGCAGCAGAGCCAGACTTGAGGTTTTTGATGATAGCTAGGGATACTTTAGGTTGCAACCATGGAAACTGCTGAAGAGCAGGGGTAGCTCCACATATAGGTTCAAAGGTAGAAGCTAACCAAGCTTCATGCTCATGGGGGGGACCCCCTGGTGAAAGACTCTTGAATAGTCACAATTTTTCCATAGAAGAAGGTTGCTAGCTAGTGTGTCCATTCAGAGGAAAGTCAGAGAGCCTTGGTCTCCGGAGGCGGGGCTGTAAAGGGTTAAACAATCTTAAACAGCTCCTTGCTTTTGTAGACAGAAGACTGAATTTTGACTGCCAGATAGTTTTTTTTTAGCCTCATAGACCTTACTGTAATGGGCTTTCAGCGCCTGTTTATACTCACATTTAGCAACCGGATCAAAGTTTTTCCTCGATTTCCTTTCTAAACGTTTGCTAACGCTCTTACTAGTTCTTAGCACCTGGTTAAACCAGGGAGCAGAGGATCTGATTTTCTTAGGGATACATGTCTGATGTGGGGCTAATTCGTGAGCTCTATGGCGCACCCAAGATTCAAGCAAAAGAGCATAATTCTCTGGATTCCCAGAGAGTGGGAGGAAGGAAGCTTCCAGCGCTTCCCCAAGTGCAGAGGGAGTGACGTGGTTGAAGGCTCCGAACGTGTTTCCGTTTTTAATTACAAGAGACTGATGACCGCCTCCCGGTTTGGGTACCCTAAAACTAATAAGATAGTGGTCGGACCATATCCGGGGAAGGGGCACATCCACCTCAAGCACTATGTTAGCAAAGATCTGGTCGAGGATGTGACCCCTGTTGTGATTAGGGTGAAAGACAAAAGGAGCAAGGTCAAGGACTGGGAGAGAGTCAGTAAGGGAAATGGCATGTGGGTCTGTGGATATATCCATGTGAATGTTGAGATCACCCAAAATCATATAATGGCTGTAGCTAAGGGCTAGGGGTACAATCACTTCATTAATAGAGTTCAGAAAGGAGCTTGCTGGGCCAGGGGGCCTGTAAATCAAAGCACCTGCTAGTGATTGCTGTGCTGATAGGAAGCAGTGGAAACCTAGGCACTCTTCACCCTCCATCTCACCCAATGGAATAGCATTACATACATATTTTTCTTTATAGGTGACAGCTTCTCCCCCTGGCGGTCCAACCTGAGGACCTGAATGCTGGTGGGAATTGCTGCTTCAAGAGTGGGGTTTGAGGATTGCGTGAGTCAAGTCTCCGCAGAAACATTAAATCAGGAAGAGATTCCTGCAGTAGATCAAAGATCTGAAATTCATGTTTCTGTAGGGAGACCATGGCACAGCCCCTAGCAATATGGGCTGTTTTCATTGTAGCTAACTTATCACCATAAATTGGACCCCAATTACAGTGAGCACATTTAAAAGTGGTTTCTCCCTGCAGATCACCAAAGTTACCCATGCATTTCTTTGTTGCATTATTATGTGTTTTCACTTTTACCCCAAAGATGTCCACTGATTGTAATTCCAGCTGGGTTATTTTGGCCTTTAAAGTGGTTTTACCCATAAGACCAAAACACTTGATGGTCTGCCTCTTGTTGAAGAAACGGCACTGACACTAAATGTTTAGAAGCCCATATAGAGTCCACCACTATGTCCACCCTGTATACTGTGGGATTAACCAATCGGTTTTGTAAATGGTGAATTGAGTTTGAGTTTTCATCAGAGGAGCATGTGGGCCTGTCATGTCGGTCGAGTGTAGAGTCTTACTTTGACAGTCAGTTGACTGCCTCTAGATTATTTCGGGATAGGCCAGAATGGGGCAGTTTTCTGATTTTATGGGCACTGGATGGATCTCTCCTGTATCACTACTGGGTTTATTCAACTTAAATCTCACCAGCGTGGTAGAGGGCGGACATATTCTTAGGTCAAGTGCTATTAAGCCGTCAACTAGGCTCTTTTTTTTTTTTCAAGGTAATGAGTATGATGTCATAGTCTACGTGTTTACTTGACAGGGATTCCACTTTCAATATATCCAAACGTATTACAGATAAACAGTTACGTTTGTATCTTATCCAGTGTATTACCTTATTTTTTAATGACGATTCGTCCTCCCTATAAGAGGATAAGTTGAGTTTAGGGACATTTGTTATGTAAACTTTCCATCCAACTGATCTGGGGGTATCATTATTACTATAACTGGTGCAGGTCTGCCTGCGGTCTGGGCAAGTAATAAATGGGAATGACTTTGACTGCGCAGTGTATAAGTCCTGCTCCCAAGATTGTTTTCCTGTGCCTCCTAAAGGCAAATTATAAAATCCCCACTGATTATAGTTGTACTGTGGTTTGGTATTGTGAGTGTACATTTCTCCACCCACTGTCCTTCTCTTATGGTCATCCCCTCTCTCGAGCCTAGCTCTTTTGTGAGTGCTTTTCGGCCCCCTATCCAATCCGTTCCTGTCCCCTTGATTTGGATTTTGCAGTTCGGGAAAGATGCTATTCAGCTGTCATAATCCTCTCCTCCATTCAAGACCACCTGTCATCAAGATTCGGGAGTTTTGCCTTAGTCTCTTCCATGTATGGGTGCAAGGCCTTAATTTCCTTCAATAAAAGATTCATTGGGACTGACCGAGGGGGTCTTGAGGGGAAGAAGGATCCTTCTTTAGTCTTTTAGTTGATATTTTTCCAGTCATGGATGGTGAAACATTGTTTGTTGCATTAACAGTTCAGGAGGAATGAGCACCACAAGTCGAAGCTGCATATAAACTCCTCCATGTCCATAGTTGTTAAATGAGGCGGAAAATATGTGGTGAATTTGTGAGGAGAGCCAGGGGAATACTTGTCTTAATTTTTTTCAGTGAGCCCATAAATTTACAAGTATTGAGAAAAAAGGTTGGTTCCAAGACGAATATGTCAGTAAAGTTTCATATACTAAAATTGAAGTGAAAACATTTGGGAAAAAAGGAAGCCAACAAGTTCATAAAAGGCAAAGGAAAAATTATTCTGTATTTGCAAGGAATTAAAATGTAGGGTTAAAAATACTAGAGACGGTCCAAAAACATAGGAGAAAGTTGTGAAATAGAACATGCTGAGGAGAAGGCTCACTTAAAACTGTGGCTTGGGAGACTGAAATTCGTACACTGCCTCAAGGGACATGTTCCGCTCTCTCTCTCCGTTAAAAGCGTTCTATCATTGCACAATGACAAAATGGTGGGCGCTGTAAGGGAGTGGAGCATGTCATGAAAGAAAGAAGTACGACGTGACCTCCTCTTGACCTCAACACAGAAACAAATTATGCTCCAACTATTCACATCACTGTCTGCTATAAAGAGAAGGAATGGAATTAGAAAGTGCAGCCATTTGAAAAACTACCCCGGAGGCCTGAGGAGAGCTACAAGGATGCCACCATCTTCTTTTGGTATCAGGCCATGCTCCCCCAACACAAAACATTTTTGAAGGTAAATGTTCCATGTTCTTGGTGGTAAGTTAAGGCAGTGCTTCTTCCATAATCGTTTTATCTCCGTATTATGAAAGCAAGATTCTGAAGCTGTTAATGTATTAGAAGAATGTTTGTGCCGTGTTGTTGTGTGGCATTTTGTTGTAGTGGGGATTTTTTATATTTTATTATGGGCTGCTGTGCTTGTGCAGAATTATTGCAACTTGATTTTGCTGTGTAGTGTGGTTACTGTGTTCTGTTTTTTTTGTTTAATAATTTTTTATTGAGTTTTTAGAGAAAGAAAAACATTACCAAACAAATGAACACATTACAAATATGATACAACTAATGTATAGGAAGAGAGCATGGTCAAATAATTTAGGAAGAAAGAGAAAAGAGAGGAAAGGAAAAGAAAAGAGAAAGAAAAAAAAGAAAGAAAAGTAAAAAAATTATCAAATATAAAATGAATATATAAAAGTGAAAAAAAAATTGCGATAAAAACTAAGATGCAGGTGCATATGTGGAAAGATAGGAGGTAAAGGTAACCATAATAGATCAGATTTAATTTTCTGAGATAGGGAAAGAGAAGAAACATGAGCAATTCTGTGTTCATCACAAATATAATTTCACCAAGTTAGCGATGATAATTTAGAGCTGTCCTTCCAGCAGGATAGGATTACTTTGAATGCGAGAGCAATAAAAAGATCAAACAACAAAGAATTAGTAGAAGAAACATCAAAAGCAGGTTAGGCGGTGCCCAGAAAAATATTTTGCATTGATAATGGAATATTACATTGAAATATTTTCATGCATTTAGACCAAATAGATTGCCAAAACCTTAATACATTAGACCATTCATATAATTGGTGAAGTAAAGTCCCAGTGGACGCAGAACAAGACCAACAAAGGGAAGAAGAGGTAGGGGAAAACTTGGATATACATACAGGAGTAATAAGAGCTCCACTATAAATAAAGTATAAGGACTGAGTGATACGGGCAGCACCAGAAGTTTTGAATAACTTGAGCCAGAATTTATCCCATGAAGGAATAGGAAGTGATAAAGATAAATCCACTTCCCAAAGTAATTCTGTAGGGGATTTAGATCGTTCAATAACAGGTGACAACAACATCTTATAAATAGAAGCAGCTTTAGGTCTAAGGTTATGAGAAATATTGTATATCGGTGTGGTAGGGGTAACTGAGGAAGAAGCTAAAGGAAAATTGCTGGTTGCTAAATAGGACTTTAAAGCAGATGATATTAAGAGGTACTCATGGAGAAACTAGTTAGGTAAATTATACTGGGACTGCAATTGGGAGAACAGAGTTATGAAAAACCAACTGATAAATAAACATAATTCCCTTCTCCTTCTAGTGCTTGTAGTAGAACGATTTACTTCTGAATTTAATAAATTTATCATACCAAATAGTAGAGGACAAAAAACATTGGTGTGGATCAAGACCAGCTGACAAGATATTATAATTGTTGGGAATAGTTCAAAATAAGATTATTTGATATGAAAGTGCAGTTAGACATATATATTATGTTTTTGGAAGAAAAATCCTTCAATAGGGAGTGTTCAAATGTAATCCAACGGGGTATAGGATTAACAACAAAGTCATAAATGAAGGCAACAAAAATGTCTAATTAATAATGCAGAGTTATAATTTAAAATCAGGAAAACAAACACGACCCTCATTCTTGGGACTCTTAAGTTCCACAAGGGTAATACGGGGATGTTTATTATTCCATAAACATTTTATACAGATAGAATTAATTTGAGAAAAATATGAATTGGGAATCTGAAACGGTAACATGTATAATGTGAAAAGGACATGGGGAACAAATATCATTTTAATAGTGTCCAGTCTGCCCCACCAGGACAAGTGGAGAGGCAACCAAGAGAGAAGTAATTTCTGTAATTTGGTAATGAATGCATTAAACAAATAACTGATTGTGTTCGAAAGAGTCCTAGGAGAACCAAATTCCAAGATATTTTATTTTTGTAGGACACCAGGTAAAGTTAGTGTTAGTGAACATATATTGGTAGCAAAGGCAGTTCAAAGGTAGTACCTATGTTTTGGAGAAGTTTCGATTTATAGACGGAGATGCCAGAATACAACTGAACTTCATGTAAAAAGGGAGGTATGGAGGAAGTAGGATTAGACATATATACCAGAATATCATCGGCGTACACTGACAATTTAGTTTCTATAGAGTTATGTATAAATCCTGAGATAAGTGAATTAACATGGATCCTTTGAAGGAAAGGTTCTAAACACAAAACAGAAAACAAGGGTGAAAGAGGGCAGCCCTGACGGGTACCTCTATACAAGGGAAAATATTTAGAAAAATGGTTATTCACAAAAATACTGGCACGTGGGGCAGAGTATAACAGTTTCACATAAGAAATAAAATTCGGTCCAAAACCATACCATTGAAGAGTAGTAAACAGGAATTGCCAATTAATACGATCAAAAGCCTTTTCGACATTCAGGGACAATGCTGCAAGAGGAGACTGGTATTTTTTTCCAAAGGAGATGACATTAGAAAACTTTCGAGCATTGTCAGCAGCCAATTTTAAAAACCTTTACCAAACTTAAGGCCTGCAATACTGCAGAAGCCCCAACCCAAACTCTAGGCGACAATATAGCTACCCATCTCACGCAAAAAATAGAAACTATATACAGCAAGATCACCTCAGCCAGGAATTCTCAGAAAAGTACTAAAATAGATTAACCTTAGTCTATTCCCAAATTTTGAAAACTGGAGAATTTTCCGCCACTCATGCTGGAAAAGGTTGAATCTCTTCTAACAATAGTTAAATCAGGGTCTCCTCTGGACCTCATGCCTGCCAGAATCACCTCCCTGCTATCCAAGCAGCTAGCAGCCCCCATCTGCTCAATTCTGAACAGCTCCATGAAGGATGACAGTCTCCCTCTAGAGTGGAAAGCTGCACAGATTATCCCCATCAGAAAAAATCCCTAAGCCCCCTTGGACGAGGCAGCCAACTATGGCCCCATCTCTCTCGTCCCCTTGCAGAGCAAACTTCTAGAAAAACATACCAATAAGCACCTATCGGAATTTGCAGAATCTTCTAACTGCCTAGATCCTTCGCAGTCAGGGTTCTGACCCAGCCATAGTACAGAGTCTGTACTCTTGGCGGTCACTGACAACATCAGAATGTCCCTGGATAATGGTCAAGCAGTGCTCCTGGTGCTGCTTGACCTATCCGCTTCTTTTGATTCCATCTCTCACCAGATCCTCCTCAAGAGACTGAAGGACAGTGGTATCCAAGGGAATGCTCTAAAGTGGCTGTCCAATTTCCTAACAGACAGAACCCAGACCATCAATTTGGGCCCTTTCTGCTCCCAGACCACTAAAGTGACCAAGGGAGTACCACAGGGCTCTTGTTTGAGCCCCACTTTATTTAACATCTATGTGGCTCCCTTGGCAATCTTACTGAGGTAACTAGGATTCTGTCCTATCTCATACGCTGATGACACCCAGCTTCTACTCTCCTTTGACAAAACCAACCCTAACACTCAGACCATCTTCACGGAGGGTATGAAGGTCATTGCTGACTGGATGAGAGACAACTATCTGCAGTTAAACGCAGACAAATCAGAGATCATGCTGTTCGAAGACGCAGCAATAAGATGGTCCCCTGAATGGTTTCCCGAGGATCTAGCCTCTGCCCCAACCCCAAAACTAGTGGTAAAAAATCTGGGAGGTCAGATAGATCAAAAACTAACCCTAGAGGGCTTGCTTCCACACACTGAGCCTTCTACAAAGAGTGTTCCCCTTTTTGCCATCATACACGCGGAAGACTCTAATTCAGGCATTGGTGCTTAGTCGCCTAGACTATTGCAATGCTTTGCTCATTTCAGTAGAGGAGAGTTCCGTGAACAAATTACAGGTGGTTCAGAACACTGCAGCTCGCCTGGTTGCCAATGCCCCGCCCAGAACAGCTTCTCTTCCCTTACATCAAAAGATACATTGGCTCCCAATGCGAAAAAGGATAAAATGTAAGATCTGTTGCATGGCCTACAAAGCCTTACATGAACTAGGTCCCAGCTATCTAGCTGAGAGATTTGTCAGATACCAGCCATCTAGGCCACTCCGGTCAGGGTCCAAGGCATTGCTGCACATCTCACGCTTCAAAAAAGCTTGCATGGGAAGCAAAGCCTTTCCCCATTTAGCTCCCCTATACTGGAACCAACTCCCTATCCGATTACGCCAATGCACTGATTTCCTGGCATTCAGAAAGCTACTGAAAACCGTACTGTTCTGAATTATCACTCTTTGGTTGGCTATAGCAGTCTTAGCACGGAGATACCCCAGCTGGGGTGATTCGGGCCCCTTTATAAAACAAATCAAATCAATATGCCCTTAACAAAACCAGATTGATCGGTATTTACCAATAATGGGACAATATTCTCAAGACGGGAGGCAAGGATTTTAGCAAATATCTTACAGTCATAATTAATTAATGAGATAGTGCGATCATTTTTACAAAGGGTGTGGGAATAAGGACAATCAAAGCTTCCATAAAGGAACCAGATGCCTTAGAATCTTCAAGGAAGGAGTTAAAAACAGCAAGAAGTTTAGGACCAAAAATAGAAGAAAAAGTGGAAGAAAATTCAGCTGAGAGGCCATCAGGACCAGGTGCTTTAGATTTTTTTAAAGATTTAATGGCATCCGTTATTTCTTGGAGAGTGATTCCAGCTTCTAATAAATCAAATTTGTCTGACAGGGATGGGGGTTTAGGAAGGCCATTAAAAAAGTTGTGTATGTTTTGACTAGAGGGGTTTGTGTCATCAGAATAGAGTGACTGATAGTAATCTTGAAGCGTAGTAAAAATATCTTCATCTGAGGACGCCAATTTGTTGGTGAATTCATATAGGATAGGACCAATATTTTTAAGCTCAGATTTAATTTTTTTTAAATTGGCCAGCATTTTGTCAACTTTATTTTGGCCCTGTGGTATTTGGACTTAATTTTAAGAAGGAAATTGCAAGTATAATGTTAAATATGCCACATTCTTCCCTTTCTTTTGTTACGCAATGTAGCAAGGTGGCTTTCTGAGCTGTGAGACAGTTTCATTAATCCGCCCCTGAGTCTAATCTTAGCTCTCCCAGTTCTCACTTTATGTGATAGAGTTTTTGTGATGGGCCCCACAAACCTTACAATGAAATGAATAAACAGTTTGAGTGAATTCCTCTTTTTGTGGTAACCTGAAGATGTCTGTAGAAATGTGTAATTCTAATAATACAGGGGGCCATATCACGATAGTCTCTGCTGCTTCAATGCACAGGGATGTATCTGTGTTTTGTGCCTTCAGTGTTTGAAGTCATTTAATTTGACGTTATGTTTCTCTGAGCATGAGCTTAATTTCCAGACTGAACAACTGAGAAACAATGAGAAGTTTGTGCCTCTTTGAGCGAAGCCCATCATAATATAACCCCTGTTGTGCATTTCGCATGAGCCTACAATTTAAATATTCAAGAAAACAGTTTGGATTCATTTCTCTGCCTCTTTGGCTAATCTGAAAATTATAGTTGAAATGTAATAATCCTAAAAATAGTTGGCCACTGTTGTGCAAAAATACAGAGGTTCAATTGAGAATGCGCATGAAAAACGCTACTGCTCTTAGAGTTGAATTAAATTTGACATGACTTTCTGGATAGCACCCTTAGGCACGAGGATGGGACTGCAGAGCGGCATTTGTGTTTAACGACCTGGGCATTAAATTACTGAGTAAACTTGTTTAACTTGCTAAATAGCAATGTGCTCGATTGCACACAGGCAAGAGGGGACATTTTCTCTGGTACTTCACACTCCCAGCACTAATCGAGAGCCCCCCACTGACAGTAAAGCTTCTCTCGCTGTGACACAATATTGATCTTCTTTTCCACTGAGAACAGGAACAGATTGAGGAGCATGCTTAAGGAAAAACATAAAGCTGGAGCACCGCTGAATAAACATTAAAGGTTTGCAGGAAGTTCAACATTTAAAAAAAAAAAAAGATAAGCTTTTAGTATTAGACACCACACACATTTAAATCCTGTGTATGGTTGGTATTTTGGGATGGGATCTTTTTCCGAGCATTTAGAACATGCATACGTTTGCCATAAGCCATCTCATTCTGCAGTCTTGGTTAACAAGTGCAGGAGTGAAACACGTAAAAGCAGTACAAGGGTTCATGGTAATCAGTGGCATAGCGCAAAATGATGCCCCTCCCCTCGCAGAATGTAATGTGGGGCCAAGGTGCCCAAAAGTTTCACAGATATCCCTTGAACTGAATAGGCGAATAGCATTTGTTACAACACATTCGTTTTCTACCCATGCCATTACAATGCAAGTCGTTGCAACGACGGGTTGTTAGATCGCATGCCATTACAACGCAAGTTGTTACAATGACTTGCTGTAGGGGGGCGCTGGAGTTTGGAATAGTATAATTTACTATACCAACTCCAATGTGTGCAACTGTAGGGAAGGTGTTGGCTTGAAAATCCATCAAATCCAACACCTTCTGCCCCCTACAGTAAGTCATTGTAATGACTTGCGTTGTAATGGCATGCGATGTAACAATGCATCGTTGTAACAACTTGCGTTGTAATGGCATGCGATGTATCGCATGCGATGTAAACGATGTTTCCCGAATAGGCCTCCAGCTGAAGGTGTGCCAAAACTTTAATACCAGGGGCTGTATTTTCCAGGATTTTCTGGAGCCGAGCCATGCACTTGAATTTCATAAAATGAATTTATCTAATTCTTTGTTTATATGATTTAGTGCTTTATTTTCAGGTAGCACAACAAATAAACAAAAAAAGACAAACCATGCTCCCTGTTTCGGAGCTGTACTATCCGAAGATAAAGATCTAACTGAGAGAAATATCAGTTTAAATGAATTCACTTTACACCCTGCAGGTGAATAAAACAGGTGCTGGGCTCTGGGCCAGAAAATCTCATCATGATTCTGCCTCTGATGTCCCTGAACATGTATTTGCAAAAAATGCTAAGACCTGACAAAGAAGGCACCTGCAAATATTGTTGAATTGCGTAGTCCAGTATTTATTTTCGAACCCCATTTTGGAAACTAACCAATGAAGGCATTATTTTCTCCACTTACTACTGCCAGAGACATTTCTGATCATTTCTGGGAGGTTTGCTGTATTATCTGTACCTGTGCTAAAATTGTATCTCACTGTAATTATCTGAAATAACTGTAATGCTCAAGAGTGGGAAAAGCATGTTTCAGATTGCTGGATGTTTTACTCTCAAGAACATTACCAGGAGGCAAACCTGACGGCCTCTTTTACAAGAGGCCTGCGCAGCTGGAGCATTACTTTTTATGACAGAGGCCTCTCAATCATATCTATGTGGTGATGCAACACTGCCCTACGTGGCTTTGGATGGCCTCATAGGTGTGGAGTAAGGTAAGGCGTTGCAAAGCTCTGTGTTACCTTACTCTATGTCAAGGAGGCATTCCATGGGTGTTGCAGTGGATTTTCCCATTCAATACCCATTGTTTTTAGCACATTCACAGATTTACAAGGACCTGTAAGCCTAGGAATGTGTGAAAACTGTGCGCCTCCACAGGGGAGGCGTAACGAAGAGAAATAACTTTATTTCTCCTTGTTTTTTCCTTTTTCTATGCATTCTACTGCACACATAGAAAACGGAAAACACCTCCATTGATTATTTTTGTACAGGAAGGTATCCCTTTCTTGACACAAACAATTGATCCCAACAATGCAGACACCCCAATGCAAGAGTGCCCGCATTGGCGCTAGGCACCAATTTTTGTGCCAGCTCAGGCAGAAAAGACAGAAATGTGCCGTATTTCACTAATACTGTACATTACTGCCCTTTCCTTTTTAACGCAGGGAAGCACAGCAAAGTGACTTGCTGTGCTGCCCTGTGTCAAAAACTCATAAATGAGGGACTGGGTGTTAATGTCCTCATCGCTAGCAGATATAATCTCCCAGATTATGAACAGCCTATGCGGGAGCCGCGGGCGCCATCTTGCACCCAGAACTGCTCCACACTTCACCCCCATATCTGGCTCTCCAGGCCAATTCAGCAGCGTGTCGTTCCACAGCGCAGCAGCCTCACCTATCCTCAGGGCTTAACCTGACAGATTAGGGCCCCCAGGTTTCATGTAAACAGTCATGATGGCACTGGATGGGGGCTCGCCACTGGGATCGCAGGTCGGCGCCTCCTACTCCATCGGTGTCAGGCAACGCCCTCCTTGCACTGCAGTGCTTGAGAGACTATTTTACATCTCAAGCATCCACTGAATAATCATACAATAAACTCTATATTTCGTATAGGCATTGTACAAAAGCAATCATTTTTTTCAACATTGTAGGCCTTTTTTAATGTTTTAGCCAGGGCTCAAACATGCAAGCCAAACGTATTATCTTTGCCAGTGCTTGTTTTTATTTTCTGGAGATAACACATCATGTTATCTGTATGCAGAAACGGAATTGAAAAATCTGTCTTGATGTCAAGAATGTATACATTCTTATTCAACATGAAACTGCCCATCCCCGTGCCCTTGTGATGTGGAATGTCTGATAAGCGCCATTGCCTGTCTAAGGTAGTATAGTAATCTCTTAGATGCTTTAACTGGATTTCAGAAGGAAAAAAGGGTTGTATGAGAAACCATTTTCGGTTGTTGCTAATGCATAAACGTGTCTGTAGTGCACACACCTTTTATGACTGAAACATGGAAGTTGACATTGTGGTCATTGTTTTGAGTGGCAAGTAAGTTTGTGCATGGCAAAGCAGAAGGGCTGGAGTTGAGGTTCAACCCAATAGTTCAATGCAGCAACATAGCAACATTACCCGACAATACTATACAATAACAACTCATCAGAATAACACAATAACAAAACAACACAATAACACACCAACACACAAAAATATAAGACTCTAATTCTGCAGCACACGAGACCGTAACAATATAAAAACAAAACAGACCAACACAGCATGCCACACCAACAGAAGTTAACACCAGCTCAATGTGCAACAGCAACATAAAACAATACATCAATGAAAGAGTAGAATGCACAATACTCAGTGCACAATGGTGCAGCACACAAAAGAGCAAGCAACAAAATCCGGCAAAACACATGAAAAACAAGAAGACGAGACCACTACAAAACAATAAAGATTAACACACAACTAAACATAAAAAACACAACATAAAAAATAGCAAAACACGAGAACACAACATTGTAACAAAAAGCATAGCACAACACTGGAATAGCACAATAGCAATGCTGCACGAAACACACAGCGACACAAAAAACACCTTATTAACAAGATGAAACAACAATACAAAAACTTAACATGCCAACAGAGGACGCCACAAAACCAAAATACACTAACACAATAAAAAAAAACTACACATCAATACACAAAAAATCAATACAAGAGCAAAATAAAAATGCGGCTCAATAATGCTACTATGCTGCTATGCTGTTATGTCATGATGCTATGTTTCTGTGTCATGTGTCCTGTCTTGTTTTGCTCTTGCATTCTTGTTATTGCAAGGCATGTTGCTACATTTCCCTCCAACATCGATAGAACTGTACAGAGTTTGTGCATAAACACAACTGCCAAAGCTGCTAATTCTGCCATCTTTGCTTTACCTACGTCAGCCCATGTCACAGTCCATGGAAAAAAATGGCACTCGTCATTCCCGCTTTATGCAATAATTTGCTCACTCCAGGTTGGCTTGAACTCTCTCCTCCATGACATGCTTGGATGAATATGAGTAAGCACCAATGATTAAGGAGGATGGGTTCGGAACACGCAGCCACATGGGACATCATTCATAAATGATTTATAGCTTTTCTTGCCGAACATTTAACATTGTTTTCAACACATTTGATATATTCCTTGTCATGAGTTGAAAGTAATTACACAGCAACTGGATAAAATCGCTTCCTCCTTTCTATTACAGCTAAATAGATGGAGAAAACAAAAATAAATTCACTATACTCTCGATTACTAAATGTGTACACTATGCTGTTGGTTTAAGAATATTACTGATTCCAAGCGGAAAGGGTAACATTCTCAAAACCTCTTTTTTGTGCTGTCACATATGAAGAAAAGGTGAGTTGCATGCATGTGGGAATATACAAATAGTATTTGCAAGTCTGCAGAATCAGTCGCGCTAAATTGCTTGTGCACACGCATGTACCCTTGGGCCATTATGGCCCAGCTGGTTTTCAGAGAACTGCTGAAATCTGCATCTGACACAGATCAAGTAGTCCTAAACTACTGCAGTGATGCCACAGAGATGGCACAATAAAAGCAGAGAATATAAATGACCCCTGCCTTTAATGCAGAATCCACACTGCTCTGCTTATGTTTGCATGGGTGGAGCAATAGAGATTGACATTTCTACATGTATGTGATGGAGTAAATGTAATTCTGTGACCTGATATGAATAGGCCCTATAAGGCTGGTATTCATGAACATTGCTCCCACTGGTGACTGCGGTTTGGCAGTGTAAAGCTACTTATGAACTCACTATATGAGAATGGTTGCAAAAATCCCCTACATTAGGCACAGAACAAGGGAAGAAAGAAAGAAAGAAAGAAAGAAAGAAAGAAAGAAAGAAAGAAAGAAAGAAAGAAAGAAAGAAAGAAAGAAAGAAAGAAAGAAAGAAAGAAACCTTACTGGAAAACCCATAGGGTTGTTCATCCTCATCCACTGAATATTGGCATGCTTCATCATAGGGCCGCTGACACACCTTGGCGCAGACCAACGCACATGGTGGAGCATGTGTTTTAAAAAAAACTTTTTTATTAGAAGGATCTTTATTGCAGAAAGAGAGATACGTAAAACTGTCTAAGTGGGTATCCCCGTATATTTATTATGAGTCCCCTTGGCAGGATGAAAACAATTACTATAGTTGGGTTTATGGGAGAAACAGCATCTCCATTACCCTGTCTGCATGTACCACATGTTTCAGCGTTTACCAAATGCCCAGCTGGGTCAATGGCCTTCTTCAGGATCCTGATCCCTTATAATTTGTAAAGATCCCTCATAGTTAATGACTCTATGGTAGGGATAGGTATATGGCATTACTTGCCCTTGATAGACACACTCCAAAGGCGTACCCGGGTCTCAAACCTGGGGACAGAGTGGGAACGTCGCCCTATAGTTACACTTTCTTCAAGTTGCGGTGTTTTCAATTGAGCCACTCTGATCCCTACGACGGTCTACTAATAATTTTTCAACCCTGCCAAAGTGGGCCCATAATAAATATATGAGGTACCTACTTAGACAGTTCTAGCTATTTCACTTTCTGCAATAAGGATCCCTCTAATATATATATATAAATGTTTTTATAACACAGCTCCACCCTGAGCCTTGGTCTGCGCCAGGGTGTGTCCGCAGTCCTTTGATGAAGCATCCCACTATTCAGTGGGTGAGGGCAATTTTAACAACCCTATGGGTTTCCCAGTAAGGTTCCTTTTGTTTTTGCTCAGCTCTGCCCCTGTAGACAGGCGGCGGTACTGCAGGTATAAACACACTTTGCATTTAAACATACTTTGCTCACCAGAAACACACTCTAGCAGTAGAAAGGAAATACTTTGAAAGTAAATGCTGCATAGCCCTATGTTTAACCAAATATTTTTCATTCAAATGAACCTTTTCTCTATTTATTAATATAAAACTTCATTGCCTTGAAGCTATTGAATTTAGACTATTTGGGTCTAAAACTTGTTAGTGGTTTTATAGGATTCCTAAAAGCCATTTGGGTCTTCATTGGTGACATTTGAGCCTTACCTGCAATTAAAGAATGAATGTGTAATACAATGCGGTACAACATAAACTGATTTGCTTGCTTTTGGCAAGTAACCTAGGGGCATCAATTGTAATTGTTACAGTTTAATGCCTATATCCAAAATGCAGAGCCTTTATATTGCTTTGCCTTCATTTACATGTTACCATGCGACATGGAATATGTTCTTTTATATGATGGTTAGACGAGGAGTGAGAGAATAGCGTTTTGTGGTAAAGGCTACATTCACTCAGGCAGCTAACTGAAACAATGTTATGCCCCCCCTGCAGTAGCCTTGAAGCTTTTTGGATGAGATACATAGAAGGATACAATTAGTGGTGTAGTGAACCACTGCTTTAGAAGCTAAAGCAGACGTGGGGTTCTTTATGGGCCTCTTATGTATGCAACTCAGCAGACAAAAGTTCATAATTAACGGAAAAATTGAATATAGGGTCAATAGAAGAGCAAGCAGGAGCATGGAATAACGAAAGGTGGGCAAATAGAAAAGGAAAAGGAAGGAATATTGATTGAAAGGGAGGGTGAATAGAAGGATGGATGGATGAGTGGGTGAATGAGTAGGTGGATGGTTGAGTGAGTGAGCAGATGGATGTGTGGGTGGGTAGCTGGATGAGTGGGTGAAAGGATCAGTACAAGGATAGGTGGATGGACAGGTTGGCAGAATAAAAGGATGGGTGAATGGATGAATGGATGAGTAAATGAATTGGTGGATGGATAGATGGAAGGATGGCAGAGTAAAGGGACGGATGGATAGTTTGATGGACAGGTAAATGATGGGAAAGTAAAGGGACGGAAGGGTGTGTTAAAAGGTGAAAGAATAGATGGCAGAGTTTATGGATGTGTGAATGGATGATGGAGTGGATGGATGTATATACACCATTAAGATGAGGACCGAGACTTCTGTTGCTGCAGACTGCTTCACCAATTGGAAGGGGTGTTGTTATACGGGAGACGAAGGCTCGCTAGGAGCAGACGGTCACCATCAGAAGAGGTGACTTCAATATGGGTTGAGGTTCAACCCGAGTAAGGGTGTCTGGTTTCAGGGATTGTAACCCGACCGAGGAAGTCGCTTTATGTGCGACTTTAGCTGCATATTCCAGTATTGTCGATTGGTTTAATTTTTCTTGTCCTGAGGAGGCTAGAAGAAATTGACGGTTGAAACGCGTCCGCGTCGACAGCATCTTGTAGAGGAGTCTCTATTAAAATCCCAAAATGTTATTGTAATAACAGCAGCACAGAGAGTGGAAAGGATAGAGAGGCGTTATACCTCAGGTGCTGTATGGACTACCTCTGAGTATATCACCCAGATTTAATGTGTGAACACCAGCCATCAAATAACCTGTTGGGGTAGTGTTTATCAGGAGTTTTGTATATATATATATTTTTCTTGTTGTCATATGTATATGTATTGTTGTATGTTTTTGTATTTACGTATTCTGGAATGATTTATGGTCAAAGATCGGTCCCATGACATGTATGAGTGCTGAATCAATTTTGATAACGGTCTGTGTAGAATTATATACTCATGTTAGGGTAATTAATTTTGCCCTACACTGAAAATAAATTAGATATTAATTCCTCCATACTCGTCTTCTTTGTTCATGTGCAGTGCAGAGATTGGCCGTCAACAAGAGATGCAAGGAGCTTGCAGAAGGAAAAGCACCACACAGTGTTGGTTCTAAAGTCGATGTGTCAGTCCCAGATGGGGCTGGAGCGGTGATGCGAGTCTTTTGTGATATGTCCAATCCACGCAACAACGGTGATGCGTCGGTTCTGCTCAAAGATGCGCCGATCAGCCAAGGGGATGCCTCGGTTTAGCTTGGGGGTGCGGCCCTCAACAGAAGTTGCTGATTCACTGGTCCTGAGTAATATATATATAGGTAACCAAACACGGCTTACCTTTTGACGAATGTGTGACTACAAAGGACAACACCCTCTTTGAGGCCAGTAAGCCGTTATCCGTTAAAGTTTAGGGAGTCTACTGAACAGCAGAACCTGAACCAGGTAGGAATCACCTTGGGTAAAAGGTTGTTCACATCTTTGCTTCCAAAGAAAGCCATTTTTTTCTTCTCAAGTTTGCGACTGCTACAAGTCACATTTACTTCAGATAGGGATCCTTTGGCCCTGAAGAAAGCCCCAGATCTTTTTGGCTACTATCATTGGGCAGAAACCTGTTGGCAGAAGAAGAACGGGTTTGAGCCATTGTCCTAACCACACCTGTTAACAAATTGGTTTTAAAGATAACTGGTGTACCTCTGAATAAAGGTAATCACTTGGCAACACCAAGGTATTTTAATGTGATCTGGATCCAGTCTTTATCCAGTTAGTCTTATCCAAGAACCCCCTCCTACCATTTAAGTCTTCAAGGAGGTCGAGTCCGCCCTGTTGGTATTTACTTACCAGGGTGGGGAGAGGATACCGATGATGAAGCATGACACTATTATATGTGTGAGGTTTCCTTTTCCATAAAGGATTACTTTATCTGCAAACACTGCACAAGCACAAGAAAATAGTCTTCAATTTCTAGTCAGGTCCTATAAGAGTTAGGTAACTATATAGAGAGATCTGTGATATTCTCAAACTCTCATTGAGGCCACCGTATCCATTCTTGTGGTATGTTTTAGTTTCCAGAGGGACACATGGTAGCCTACCCTCCTCCTCTCTTTGTATGTGTTTTGAGGTAAGTAAATGCAAACTTTTTAAAAGTGCAAAAAGAACAATTGATGGACAGAATGCAGAACAATGTCATACATTCACCCCAGTACAGAGATCTGGGCCTATGTCCACAGGTGTTTTGCTCCCCATGCCATTCCAGTTTGAACCCAGCCATATGCAAATCAGTCTTGACATTGCTGACCCTGCTCCCTATGGAAACAGTCCAGTTCGAACTGCCAGGCCAGGTCCTTCTGGACTGGAAACAAGCATCCTAGGACCGGTTTCAGGGTTTCACCCCTCAACAGCCAGGCTAGCTTGACTCCAGTGGTATGGAGAGCACGGGACCCACGTCTGGCCATACCCGTCCCACTTGGGGTGACAAATGAAAAAAGAACAATTGATCGACAGAATGCAGAACAATGTTATACATTCACCCCAGTAGAGAGATATGGGCCTAAATCAATCGCTTTTTTTGCTCCCCATGCCATTCCAGTTTGAACCCAGCCATAAGCAAATCAGTCTTAACCCTGCTCCCTATGGGAACAGTCCACCCAGAACTGCTGAGCCAGGTCCTCCCTGGACTGGAAATAAGCATCTTAGGACTAGTTTCAGGGTTTCACGCCTTATCAGCCAGGCTAGCTTGACTCCAGTGGTATGGAGAGCAGGGAGAGCACGGGACCCACACCTGGGCATAAAAGTATATGTTCTGCCTTTCAAATACATTGCACCCTGCCCTCAAGGCTGTTCAGGGCTTACCCTAGGGGTAACTTATATGTATAAAAAGGGAAGGTTAGGGCCAGGCAAAAGGTTCATTTTTCCAGATCGACGTTGTAGTGTAAACGGTACATGCAGGCTCTGCAATGTCAGGCCTGAGATATAGTTAAAGGGCTACTTACGTTGGTGGCACAATCAGTGATGCAGGCCCACTAAGAGCATTTAATTTACAGCCTCTGGGTACAGGGGGTACCACTTTACTAGGGACTTAGAAGTAAATTAAATATGCCAATTGGTCATGAATTAATGGCACCATTTTTAGGGGACAGAGCACAAGCACTTTAGCACTGGTGTTAAAGTGCACCGAGTCCTAATACCAACAAAAACAAGGCCAGAAAAGTGGCAGAGGCAGAAGGGAAAAGACCACCCTAAGGCTGTCAGGTCTAACATGAACTATATGCAAATTGAGTTTGACCTTGCAGCATTGAGAACAGCCCAGCTCAAACTGCCAGACCAGGTCCTCCCTGAACTGGAAAACAAGCAACCCAAGACCGGTTGGGGCACATCATCCACGTGTAGCTTGGTTCCAGTGACACTGTATGCATGGAACCTACACTTGGACAAACCCATACCACTTACAAAGTTACATTTTATTTGAGTGGAAACGCCATAACTCTATCTGCTCCCACTCAAAGGTTATCACCTATTAAATGTTATAAGGTAACCCAGTGCGAGTCAATGGGAAAGATAGGCTTTACAAAAGTGTATACGACTTCACGAGCTTTCCCTGCTAGTACATGTAAAACATAGGTACAGATATCCTACTTTTTAAATACAATGGACCCTGTCCTATGAACCTTTAGGATGATTTATATGTATCAAAAGGTTTATTTTGCCATGTCAAAATGGCAGCTTAAAACTGCACGTCAGGCTACAGTGCCTGCCCTGAGACATGTTTTAAAAGGCTACTTTAGTGTGTGGCTCACTAAGTGCTCCAGGTTCACGGGTACAGGTAGTACCATTTACAAGGGACTTATAAGTAAATTAAATGTAGTTTAAAGGTTACACTCATGAATTCTGAGCCTGTTGAAAAATAGCAACACATATTCACCAATCAAGGGCAACAAACTAAATCTAGCTGTTATATGCTGCTTTAATAGCTGTTGGTACTATCATAATCTTAGCAGATATAATGACTCAAGGTTGAGGAATCAAGTGAAGAATTTGTAAAACGTCAAAACAATTAAGACATTATTCCTGGGTTTGAGAAGGGAAAACTGGGGCAAGCATCAAAACATCAATAATTAAAATACAATAACTCAAACAATATTAGTGTCAACAATACTTTTTTCTGATATTTTGGTTCTCCCCATTATAAGTATAGAGAACGATATAGTAGGAAATTATATTTTGACTCAATATATTTGTCAATGATATTATTTACCATGATATGGTGTCACTGATCACGGGTTTTCATCACTCCCTTGCTTTAATTTCTGATACTAAAGAAGAGCTTGTTAAAGTGAATACATTTGGGCTTGTCAGTGAATCTACAACTACAGGAGACAGAGTGAGCACCTGATTTGGGATCATCAGCAAACTTGCATTCAAGTTCCTTCAGGTTACAGAAATATTAAGTATAGGTGGCAAAGAGCAAAGTTTGGTTGAGACTTAGGGCCTGGTTACGAGTCGGTCTTTGGAATCCAACTCTCGTGTAAACTCCTGTTTATGCACGGGTTCAAATGTACAAGTTGGAAAGTATTTACTGTATCCAATAATTATTGGGTGACTTAAATACCTCAATCTTTGTTGAATGGGTAGAAACATTGAGTATTTAACCCGTTCCGTACGCGCGTCGGCCAACGGCCGTCGTGAGCACTACCTCACTAGTGCTGCACAAGTCCGTTGCCCGAGGCAGCCCCGCCCACTCAATAAAACTCCCGCACCGCGGCATAATTTGCGCCGCGGTTAAGGAGTTAAGCTTTCAGGCAGATTTTGGTACTTTGAACACTAAAATCTGCATGTTGTTCTCCACAAACTTGTAATGCGTGCTAGTTATCACACCTGATAAATAACATACCATGTGGTATTGTTATTTATCAGGTGTGATAAATTGCACCTATACATGTAATTGGGGCCTTAGAGTTCTTCCTGTCACAGCAACAGTGATTTGTAGGATGAGCACCCAATTCAGAAATCATGTGTGCTTCGCAACTAATCTCCAACATTAAAGAGTTAGGCATGTAAAGGTGCTTATTATAGTCACACAGCTTTGAGCAAGATGGTCATGGTCCAAACCCAAGGATAGCCCTTCACTATGGTAAAGCACTTGGTTAATAACTTCTTTAAATACAGTAGCAAGGGAATGGATGCTCCTTGGAGAAGAAAAAATCTTTGATGTCTTCAAACTTTCCAGCTTCAGTCAGATGGCAAGGAGAGTGGATATTCCTTGTTGAGATAAATTAAGTTGGAAGATACAGAAACATACAGTGTTTCAAGTGGGACTGAACACCAGTGATCATGAGGGCATACTTTTAGACCCCCTAATTAATCAGCCTCTTGATAGAGAGATAAAGGTTTGTTACATCATGTTTATGCAGGATTACATGGATTATTGCATCTCCTAGAACTGAGAGATGAGACACAATGAGAGAGAGGCACTTAACTGTGATGCCAATCAGATTTCAATTGCATCCTAAAAAGAAGTCAGAAAAGAGACTCTATATAAGGGTTGATGAAGCCATTTTGTAAACATTGTGCATGCTGTGGAGATTCAAGAAGCAAAAAGGTGAAATCATCTGAGAGATTTGGTCAATTCCCACTGTTCATAAATGCACGTGGTTGGTTAGCCAGTTACTTCCCTACCTTACCTGAGAAGGTACTCGCGCTTTGCATCGCGCTATGCGCCTCAATACCGCGCTATCATTTTTAAAGCTACCCTTATAACTATTTGTGTTTTTCTTAGTTGTATTTTGCCCTGATTTTAATAGGATTTATTGTAACCCCCTCACCTGCACTCTAATCGGTTCCTTCACCGCTGTTTTGGCGGGTCCGGTCTCTGGGGTGGGATTGGCTTTGGGCGCCATCTTGGAGTGGTGGTCACTTTGGGCGCCATCTTGGAGTGGTGGTCACTTTGGGCGCCATCTTGGAGTGGTGGTCACTCTGGGTGGGTGTTGCTGACGAGCGGTCTAGCGCTCCGGCTGAGTGGAGGGACGCCTATTTAAGGCGACCTGCCCTGTGGACTGCGCTGAGAAGGTACTCGCGCTTTGCATCGCGCTATGCGCCTCAATACCGCGCTATCATTTTTAAAGCTACCCTTATAACTATTTGTGTTTTTCTTAGTTGTATTTTGCCCTGATTTTAATAGGATTTATTGTAACCCCCTCACCTGCACTCTAATTGGTTCCTTCACCGCTGTTTTGGCGGGTCCGGTCTCTGGGGTGGGATTGGCTTTGGGCGCCATCTTGGAGTGGTGGTCACTTTGGGCGCCATCTTGGAGTGGTGGTCACTCTGGGTGGGTGTTGCTGACGAGCGGTCTAGCGCTCCGGCTGAGTGGAGGGACGCCTATTCAAAGCTCCCTCCAACGCGCAGCGGTTATGCGCAGTGGGCGTGCCTTCGCTGTGCCTGAGTCGTGCCAGAGTCCTGCCCGTCCGCGCTAAGGAGGAGCGGCTCGCGGCAGAACTCTGGACCTGGCCATCATGACTATACCTTTGAGAACTTATAGTAGGGCCGATCTACTGGCCCTTCGGGACCGATGTACACGCTGCAAGTTTTTGCCTGTAGTCCCGCTGTGTGGCCCATATCATTGTAGGTGTGGTGCTTGGTCATTGGAACCCCCCTCTCCTATACGCTCCTTGGGGCCTGTTATAAAGAGGATAGGACAACGGAACCTGAGTATCTGGAGCTTAAACATCAGATCTGTGGTAAAACACCATCAGGAGGTTTACGACCTTCTTATTGATAGTTCGCCGGATGTGCTTTTTCTGACGGAAACGTGGCTCCAGGACTCTGACTCCTCGATAATTAACCTAGCCTTTCCCCCAGAGTATGCTATTTTAACTTTAAATCGGACGACTAGAGGTGGAGGTATTGCGATGGCCACCAAACGGTGTTATCCCTGCGAGTGGAAAGCCGCTGAACTTTTGGGGTGTGAGGGTGCCCTATTTAAAATAGCGTTTAGTCACCAGTTTACCTTCTCTGGGTTATTAATTTACTGGCCTCCGGGCTGTGACTCTGTTTTTAGGGCTGCTCTTCCTGAGTATATTAGCATAGAGGCACTAGGATGCGCAAATTTTAATGTTGTGGGAGATCTTAATCTCCATTTGGACTGCCCTTCTTTACTCTCTATTAGGAGCTTTCTGGCGGATCTTGAGGCTTTACAGCTCTCGCCGATGATTTCTTTCCCCACACATAAAGGTGGTCATATTCTTGACCCGTTCTTCACAAATCTAGAAGGACTCAGAGTTCTTGGTTCCTCCCAGTTGGTCTGGACAGACCACATGCTGGTGAAAACGGCATGCTCTTTGTCTGACTCTCCTTTTCTATCTCAGGATAGACTTGTTCTTAAACGATATTTAATACAAATAAGGGATCCGAGGTCTTTTGTGCAACCCTTGATATAAATTCAAGACAGTTGACTCATAGCAAATCTACGCCAACGGTGAATTAGTATTGGTAAGCATGTGAGAAACAGATACAAAAAAATGAAGGCAAACAAGAGGTAAGAAAAAGAGCTTGATCTAAGGATAATCAGCATCCCATCATTACACTCTGAAAGTGCCCAGTGTCATCATCTGGGGTACCAAACAACTCTTCTCAGCAACCTCTTATAACATCGAGGTCATACGAATGAGTTGTATCCTCTTATCAAGAATTCATCAAGGAAAAGAGGAAAAAATAGAAAATATATAAAGTGCAATGAAACAAAAAAGTATTTATTGTGTTTTTCAGTGTTCATAAAACAGAATACACAATTGACGAACACTAGGTATATATTTCTAACTTGTGCTCCATCAATCGTATTTCTATCTAAAAGCAGTGTGAGAACAAAAAGAAAGAAAAGGCAGTTACACAACGTTTACTGCTCACTATTCGGTCGACATGTTTCAGCCTACGGGAAGACTCTCCCTGGCTTTCTTCAGGACCTCATGCTCAAAGCTACTGGTTGTAGACTTGGAAAAAGAAGAAATGGGTTACTACTATACCCTTGTAGTTGTTTTCAATTCCTCAATGTGATTACTGATGTTAACTGACATCTAAAAACAACAAAGAAATTAATTACATTGGGAAGTGGATTCATACAGATAATCACATGATATGTATTGCTTCATACGTCTGTTCCCCCACTTCTCTGAATATCTGCATAGAAAATATTCAACAATCATGCTTACCAAACATCATATGAGGAAAAAGCCCCACCTCACTCGGCACCAGCTCAAGTCAAGAAAGAGGCCCCGCTCTGAAAGTAAACGTGAGCCAAAATGAGTAAACCGATCTCAAAAGCTAAAGAACGGTGAACTTCTCAGAGAAGACAGTGAAGCGCTTGACCACGTCTCACACTCATTAAGTGATAGGGGCCGGAACGTGTCAGCGGATTAGCCATTGGCATCTTTAAAAACAAATTAGCTAGGTCTGGCATATAGATAACAACGTATCTCCATGTGTGGAAAGAAAACCTAAAGTGGCAACATCGGTCCGGTGTGGAAAGATGTTCAAAATGCAAAGTGGCAAGAGCTATTCATATCATGATATTTAAATAACTCAAAAAATGAATGAATGAGTAAAGACATGGTTCTAGAGACCAATACAGCGAGTGTCTGCAGATTTCAACTATGCAATCCGAATTACGGGGTGATAAAACTGACACCAAGTATCCAAAAGATATTTAAAGACCGGACTAGCGATCCATACCTGTCCGTCGGTACCTCCGGCAGGGACTCGTACTGGGATGGAGGTGCCGAATGTTAAAAGATGGTTTGGTTTTATGTCGTATTGGAATTGCCCAGCTGTCAAAGATCAGCGAGGAACGCCGTCAGAACTTCCGGCGCGCAAAACGTGACGTAAGGCGGAACTACAATAGAACTACAAAAAAACGTCACGAGGGCTGGTAATTGTAGTTTTTTACAGAATCTGTATCTTTTTCATTCAAAAGACGCCTTCGAAAAACTTTATTGTGGTAAACACCATCATGTGAAGTGACACAAAGCTTCTTTATACAAAAATTAGTGAATATTGCTCATTTCCACACATCAAAAAATCGATTATTTTTGTTTGTTCACAGTTTGGACTAATAATTGTGATAATACAACAATGACTTATGGGCCGGCACAAGTCTTATATGGAATTGTGTGTGCCAGAAAAAGAGGTGGTGTACATAATGGAAAAAGCACCTTATGTCGAGAGAGAGATAAACCGGATGTTGGTACAGAACCTTTCTCTAATCATCATTGATGCAGAGTGTCTAGTGGTGTGTTCAGTGATAGTGGAATAGGCGCTTGTTTATACACAGGACCAGATGCTGACAACAGAGTTCAGATCAAATGTTTGTCAAGATGTTACTTCTTACTTAATGACATCCATGGTATTGCGTCATTAAGACCCTGTACGTCACTGGACAATTTAAAAATCCATCTTTGCTCACGTATGAAAAGGAAATTGGACACATCGCTCACATGTGGTGGAATATAAGGTTTTTCAAGCACAGTCCAATTAAAATCACCCGCATCATGGCCTTTTTCTACAAAGTGTTTAGTCAATTTCGTCATGGTCTTTCTACATCTAAATGTACTTTTATGTTCCTGCATCCGTAATTTTACTTTCCTCGTTGTCATGCCGATATACTGTAACGGACATGGACATGTAATGAGGTACACCAGGTTGTCACTATTACAGTTTGTGAAACTCTTTTGCACCCATGGTTTGGTGGTACCAATGTCGATAGTTTTTGACACTTGGGTTTGTGGGCAAACGGCACAAGAGCCACACGGATAATGGCCCTGAACCGGAGGTAAACCCCATAAGGTGGTGTCTGCCGAATGCTTCTGATCACATGGGCGAGTGTGGACCAATATGTCTTTTAGATTGGTGCTTCTTTTCAAGGAGAACAGAGGTAGTGGTATCTTGTCAGCGTGGCTATTCAAAAGTCGCCAGTGTTTACGAACACATTTTTGAATCATGTTGGTTAGAGTACAGAAGGTCGTAACACAAGTTAACCGCTCTAGTGTAGGTTTTCTCAATGGGGGTTCTAAGAGCATCTCGGTTGTTATTGGATGCTCTTTTATAAGCTTTTTTAATCAGTTTATTTGGATACTCCTTCTCAAGAAGTTGTTGTTTCAAGTTTGCAGAGTGTGTTTCAAATTTCTCACGGGTAGAGCAATTCCTCCGGATACGGAGGAATTGTCCGTAAGGCAGGTTCTCTCGGAGAGATTTGGGATGTTGGCTGTCAAAGCGGAGTAGTGAATTACGTGCCATTGGTTTGCGGTACAATTCACTTTGTAGACCGGTGGGAGTGGCGAAGATAGACAGGTCTAAAAAGGTTATCCTGTCTTTACCCACTTCCACTGTGAATCTTAGAAACTCATTCTAGTATTAAGCCACTCTTTGAATGCGGTAATGGACTCCAAACTACCGCGCCACACTGTTAAAACATCATCGATATACCGCTTCCAGAAGCGGATCGATGTGAAAAACGGATTCGATGTGGTCAAAATGTGTTCTTGCTCAAAAGTATGGACGTAGAGATTCGCCAAACTCGGCGCGAAAATACTGCCCATACTGGTCCCAGAAGTCTGTAGATATATAGTGTCCTCATAATTGAAATTTTTTTCTTTCATAGCCAATTGGGCCAGGGACATTATAAATGGGACTGGTGTTATAGGGCCCGATTCACAGAACAAACTTAAGACTAAATCCTAAACTTAGTACCATTCTGGTATTCACAGAATGCACCTAGTACTTCTGGTATTCACAGAATGAACTTACTACTTTTGCGATTCACAAAATGAACTTAGGACTTTTGCTATTCACAGAATCCATTTACGACCACTAAACTTACGTCCGCACCCGGGCCGGATTTTCCGCCACCGGAGCGGAGTTTCCGGGCCCGGAGCGGGAAGCCCGCATGCGGGCCGGAAACTCCGCTTTAAGGGCGGATTAGCCGCTCTTGGGCCGGAAACTCCGCTCTCGGGCCGGAAATTCCGCTCTCGGGCCGGAAATTCCGCTCTCGGGCCGGAACATCAGAATTGGGACCAGACTACATCACTGTTGCCATTGATCATTTGAGCCAAGGGGAAACACCTGTTCAAGTCCCTACCATCCCCCACCATGCATCAGCTGACGCACTCCAGCCAATCCTAGCTCGGCACCACGTATAACTGCAGAGCAGACACACACAAACCCTTTCAACATGTCACTGAATGTGTTTGTTGCACTGCCCCTTGCCATGCACCAAAACCACTTGAGGAGGAGGAGGAGGATGAGAGCCAGAGCAGAGAGGATCTTCAGACAGAGGATCAACTTATTTGGAATGTCCAGTCAAGATATAAGGGCCAGGTACCGTTTCCCTCCAGAAATCATCTTGGAAATGGTATGTGAGTGGGAGCAGGAACTTGACTCCGTGACCTGCTGCTCACATGCAATACCAGCATACCTCAAGATCCTATCAGCGCTCCATTTCTTCGCCACTGGCTCATTCCAAAGGGTCTCCAGTGACCATGTGGGCATATCCCAGGCAAGCCAGTCGCGGTGCCTGCATCAGGTACTGCGATGCATCACTGCAAGATCCCACCTCCACATACATATGCCACCGACACTGGCCCTGAGACAAAGGGCAGTACGAGATTTCTTTCGCATTGCACAATTTCCACGTGTGCTGGGTGCAATTGACTGTACCCATGTGGCCCTGCAGCCACCCCGCCACATTGCACACATCTTCTGCAATAGACACAGATGGCATTCCATCAACGTGCAAGCTGTCTGTGATTCCAGAGGGAGGTTCATTGATGTGCATGCGGTGTTCCCCGGCAGTACCCATGACAGCTTCATATTCCGCATGTCACCTCTTGCCCGGCGGATAGCTGCGGGAGAATTTGGCAACATGTGGCTACTGGGTAAGTACCAAGCGTTAGAAAGGAGGTTTATGTGTTTTTGAAATGTCTGAATGCCCCCCACAATTAACCATAGTACTTTAAGATTCATAAAGCTAGATACAGGGCCCACCTGACAATGCATGTAATACAGTATAGATCATGTCCTGTGCAAGTCAAAGAGGGAAATCTAACCAACTGCCCTTTCCCCTCTACTTAGGTGACGCTGGGTATGCACTTACCCCACATCTCCTCACCCCTTACAGGCGTGCAGACACTGTACCACAGCGTAGGTACAATAGGGCACACATACGGACTCGAGCCATCATAGAGCGCACTTTTGGTCTGTTGAAGTCGCGATTCAGATGTCTCGACCGTACAGGGGGGGTGCTGCAGTACTCCCCAGAAGTAGTGTGCAAGATCATACTAGCCTGTTGTGTCTTGCACAACATTGCCTTAACGCATGGCTTACAGATACCACTGGAACCTCGGCTACCTATGAATCTGGGAAACCGGGCCATGGCACATAACCGAGGTCAGGGCATGCAAGTCCGTGAGCAGCTTGTTGCCACGTTCTTCACATGAGCAACCTGTAGTGGAATGGACCAAATGTGGATTGCTGTCTGTTGCCAATGATGAAACTTGGATATACACGACTGTGTCAATAAATTCCTTCCTGAGGCTACTTTGCAAGCCACACTAACTGCATGTTAATCACAGCTCTTGACAGTAGTCAAAACGTTGAGCCTGCATCAGCACATGTGCCCATGTCAGCGATCAGTGTAGTGGATGTCCCGAAAGAATCTATAGCCACAGATGCATGACACAGCCGGACCTCATGAGGATGGGTCTCTTAATCAGAAAAGGCCATAACCATAGCATTGTCGGCCCTGTGCCATCAACAGATGTTACTCCCCCACAAATGATGCGCCCACGACGTGAGTGATGCAATGGGTCAATCAGACGCCATGGGGCAGATTAATGTGGGCTTTGCGGCCCTTTCACGCTGCCGTTGCGTCACTTTAGTGACGCTGCGGTGGTGCAAAGCCAGCCCCATGCTGCGGGGAATGTACTATATGAAGCATCTGGGAGATGCGTCACGTTGTAAAGGCCTGCGCCACATGTAGGCGTTCTGGTGCAGGGGGGGGGGGCCTTCCGTGCGCAGAAACGCCTCCTAAAAATCTAGAATATTTCACTCAGTCACTTTTAAGGCCATGCTGCGTCAAAACCCTGCGCCTGCTTGAAGCAGGCGTAAGGATTGACGCAGCATCATAGGGATAGGGCACCCCCGAGCCTTGCTGGAGCTGCGTTGTGCATGCGACGCAACTCCAGCAATGCGCCGCCTTTCCAACGGGGGATGCGTACGCATCTGCACATCCGAGCTGCACGGTGCACCGAAATTTCAATGCCGCGCATCTGTGTTGGCGCACGGGTGGGCAGATGCATCGCAACTCTTCTGACGCATCTCTGCTGATTAGCAGAGATGCGTCCGTAGCCGTAACTCTGCCCCCCTGTGTTAGTGATATATCCACACTTCTCAAACACAATGTTCTGGAACACATCACACAACTCTGCAAATGAGCACCTAATATGGACTACATGTACCATAATGCAAAGCATGAGAAACTGAAACAGAAACTGCAGACATGTCTTGAAATGGTCACTTCACCCTCTTGTCACATTTAATTAATTCTCACATGCACTGTCTTTACTTTTTTATCCAGAACAGAACAGCAGGATGGCAGTAGATGTGATCCCAGATTGTGGATGGATCTGGATGACTACAAAATGGCAGGCAACTACTTCCTGTGATGTATTTGCTGCCTCCCACTCCCTGTAAAACATTTCCTGTGTGGAAAAATATGTTCCGGGTCATTTTCGGAATTTGCGGCCAAAAAGCGGAAGCTCCGATTACGGAGCGTACGGCCCGTGTGCGGAAACGCCGATCACGCGGCGTACGGCCCGTGTGCGGACCTCCCGCTCCGGAACCGGAAACTGCGTTTACGGGCCGTAAACTCCGAAAATGACCCGGAACACATAATTTCATTCAGGAAATGTTTTACAGGAAGTGGGAGGCAGGAAATACATCACAGGAAATAGTTTGCTGCCATTTTGTGTTCATTCTGAGTCATCCTCTATCACAGACAGATCCTCTGACATCCTGCTGCTCTCATCCTTCTTATTATCCCCATAATGGCTGAGGGTTACGAAGAGAAGGCACCCCCTTTCACTGAAAGTGAGTTGGACATCTTGGCTGAGGGGGTGCTGGCCAAATTTTCTCAGCTATATGGGGACCCTGAACACCAGCTGAGCAATGCAGCCCGGGCCAGGCTGTGGGCCAACATCGCCGAACGCTGCAGTGCAGTGGGAGTCCACACCAGGCGTGCGAGGGCATGCCGCAAGCGCTGGGAGGACCTAAAACGGTGGGCCCGGCACAAGGCTGAGGAGCTGGTGGGCCAGTCTTCCCAGCACCATGTGCATCGTCCTCGCCTATCCCCACTGTACAGGAGGGTCCTGCGATCAGCTTGGCCGACCCTCCATGCTCAGCTGGAGGAGCAGGAGCAGCAGGGACATGGTAAGTGCATCATATGCTAAATGTGTCTGGGAGTATGATGTGAGTGAAACAGTGCTGTACCATTGTGTGTCCGATGCCTCCATTCACAGATTCCGTGTCCATGCAGCAGTAACCAAGCTTAAAAAGGCACACTGTGGCATATGGACTGTACAGGGCAGAGTGCATTTTGGGAGTTGGAGTCTCGCCATGACAACTGGCTAAATGAGCCATATTTGTGCATTTGGACTGAAATCAGCTCTTCCCGCACCACTACAATTGGCACTAGGAAATCATGTGTGCATTGGATGAGCAATGGTACAGACACTGTCCTGTGTGCGCATGGCAGGCCAAAGGGTATTGGATGCTATGACTTGCATAGCAGTTTTTAGAGTGTGGGTTCCAATTGTGACAAAACATCATGTGGCATGGAGTCAAGACAGACTTTGACATCCTTTCATCACTCTTAAGCGCTTCTAAATTTACAAGGGGTGTTCACTGACAGACGTCTCAGCCTCAGTGGCCTGTTTCACATGTACAGGTAGCTATCACTAAATTCCCCCAGTGTTCAGCGGTGTACAGCATTACCATATCAGTCACCAAAGCCAATATGTGCCACTGGATTGTCAGTACATGTGTGGGGACAGCCAAAGGCTAGACTCACAATTTAGCTACAGAAATAGGCCAGAGCCTCAGTGCATGTGTGACCCACATTCGCCACTTGTTGTGTCCCATACAATGCTACAAAGCAGATGACACTTGTCCAGACCTTAAATAGCTGCGACTCCCTATGAATGGCCATAATCTGAGATTCTGGACTTCATGTTCTCCATTGGTGGACTGCTTTTGGAACCTACACATGTAGCTGTGGCAGGACACACAGATCCCTAGAATGCCAGGTTGAGGGTTGGCCAATACAGTCGTGTAAGCCACACACATCCACGTGAGATGGCCATGTCAGACTCAATCCAGGACCTGACGGTGAACATACACGTAATGTCAGCTCATAGACACTGACAACTATTGAGTGTGATCAGAGGAAAATAAGTCTGACCTTGGATCCTATGAATGTGTCTCGTCCTGCATGACACAAACATAACATTCGGATTTTGCTTACATTTCAGCAGGCACAGCTGGCGGAACAGAAGGGCAGCAGGACCTGGTCCGGAGCAAGAGGCCACCAGTTCGGCGGCGGCTACACCCACTTTCCACCAGCGAGGAAGAGGAGGATGAGGAGGGACCCTCAACATCAAGAGGCAAGGGGATTGCGCCCACCCAGACTGACAAGGGACACCCTGATGCTGGTGCCACATCCCAGGTGGAGGCTTCAGACATTGATTGGGGGGGGGGGTGAACACGACACCTCGGACCATGAGGTGTTGGAGAGCAACTCTCCTCAGGATTCTTCACCTGTGGTCCCTGAAAAGGTGTCCTCGGGGCAGGCCAACAAACAATCTGGGCCTGCCATCAGCCCCTCCCTACCTCTAGAGTTCCCCATTCCATCGGGGGACCCAGCTGCATCCCCTGCAACCAGTCCCCCTCATCGTAGCCGCCAGCTCCCCAACATCATTGGCTCCGGACCTCAGGCACCACATCCCTCCTCTTCCCCCCAGGCCCCTCCCGGTGTTGTTCCTCCTGTGGCTGTGCCAGTGGACCTGATGTGGATGTGTGAGGGTCAGCCAGACATGTCCGCTCGCATCGCGCTACAAGTGTGTATGGAGGTACGCATGATGCGAGAGGACATGCTCCGATGTATGGCCACCCTCACCACCGCCATCAATTCACTGCCCGCAGCCATGTCGTCTGTTGTCTCCCCAATCCCTTCCCATACCACTGTCAATGTCTCCCCCTGTCCATTGCCCCACACTGTTTCCCCCCGTACTCCTCGTGTGGCACGAACCCAAGTGGTGCCTGTTCCTGCACCCGCCAGACGTGTGCCTGCATCGGACTCTGAGGATCTGGACATTGTGGTCCTAGAGGATGACCAGAAGGACACTTGACTTTAGACGTGAACAACTATTTCATTTTCCCCTTGTAAATAGACTGTTTTCCCTGACGCTCCCTGACGTGTTATATTTTTTTTGCCCCACCCCAATCCAGGTTCACATCTCCCTCTGCATTAAGATCTTCATTTGTTTTCCTTTCTCCCTTCCAAACGGACGGTTGTTCTTATGTACCTTCTCAAAATACAATTTGGAATACTCATAACTTCCACTTGTTTAACTTCATTCTGAATGTCTGGTTCTGAATATGGACACATATTTGATGGGTCATCTGCTATGCACATAATGGCTGGTTGCAACGATGGGTCACACTTGTAACTGTGTCACACACACACATACCTTCTCACATCTCCAGGCCACCTGCAACGTTACACAGGACATGATACACAACAGATGATTAGTTTTGGTAGGTGTTTATTTGGTGCACACACAAACACGTGATCACATTGTCCCGGGTTCCTGTCACTGGTGAGTGCGACGCCGCAATTTGGGGGGGGATGACCGCTCCGAGTGCTCAGGTCTGGCTCGCCGCCTACGTGGAGGTGGGTACTGTCCAAGGGACTGTCCAGGGTCATCCACATGTGCTGTGGCAGATGGTGTTTGCACACTTGATGGCTGTACAGGTGGTGGTGGTGGTTGTGCAGGTGGCGGGTGTGACAGTACAGGTGGTGGTGGTGGTGGTTGTGCAGGTGGCGGGTGTGACTGTACAGGTGGTGGTGGTGGTGGTTGTGCAGGTGGCGGGTGTGACAGTACAGGTGGTGTTGGTGGTGGTTGTGCAGGTGGCGGGTGTGACTGTACAGGGGGTGGTGGTGGTGGTTGTGCAGGTGGCGGGTGTGACAGTACAGGTGGTGGTGGTGGTGGTTGTGCAGGTGGCGGGTGTGACTGTACAGGTGGTGGTGTTGGTGGTGGTTGTGCAGGTGGCGGGAGTGACTGTACAGGTGGGGATGGTTGTGCAGGTGGCGGGAGTGACTGTACAGGGGGTGGTGTTGGGAGTGCCAGTTCAGCCCGCTGGTGTGGATGTCTCCCTTCGCTGTGTTGGTGTGCAGTTGGTACAGGTGTGGGGATGTGCTGTCCTGTGGGCAGATATGATGGCTCCCCTCCCTGCGTTGACCGTGAAGGGAAAGGTTGGCTCACTCTCAAAATGCCCTCCATCATCTTCATGGCCAAGGCATGGTGTCTTGCACTCTCGTCCCTCTGGATGGATAGCATGTCTCGCATATTTCTGGACATGTCCTGCCAAGTCCTATCCATCCTATCCAACACTTGGCTCAGCCTCTCCACCGCCTGAGGGAAGTGGACCATGTCCTGCAGGGAGTCCGACATGGTGGACAGGGTAGCCCCTATGGCACTAATGTCCTGCCTCACATCGCTCTGCTGTTGGAAGAAGTCCTGCTCCCACTGGTCATCACAGCCAGGTGCAGGCCCTCTCTGCAGCTGTCTGCCATGGATGGGATGTGCAGGTCCTACGGCAGGGGGTGGGGTGGGAGGTGTCAGCCTGTGGGCAGGTGAATGGTGCCCAGGGGATTCCAGCAGCACAACAGGGCTGGTACTACCCCCAGATGGTGGAGAGGCTGGCAGGGATACACTGTCTAGGGAAGAGTGGGTAGGGGAACCACCATGTTGGTCCTGGACGTGAGGACTGTGAGGGAGTGATGTCTGTGTTGTGATGCGTGTGTGCTGTGGCTGGTTTGCTCGAGTCTGGGGACAGGCCATGGTATGCCTGGGAGGAGGCGGAGGGACGTTGCTTGGCAGAGGAGTTGATGCCCTGACCGATTTAGCCAGTCTGGCACGATATCGCGCATTGCCATCTTCATCGTCAGACATGTAGTCCTCATCATCCACCAAGCAGAGGTCCTCAGGATATTCTTCCTCCTCCTCCTGAGCAGTGCTTGCAGCCGACATGACAGCTTGGAGGATCAGGGGATTCTCCCCTCTGATTCCACGTCGGCCCGCACTGGTCATAGGCCTGTCATCCTCGTCATCAGCATCCCCTGGAACAGAGGTTGCAACCGTATTAGGGATTGACCTTGTATGACATGTGGTGCAAAACAAGGGTTTGTATCAACTGTACTTTGCATCAACAGATGAGGATCATGTGACCTGTGTAGGGTACCACCACAAATGACAGCTCACACCATAGCACTGAGGGGTTACACAGATACAGGCAAACTCACCAGCTCCAGCCACAACTCTCTGTCCCTTGGTGTTCCCCCCTAGTGTCACCTGCTGGACCTGTCTCCTCACGGGCCTAGCTGTCCCTGAACCAGCAGCTGTAGAGGGAAGTGACAACATTCTCAATTATCTGCATCACCAATTGTCAGACAGGCACATGACACTCCTGATTTGTATTTCACTTTGTACACAACTGCTGATTACATGCAGAGGGGAATCAGGATCTCTGTCATGGCTTTGGAGTCGAAGCCAGTGACACACCTCATGCTAGAATTACCTGGAGGACGGCTGCGCGAGGGTTGGATGTCATACAGTCCCCGGGATGGTGCACGCTGCTGGGGTGTAATCCGGTCAGCATCTGTGATAAGACATACAGGTCTATATTTTGCAAGAAGAGATGGTAGCTCTGAGCCAACATGTCATTCTCAATGACCATTTGTGGGTAATCCAGAACGATGTGCAGCATGTTTAGCTCCTGAACTTTACATTTAGGCACCTGCTCACATGCAGCAGTTGCCAGCCGTTCCCTCCACACAGCAGTGACATCAATCAGATGACACATCAACAGACACCTCATGCTAGAATTACCTGAGGGACGGCTGCGCGAGGGGTGAACAGCTGCAGCCAGGATGTCATTGAGTGCCCGGGATGGTGCACGCTGCTGGGGTGTAATCCGGTCAGCATCTGTGATAAGACATACAGGTCTATATTTTTCAAGAAGAGATGGTAGCTCTGAGCCAACATGTCATTCTCAATGACCATTTGTGGGTAATCCAGAACGATGTGCAGCATGTTTAGCTCCTGAACTTTACATTTAGGCACCTGCTCACATGCAGCAGGTGCCAGCCGTTCCCTCCACACAGCAGTGACATCAATCAGATGACACATCAACAGACACCTCATGCTAGAATTACCTGAAGGACGGCCGCGCGAGGGTTGGATGTCATACAGTCCCCGGGATGGTGCACGCTGCTGGGGTGTAATCCGGTCAGCATCTGTGATAAGACATACAGGTCTATATTTTGCAAGAAGAGATGGTAGCTCTGAGCCAACATGTCATTCTCAATGACCATTTGTGGGTAATCCAGAACGATGTGCAGCATGTTTAGCTCCTGAACTTTACATTTAGGCACCTGCTCACATGCAGCAGTTGCCAGCCGTTCCCTCCACACAGCAGTGACATCAATCAGATTACACATCAACAGACACCTCATGCTAGAATTACCTGGAGGACGGCTGCGCGAGGGTTGGATGTCATACAGTCCCCGGGATGGTGCATGCTGCTGGGGTGGAATCCGGTCAGCATCTGTGATAAGACATACAGGTCTATATTTTGCAAGAAGAGATGGTAGCTCTGAGCCAACATGTCATTCTCAATGACCATTTGTGGGTAATCCAGAACGATGTGCAGCATGTTTAGCTCCTGAACTTTACATGTAGGCACCTGCTCACATGCAGCAGTTGCCAGCCGTTCCCTCCACACAGCAGTGACATCAATCAGATTACACATCAACAGACACCTCATGCTAGAATTACCTGGAGGACGGCTGCGCGAGGGTTGGATGTCATACAGTCCCCGGGATGGTGCATGCTGCTGGGGTGGAATCCGGTCAGCAGCTGTGATAAGACATACAGGTCTATATTTTGCAACAAGAGATGGTAGCTCTGAGCCAACATGTCATTCTCAATGACCATTTGTGGGTAATCCAGAACTATGTGCAGCATGTTTAGCTCCTGAACTTTACATTTAGGCACCTGCTCACATGCAGCAGTTGCCAGCCGTTCCCTCCACACAGCAGTGACATCAATCAGATGACACATCAACAGACACCTCATGCTAGAATTACCTGAGGGACGGCTGCGCGAGGGGTGAACAGCTGCAGCCAGGATGTCATTGAGTGCCCGGGATGGTGCACGCTGCTGGGGTGTAATCCGGTCAGCATCTGTGATAAGACATACAGGTCTATATTTTGCAAGAAGAGATGGTAGCTCTGAGCCAACATGTCATTCTCAATGACCATTTGTGGGTAATCCAGAACGATGTGCAGCATGTTTAGCTCCTGAACTTTACATTTAGGCACCTGCTCACATGCAGCAGTTGCCAGCCGTTCCCTCCACACAGCAGTGACATCAATCAGATGACACATCAACAGACACACATGTATGAGAAGATGACTGATAGGAAGGGATAAATGACCCGGATTCCTCCCCATTACACTGCTATCACCTTTGCCATTCAGACTTACATATTTCCAGAGTCTCATGTTGTTTGTTGTCAAGTCAGAAAGGGTTTCATGTGTGAGATTTACAATTGTCAGGGACATGCTGTTGCTCATTTGTGCTTCCCCACGCATGAAGTCACACATATTTGTATGAGAGAACACAGATGTCTTATGTCCATCCTTTGAGTGTCCTCTCTTTGCGTACTCTATTTCCCAGATCATGGTACTACTTAGCTGACGACGATTGGTGTCTTGTACAGCAGACATCCAAACCTCTTTTGTCAAACACTCACCTATACATGTGAATACAGTAGGAGAGGAGGCAAGCAGAATGCAACATTGCGGATAGGCTGAGAGGCTTTGATGCCTTCTGCCTGCACTGGATTAGCGTGTTGCTCTTCAGCCTAGTCATTTAGCAGGTGTAACTACATGAAGATTCACCTTAGCAGCCCCTACATTCATCTCAAAGGTACACTACTGGCATCAGTGTTGGCCTCAGCCATGCTATTTTCATCATGGTGTTTCCTATCATTGAATTGCAAGCCGGTTGTGTTTTGGTCACTTCATATGACTCATGGTACTATTGAATGTCCATTCTGCACTCACTTGGCATACATTTTGTGTCATCCTTTCATTAGCCACCAGGGTCTGATCTTGCATGGGTTCAAATGCCATATGTGAGCATATTGTGATGCAGGACAACAGTGTTGTAATACACATGCAACATACGGCGGACGTGAAAGGCACATTTCTTGAGCAGTCAGCCTGATATATTCTTGGGTTCCCCTCCCTTGGCCCAGCACCGGAACAGTGTGTGGGCCCTGAACAGATGTCACAGCCAACCTTGTAGCAGAAGTCAGTGTGTGTCTTTGATTCTGGGAGGACCTCGTTGTACCTACAATGATAAGTGTGTTTTGCTACTTAACATTCCGGCAGCCACATGTGATGCACTAGATTTCTGGCACAAAGGATGAGCACAAGCAGTTGTGGGCACCAGCGTAGCATTAGTGTGTTATACGTAATATCATGATTGCTCCCACATTACTTCGAATGGGCCCACTACCTGGATGCAACCAATATCACAATGACATGTCTACGGATCATGATGTGAGGTCCACTATCGTGTTTTGTTGATGGCCAACACAGAAGCCAGACAATGTAAGTGGTACATGACCAGCTGTGTGGACTGGGCATTTGATCTATATTGGAAACATTCAAAGTTGGACAGTGTATGCATTGTCAATACTGATGACCCTGGGATCTCACTTGTTCATCATTGCCATATTTCAGTCAATTACTTTGATTGATTACGTCTACAGACACCATTACAACATAGTGGGAACACCCTTTTGAGTAGTTGTGGCACTCGATGACAGGATTGGATTCCCAGGTCTGGGCCTGTTGCTGTAAAACATGTCATGTTCAGCAATTACGAAGGTTTGATGAGCCAAGACATGTAATATATTGTCTTCAGCTGTTCACAATTATAATTATCTAAAGGTGGATGTCCATTGACTACTCCAATAGTAATGCAGCGATTTGTACATCTCTGGTTGACTTTCATATGTGGGCACTACATGTCCCTCTGTCACTCCTGGCAATGCATGCATTTTGACCATCTCCTGGCCACTTTGACTTACCAGTCGGTGAGGGTGTACGGTGGCGATGCCTCCCAGTAGATGCAGGGACCTCCGCTACGGCAGTTGTCTGTGCTCTGGCTGAATGTGTCAATGGGTGAGAAGAGAGAAAACTAAACATCTGGAATATGTGCTGGTGGAACATTTCTGTGATTTCCCCATTTCTTCTGCATGCTAACAGTGTTTTGCAGTACTGCTGCTGACTGGGCAGGTAGGAGCAGTGGTGCATTGGGGTCGTAGTGGCGTGGCAGGGTGGGAAATTTACAACAGAATAGGTGTCTGACTTTTGGACCAGATGGTTCTCTCACCTTCTGCTTTGTGCTTTCAGCTTGCACGGGGTGATTTACTTCATAGAGATTTAGTGGCATGTTTCCACGCCCCTTGTAATACATTAACACCGCAGTTGCGTCACTTCTGTGTCACAGCGGTGGGGTAATACAGGTGACACATTTGGACATATTCCCAATTTTTTTTATTTTTTTTTTATTTATTTATTTTTTTTAAATTTTTATTGAGGATTCATGTTACACTATAGCAATACAATATGAATACATTTTGACTAAATAAGAAAGCTGAATGAGGTATAAGCAAATTACAAAAATAGCCAAAACAAAATAAATAAATGAACAAATATGGATGAAGCAAGAACAAGGCATGTAGAAGTCGGTTGACGAATTACATTTCTAGTGTCTAATTGAGATTGGAGGTTGTAAATCATAGAATGATGTGGCGTCGATGTTGATCTAGAAGTTAAGATACATATAGTAAAACAAAGAGCCATCTGCCACAATCAGAGGAAGAAAGAGAGCGAGAAGGAACGTATAGCTAATGAAGATATAAATATTAGAAGCCAGACGTAGCTATATTCTGAAAATCAGTAAGATTATGACAATCTACTAGTGCGCCAGGCAGCCACTGGTGCCCAAATCTTCAACCCCAATTCTCTTGATTTTTTCCCCTTAAGTTGATACAGAGCCGCCTCCACATTATGTATACCTAGAAATCTGGATAACCACATTTGAAATGTTGGGGCCTGTGTATCTTTCCAAGCTGCTGAGATTAAGGTTCTGAGTACAGCAGTAGAGATGAAAATTAGGGCTTCAGACTTATTCCCAATGTTATGCATCTATGTTGATGCCTCACGGTGTGCGGGCCTGCGCAACATTAAACATGCATCAGCTGTGATTTTGCAGGGTGTGTGTTTATTTGGTGATGCCTCGTACAAGTGATGCATTGTAATTGACGGCATTTCACGTAGTCACTTTTCATAGGGTGTTGCCATGCAAACTTAAACCAGCTTGACGCACCTGTAATGAGTTGCCCTGAGCGTTAGGTGTAGGCGGTCCATGGACATAGTTGGAGTTGCGTCACACTTGCGACACTACTCCAGCAGAGCATCCCCCTGATGCCATCAGTTGCGACACCCATCTGACTATCCCAGCGCCACAGTGCACCGCATTGTCAATGTGACGCATCCGCGGTTGCACAAGAGTTGGATTGGGTGTGGCATTGTTACTGGGGCATCTCTGCTGTAATTTGTCAATTGCTACTTAGCATGCTGGTGTATTAATGCAACTGGACAGTGGCCATGTTTTCAGGAGTGGAGGAGGGATTTGCCATTTCCATCCCTAAGGATTGTGGGACTTGTAGTGCTACATACAGAGGGTGACACAGGAGTCTGTGACTTACGGATTAATTAATACACTTTGGACTACTTCCTTATTCACACTGACAGTGCAACACAGACCTTCTATTCATGCACTTTCACTTTTCATCCCACTTACCTGGTACCACGTAGCGGACGTCACTGACAGGCAGCCCATGGACCAAGTGGGGGTGTATGGTCGTCAGGATGTCCTCCTCCTGTGTGGTGAGGCGGATGCGTGGTCCAGATTGTGCGGCTGGGAGGATCTGTTGTAATTCCATCCTGGCGTATTTATCCTTTACCCTCAGCCGCTCATCCTGCCATTTCTTTTTGACGTCCTGCACAGTGCGCCTGTCCTCCCCCAATGCTGTGACAGCAGTGGCTAATTGCTGCCACAGGGCTGCCTTCTGGCTCCCACTGGTGCAGTAGGGTGGGAGTCCATAGAGGCGTTTATGGTGCCTCACAATGAACTCCACAAGCATGGTGGTCTCCTCTGCTGTGAAGTTCCGCTTTCTCTTCATGAGCTCCATTTTCTTGGCCGGTCTCTGCTTGGAAATCCAAACTGCGTGTGACCAAACCGGTGCCTTCACTGTGTGCTGCTTTTAAATGTTTTTTGCTGCTGGTCAATCTGTGTTAATTGGCTTCAGCTGGATCATGGTGGGGGATGGTAGGCACTAGCAACATGATGGCTAACTGGAGCTGTTGGCTGGGATTGGCTGGAGTGCGTCAGCTGATGCATGGTGGGGGATGGTAGGGACTTGAACAGGTGTTTCCCCTTGGCTCAAATGATCAATGGCAACAGTGATGTAGTCTGGCCCCAATTCTGATGTTCCGGCCGGAGAGCGGAATTTCCGGCCCGAGAGCGGAATTTCCGGCCCGAGAGCGGAGTTTCCGGCCAGAGAGCGGCTATTCCGCCCTTGAAGCGGAGTTTCCGGCCCGCATGCGGACTTCCCGCTCCGGGCCCGGAAACTCCGCTCCGGTGGCGGAAAATCCGGCCCGGGTGCGGACGTAAGTTTAGTGGTCGTAAATGGATTCTGTGAATAGCAAAAGTCCTAAGTTCATTTTGTGAATCGCAAAAGTAGTAAGTTCATTCTGTGAATACCAGAAGTACTAGGTGCATTCTGTGAATACCAGAATGGTACTAAGTTTAGGATTTAGTCTTAAGTTTGTTCTGTGAATCGGGCCCATAGAGTCTAGGGTGGCATTGACCAAGATGTCATTAATGGTGTCTAGAGTTTCGTCTTGCGGTATTGATGTATAGAGTGATTCTACGTCAAAAGACACTAAGTAGTCAAAGTCTTGATCAAAATCAATCTCTGGTAACAAACGCAAGACATCCTTGGTGTCCTGTAGAAATGTCGGCATAGTCTTCACTATGGGACGTAAAAAATGATCCACAAAAGTGGAGAAGGGTTCCAAGAGTGACCCAATGCCTGATATTATCGGTCTACCTGGTGGTGGTTTTTGTGGCTTGTGTATTTTCGGCAAACAATAAAAATACGGCATCACTGGATGGTTTGTGTGCAAAAAAACTCCTTCTTGTGCAGTGATCCAGCCTTCCGAAACGCCTTCTTCAACAAGATTGTCAATGGTCTTTTTGATCCGTTCTGTAGGATCCTCTTTTAATGGGCGATAAGAGCGCCTATCTGACAACTGGCGCAGGCACTCATCCCTGTATGTTGTCGTATCTTGGATAACAATAGCTCCGCCTTTATCGGCGGGCTTAATTGTTATTTTGTGGTCTTTCGTTAATGTCTGAAGTGCATTCTGTTCTTTTTTAGATAGGTTATGATATTGGGATTTCTGAGTTTTGCAGAGACTTATTACCTCTTCTTGTACTGCTTTTTCAAAGGTGAGTACTTTGTGAGGAACACTGGTGATAGGGGGATTGAATGAGGAGCGTTTCTTCAGACCAGTATTCTTATCCTCAAACTCAATCTGTTCTGAAGAAGAGTCTTTCTCACGAAAAAAATAGAAGAGGCGGATTTTCCGAAAGAACTGTGCTAATTCACAGTTCACTTGGAAAGGATCGCCGGTGTTTGTTTCAACAAAGCCTAGACCTCTATTGAGGACTAGGGTTTCGTCTTCTGTGAGTTTTCTTTGACTGAGATTTACTACCAAACTTACTCTGCACTGGTCCCTGGTTGTGCATTCTTTTTCGTTTGGCTCCTGGTGCCCATGTGTGATGTTGTGGGCTGTTCCCAATGTACCTGGTTTGGTGCATTTCTTCGTTTTCCTCTTGGTCTCCTTTGGCCAAATCCTAAAAAAGATCGATTGGGATATAATTCCTGATTTGGCGGGAACTGAGGTGGACAATGCATAGGGAAATGAGGTGTAGGGGGTTGAAAGTGTGCCGGTGGGAAACCCCAAGGGGTCGGTGGCCACCACTGTTGAAAGTGTGATGTCTGTGGTCCTCCTTGCCAGTTAGATCTACTGAACCTCCCACGCCCCCTCCCACGAAAATGTTGTCGGTTATCCGTAGGTGCTTCTCCCTCATCTGAATTACCCTCAGAGCTTGATCCTGAATAGGAGGAACCATAGCGTCGCCCTTTCTTATTGAATTCAGGGGGAGAGTAGTCATCACTAGTGTAAGGATAAACTACCTCGTGTTTGAAACGTGACAAATCTTTCTTAAACTTGTCGATCTTAGTGAGTAAGATGTTATCTTTAAACTCTTTATTTGTTTTATTTGACTATTCCTGATTTCTTTTAAACAGGGTCGCTGTAATCGTTGTTTTTATTTGAGCCTCAAGTAATTGGATTTCTACAAGGATCGTGTCTGCTATCCGCTTAGCTGTGCATATTATAAGAATTAACCAATCACGAGTGCATTGCCATGCAATTAAGGACCAATCCTTCAAAAAGGTTTTATCTTGAAGAAAGAGGCGGGGAACATTCGTGACAATCAATCCCGAAGGAGCACAATTACCTCGCAGGTACTCTGCCATTATGGCTCCATGAATGAGCGTGCGAGAATGAGATTTTTTCAGAAAGAGAACTTTATTCCAATCGTTCTCAGTAGGTGTTTCTGCATTGGATGTACTATCAAGAATGCTGGGTGTGGAATCCAAAATGGATTGGAGAGTTGCATCATCATATGCCAAACCGCTAAATTCTGCCATAGTTTTGAAAGGAACAGTTCAAAAGAATCTGTTCGTTATGAATTGGAAAGACCCGCAGCCAGAATGCCGTACAAGAACAAACAAAACAGATAGGGTCTGAGGGAAAATCTTTAGAGACCTTCAAGGATTCCTAATCCCCCTTTCACAATATTTAATACAAATAAGGGATCCGAGGTCTTTTGTGCAAGCCTTGATATAAATTCAAGACAGTTGACTCATAGCAAATCTACGCCAACGGTAAATTAGTATTGGTAAGCATGTGAGAAACAGATACAAAAAAATGAAGGCAAACAAGAGGTAAGAAAAAGAGCTTGATCTAAGGATAATCAGCATCCCATCATTACACTCTGAAAGTGCCCAGTGTCATCATCTGGGGTACCAAACAACTCTTCTCAGCAACCTCTTATAACATCGAGGTCATACGAATGAGTTGTATCCTCTTATCAAGAATTCATCAAGGAAAAGAGGAAAAAATAGAAAATATATAAAGTGCAATGAAACAAAAAAGTATTTTTTGTGTTTTTCAGTGTTCATAAAACAGAATACACAATTGACGAACACTAGGTATATATTTCTAACTTGTGCTCCATCAATCGTATTTCTATCTAAAAGCAGTGTGAGAACAAAAAGAAAGAAAAGGCAGTTACACAACGTTTACTGCTCACTATTCGGTCGACATGTTTCAGCCTACGGGAAGACTCTCCCTGGCTTTCTTCAGGACCTCATGCTCAAAGCTACTGGTTGTAGACTTGGAAAAAGAAGAAATGGGTTACTACTATACCCTTGTAGTTGTTTTCAATTCCTCAATGTGATTACTGATGTTAACTGACATCTAAAAACAACAAAGAAATTAATTACATTGGGAAGTGGATTCATACAGATAATCACATGATATGTATTGCTTCATACGTCTGTTCCCCCACTTCTCTGAATATCTGCATAGAAAATATTCAACAATCATGCTTACCAAACATCATATGAGGAAAAAGCCCCACCTCACTCGGCACCAGCTCAAGTCAAGAAAGAGGCCCCGCTCTGAAAGTAAACGTGAGCCAAAATGAGTAAACCGATCTCAAAAGCTAAAGAACGGTGAACTTCTCAGAGAAGACAGTGAAGCGCTTGACCACGTCTCACACTCATTAAGTGATAGGGGCCGGAACGTGTCAGCGGATTAGCCATTGGCATATTTAAAAACAAATTAGCTAGGTCTGGCATATAGATAACAACGTATCTCCATGTGTGGAAAGAAAACCTAAAGTGGCAACATCGGTCCGGTTTGGAAAGATGTTCAAAATGCAAAGTGGCAAGAGCTATTCATATCATGATATTTAAATAACTCAAAAAATGAATGAATGAGTAAAGACATGGTTCTAGAGACCAATACAGCGAGTGTCTGCAGATTTCAACTATGCAATCCGAATTACGGGGTGATAAAACTGACACCAAGTATCCAAAAGATATTTAAAGACCGGACTAGCGATCCATACCTGTCCGTCGGTACCTCCGGCAGGGACTCGTACTGGGATGGAGGTGCCGAATGTTAAAAGATGGTTTGGTTTTATGTCGTATTGGAATTGCCCAGCTGTCAAAGATCAGCGAGGAACGCCGTCAGAACTTCCGGCGCGCAAAACGTGACGTAAGGCGGAACTACAATAGAACTACAAAAAAACGTCACGAGGGCTGGTAATTGTAGTTTTTTACAGAAGCTGTATCTTTTTCATTCAAAAGACGCCTTCGAAAAACTTTATTGTGGTAAACACCATCATGTGAAGTGACACAAAGCTTCTTTATACAAAAATTAGTGAATATTGCTCATTTCCACACATCAAAAAATCGATTATTTTTGTTTGTTCACAGTTTGGACTAATAATTGTGATAATACAACAATGACTTATGGGCCGGCACAAGTCTTATATGGAATTGTGTGTGCAAGAAAAAGAGGTGGTGTACATAATGGAAAAAGCACCTTATGTCGAGAGAGAGATAAACCGGATGTTGGTACAGAACCTTTCTCTAATCATCATTGATGCAGAGTGTCTAGTGGTGTGTTCAGTGATAGTGGAATAGGCGCTTGTTTATACACAGGACCAGATGCTGACAACAGAGTTCAGATCAAATGTTTGTCAAGATGTTACTTCTTACTTAATGACATCCATGGTATTGCGTCATTAAGACCCTGTACGTCACTGGACAATTTAAAAATCCATCTTTGCTCACGTATGAAAAGGAAATTGGACACATCGCTCACATGTGGTGGAATATAAGGTTTTTCAAGCACAGTCCAATTGAAATCACCCGCATCATGGCCTTTTTCTACATGGACATGTAATGAGGTACACCAGGTTGTCACTATTACAGAAGCATTCGGCAGACACCACCTTATGGGGTTTACCTCCGGTTCAGGGCCATTATCCGTGTGGCTCTTGTGCCGTTTGCCCACAAACCCAAGTGTCAAAAACTATCGACATTGGTACCACCAAACCATGGGTGCAAAAGAGTTTCACAAACTGTAATAGTGACAACCTGGTGTACCTCATTACATGTCCATGTCCGTTACAGTATATCGGCATGAACACGAGGAAAGTAAAATTACGGATGCAGGAACATAAAAGTACATTTAGATGTAGAAAGACCATGACGAAATTGACTAAACACTTTGTAGAAAAAGGCCATGATGCGGGTGATTTCAATTGGACTGTGCTTGAAAAACCTTATATTCCACCACATGTGAGCGATGTGTCCAATTTCCTTTTCATACGTGAGCAAAGATGGATTTTTAAATTGTCCAGTGACGTACAGGGTCTTAATGACGCAATACCATGGATGTCATTAAGTAAGAAGTAACATCTTGACAAACATTTGATCTGAACTCTGTTGTCAGCATCTGGTCCTGTGTATAAACAAGCGCCTATTCCACTATCACTGAACACACCACTAGACACTCTGCATCAATGATGATTAGAGAACGGTTCTGTACCAACATCCGGTTTATCTCTCTCTCGACATAAGGTGCTTTTTCCATTATGTACACCACCTCTTTTTCTGGCACACACAATTCCATATAAGACTTGTGCCGGCCCATAAGTCATTGTTGTATTATCACAATTATTAGTCCAAACTGTGAACAAACAAAAATAATCGATTTTTTGATGTGTGGAAATGAGCAATATTCACTAATTTCTGTATAAAGAAGCTTTGTGTCACTTCACATGATGGTGTTTACCACAATAAAGTTTTTCGAAGGCGTCTTTTGAATGAAAAAGATACAGCTTCTGTAAAAAACTACAATTACCAGCCCTCGTGACGTTTTTTTGTAGTTCTATTGTAGTTCCGCCTTACGTCACGTTTTGCGCGCCGGAAGTTCTGACGGCGTTCCTCGCTGATCTTTGACAGCTGGGCAATTCCAATACGACATAAAACCAAACCATCTTTTAACATTCGGCACCTCCATCCCAGTACGAGTCCCTGCCGGAGGTACCGACGGACAGGTATGGATCGCTAGTCCGGTCTTTAAATATCTTTTGGATACTTGGTGTCAGTTTTATCACCCCGTATTTTGGATTGCATAGTTGAAATCTGCAGACACTCGCTGTATTGGTCTCTAGAACCATGTCTTTACTCATTCATTCATTTTTTGAGTTATTTAAATATCATGATATGAATAGCTTTTGCCACTTTGCATTTTGAACATCTTTCCACACCGGACCGAAGTTGCCACTTTAGGTTTTCTTTCCACACATGGAGATACGTTGTTATCTATATGCCAGACCTAGCTAATTTGTTTTTAAAGATGCCAATGGCTAATCCGCTGACACGTTCCGGCCCCTATCACTTAATGAGTGTGAGACGTGGTCAAGCGCTTCACTGTCTTCTCTGAGAAGTTCACCGTTCTTTAGCTTTTGAGATCGGTTTACTCATTTTGGCTCACGTTTACTTTCAGAGCGGGGCCTCTTTCTTGACTTGAGCTGGTGCCGAGTGAGGTGGGGTTTTTTCCTCATATGATGTTTGGTAAGCATGATTGTTGAATTTTTTCTATGCAGATATTCAGAGAAGTGGGGGAACAGACGTATGAAGCAATACATATCATGTGATTATCTGTATGAATCCACTTCCCAATGTAATTAATTTCTTTGTTGTTTTTAGATGTCAGTTAACATCAGTAATCACATTGAGGAATTGAAAACAACTACAAGGGTATAGTAGTAACCCATTTCTTCTTTTTCCAAGTCTACAACCAGTAGCTTTGAGCATGAGGTCCTGAAGAAAGCCAGGGAGAGTCTTCCCGTAGGCTGAAACATGTCGACCGAATAGTGAGCAGTAAACGTTGTGTAACTGCCTTTTCTTTCTTTTTGTTCTCACACTGCTTTTAGATAGAAATACGATTGATGGAGCACAAGTTAGAAATGTATACCTAGTGTTCGTCAATTGTGTATTCTGTTTTATGAACACTGAAAAACACAAAAAATACTTTTTTGTTTCATTGCACTTTATATATTTTCTATTTTTTCCTCTTTTCCTTGATGAATTCTTGATAAGAGGATACAACTCATTCGTATGACCTCGATGTTATAAGAGGTTGCTGAGAAGAGTTGTTTGGTACCCCAGATGATGACACTGGGCACTTTCAGAGTGTAATGATGGGATGCTGATTATCCTTAGATCAAGCTCTTTTTCTTACCTCTTGTTTGCCTTCATTTTTTTGTATCTGTTTCTCACATGCTTACCAATACTAATTCACCGTTGGCGTAGATTTGCTATGAGTCAACTGTCTTGAATTTATATCAAGGGTTGCACAAAAGACCTCGGATCCCTTATTTGTATTAAATATTGTGAAAGGGGGATTAGGAATCCTTGAAGGTCTCTAAAGATTTTCCCTCAGACCCTATCTGCTTTGTTTGTTCTTAAACGACACTGGAACAAATTAAGACTGGAGGATTTTTACCATCAGCTCGAGAAGGTTCCTTTAGGTCCGCTCACCGAGGTCGATTGTGGATACGACTCCTTCTGTGAGTGGATATCTGGTGCCCTCGATTCTCTGATTCCTATGTGTTGGTCCAAGTGTCACCGGAAGGAGCCGAGCCCTTGGTATGACACTTCCTTGGCATCTCTTAAGAGGGCCTGTAGACAGGCCGAAAGATTATGGAGGAAGTCGTATGACCCAGATCTGAAAATATGTTATCTGGCCAAGGTCAAGATTTATCACAGGGCAGTGTGTCAAACTCGCGCTTCCTTTTATGCTCAACAGTTTCAGAACTCTGCCAATCCATCGAAACTTATTTTTAAAGTATTAAAGGACTTGATGGCGAAGAGAGCAACTGCAGTGGAAATATGCTCGGACTCACATTGTGAGGGTTTGGCCTCTTTCTTCCATGAAAAAGTGCAAGCCATCTATCGCACTTTCCCAACGGGTTCCCTGATGCTAGAGCAGGTTGGTCGCACCTTAGGTGAGGGGGAATGTCTTTCCATCTTACCCCCCTTATCTCTGGAGGTGTTTGACTTTCTCAGCGCCAAAATCAAGTCTGGATCTCCGGCAGACCCGCTGAAACCGGCCCAACTCAAGACCCTGGCACCGGTTTGCCGTACCCCGGTGCTGTCCTTGATCAACCTGTCTCTCTCTTCTGGAGTGGTTCCCGTTAGATGGAAGCAGGCAGTAGTCACGCCAATTCTGAAGAAGACGACCCTTAACCCCCTTAAACCTGAAAGCTACCGCCCAATCTCCCTTCTCCCTTGGGCCACGAAAATAGCGGAGGCCCATGTGAATGCCACTCTTACAGACCATCTTGGTAGGCTTAACATTCTCGACCCTACCCAGAACGGGTTCCGTGCGGGTCACAGCACGGAGACGGCCCTTCTCTCGATGGTCGAGCATCTGCGTTCCGTGCTGGATTCCGGTCGGACGGCGGCACTACTGTTATTAGATCTTAGTGCCGCCTTCGACACGGTCTCGCACGGGATTCTGATTCGGCGTCTTGAGGAGGTGGCCGTTTCTGGCTCCGCCTTGCACTGGTTTCGTTCCTTCCTTACGGATAGGTCATTCCAGGTGGCGATCCCGCCCGGTAAGTCGTCATCCTACCCGCTAGACCAGGGAGTCCCACAGGGGTCTTCACTGAGTCCCACTCTTTTCAATCTGTATGTGAGACCGTTGGCTGCGGTCGTCAAGTGGTGGGGCCTGACCATGGTCTCTTACGCAGATGACACGCAGCTGGCGGTCACACTGAGTGGGGACTCAGACCTGGAGGCTCCCAGGTTCTGTGATGGTCTGCGGGAAGTGGCTAACTGGATGAATTCCAACTGTCTCCAGTTAAACACCAAGAAGATGGAGATTATGGTGGTTGGTAAACAGGTGGCTTTGTGGGATGACAAATGGTGGCCTTCGGAGTTGGGTGTGACTCCCCTCCCAGCGGCAGAGATAAAAAACTTGGGGGTGTGGCTTGATCCTTCTCTGAGTTTCATCTGTCATACCAAGAAGGTGGCGGCTTCTTGCTATGGCATCATCAGAGGACTTCGACCCATCCTCAAATTCTTTGATGCACCCACAAGACAGCTGGTGGTCCAAGCATCAGTGCTGTCCAGGCTGGACTATGCCAGCTCCCTACTGGCGGGGATAAACCAGTCAGAATTTCTGCGGCTCCAGCGGGTTCAAAACGCTGCGGCCCGACTGGTGACAGGTCTGCCTAGGCGATGCTCGGTGTCCAATACTCTGCGCTCTCTCAACTGGCTCACTGTGCAGCAGAGGATTAGATTTAAGGTTCTCTGCTTTGCATTTAAAATCCTAAAGGGTACTCCCCCACAAATCTTGGAGAAATTGCTGATCCCCTATGTCCCCTCTCGCACTCTTAGATCGCTAGGCCAGAACTTAGCAGTGGTCCCGCGTTTTAAGTTGAGCAGAATTGGTGGCCGCTCCTTTCGAGTTCTGGCAGCGAGTTGGTGGAATTCTCTTCCTCCACAAATCTAGGCCATCGATGAGCTCCTTCAGTTTAGACGGGCTATCAAGACCTTTTTATTTGTTTAGCTTATCTGTTGTGTCTCGTCTCCTTTTGTCCGCTTTTAGTGCTGTGTTGTGTTCACCTTCTCAAAGCGCCAGGACGCCCCTTTGCTGGGGCAGCTGTGCGCGGTACAAATAAAAATAACATAACATAACATAACATAACTGTATTTTAGGAGCTTTGATACTTCATCAATATGGAGACTGGACATTCCTTTAAAATGATAACCTGCTGGCCAACCCGATTAAAACAAACCACATGGCAAATAAAAGAACCATTTTGCATGTCACAGCCCTGGAGGTACTGAAGAATGTTTCCCCCTTCTTTCACTTTCATTTGGATCCTGATCAATTCCAATGATGTACTACTGTATGGGGAGGTTGTGATTACACCAATTCGACGATTGAGAGTAATTGAGTTTCTCTATCATCATTTGCGGTGCATATACAGAGCCATATTAAAGGTATCTCTACTGGAGATGTCTTACCCTTTAAATGAGATGTAGCAGTTTGATGACATATTTTGTGATGGTAAGACTGGGATCACAACATTTCGGTGATTGCTATGCTTCATTACTCATTACTGTAATCATATGAGGATATTTGAAAGCCCTGGAGAAGTTCATTATATGAACTAAATGCATTGGCTGTGGTTTTCCTTTTATGACAATGAAGTAGCAAAAATACAACAAAGAAGATTTCTTTTAGCAAAAAGTGGACGTTTTTGAACTTTGTTTCATTTAGTGCATTTCCCCATATTATCTTTATTGATTCTGGGAATAGTTGTCCACTTTAATACAGTTGCTCCCAAGAACTGAGGACCTAGCTCCTGATTTGGTCAAGACAACTTCCACCATCGGACATAATCATTAACTTGGATTTAATTGCTTGAGCCCTTAAAGAAAAAATAAAATACGAATTAGAACACATGCTCTAAGACACAACCTTGGTATAGCCACAGAACATACAAGAAAAAATGTCAAGCAACCAAGAAGATGTGAATCTATCAAGACACTGTCAGGAACATGCAATTCTTTATGAAGTTACACAAATGACTGACAGATGAAAGTCAGGAAAGTCCCTGGTCTTACCCTACAAGAAAGGTAAATGTAAAAGTTTAAATGAATATATACAATCATTCATGAGTCTTTTCAGCTCATAGGAATTGTTGCAAACATTACCACCACCAGTGGGCGACAAAGAGCATAGACAACACAGGTAATACATATCAGCAAATTTGTTTTTTGCTTTTGCCAAGAATACAGAATACTGGGGGCGTGGCTAGGCGCCCGAGAGAGATGGCGGCGCCGGCGTAGGGGCTCCGTCCACGCCAGGGTTTCTCGGCGGTTCGCGCTCTTTAGGCGAACGATGGAAGGCAGCGTTGCTCGTCTGAACGCTTCAGGCATGCCCTGAATTCTTTCTTTTTGCCGCGGCGGACCTCCTTTATCTCTGTTCTTGCTCCCGCTCCCGGTCGCGGCTCTGCATCGGCCGCGACCGCCATTTTGTTCATCTGTGCCAGGATTCCTTCAGCAGCGCGTTTTATCGCGCTTTGTACCTCCGGCTGCCACATGGATCCTGTAATCTCTTCAGCTCCGCCATCAACATGGTTCTACACTGCTAGGTGACTTTTTCTTATTTTTTTCATTACTTGCACGGCTGTTCACAAGCTTAAAACGTATTTTTTGTTTACCTCAACTTTGGCAGCCATTTTGTGCATTCACCTCCTTCGCCTGGCTCTGTGGTATTCAGATTCCTCTGACATTTTACTTTTTTCTTTTTGTTATTCTTTTTTTTTTTTTTCTCTCTTTTTCTCCTTACCAACTTTTTTATTGCTCCTTCTCATTGGAACCAGCAAACTGTTTGTTTTTGCCTCTAGTTTGACAGGGCCACCCTGTACCTTACTAGTACGTTGATGGCTGAAAGCTCTGGCAAGGCTCAAAGGCGCAACTACATTAAAAATTCCAAGATCTTCACGGAGTTGGCTCACTTAGAAGCGTCCCAGTCTTTTTGTGTTAGTGAGACGTCGCCAAATATGGAAACCTCTTCACAAGCTTCAGCAAAAATGACGCCCAAGAGATTAAAAAAGGACCCACCTTCGCCTCCTAAATCTTCTCCGACCATCTCAATGGAGCTAATTCTCGAAGAGATAAGGGCCCTGCGCCCTTTCATGGAGGAAACAAATGCTAAGCTTCAAGTTCTCACGGACAATTGGGCTTCAATGGATGAAAGAGTGTCCTCGGTGGAACGAGACGTTTCTTCTCTTCAAGATTCTGCAGCTAAGGTCACCCACTTGCACACGCAGATCTCCTCTCTCCAGAGGCAGGTGGAGGACTTGGAAAATCGAAACAGGCGCAACAATCTTCGCCTTTATGGCCTGGTGGAAGGCTCTGAGGGAAATGATCCTATTGCTTTCTTCAAGTCTTTTCTCCCCAAGCTTCTACACTTGCCTGAGGACATTTCGCTTAATATCCAGCGTGCCCACAGACTTGGCCGAGCTTCCTCCTCTCCCTCCACACCAGCGAAGCCTAGAGGTGTAATAATGTACTTTTTGGAATATACTGACCTGCTGAAAGTCCTTTCTGCGGCCAGGGCCTCTCCTCGTCTCACTTGGTCGGGTTCCACCTTGTTCTTTGCGCAGGATTATGCTAGAGCCACCGCGAATCGCCGTAAGGCCTTCTTGGACATGAGACCTGATCTCCGCTCTATTGGTGCCAGATATGGTCTTTTCCATCCTTGCTTATTCAAAGTCACCTACAACAATAAGACTACCACATATGAGGAGCCTACGCGTCTTCGGAGTTTCCTGAATTCCTGTGGTCAAGCTGAGATGGAGCTCTCTGGCCCTTCCTCATCTCGTCCACCATGACTTTTTTTTGAAGTTTTACCATGATGCTCTAGTTGCTTTTGTTTGTTGCTTTCTCCAATTCAATTGGCCCTAATTGTGCATGTTCTCAAGTTCAATGTTGTTTCCATTGTAGTATTTGCTTACTGATGTTGAAATTCATTAGTTTGTTCTACTCCTTACGTGTTTTTGTCTTTGCCGTCCGCCGTCGCCTAACTCTGTTGCCTTTCTCTTCTTGCAGATCATTGTTGTGTGTTCCGTTCTGTTTCTCTGGTTGGACGTCCCATTGACCCCGAGTGTCCTGCCTTCCTCAGTTGGTCCTACCTCCCTCTCCCTACTTCCACGCACGTCCTTGCTTGTCCTTGTTCCTGTTCGTACTCCTGTTGAGCTACCCCTTGTCAGATCCCATTATCCCTTCTTCCACAGGTACGTTCCTATTTTGTCTCTCCCTACTTTGTTATTTTTCTTTATTTTTTCAGGTTTATTGGTGTCAATATTCTTTATGCGCTCACTTTTTTCTTCCTTCTTTTTCTTCTTCTTTACTTTTGTCGCTTACTCGTTCCCTTGGCCATGCTTTTTTCTCTTTTCACATTTTATCACCCTGCTATATCATCTTTCCCATGACTTATATTTGCATTCCCTTTCCTCTAAGCTTCTTTGGTGTTCTATCTATTCAATGATCTTTGCGTGCTCTTTCTTTTTGCTGTTTCACTTAACTTTACTTATTACCATCAGTGATTTTCATTTTACCTCTTTTTCGCTCTCAGCAACACCTTGGCTTTTTTCTACCTTTATGATACTTCTTGCTTCCCCTTTCTTATTCTCTCATTTTCTCACTATGTTTCTTCTCTACTCTTACTTTTTTCCTCTTCTTCCTATGTTCTCTTTTTTCTCTGAGGCAGTCTTTCAATGGTTCAATCTGTCTTTATATCACTCATTTACTAATTTCTAATGTCTGTGCGTATTGTTTCTTGGAACGTTAAAGGTCTCCATTCTCCTATTAAGAGGCAAAAAATTCTTTTTCATTTAGTTAAGTTAAATGTTGACATTGCCTTCTTGCAAGAAACCCATTTGTCTGATATCGAAGCTGCTAAGCTCAAGAGGGGCTGGGTGGGCGATGTTTTTTCTGCTCCTGGCGATGGCAAGAGAAATGGTGTGGCTGTCTTAATGCGCAAATCCTTACCTCACTTGCTCTTGTCTACTGAGTCGGATCCTGAGGGTAGATGGTTGTACGTCAAACTTTCCTCGAATGGTATTCCCATCTCCCTTCTCAACATTTACGCACCTACTGGTGGTGACCCTGCCTTCTGGCGCTCAATGGCCTCTCGTATTTCTGAATTTGCTGATGACAATTTTATTATGGGAGGAGATTGCAACCTACCCTTTGATCCCTTTTTAGATCGGCAATCCAAAGCATCTTTCATTCCTAATAAGTCTCACAAATTGTTTACTCAAGCAATTTCCCAGCACAAACTCATTGACGCCTGGCGTTTATGCAATCCCACTACTAAAGAGTTTACCTTTTACTCCCCTGCCCACCATTCACAATCCCGCATTGATTACATCTTCCTTTCCCATCACATTTCCCAATCCCTCACTTATGCCGATATTGGTCCCATATTATTCTCTGATCATGCTCCTGTTCTGGTTAACATCGACATCCTACCCAAATCCACTGGACCAAAATGTTGGCGATTCAACAATGCTCTGTTGCTCGACCCCAAATTCACCACTTCTTTTGTTGAGTTTACTGAAGAATTTTTCTCCACTAATGATACACCCACTTTACCCAAGCATGCTATTTGGGACGCTTTTAAGGCTACAGCCAGGGGGTTCATCATTGAGTATGTAGCCAGAAAGCGCAAAGCTGCCCGCATGCAAGCAAACGATCTCCACCTTACCATTAAAAAACTGGAACACTCCTTCTACACCTCTCATTCGCAGGAAAGTTTGACCTCTCTTATTAAGGCTAAGATGTTATTTAACAAACAATCTACTGATGATGCATCGCTGTATTTGCTGAAATCTAGTTCAAAATTTTATGGGGGTAAGAACAGAGCGGGGAAGATTTTAGCCAATTATTTAAAAGTTAAGCAACATAAATTGAATATTGAGTCTATATATGATGTTAATTCTGTTTTAAAGCACACAGATGCCGATATTTTAGAGGAATTTTCCCGCTTTTACTCCACGTTATACTCCTCTGAAACTCACCCTACTGCCCAATCTCTTGCCACCTTCTTTTCTACAATTAAGACACCTTCCAATTTTCCTGTTGACTTGTCCTCTCTTGAATTGCCTATTTCTAGCTCAGAACTACAGACTGCACTTCAATCACTCAAGAAGGATAAGGCCCCGGGTCCGGATGGACTTACCGTCGAATTTTATCTACATTTTTCCAAATTACTATTACCCAGATTACACTCTCTTATTGATTCTTTTATACTCAGTGGCACTTCTTCTGGTACTTTTTCAGATGCTCACATATGTATTATACCCAAAGAAGGTAAAGATGTTCAATATTGCAAAAATTATAGACCAATCTCCTTGGTCAATATTGATTACAAGTTATATGCTAAGTCTCTTGCCATAAGATTAGACCCCTTTCTCCCTGATTTGTTAGGTCCAGAACAATCTGGATTCGTTAAAGGCCGTTTCATCACAGATAATACGCGGCTTTTGTTTAATGTCCTGTCCAGATCCTCACGTTTTACGGACTCACTAGCGGCAATTGCTTTGGACGCCGAAAAAGCATTTGATAGGGTAGAGTGGACCTTCCTTTTTGCTGCTCTCAGATGGTTTGGGTTCGGTCCTAAGTTTATCTCTTTTGTTTCTTTTTTGTATTCTAGTCCCAGGGCGGCGGTTTGTGCTAATGGTTTAATATCATCTTTCTTCAGCTTAGGTAGAGGTGTCCGCCAAGGTTGTCCCCTCTCCCCTTTCCTCTTCAACCTAGCCTTAGAACCCTTTCTTTCAAAACTTCGCCAAAACCCTCATTTGCACGGTTTCCAACTCTCACAGATCAACATCAAACTTGCCGCTTATGCGGATGATATCCTACTCTTTGTATCTGTAACGCCCTGAACGTCTCAGGATCGTTTAACAGACACGACAATGAGGACGCAACCACTTGTGAAGGGTTAGTTCTTTTAATGAAGGCAAATAAAATACAAAGAACAAACAAAAGTTATAGTCACTGGAATCCTCCAGGCTAAGTACGTTACCAGCCCACAGCACGGATGGTCCTAACCGTCCTCTGCATATACGCCGATCCCGGCGTATGCCAACAGAGGGCAGAAATGAAATGGCCGACAATGCCAATCGGTAGGCTGTGAGGGGCACGAAGAGTGTTGGGGAGAATCGAGGAGTCAGGGAAACACCCAGCCGGGGTCTCTACCTGAAGGGAGCAGCCGCTCAACCTCTTCCTCAGACTGCACCGGGACGCGGAGTCACCTCCTGGTGATGCGTCACCGATACCCCAATCACAAGCAAGAAGACTGAACCGAGAGCAGCCGCTCGATCGATCCTGTGGACTTCCGAGTCTGTAACGCGGCAAACACCTCCTGGTGTGCGTTACAGCTGGCAGTCCCTGTGTCTCTGGTCGGGCTGGGAGTTACGACTCCAACCAGCAAAAGCGCCACTGCGCTTGGACTCAGCCGAGTCAAAAAGCGAAGCTCAATGGTTGACCGGTAGAGCTTCCGGGTCCTTCACAGGTGACGATGGGGCAAGACACGGCCCAGGGAGTAACGACTCGACCTACCTCCGTTCTTGCCTTACTGGAGCACCACTCCGGAACACTGCTCTTCACGAAGCAGGTACGTCGGTGTAAACACAATATCCGACAGCCTTGTACCTCCCGGTTCCTCCCTTTATAGGGCGTGTTTTCCTTGAGTTATGTAACAGCTCTCCTGTTTACATAAGGGCGTGTTTCCCTTGAGTTATGTAACAGCTCTCCTGTTTACATAAGGGCGTGTTTCCCTTGAGTTATGTAACAGCTCTCCTGTTTACATAAGGGCGTGTTTCCCTTGAGTTATGTAACAGCTCTCCTGTTTACATAAGGGCGTGTTTCCCTTGTATGACAGGAATTCTTGACAGTATCCAACCCTGCCATTTCTATTCCCACATTTCTATCTGAAGTTCATGATTACTCCCAAATTTCTGGATATAAGTTGAATAATGACAAGTGTGAAATCTTGCCCCTTACTAAATTCACCTTTAAACCTGACTTCGCTGCATCTAACTTTACCTGGAGTCCTTCGCATATTAAATACCTTGGTTTGTATATTACCCCTTCTCTTCCTGACACTGTCTCATTATGTCTTAATAAGTGCATCCAGAAATTGTCTGATCTTACCTCCAGATGGCACCCACTTTACCTTTCCTGGTGGGGTCGTCTTGACACGATTAAAATGATGCCCTCCCCAATAGTTCTGTATACTATTTCCAACATTCCAGTGCCTATTCCAGCTAAGTTTTTTAGGAAAATTAATACCGTTCTCTCTTCCTTCCTCTGGTCCGCCAAAAAAGCGTGCATGTCCTTGTGCAGGCTACGACTTCCCAAATCAGAGGGTGGGGTCGACTTTCCTGATTTCCCCACTTATCACAAAGCGTTTCTTCTGCGTCAAGCCTCCCTTTGGTTGCGGGATCCTGCTGAATCCTCCCCCTTATGGCTTGCTATTGAGCGCCTTTTGTTATCCCCCTTCACTTTTGCTGAGTACCTCTCGTTTTCTCGTAAGCCCCAGGTCATTTCCACTCCCATACATAAATTTACTACCAAACTTCTTCTTTCCGCTTCCCCAAGTTCCCCTTCTTCTGTCGCTGAATTTCTCAACACCACCATTTGGTATAATAATAATATTCTCATCAATCACAAATCCTTCTATTGGAAATCTTGGAGGCAGAAAGGCTTAATTTGGGTGTCCCATCTCTTTTCTGGTTCCGATTTCTTACCTTTCCCTGCTCTTAGCCAAAAGTTTGGTCTTCCTCACTCCTTCTTCCGTAAGTACCTCGTACTCAAGACTGCAGTTCTATCCGCTTATACCCAATTTTCTACCTTTCCTACTCATTCTGACCCTTCCAGCCCTACTCTGCGCTTACATTCCTTGTTACGTACACGTCCCACTGCCTCCTCAATCTACCACTCGTTTCACAAAACTCTTGCACCTAGATCAAAATCCAAGGTAGAGGAACAATGGGAGTCTGATTTTGACGTCTCCTGGCCCACTTCTCTTTGGGATAAAGTTTGGACCAAACTTCGGAAGTCGTCTAGGGCTGCTTCTCTCACACAAACCCTCTTTTTCATCTACAACAGACTCCTCTTTTCTCCTCAAATGTTGAATAAGAGGTTTCCTCTAACACCTGACCTTTGCTGGTCTTGTTCGGCACCCAAGGCTTCCCTCTTTCACATGCTCTTTTCCTGTACTGCCACGCATGATTTTTGGAAACAAGTTTGGGTCCAAATCAATGCCATATTTCATACTGCATTCCCCTTCTCCTTTGTTAATATCTTCCTAGGCAGTCTCTCTCCCTGTTGGGCTAACACTGATTTTAATCTGCAAATTGTTGACCTATTGCTAGCTGTTGCATTTCAGCAAATCACTGTTAATTGGAAGAACTTTGCTAATATCTCTTTTAGAGCATGGTGGTACAATGTATGTCATAATCACAGACTAGATACTGTCCTTGTTTACCCCCTGAACTTGGCCAAGAAGCGACAGGAACTTTGGCTTCCTGTAACCCTGTACCTTGATGTTTGTGCCAAACGTTTGTTTCATTTGCCTCCCTCTCAGCAGGAGGTCTCTAAGCCTCCTTGAGTGACCTGCTTGTTCCTTTACACTTTTTATAATTCATTTACTACGCGTTACCTTCAATATTGCTTTTTGTTATTTAGCCTCAATTATCTGCTTGGTTTTTTTTTTTTTTTTTTTTTTTTTAGTCTCATGTTTATTTTTGCAGTCATGTTCTACTGTGTAGCTCATATCGCTGTTATGCTTTAGGTTTTCTTTTGTATTGACACCTTTACTTTGTCTAATAAAATTCTTTGAAACTTAAAAAAGAATACAGAATACTAGTGTAGTTTCAGTGACTCTGAGGAGATTTCAGGGGGCAAAGATTACTAGAGGCAAATCATACTTTCTGCATGGTTGCAAACATTTTAAGCAATCCAAATGAGCCAGTTTAGAGGTCAAAAAAGTTTGCTACAATGGAAGCTGAGTGAGACTGGCACACCAGAAAGTATGCTACCTTGAATCTCAGTTTGATTGTACATTTCTATGAGACATATAGGGCCCGATTCACAAAGGTAAAGTGGGTTGAAAGTCTAACTTTACAACTTTCTGTATTCACAAAGGGCATTTACTACTTGTAAAAGCCATTTGTGAATACCGAAAGTCACACTTTACGACTTTCAGTATTCACAAAGTGCATTTACGAGTAGAAACTGCCATCTTTGAAAACCAAAAGTCATGAAGTTAGACTTTCATCTCACTTTACCTTAGTGAATCGAGCCCATAGTCTTGTGTCGTCATCGATTTACCATTTTGTAGTTATGGCTTTTGACACTAAGGTCTGAGATTCATAAAGGTTTAGCTTCGGGTTAGAGTCACTTTTTCTAATGCTAAACTGACGTTAAACCTTTTTAGGGATTAACAAACCAACGCAAATTGGTATTCGCATTGGTTTGTATGAAAAGTAACGCAAAGCAGCACGAAACGTTGCTTTGTATTACTTTGAGTCAAGGAGGCGTTACATGGGTGGTACATGGGTATTCCCATGCAGCCATCCATGCTTTTTGACACCAACCCTATCTACTAACATAAGAAGACAGGGTTTAGCACTAAACATTTACACAGCTGAAATGAATTGTTTGTGTACTGCACTGTAATGCACACTTGCTTAGTTGTCTAGCCATAATATTTTGTACAGGAAGGGTATCCTTCCTGTACAAAACCTATGGTAGACTCAGACACCCACCCTAACATTATGGTGCTAAGATGTGTGCCTGGCACAGGCAGCTGAAATCAGCATTGGCTCTAGAGAGAGGAGAAGAGAGAGCCCCATCTCTGGAGATATGGGCTCTCCTGCTCCCTCTCTGGCACGTGGCGGGGCATTTTTGACTGCTGCACTGCGTCCCGTGTTTTCTTTTGAGAATCTGGGCTTACATTTTTTTCTCATATAGGTAGTCATTCTTGATAAAGCTCATTTTCAGTGCAGAACGGCCTCTCAAGCAATGTAATCGACGTTTCATCCCTCCCAGTCCCTTAAAGCATATATATTCATCTGTGCTCTTTCTCTTCCCCACGAGGTTTAGTTTTATTGCACTAGTCACTCTCTAATTACCATAATGTCCATGCTGGATTTACGAACAGGCAAATATTGTGCATGTGTGATGCCCTTAAAATTAAAGTATTTTATAATTTTCAGCACAAAAAACACTGCAGCTTGAGACTGGAAGCCTTGCATGTCGTGTAGAGGAGAAATGTAGAGGCACTAAGATGCTCTCACCTCTCAGTGACTCCACTGTTTATGAACAATAAAGTCATTTTTCCTGGAATGCTTCTCGCAGAGCAATTGAAAGCTGTGTTCCATCTGTGAAGAATTTAACTCCTGCTGCAAGTTTAATTCAATCACAGTTTATTGGAAAACATTTTTTGTTACAATGATTGCTTTGCAAACAGAGTAATAAAGCTGTCTTAATTCTTGCCACAGCTTGTTTACCTTCTCTAGTGTGCACAACAGTGTATGCCTTACAAAACTATAACTGTATTTTTTGTTTATTATGTTATTAATGATACTAAATACCTAAAGTGATCCTGTGTTTCTGGAATCAGGCCCAAAGTCGTGAAAAGGTTCTGGTGCGTGGGTGTTATTGTCTATCTCTACATTATGGAGTGTAGATTATTTTAGCCACGAGATTGAAAAGATGCATTATCACCATAACATTATTTCTGAGGGACGCCATGTTAGTGCAGTTCGCTATAAATGTGAGTTTTATGGAGTGCTATAATAAGGACAGCAATTTGCCTTTGCCAACAATGGTCATTTCACCTCCACTTAAGAGGATATCTGGACCAAACATTAATAAACACAAATGACAAATGTTTCGCCCTTTAAATCAGGGAACATTTTGAAGATCATCATATAAAAGTGTCTAAATATATTTTTAAAAAAGCAACAACGGTGAATGCTTCCCAAATCATTCTTATGGTTATTTTCTTCCATGCTTTGCCTGAGAATGCGATATTCTAAATGGCGCCTGAGAACGTTGGAGTGTTTGTCCTCTTTTTATGTGACGCCTGTATTCGGGTTATAAAGATATAACACGTGTAAAACCCAAAGCACTGCAGGGCATATTATCAACGGCCAGCAGTAATTATCGCTGGCCGCACTGAGCGCTAAAATGTTTAACGCCGGCTATCGCAGATAATTATCGCCATGCTAGCGCTGTATTAACAACGCTCAGCGCAATGGCGATAATTATCCTAGCAATAGCGATGTTTTTTATGGACTATCGCTGGTTTTCCAGCGATGTTCTATGGAAAACGGCGATACCCTTGATGATAGGGGCTTGTAGTCCTAGCCACTCAATCCACTCCCCATGTTAAGTATGCCTTAGTCAGGAATTTAACAGACGTTAAATTTCTACGTTAAGGCATAGTTAACGCGATTTAAAAAATGGCTACCCTTCCTTGATAATATCACGAAGCTCGCTTCGCGATATTTTCCCTGGTGGGTTTCACAGCCACGCCTACTTTGCATCTCATTAGCGATTCAAAGCTAAGCGTGCTGGAAACGGGGGCTAAGTCAGCAAAACACGCGCTAGCATGTCCTTGCTGATTAGGCGATAAAGTTATCGGCGCTCTCCACCCGAAAAAGGACGCTAAAGCGGCGATAAGTTCATCGCCTGGCCTTGATAATATGCCCCTGGGTTTGTGAAGAAGAAATGAAGCATGCAGATACCGCCTGGAAGTGGCACTGTTTAGAACACGCATTGGTAAAGCAAATAGAGCTCTGCAGTCAAAAGCAGAGCTAATGTTTATGGCAACTTTTTTGCATTGGCATTAGCAAAGAGCAAAATGGCTGCCAGAGCATTCCGGAGCAGTAACATGCATGCGGACAAAATGGCCACTTATTCAAATGCATGTGTTGTGATAAATACATATTTTAGCATTTTTAGTTTACCGGTCTAACAGGAACAGAAACACTTAAGACATAGCGAGGAGCAGCCTGGCACCACTTTCAGCTGTGAGGCCCTCGTAGAAATTAAAAATTAAATCAAATTAAAAATGCTTTTCGGGAATGGGGAGTAACAGATGAGCACGGCTAGAAGGAAGGTAAAAGAATAGAGCTTGTAGTGGGACTTGCAAATGAAATGGAAAAGGGAGCAATGAATGAGGGTTAAAAAGCAGAAAGAGCAGAGGCGGGAGGAACAATGAGTGATGAAAAGGAGAAAGAAAGGTGGCACCCTGAAATCAGTCAGCAAAAAAATTATGCAACTCATTCACAGAGAACACTAGTGAGACAGAAATGCTCTAATTGGGGCAAACACAAGAATGGTGAAGAAAACTATTGCATGAAAAGCAAAGCCCTGTGATAGACCACAAAACCATTAAATCATAAGCAAGGGGTGATCCAAAACCCACTCTAACTATATGTAATGTATTGAAAATGATAGGTCTCAAATAGACAGCTTAAAATGTCCTTAGCCAACATATAAATACAGCCTTCCTGTTCAGTCTGGCAGGTTATTTCTAAGGGATTATAATTCTATCGTAACCTTTGATCCTTGACAGTGCTCTAGTGTATTTCTGCAAGGGTCACAATATAAAAATAATGCATACATACATGAATACATAAGGTGTCTAAAAATTTTAAAAAGTACCAGGCTGGGCCATTTTTACATAATTGATGAGGTTCAGTAAAGTAGGACAAATATTATAGGCACCCAAAAAAGCTTTGAAAGATAGGATGTTCTTAATCACCATTAACAGGTGATCACAAGTGTGGACATATTTTGTAAACGTTTTTAAAAGTTATGGAGAAGTGGTCAGATTTCAAATTTGAAAAAGGTGTGTATATTTCAAATCAAATAAATACTGTTGAATGTCATAATTTCTTGAAATAAAAAAATATGTATCCTTGAAATTTGGAATGTGTAATCTAGACCACTTTCGCCTAAAATATGCCTAATTTGTATTTGTGACAAAATGGTGGATGATCTATGACCCAATCTTAAGGTTAATTATTTGTCAAGCCCCTCTTACCTAGACATCTTAAATTAAGATTTTGTTTGAGAACATGAAGTTAGAGAACATATTTCACCTCAAAGTTATTGCCTTTTACTTTGACAATTGCTAACCAGATCCTGGAAGTGATTAATAGGTGTGATAGAAAAAGAGCTAAGACAATGGTTTCCAGCTCCCTTTCATGAGCTGAACAACTGTCCACCTCTCTCACCCAAAACAGCAGAAGCAATAATGGCCTGCAGACTTGTGCTAGTCCTCTAGGCAACATGAATGATGAATCTGACAAGAAAGAGTTGAATTTGATGAGCAGAACCGGCCTGCAGGCTATAATTGCTATTATTATGTACCAGTGAACCGGTTAGAGGTTTGAAATAAGGGAGCCCTTGTAGAGAGTGATGAATGATCCAGGTATTTGTTTACAGTACCAATCTGTTCACCACACTGGCGAAGAAGATGGAATATCCATCTCTGGCACCCAGCAATGAAGGATGGGAAATTATAAAAGAAACTTTCAAACAAACCCCTCAGCCCTCACTAAGGGTCTGTGGGAAGGAAATGGAAAATCACAGTAAATGTAGACAAAGCGGGTTTGTGTGCATCTAATAGGATTCTGGTATTTAGAGAAAAGTGGTATAACCATATCAAGAAATGCAGTAAATTCACCTGTCTATACGGCCATTTCTCTGTTTAATTGAAATTTACTTTCCAGTAAAATATTTGTGTTCACGTGCAACCACCCACGTTTTTGATGCAAAAGTCTCTACTAAAAAAAGTGGACGGTAGACAGAGTTTTGCATCAACAAATAATGCAGTTGGTGATTTCGAGGAGAAATGCTTTTCTTCTCTATTCTTTTCACGACTTTGCATGTGTTGTGCACTTTATACCACACATTCAAAGTGGAAAAAGTTTAAATGTTAGTCTAAGCATAGCATTTTGTTCTGGAAGGTTACTCTTCAAATACAAACTCTATGCTCCACATGACGCAGACTCCTTTGCACTATGGTGCAAAGGTGTGACCGTGCACTATAGTGCAAAGGTGTGTGCATGGCTCTGGTAGCCTCTGGGTGCACCAGCTCTGGAGAGAAAGCAGGACAATGTCTTATTTCTGTGATGTGATAGGGCACTTTCCTGCTCTATCCATGTCACACCATGCAACACAGTAACTTTGGTGATTAATTTGTAATATTGAATTTAACAAATCTGAAATTAGGTTCATTATCCCTAAATTGTTGTTTTACAAAAACTCACTGGACATTACAAAAACTAATGGAAGTGTAAAAAAAAAAGTTAATAATTCAGCATGTTTTTGATTAACCAGAGCAGTAATTTCCTGTATCAGTTAAGAAAGTTCTTAGATGAGCTTTCGAATCAGTTTATTTTAGTTTTATTGAAGATCTCAGTAACTTTGTAATGAAACCTGAGATGTTCCTGCAATGCTGGTGATTAGGAGCAAGCTATTGCCAATAGTTATTGGCAAAATATGGGCATAGCAATGTAGCTAATGGGCAAAATATGGAACAATGTGTAGGAAGTAGGGTAATGCTGTAATAGAATTGAAATGCAGAAACATAGTTGATAGATAATTGTAGTGCCCATTCTTAGTTTGAAATAAAGGTACATATTTACTGAACTTCCACACAGCACAACAAAGCAGCCAAAAATGCGGAGCGTATGATAAGGGGAGAGCACGAGATCGCCATATTTACAGAGCTATCGCACTCTCTTCCCTTCCAGTGCAAAATACTATGCTTAGACTAACTTAAAAAATGTCCCCATGTTCTATGTGTGCTCTACAGTGTAGCACACATGCAAAGTCAGAAAAGAAACAAGAAATAAAAGCATTTCTCTGTGGTAGCGCCTATTTGGAAATGGCTTTATTTTATGACGCAAACCCTGTCTACTTTTTTATTAAATAGGTTTTTTAGCCAAAACTTTTGAGTGTGTGAATGAAAACACCCATTGTATTACCAATGGAAGGCCCACATGCTATTAAGTAATGCATAGAAGCACTATGCGTTCTTTGCATACACTTCAACTTAAAAGTAAAATTGGTAAAAAAAGACTTGTGCTGATTTGCATCACTTTTGTGATGCAATCACTGTGCAGAATCTTAGTAAATATACTCCACAGTCTGTTAAAACGAAGTACATGGGTGAGATGTCTTATTCCCTCAGCAACATTTTGCATAAATTCCTCAATATTACCCTACTATTTTTTTGCGGGGGGGACTTGAAGTTACGGCCAAAGCTGCAGACAGGAACTGCCCAAGGGGCATATCAGCAACAACCGGCGATAATTATCGCTAAGTGCACTTAGCGCTAGGTTAATTATCGCTGGCTAGAGTGGATTTTTATCTCTGAGATACCGTGCTATTAGCAGCGCTTACCTCAAAAACGATAAAAATGCTAGCGCTAACTTCCAAACGTGAGATTATCGCTGAAAACCAAGCAATAATCCCACGAAGTTTGGCGATAGCTTGCTGATAGGGCCTCACATACTTAGCCATTATATCCACCTTCCATAGGATATCATGGCTAAGTCAGTTTCAAAGCAGGCATAAGGAAGGTAGCGATAACAGAGGTTATCACTACTTTTCTTGTCGCTATGCTGCTTTGCATGAGGCTTAATAATAGGAGAAATGTCGCTTAGCGCTATCCTGGGGAGGAACGCCTACTTTGCATCTCATTAGAGATGCAAAGATGGGCGTTAGGAATTCAGGCGCTAGCCAAGGTTTCTCACGATAGTGTGACCTTGCTGATATAGCGATAAAATTATCGCCGCTTTTCGGCCAAAAACGGCTGCAAAAGCGAGGATAATTTTATATCGCCGCCTTGTAGATATGCCCCCAAGTCTCGACATTGGTTCCATATCCTCAGTTTCGGAGCAAATCAGTTTATCACCCTCTGTCTAAAATATGGTTGATTTTAGCTGGTTTAATGTAACTACTGCTCATATAAAGCGCTACATTATTTTTGGGTCAAGCTCCCACTATATAAAGCTGCAGAAAAAAAGTATACTTATTTTCCTATGTCCATCCTCGAATGTACTTTTTCCACTCAAAAAATGAATACTTCATCCCAAGTATGAGTAGACACTGAAGATAGATGTGGCATTTTCTTTACCTTCTTTGACTATTAAATCATTGTCCATGCAATTTTAAAATTGAACGATTTTGGCACTCCTTTTTTATCAAGATAACTTAACGAGGAGTGAAATTTAAGATGTTAATATGAAATACTCCTCCATAAAATTCTGACGATATTGTTTTATTTTACTATTTTTGAGAATTAGGAGAAATTTGCGAGAGAAAAAAACTTTGCATAGTGTAATGTTACTGTGAGTGAAGGTGAAATTATGGGATACATAAGTCCAAGGCTATGACTTTTTAATCAGTAGCCTATGGCTTGCCATCTACAAAGAGGGCCTTTGTCCACATTCTATCACCAAATCAGTAAAGTCCATCAAGGTGCTGATTAGTCTACCATGGCTTTTGTCTGGAGGGGTCATGTTGAGCTTTGTTCTCTCTGCAGGGTCACCACCAACTGTTTTGCCTTCACCCCTCCTGTTTTCTGAATTAATTTTTGTTGGCATTAGGATTATTTGCACTTTACCATTACTAACCATTGATAAAGTACTAATGCTCCCTCCCTAGAACACAGTAAAATTGCCATATACCTGATTGGCACATTTAATTTACTTATAAGGCCCTATTATATGGTACTATGTGTACCCCGGGCCTGGAAAGTAAATGCTACTAGGGGATCTCTAGCACTCATTGTGCCACCCGCTAAAGTAGCACTTCAAAGCCTGTCTTAAGCCATCCACTGAAGCCTCTAGTGCAGTTTTAATTATGACAATTCGACCTGCCAAAATAAATCTTTTGCTAGGCCTAAACCTTTCTTGGTAATACATAGAGGGTTATCGATAAGGTAGGCTCTAAAGCCCCATAGGGCAGATGCATTGTATTTAAAAAGTAGGGCATGTGGATTTAAGTTTTAAAGGCCTTGGTAGTGAAAAACCTCTAAATTAGTTTTTCACTATTGTAAGGTCTAGCTCTCCCAATTACTAACAATGGGTTACCTTATATCACGTAATCAGTGCCAACGTTTGATAGGAAGCAGGTATCATTTTTGGACTGAAAGGAATTGTAACTTAAAATCCTGTTTAATGGGAAAGTCGGATTTTAAGTCTCAATTCGGAAAATGCCACTTTAAAAAAGCTGGCATTTTCTTACCCTAACCAATTGGTGCCTTCTGCTAGTATCCCAGGTCACATGATTGTGAAAGGTTCTGCTGTTGAGTTTGTGTATTCCCGCCAGATAGTGAGACAAAAGGGACTGGGTGTAGGCAGAATTGGCCATCCTGCCAGGATGACTGGGGGAGGAGCTGTTCCCTGCCCCACTTACACTTTAAAGAGCTTACCTCCAGCACACACAAAGGAAACTGACACCAACCTTTTGTCACCCCAGATTTCTTGGAGGCTTGACGGGGAAGGGGGGGAACTTTCTAGAACCAAATGTGGGGTTAGCCCACAATGTTCTCCCACTTCAAAGGCTTTCAACAGGTATACCTGATATTGGACCTTTGGAACAACTCTTAAGTACACTCCTGGACCTGTGAACATTATAGAAGAATGACTTCCTTCTTCCCCAGAGAACTGTCCTGCTGCCTGAGGTCTGCCTTGTTCCCAAGAGGACTGCCCTGTTGCTTGATGACCTACTTGTTCCCTAGAGGACTACCCTGCTGCTTGGGGCTTGGTTTGTTCCCATGAGAACTGTCCTGCTGCTTGATGCCTGCCTTGTTTCTTAAAGGACTGGCCTGCTGCTTGAGGTCTAGACTCCTGTCTGAGCAGGAAGACTAGACCTGCTCCCTTCATTTGAGGCTACCTGAGTGACTCCAAGAGTCAGATGTCATGTCCTGTCTGAGCTGCAGGGACACACCAAGTATAAGATACCTCTGTTCAACTGCCCAGCAGACCTGCTATGAGGGGTCCTTTCTGGACCTGCAATGGGACCTGCCTGAGCCCTACAGGCCTCTGCTAGAGTGAGCCACTGAACCCCAAGATGTGCCTCCCCAGGTTCTGGACCCTGGGATAACATCAGAGTGCACTCCTCTACAAGCAAAGATGAAATCCTGATCTTTTGGGCTCTTCCCAACCACAAATGAGCCTGTTTGTGCCAAGTCTTTACCACCTGCAATAACTGCCAACACACAGCTCCGGTGAACTGAAATCATGGCAATACAGCGACTGCCAGTGATTACTGGAAACGTGGGGTCTGCACTTTGTGCTACAGCAACAACAGTCCATGGTGACTGCCAACATGAAGTTCCAGCAAAGACCATCTGCAATGCCCCATTCGAGCTTTATGCTACAGATTCAACTACATACAATGTCAGGCCTGCGCTTTGTGCTACAGCGTTGAACATACACAATACTATCCCAGCTCTTCTCAGCCTCCTTCAATACAAACGGAACTGTTTGGGAGGCAACATTTTAGCAGGACTAACCCAGTCCCTGCATCCTTCCATGTTCCATCGTGTTTGATCTGAAGTTTGGCTTTGCTACAGTCTAGCATGACCAGGAGCTTTGTGCTTCTGGATGCTATACATAACTAAATGCTTGAAATTGCATGTCTCTGGTTCTACTGATTGGATTTCTATTGTTACAATATAATTTTGTTTAATAAAAGTTACTCAATATTTCTAAATTGGTATAGAATTTTTTCTGTATTGCGTGTTCACTTTATTTCTGCTCGTGTGCTGCATAATTACTTTATATTCTGCCTCTAAGTTTTGCCTGACTACTTTTGTGTGAAACTACCAAAGGGTTAACCACAGGTAAATTTAATGAATTTTGTGGTTCACCCTGATAAGGATTGTGGTTGTTGTCCTAGTGAGGTTTCAACCCCCCTCAAAAATGAATCCAATATCCTACATTTATAATTTGCCAGTCAGAGGAAGAACTCATTAAGCACTCATGGAATACGTATGAGGTGTTGATTTAACCAGGGAATAGAGTGCGACTATTTGCAGATTTCACAATATCTCTCTTTGCTGGCCACACACAACATGGACATTGCAGTATCAATGAAATCTGAGAGTCAAAGGTTTCATAATAGGGATATGGATGTTCTAGTATAATTCAACTCACAGGGGCTCAGCGGTGATTAATTTATGGAGGAATGAGTGCCTGTGAGAAACGTTTTACTCATAGGAATGCAGCTGGTGCTAGTGGATGTCAGAATGTGGAATGTTAAGAATGCATAGTCTTGATTCAACCTCATGCCTCTTTACTTCACCACCTGATACTCCCTAGCCATTTATCACACTCTTGGGGATTCTTTTTCATCACTGCTCTCTCCCTTTGTCAAAGTTTTTCTGTCTTTTTCTTCCCCTGTCTTTCCCCCTTGTGTGTATTTCTCTCACTTGCTCTGGGCCTAACTGTAAACAAAATGCCGGTCACCCAAAATTAGTGATGGTGGGCCCCACCTACAAGCATTGGCTCAAATTAAGCACTAAAGACCAGGAAGATAGTGGGTGGCTAGGATGAACAATGAGATTTTCCATGATAAATGTGTTCTATATGGTTGGTAGTTTCACGCTTGCACTAGCTGAAATGCTCACCAGTGTTCACCACACCAGAAACCATTGGCTTATTCATCCCATGTGGATTTGTGATGACTTCTCTGAAACCAGCACAATGGATTTCTCTTCCGACCTTAAATGACACATGTCAGAACCTCGGGACAGATGGTCCCAGAACAACAACATGTTATTGCCACATCTACTGGGGACATCTCAGCCTGTGAACCAAGTTCTCATTTTAGATTAGTGAGGTAATACAATTAAAAAGGCTTACTGAGGGAGATTCTGTGGGCTTAAGATGCAGAACTATGCAATGCAACTGATAACACTCACAATTAATGTCCAGTCAGTGATTTTTCTTCAAAAAGAATAAACTAAATCCTATCTCAAAATTAAAAATATTATTAGAGATACAGGTTTAAATTTCACAGTGGCCACCCTTGATCGGGCCTCAAACCTAGGGGGTCTGCACACCCAAGAAAGGCCACAGTCATTAACTTTTCCCCTAAATACCAACTTCATCACCTATGGTAGAAGCACATTTAAAGGTTTGCATGGCAACAGGTCCTGGCTCCTTAAACTCTAATACCTACCTATATACCTAATACAAATATGTGATATGTAATAGTAAAAATCAAACATGGTTACCATACAATCAACAGCAGAATCGAAGTGTTTCATGAACAAAAAGTAATTTATCAATGTGAAACATTCAAAATAGTAGCAGAAACATGCATTTACTTGAATTTTCAACATAACCGTATTTCGGTAGGGTTTGACATACTAGTAAACACCAGGCACTTCATTAAAAGCCCTATTTTCATTATTAACCACTGTTTCTAGCAACTAAAAAGAATACAAAAACTCAATGGGCAATGCACACCACAACACATGTCTAAGAGCCTAGTATTTAGCATGCTTACAAGCAGAGCCCACTTCTCCCTAGGTGATTGATTCAGTAACCTGGCAGACTTTTAGAAACAGGGGGGAGGGGACCTTGTGTTAGCTCCTGGCATCCCCTGAAAATACACTACTACTTTGAGTCATGCCTCTACTTTTCTAGACCACCGAAAAAACGAATATGCACAGTGTTATGGTCACTGTTAAGCCTAATGGGTTACACCTTACAGTCTGTTTTGATTGCTTTGACATGGCCACAAGGGATTTATTTAAAATAAATTGGTTGCTCCTGCCCCTCCAGTTTGACACGTGAACACTCTTCTTGCTCTGTACAGGGTTTGGAGGCCATGTGACCAGACTCTTGTGTGCCTTGTGGTCCTACTAGCTTCCCCTTCAGCTGGTGTTTTCTCTTTCCAGGGTGGACAATGGTCATCTGGGGTCCCTTTGAAAAAGGCATACAAGACAGAGGGCAGGAAGTACCCTGATCAGGATGTTTCTGTGTATGGCTCCCATTTCTTAGAGGGAGTGGAAAATGTGATGTGATGGTGTATTACTGTTTCTAGTCCCTGAGGGGACCCATATGACAATGGACGTCCTAGGAAGGACAGATTCTGCCAAGAATCAAAGTGAATCACATGTACCCCCGAGTTCCAGTATACTCAGTGTGCTTACTTCCATTGTCACACACAAGTGATTTAGTAGATTTAAAATATTTTGAGTTCTTATGGTTCAGTCTTCTGGATATACATGCAGCTGCCAGGAGTGCTCTGTTGAAGTCTTTTGGTGTCTATTTTTTTTTTGGATCCCTCCTTGAACGATTCCATACAGCTTTTACGAGCCCCAGCAGTGCAGTTTCTTTCTTCTAGCACCAAGGTGCTGGAAAGAGCTGAGAACGTGTCCTCTTGTTCTTGCCCTGGTACGTCTCGTGAAAATGAGGTGTTCCTCATTAGTGCTCCATGGTCTTCAAAGCAGACCACTCACCCTGCCTGCGCTCAACAATTACATTGGACCTTATCCCATTATATCCATCTTGGACCTCAAGTAACCCCTCCAAGGGCACCCACAACCAAGACCAGTCTCCAGAAGTTCGAGGGGATCCCTTCCTACAGGGTACCCAACAAGTCCATCTTTGACTGTCCCCAACGGGGAGGTTGGAAGCCAGTGTAACTGGCTCTGTCAACAGGATTCGCAAGCCTCCAAGGATATAGGTCCATAGCAGGTCCTTCCACTTCAGGCAGCGATTCATCTACACTTTGAACCCATTGCATTCCCCTTTTTTACAGATTCTACACTTTTGAATGTCTCTAACTTGTCCATGGGTTTAAAAATGACAGAGAGTTCTAGAAAATTGGAATACGTAGCCTGTCCAGTGATTCCACATCACCCATTACTCCTAAGAAACACTTTCAGAGAGCTGCTCATAGGCTGTCCCACTTCTCTGTCCAGTATTCTGAGAGTTTTCAAAATGGCAGATTCAACCGAGTTTGACATGATCCATTTCTGAGAGCCAAGCTCTGAACACTCATGTCTGGTTTCGTCCCTACAAACTTTAAAGGAAACCCCTGGGAGACTGGGGCCAAAGGTCTACCTGCTTTCTCTCTGTGTCCGTGAGAACACCCTGGCCAGGATTGCCGGAGAGAGACCGGTAATAACCATAAGAAGATTTTTATGCCTTCTACTTCCTCACGTGGGAGAAGCCTAAAACCATGAAGGGCCCATTGTTCAGAGGAAAACTTTGACCTGTCTGCTAGGCATCTGAGTAGTAAACTTGACCCGGCAGGATATTGCAAAATCTGAACCACATTAAGGCTGGACTTGGAAGATGTTCCAAAATGTAAGATTCATAAAAAAATGCATATAGAGCAAAACTAACATTAAATAAGTGCTTGGAATCCAGTAAAATATAGGAGAACTACATTCCAATGTTGTGTCAATCAAGATTGGTTCTTTTAGTGTAGAAAATAGCTAAAGCATTACTAATTCTACATTTTAGCCAAGAAGAAAAGGGACATATCTTCTTGAATCTCCAATTGAATTCTCAGGCCTTAGCTGTCCATAGCAGTTTATTCTGGGTCCTATCTGTGACCTTGCTACTTTTTTAGTCATACCAGGCTGAGCCAGACAAGAGTCTTTCTTCCTTAGCCTGCACACAGACCATGTAAAGAGAAGCATGCCGCGGATAAGACTCCTTAAGGGCAACTTACTGAAAGCAGAGTTCTAAAAACCAGGGTGTGTAAGAGCAAAAATTGGGAGATGGCAGGGGTTTATGGGTCAGAGCCAACTTTCGCACAACACCTTTCTAAAATAAAAGTGGTCCACTCATTCAGAGTACTACATTATGCTAGTGCTAGAACCTGTTTTCACTTATCAGTGAGAGGGTGTTAGAAATTGGCTATCTAGTTGGCAGCGGTTTGCACCCTGTCCAAGTAGGGACCACAATCCTAGTCAGACACACAACCTAAATTAAACTGTGCTTTTCCTCTGGTAGCTTGACAGAGAGCAGTCAGGCTTAACTTAAGGAACAACGTGTAAAGTATTTGTGCAACAAAACATACAGTAACACAATGAACCACCACAAAAAGACTCCACACTGGTTTAGAAAAGGATATTATTTTATTCTGAAGAAAACACGACCAACATGCCAAAGAACTAGTAAGTAGAAGTCAAGATATGTAATTTTAAATATTTAGGTGAAAATAGCTAATAAAAGTGCTAAGCACCAACTGTGGCTATCCGGTTTCACCGGATCGGAACAAAGTCAGAAGTTCAGGCTGACTGTAATGGAGTGCCGGTCAGCTACAGGGACCCACTTGGGCCCGCTGAACACGGTACCTTAAATCCTGGTGCACGGTCTGTGTGGCATTGCTTTGCGAGGCTTCACGTCTTTCGGTATCAGTTCTGAGAATCTGTGCAGCAAGGCTTTAAGGGCTTGGTATTGCTTTGTGGTGGTCCAGGGGAGCTGTGCGGTAATGCTTTTTGAGACCTTGAATCACTTTGAGTTGATCCCAGGGAGCTTTGGTGGGGAGGCTTTGCAGGACTTGGCATCACTGTGTGTTAGTTCTGATGGACTGTCAGCTGTGCGGCAATGCTTTGCAGGGCTTCACGCCAACCAGCATTGATTCTGGGGAGGCTGGCAGGTGAACGACGAGGCTTTGTGGGGCTTCGCATTGGTTCTGATAAGGTCCATTGAAAGCATAGCACCTCAGCATCACTTCCAACAATCCAGGACTGGGGTGGCACCACTAGGTAGGGCAGACTCACAAATGGCAGAGGAGCAGGTTGGTTGGAAGTCTTTTGTGTCCATGAGACTTCATCAACAGGAGGCCAGCCAAAAAAGCCTTGGAGAAACTTGGGTTCAAGGATGTAGAGAGCAGGTCCAGTCTTTCTCACTCCTAGGCAAGAAGTGGCAGTCTCTCTTACAGCACATCAATCAGCAGGCAGCAGGCCAACACAACAAGCACAACAGCACTTATTCTAGGCAGAATGTCCATGGTTCCAGAAAAGTTCTGATTTGGTGGTGTCAAGGTTCTCATACTTATACCCAAATGCTCCTTTTAAATAGGGGAAACTACAAAGAGGCCTTTGAAGATAGCAAGGTCCTGCCTTTCCTGCCCCAGCTCAAGTGTCACTACAGGGGGTTATGTCCGAATGAGGTTCAAGTGGCAGTTCCTCCCTCCCAATCTACCTCAGGAGCTATCCTGGCTGAAGAGGGGTGGAACCCCAAAACCGGTCCTAGGATGCTTGTTTCCAGTCCATGGAGGACCTGGCTTGGCAGTTCGGGTTGGACTGTACCCATGAGGCACAGGGTCAAGACTGATTTGCATATGGCTGGGTTCAAACTGGAACGGCATGTTGAGCAAAAAAACGATGGATTTAGGCCCAGATCTCTGGACTGGGTTGAATGTATGACATTGTTCTGCATTCTGTCCATCAACTGTTGTTTTCACATTGTATTTTCACCCAGAACCTGCATGTGTTTTCGTGTTCTTTTCATTTACTGGGATTTAGTCTGAACACCATAGAAAAGATCAAACAACAAAGCCGCTTGTTATTCTCTCTGGTCAGCCTCTAGCACCTAGACATAAACACAAGAATGTATGTGCTGCTTGTGAGCACACATGTCTTATTATATAACTAAGGACAGGGTTTCTAATAACATGCACAGGAAATGTCCTGAAGCAAGACTACGGTGTCAGCTGAGATGAAGACCATCCATCTATGTATGCTAAGGTACGGAGTCCCCCACTTATCCCAGAGATCTTTGATATATATTTATTTGGTTTCAGTAGAAAGCGGGGGGGGGGGTAGGCTAATCTGTCTTATAACTTGACAGGGCTTTTTATGATATATGGTCGGATAACCATGCTAACAATATTTTCGTATGGATTTCTTTTCTATTTGAGGTACAAATACTGCATGATAGAGCACACTAATTTAAATAAATATAACAAACTTCCTTTGTTTCTCTTGCCTTTGAGAGTGATGTGTTATGGGGTGCTAAGTCACTTGTCTCTCTGTTAAGGGTAGGAGGGTAAGAAAGGCACTACAGCTGATCAGACTCAGGCTGATAGATACTAATGTGGTATGGTGACTCAGTCCCTACATGCTAATGTTCTATGGTTCCAAGCATAGTTCTGTTCTCAATCAGAATCCCTGCAACAGTTCTACTTGACCCAGAAAATTGCCATTTTGAATGTTTCCACATTTCTCACTGGTCCCCCTCAAAACCTTGTTTGTCCTACTATTGACACAAGACAGAGCAATATAGAACTTCAACAATGGATTTCGGACTGAAGTAAGGTTTGCTCTGCCTGATCAATCCCTGTACAAGTGGAATGTCTCCTTTGTGTTTCATACCGTTGAATGCATATGCCACATATGATCACCAGACGTTTCATGTGAATGCAGGTGTTCTCCAACGTGTGCCCAGTCACTGAATCCTGTAGTAGAGAGTTTTCCTAACCTATTACCAAACAATTTACAGCAGAAACAATATACTGCATCAGCTGTGTTGGAGTATACTAGCTATTGTCTCTTAATGGTTTCATTGTTTGTAAGGGTTTTATAGAAATGCATAGGTGTGAAGCATCGGTCATAGGTTTTGGTATAGGCTCTCTTGTCTCTCTCTGTGCCTTTGTATAACCCAGCTAAATTTAGCTTGTCTATATTATGTTAACTCAATGTTTTTGACCGTGTATGTGGATTCAGCTGTATAGATTTTTCAGAGGTCAAAATAGTTCTTGTATTCTCTGCTTCATCCTCTGCCTCAGAATTGGCTTGTCCATGTTATGCTGACTGAATTTTTTTGGCAATAAAATACAATGCACACTGCACTTTTTTCCCTGCTGTGCGCATTTGAAAACTCAGGGCCCGATTCACAGAACTAACTTAAGACAAAATCCTAAACTTACTACCATTTTGGTATTCACAGTTGGCACTTACTCATTTTGGTATTCACAGAAGGCACTTACTCATTTCGGTATTCACAGAAGTTAGGAGTCCTAACTTTAGGACTCCTAAATGCCTTCTGTGCATACCGAAAGTCTTAAAATTAGGATTTTTCTCAGTTTATGAGTAGAAAAGTTGGAACTCCAAACTTTAGGAATCCTAAATGCCTTCTGTGAATACCGAAAGCCTTAAAATAAGGATTTTTCTCAGTTTAGTATTAGTAAAGTTAGGACTCCTAACTTTAGGACTCCTAAATGCCTTCTGTGAATACCGAAAGTCTTAAAATTAGGATTTTTCTCAGTTTAGTAGTAGTAAGGTTAGAACTCCTATTTTTAGGACTCCTAAATGCCTTCTGTGAATACCGAAAGTCTTAAAATTAGGATTTTTCTCAATTTAGTAGTAGTAAAGTTAGGACTCCTAACTTTAGGACTCCTAAATGCCTTCTGTGAATACCTAAAGTCGTAAAGTTAGGATTTTTCTCAGTTTAGTAGTAGTAAAGTTTGGACTCCTAACTTTAGGACTCCAAAATGGCTTCTGTGGATACCTAGTCGTAAGGTCAGTATTTTTCTCAGTTTAGGAGTAGTAAAGTTAGGAGTCCTAACTTTACTACTCCTAAACTGAGAAAAATCCTAATTTTAAGACTTTCGGTATTCACAGAAGGCATTTAGGAGTCCTAAAGTTAGGACTCCTAACTTCTGTGAATACCAAAATGAGTAAGTGCCTTCAGTGAATACCAAACTGGTAGTAAGTTTAGGATTTTGTCTTAAGTTAGATCTGTGAATCGGGCCCTCACTGAGGCCAATGTATGTGAGGCTGCCACCCTTCCTGTGGTGCTACAGATTACGACAGTGAAGATAAACACAGCACACATTCCAACAGTAATCTATGGAGGCACTGTGCCCTTGTGTTACCTGCTACTATTATGAGATCTATCAGTGACATAGCCAGTGTTTACAGAAACTATGAAAAGCCTCCTGCTTTTTGTTGGACGTGTACGTTTACAGGGCTTCTGAGGCATAAGCAGTCCCTTTTGCCTCCTCGCCCATTGTTCTTTTGTTGCCTGCTTCGCTGACTGTGTCCAGCTCTTCTTCAACCTAGAGCGCTGACCGACAAGAGAATTTTCAGGCACCACTAAGTTGTGGGCCGTGTGCAACCACATGATACGCACACCCCTAATGCCGGCACTGAGGGTACAGCGCCTGTTATTTGGCACATGCTGCCAGTGGGCATACTTTTCTAAGAGGGGGTAATCCTATTGGTAAAACTACAGTATTAATGCTACGGTCATCATAGTAACTCAGATTTTGCAACCCGCTGAACTGGCTGCATGCTTGGACCTTACCTTTCTCTACTCCAGTACTATTAACAAAACACAAATAAGAAAAATTAAAATAGATAAAAAATGACAAAGCAAGATACTTCCACAAAATGATGAATGCAATAAAATAAAAGACAAAAAAAAAAGAAAATAGAGCCATCAACAGGCTGGTAAATTTAAGGAAGGGGAAGCATCAGAATAGAGCATGATGGAGAGAGTAAAGTACCAGCAGGGATCTGTCTACAGGCCAAATTTACAAAGGATTTGCATCAGGTTTGTGTCATTTTTATAAGGCAGTGCCAAAGCAAAATCCTTTTCAAAATTTACAACCCAACGCAAGTTGCATTTGCACTGATTTGTACGAAAAAGTTACACAAACCAGCACAAAGACTCATGCAGAGGCACTTACACTATGGTGCCTGATTGTGCACCAGTGCTAAGGAGAGACCAGACCAGTATAGTACAATATCTCAATGGACATGTCACTTTCCTGCTCTCTCCTTTCTCCCTGTCACACAGTGAAGTGCTGAAACTTTATGTGCTGTGATGCATTGTGTGACAAATTTGTAAATCTCTTATTGATAATAAAAAAGCATGTAAAGTATTCTCGTGGGTGCCCAACACATTTATGTTTTCAAGACTAAAGGGTCTATAATGATGTAGCGTGGATCGCCACCGTCCGCATGGCGGTGGCGATCCGCCCTACACCATACCCCGCCCTCCACCCATTTCCCCCCGCCATATTAGTATGGACCCCGGTGGATGTAAAGATGGTCCACCGGTTTTCCGCCGGTCGACCAGTCGACCGGGCGGAAAAGGGGCTGGATATGGTGGCGGTGTCTGCTAGACACCGCCATCCATATTAGCATGGGCAGTGGTGCAGGGCTTTCCATGGCAGATTGCGGGCCCCCAGGGTATTGGGTGGGGGGTGCACTATACATTGTCACGTGGTGCCTGGTCGCGTGGTGCCTGCCACCTTGTGCATGACAATGCACAACGTGCATTCCCTGCATTTTGTGGCGGGCGGTGCTCACAGTGCTGGGAATGGAGGATGCCACCACCACGGTGTCAGTGGCATCCTATTTGCTGGTGCGGGACTGCCGCACCACTGGCAGCCGGTCCCTACACCGCTAGGGTGGCCGTCCTAATAGACCCGTAGGAGTGTTTTGTAGATTCTGAAAAATGTATTTAAAATTTGCAAAGGAATTAACAGTAGCTTCACACATTCATAATCAAAGCCCCTTGGTGCAGAACCTGTAATATTCTAATTACTTAGACAAAATAGTGTGCCATGAAAAACCTTGTATCTATGCCACCTTCCAGAGAGTAATATTTCTTAAACAAATGATATGATTATGCCCAGCTTTATGCCAGTGCCACATTGTATTGATGCACAAAATAAATGAATGTATAAGAGCAGTGGAAGGGGGCTTCTGGATGGCGGTCCCTTACCATGCTCAAGTCCTCTATGAACATGTTCCCATCCAGAGTTTCATCTGTTTATGGGGATAGCAAATACACATTAAAACATATTGCACCAGTACCTAGCTTACCATGAAATATTTACTATAGTGGTGCTGGAGAAGGGATTTGTTTCAATCAAAATCTCGGATCATGATCATCAGGGCTTTAACCCGCTGTTCCTCTCCCATGGATCTTTGCTATTCACTTAGGGAGGAACAAGAGCTGTACAGCACATTCATTTATTACAGTTATAACTATTTCAGTCAGTAAACTGAGTTTGATATGAGTTAATGGGTTTTATCGTTCAAATCCTTAGTAAATTATCTTTATTCAGAGTCACTAATGAATTCTTTTTAATCTCTTTAATCTCTATCATTAAATATGAACAGAAAATTGATAATAAATATCAGTCAAGCCATAAATTATAATAAAATGAATTACGTTAATTCCATAGAGAAAATATCCCTATTATAGGAAATGAGAAAGAAAATGAGTCATTCTCAAAAACCCCTGAAAGAGTTCTGATATCAATAGAAATCATAAAGCATAAAACTTCAGCATTAAAAGTCAGTTCAATAAATCAATAATCAATCAAAGCAGAACTTATCATAAAGAAAGGTTCCAGAAACTCAGTAGAGTCTCAGAGCAAAGTTAAATGGGAAGATAAATGGGGAAGTGGATGTGTTTGTCTACACTAGGAACACTCATAATTATAGACAGACAATGTATTCTGGTTCAATCTTCATGTAACTTCTTTCTTCAGATGACCAATAAACTTCTGATGCAACCATGGGAACGTGTTCACTCCCCATCTTCTCACAGGAAAACAATATTCTTCACACAGTAGTTTAAAAGATTCAACTAAGGGCCTGATTTAAATTTCGGCAGTTCACAATGGTGACCGATATCCCGTGCGCCGAACTATAAATCCATAATATCCTATGGGATTTATATTTCAGCAGACAGGATATCCATCACCATTGTGAAGGAGTAACCCGTCAGCCGAAATCTAAATCAGTTTGACAAAAATGGGGTGACCCTGTGTCCCTCAGAATCTAGGTATAAATTAAAAAAGTGGTTCTGTCGGATTTTGTCGGTTATTTCTTATCAGTGCACTTGGTGTTACATAAATTATTCTTTCCTATCACTCTGGTTTAATTTGTACATATTGTATGCACTTTGTATATATTGCACACCACTGAGCACTGAGCACACATGTCATTTGATCACCCCTTACTTACAATATTTCACTTTGTGTTGACAGCCGTGATTTTATATGTGAATATATATGAATGATTTAATTCAGATAAAACATATACAGTAGACAGCAAATTGAGTCACGTGTTTTATTATTTGCACAAAAATATTTCTATGTTTAGGCAGTTGCGATACGAATGTTAATAGGAAAGAATAATTTATGTGACACCAAGTGCGCTGATAAAAAATCTAAATCAGCTCCTATGTTTTACCATTTGTTAAATTTCCCATGATTTATTCTCCCATTCAAGGTTACATTCCCACCTGATACTTTGCTCCTAACCTTCTAACTAATAAGTTAATTCATTAGCTAACAATGGTCTTTTTGGAAGTTGAAACATCTGTATAAATGAAAAGAAAACATTTTGCACATCAACTATTCATTGGAAAAAAGTTAGTTGAAAAGGTCAAGATTAAATTTAATTGTGAATTCATAGTTCCTCGGCTCGGTTAACTTTCATATGGCAGCATCTTTGCATTTTGCTTAGTGCAATCTTTGCATGTCTTTTTTAGTTTTAAGTCACATTGGTTTTGCACATTAATGTACATTATTTCTCAATTTCTTTTAACGCTTCACCATTCCCATCTCTGATGGTTACCTAACTATCACATTTTTTTCACAATTTAATTTTTAGAGTTCACTCTCATCCTCAGTTGAGTCAGATTGCTTTCTTTTCAAAGTTCCAGATCCTTTCAATCTTTTGCATTCTTTATTTTTTAGCTTCTTCTAATTCTTATTCTTTTACAATCTGTTTCTCATTTTTTTCTTAATAAAATATTCTATATAGCATTTGTGAAATAATAATAAAGTGATTTATAATATTAATAATAATAATAATAATAAAACTAGTCATAGAGCTTGTGGCTACTTCATAATAAAATTCCCCAGTGTTGGGATAATGACTTTGGAGAGGAAAGCAGGTTACTCTCACAACTAAAGGAGATTTTAACCAGATCCAAATAGCCAGATCTTCAATGTCTTCCTGAAAAGAATTTCAGATGTGGCTAGACGGTATTCCAGCTGGAAGAGAATTCAAAATTTTTGGTGCAAGACAACTGAAGGCACTGCCTCCTGTTGTGACTCTTTTGAATTTAGGGATAAATGCCTGTTTTGCACCAGCCGATATTATGTTCCTAGTCGCAACATAGGGAGTAATCATTGACTGTAGTTACTTGGGGCCTTGAGAGGTGAAGGCCCTGTAGCAAAGACTAAGGGGTCTATTAGGATGGCGGGCGGACTCCAGTCCGCCTGCCAACCTAGTGGTGCTGGGACCGTCCTCCAGTGGTGCGGCGGTCCAGCTGTGCCAATTAGGATGTGACCCCCACCATGGCGGTCGCATCCTGTAAATGTAACATTGTGGCGGGCGGTGCTGTATTCAGCACCCGCCACAATGTTAAAAGGGCATGTTGTGCATTTGCATGCACAACGTGACAGGCACCACGTGGTGCCTGCCACTTTGTGCAAGCAAATGTCTGGGGATACCATGGGTACCCCCCAAGTGCAGCCACCCACCCCCCCATCCCCCTGGGGGCCCGCAATGGGCCCCCAAATGCATTCTCCGCGTGCGTTTCCATGGCAGAGCCACCGCATTGGAAAGGCATAAGACCGCCAACATCGTAATATGAATGGCAGTGCCTAGAAGGCACCGCCACCATATTGCAGGTCTTTTCTGTCCGGAAGGCAATCGGGCGGATTGCCTACCAGCGGAAAACTGCCAGACAGTCTTTACGTCCGCCTGGGTCCCCACCGCCATCATGGCGGGGGGAAATATTAGGCGGGCAGACGGAAATGGCGGGCAGATCGCCACCTCCATGTGGGCGGTGACGATCCACCCGCCATCCGAATAGACCCCATAGAGTCATGAAAGTAACTCTCTGATTTCTTAGTAGCCAGTGCAGTTTCCACAGAGAGGTGCTGATGGAAGCACGCTTGGGGAGTCTTAGCAGTGTCCTGGCAGCTGCATTCTGAAGTTGTTGAAGCCTATTCAGATGAGATTATGATACGCTCAAGTAGAGGACATTGCAGTAGTCCTGCCTGGATATGACCAGTACCTGGACAACGGTTTTCTGGGGGGATGCAGGTAAGAAATTAAGAACTTTCTTCAGGGATCTTAGTATCCCAAAACATTTTCCAGAGAGATCATTAAACTGGGTGTTAAAGGAGAGTTTATAGCCAAACCATATGCCCAAATTTTTACTCTTAGGCTCGGAAGGTGGTAGGGGGCGAAGGCTGTCAGACCACCATGCGATGGACCAGATATTTGTGTGCTTGCCCAGGAACAAAACCTCTGTATACCATGCATTCAGCTTCAAGTCGTTTAGATCCATCCAAGCAGCGACCTCTGACAGACAAGAGCTGAGGAAGGAGGCCATGAGTTCTCTATTCTGAGAGATGGTGATGACAAGTTGTGTATCATCAGCATATGAGATAATGGTGAAACCATATTGCTCAATGACCTTTGCCAGGGGGCATAAGTAGACATTGGAAAGAGTAGGGATAAGTGACCAGCCCTGTGGCACACCTTTCTGCAGGGAGTGCACCCTTAAGTTAAATGGGTTTGTGAGACCTGAAAAGTGAGTCCCTGTAGAAATTAGGTAAACCAGAGTAGTACCTTGCTGCCAATACTGCAGTTCCAAAGCCTCTTAATAAGGATGTTATGGTATACGGTATCAAAGGCAGTACTGAGGACCAGTATAAGACTTGCCACAGTGTTACCCTCATCCACGATCAGCCATGTAGACTCAGAGGCAAGTAGCATGGCATATTTGGTGCTATAAGAGGGGCAAAAGCCTTATTGTGTCCTGGGTAGGAGCTCACTCTCCTCCAACAAATTCAAAAGCAGTTTATTCACATACTTTTCTGCTATTTTGGAGAAGACAAGCAGTAATAAAATTGACCGGTAGCTTTCAGGTTTGTCTGGGTGAATTAATGATTCTTTAAAGAGGGGATCACCAAGGTGTGTTTCCACTGCTGCGGGATATGGCAGGAGGAAAGGGAGAGATTAATTAATTCACACACAGCCAGTTGAATTATCTTGCAACCCTGCTCCAAGATGGAAGGAGAGATTAAGACTGCTAGAGAGCCAGATTTAGGGGCCGATTCTGATTCCGGCCGCAAAACGAACCGACCAACACGGACCTGGACCGGATACCGACCGACACGGACCAGCGCAGTACGACCCGTGCAGTACGATTTAACGCGTCTGAATTACAACCGACACGTACGGAATACAAGCCGTACGACCGAGCAGTAGGGAAAATAGTGAACCGGACGGAAAACTGTCACGATTTTCACCGACCGACACAAACCCGGAATAAACCCGACCGACCTGCACCCGCGATGTCCGATCTGCGCAGTACGATGCAATGTGTGGAAACTCAGACCAACTCGCACGGAGACCAAGCCACACGACCGACACGCACAGAAAACTGGGCCCAAAAGCAATAGAGACCTTCGCGACCGACGCATATGAAACACAGAAGATAGGCAGCGTGAACGAGGCGAAGAAGCCCGCACCAGACAACATCAGGGTCCGCATCCGTCAGATGAACCTCTCCTTCATGCCTACAAAACCCAAAGGAAAAAAGACAAAAAAAGGTCAAACAAGCAATGACAAAGCCAATAAATACCAAATAAAAAAAACCTGGGACAAAGACACACCCAAAACTCCAAATATATAAAGGACTACAATCACTACCATCATCCCTTGCAAACAGGAGACACAGCCAGCAGCAAACACCATTACACAGCAACCACAGACACACTCACAACTCACCCACCACACAACTCACACACCATCAGCACCTCATCCAACATCACACACACACACAGCCAGCTAAACCAACACCAACCCACCCTCACTTGCACCCTCACACACACATCCCTCACCACCACCACCCATCACCATGCCCCCAAAGAAGAAGCCATAGTTCACAGATAGTGAGTTAGAAGTGCTGGTAGACGAGATCATCAGAGTAGAGCCACATTTGTTTGGTACATTGGTCCAAAGGACCGCCATGTCAGAGAAAACAAAGATGTGAGCGAGGATTGTGGACAAGGTGAACGCCCAAGCACCAGCAAGGCACACAAAGGACGATTTCCAGAACAGGTGGTATGACATGCGCAGGAGGGTCAAGAAACTCATCGAAAAAGATCACGCCGTGAGTCAGTGCACCGGCGGTGGCACTCCTGCCAAACCAGTCTACTTCAGGATCTGGGAGGAGAAGGTGCAGGACATCCTACCACCAGAGAGCGTCCAGGGGCTAACAGACATACCAGAGCCTGGTGAGTACACAAACAACATACACAAGATTGTGTGGCAAGGGGACAGTGAAACCATGCACCGCAAGCAAAACTACACTAACCAATAGATAATCAGCCCAAGATGTGTATGCCAGTCAGACAAACACAATACCTGCCATCTCATAGTGACTGGGAACTGTGTCATGACATGCACCAACCTACAAACAAATAGAGCAAGGCAGTGACACAATGCTAAATAGACACTGCCAGACAGTTTGCCACCACAAACAAACTACCTCACAGTGCGGCTGACTGACAGGAAGGAATTGTGGGGATGCAGGTGAAGTGAGTGTATCCAAAAGCATGATGGGGTTTGTAGTCACAGATAATGCTCCCCCTCAAAATTGGCCCATCAAGACCTCTCTGAAACATGCCCACATCACAGGGAGTGGAAATTGACTGACAAGATGGCTGACACTGGGTCCTGCTGTGGGGAGCACAAGGCCCTGCTAGGGCATGTGCGCAAATCAGAAGCAGGACACCACTGACTGACATCCTGAAAGACAACTTGCATGCCCTCCAATGGAAACACGTTTCATGGTGGGATGTCTGGCCGGGTGGGAAGGAGGACAGACAGCTCTGACCATACTTACCAGCATGTGGAGACACACACCCCCCTCAACACAAACTCCACACAAGTCATTGGGTAGAATGCATTGACCCACACCTCTGTGAAACATCATCAAAAGACACCCCGTACTGGGTGCAGCTGTGTGAAGCACAGGGGCTCCCTTTGGGCTTGTAGCCAAACAAACACCAGGATTTCACAGTCAGCCATCTTGCCATTGCTGTCACACCCCCTCGCAGGGAAGCAGAGTCAAGAGGGAGGAAGTATGGGCATGCTGGGAAGGGGGGTGTAGCCAAGAGTATGATGGGAGTCACATTCACGGACAATCTACACCCAACCACATGGCCCAGCAAGCATACACTGAACCATGCTCGCCTCACAGGGAGTGGGAAGGGACTGACAAGATGTCTGACACTGGGCTCTGTTGTGGGGCGCACAAGGCCCTGCTGGGAACTGGGCAACAACAAACACCAGGACTTCATAGTCAGCCATCTTGCCATTGCTGTCACACCCCCTCACAGGGAAGCAGAGTCAAGAGGGAGGAAGTATGGGCATGCTGGGAAGGGGGGTGTAGCCAAGAGTATGATGGGAGTTGCAGTCACAGACAATCTACACCCACCCACATGGCCCAGCAAGCATACACTGAACCATGCTCACCTCACAGGGAGTGGGAAGGGACTGACAAGATGTCTGCCACTGGGCTCTGTTGTGGGGAGCACAAGGCCCTGCTGGAAACTGGGCTACAACAAACACCAGGACTTCACAGTCAGCCATCTTGCCATTGCTGTCACACCCCCTCACAGGGAAGCAGAGTCAAGAGGGAGGAAGTATGGGCATACTGGGAAGGGGGGTGTAGCCAAGAGTATGATGGGAGTCGCAGTCACAGACAATCCACACCCACCCACATGGCCCAGCAAGTTCCAACTGAACCATACTCGCCCCACATGGAGTGGGAAGGGACTGACAGGATGTCTGACACTGGGCTCTGTTGTGGGGGGCACAAGGCCATGCTGGTACATGGGCAACAACAATATCAAACTCTGTCTATGACAAGCTGGGAAAAAGCAGTGTACATGCAGGCATCTGTTCGTACAGTAGAAAATGTCATGTTTGTGAACCATCGATGCATGTAGAAACATAACTCACATTGTTTGTCTCTTCCAAACACAGGTGGTGCTGGGGACCAAGCACCAAATGAGGAGGATTCCCGGCCCAGACTCTGGTGGACACTGAGGTCTCTGGTTTGACTCTGTCTCTGTCCTCTTCGGATGATGACGACCAACCTGGCCCCTCCGGTGTGAGTCATCATGCAGCACCAGCAGCATCAACATCAGCACCCCCTGTACCCACGCCTCCAGCATCTGGAAACCGACAGGGCACCCCCGCCAACACGGACAGACCAAGGCCACTGAACACCCACAGCACAGGGATACAGGACCCCCCATAAGCTACAGCAAATACCACCAGCAACACCACCCAAGGGGTCCCAGTGTCACCTGTGCGTCCCGCCGCTCATCCTTCCCCTGTGGATATGGGTGCTGGGAGGGGTGGGAGGCAGAGGGCGTGCCTTGCAGGGGGGTCTGGACAGCATGATAACCCCCAACTGCCAATCATCATAGATGCGTACCAGGATAGCACCGGAGGATTTAGACAGGTAGTGGGGATCCTCAAGGACATGCAACAGGAGCAGGCTGCCCACCATGCCCTCATGGAGGCAAAGTAGGAGGGCCTTACTGCAGTGCATCAGGACATACTCCAATGCCTCCGCCAGATCAACACAAACCTATCCACACCTCCCTGTGTGACCACAACATCTGTTGCAACACCATCTGCCAGCGCCACAGGGAGGGAGGAGGACTCTGGACCACAGAGGCCTGCACCGGAGGATCCCCCCCTCCCCAGAAGAAGAGGGGTCGTCTGAAGAAGGACATGTGAGAGGCAGATGTCCCAGCACATCCCCCAGGGCCTCTAAACCTGTTCTGGACAATGTTCTTTGTGCGCAACCCGTTCACCTTGTTCAATCGCACGCAACCCGCCCACATGACATGGAGGGTTCATGTTGGGCCAATGTAGCAGATGACTTTGGACTTTACTCTGGACTTTTCATCTACCAGCACTTCCAACTCTAAAGTGAACTTTGGATTCCAAAACCAATATACAGCACCCACCATCCTGTGCACTTTCCTTACACATGTTCGAAAATAAACTCACCAGTACACCATTCTTGCCTCTGTTATGATTCCAAATTGTCACGTGTAATGGAGATGTCGATCTGCCACACAACACAGTGCATGCCAAATACTGCAACAATGTGACGAACGTTAGGTGAGTCATGGTGATGTGACACATGTGAGGGAGACACACCACTATGGCGCCACAACACATACTCACCATGGCCATGTTACTCATCCCACACAATGATGTTGACTTGAAACACATAGGTATGCACAACAACAACACCTATCCACAGTCAGTGGTAACAAGTCCACAGGTGAGGTAAGCAAATGTCAGTCAGATGTGGGAAGACAGACAATGCACCTAACAAAGCATAGCACAGGTTCATTACACATCAGCAACATGTTTATTCAAAAATAGTTTCAAGGCAATTGTACGTTATGGTGGACTGTAACGCCCTGAACGTCTCAGGATCGTTTAACAGACACGATAATGAGGACGCAACCACTTGTGAAGGGTTAGTTATTTTAATGAAGGCAAAAATAATACAAAGAATAAACAAAAGTTATAGTCACTGGAATCCTCCAGGCTAAGTACGTTACCAGCCCACCGCACGGATGGTCCTAACCGTCCTCTGCATATACGCCGATCCCGGCGTATGCCAACAGAGGGCAGAAATGAAATGGCCGACAATGCCAATCGGTAGGCTGTGAGGGGCACGAAGAGTGTTGGGGAGAATCGAGGAGTCAGGGAAACACCCAGCCGGGGTCTCTACCTGAAGGGAGCAGCCGCTCAACCTCTTCCTCAGACTGCACCGGGACGCGGAGTCACCTCCTGGTGATGCGTCACCGATACCCCAATCAAAAGCAAGAAGACTGAACCGAGAGCAGCCGCTCGATCGAACCTGTGGACTTCCGAGTCTGTAACGCGGCAAACACCTCCTGGTGTGCGTTACAGCTGGCAGTCCCTGTATCTCTGGTCGGGCTGGGAGTTACGACTCCAACCAGCAAAAGCGCCACTGCGCTTTGACTCAGCCGAGTCAAAAAGCGAAGCTCAATGGTTGACCGGTAGAGCTTCTGGGTCCTTCACAGGTGACGATGGGGCAAGACACGGCCCAGGGAGTAACGACTCGACCTACCTCCGTTCTTGCCTTACTGGAGCACCACTCCGGAACACTGCTCTCCACGAAGCAGGTACGTCGGTGTAAACACAATATCCGACAGCGTTGTACCTCCCGGTTCCTCCCTTTATAGGGCGTGTTTTCCTTGAGTTATGTAACAGCTCTCCTGTTTACATAAGGGCGTGTTTTCCTTGAGTTATGTAACAGCTCTCCTGTTTACATAAGGGCGTGTTTTCCTTGAGTTATGTAACAGCTCTCCTGTTTACATAAACTCTCAACCGCTAAGCATCCTGGGAGATGTAGTCCGTGTTCGCTGGTTACCGTTTTCTTCCCCTCGCATGACAGGAATTCTTGACAGTACATCCTCCCTCTCAGCGGCTCCCCACGGGTCCAGCGCTGGCAGGAAAACGCCGATGGAACAAGGAGACCAAGCGCAGAGCATGAACCCCTTCAGCCAGTTCCCATGAGTGCTCCTCCGGGCCATAGCCTTTCCACGCAACCAGGTACCACAGCTTCCCCCTGCGCCATTTGGACGCCCGTATGCCCGACACTTCATACTCCACCTCCGACTCCACACATACCGGCCTAGGTGTCCCAGACGGCTTGGAGGGTGCAGGTTTGAGCAATGATACATGAAAGACAGGGTGTATCCGCAATGACTGGGGCAAGCACACCTTCACGTTCACGGGACCCATACACTTGGTAATTCGATAGGGGCCCATGTACTTGGGATGGAACACACTGTTCTTTCGAAACCTCATGTTTCTTGTGGATATCCAGACGTAGTCTCCAGTGCGGTACAGTGGCCCGGGCCTTCTCTTCCTGTCTGCCGCAGCCTTGTATCTTCTCTTGGCCTCTATTAGGACAGCCCTTGAGCGCATCAACGTGTCTTTTATGTGTGCCACCCTGTCCGCTGTGGCGGGAATCCTGTCCTCTCTGAACGGATGTAGAAACGGCAAGAACCTGGGATGTTGGCCATAGTTGCTATAGAACGGAGATGACTGTGTGGAGCTGTGAGTGGCGTTGTGATAGGCTATCTCTGCAACCCATAGCAAGTCGACCCATTCTTCCCTGCCCTGGTCCACAAAACATCGCAGATACTGTTTGAGCGTTTGGTTCAGGTGCTCGGTTTGGCCGTCCATTTGAGGGTGGTAGCTGGTGGACAGGGCGGTCTTAACATGCAGCGCAGTGCACCAAGTCTTCCAGAATTGCGCAGTAAACTGCGACCCCCGGTCCGACACGATCACCCCAGGTAATCCATGCAGTCGTACCACATTCTTTAGAAGTAGTGACGCCAATTCCCCGGCCGTAGGGACTCTCTTGCAGGGGATGAAGTGCCCCATTATCGTCAAGTAATCCACCACCACCAGTATTGCCGTCATCCCCTGGTCTACCGGTAGGCCCACCACGAAGTCCAGTGATATGCTATCCCATGGTCTATCCGGGGTCGGAAGTGGATGTAAGAGCCCGTGGGTTCGGCCATGGTCGGCCTTCATGGTAGCACACGTAGGACACTCCTGTCCCCACCTCCTGACATCCACTCTCATGGTTGGCCACCAGAAATGCCGTCCCATGCTAGCCACCGTTTTTTCAAAGCCCAAATGACCTGCGCATGGAGAGTCATGGCACCAGATGAATGCTTGTTTCCTTAGCCTAGGCGTGGGTATCAGTAGGCACCTGCCCTTCAGGGGTATCCCGTCCTTCAGCTGCCATTCCCTGTGACTGAGGAGCCACCTCCGCCATGCGAACGACCTGATCCCTCTCTTTATTCCCCTCAGGAAAGTATCCGGTTGGATAACCCCCAATACCATCCTCGGGGAAATGATGGAACGCTCGGTCGCAGGCAATGGTTCCTTAACTGCAGATTGACGGGACAGGGCGTCCGCCTTCCGGTTTTCCGTCCCCGGCCGATATGTGATGCGGAAGTTGAACCCCGCAAAGAAGATCATCCACCGCAGCTGCCTGGGAGAAAGGTGTCTTGTGGCCGTCATGAACTGTAGATTCCGATGGTCCGTGTACACCGATACCACATGTCTTGCCCCCATCAACCAATGCCTCCATTCGGTGAAGGCGTCCTTGATTGCGAGAAGCTCCTTCTCCGCAATATGGTAGTTGCGTTCGCCGTCGTTGAGTTTGCGGGACATGTACGCAACGGGATGAAGCACCCCTGTGTTGTGGTTGCGTTGGGACAAGATAGCCCCCAGCGCCACATCCGAAGCGTTCGCTTCCACCACGTAGGGGAGATCCGGATCGGGGTGAGCCAACACTGGCGCCTTACCAAAGGCGCTTTTCAGGGCCTCAAAGGCTGTGTTCGCTTCAGGGGACCAGACAAACTCCTTGGACTTCCTCAGTAGCTGTGTGATTGGGGCCACCAATCCTGAAAATCCATCTATAAACCGCCTGTAAAAGTTGGCGAAGCCAATGAAACTTTGGACGTCCTTCACGCTTTGGGGCACCGGCCATTCTTTCACCGCCTTGATCTTTCGTTCTGCCATCTCCTGCCCCTCTGGACTCAGCATCACTCCGAGGAATTCCACGGACGTGACGTGGAAGTCACACTTGCTGAGTTTACAAAACAGCATGTTTTCCCTCAGCTTTTGGAGCACAGCTTTGACGTGGTGTACGTGCTCCTCCACACTGGACGAGTAGATGAGGATGTCGTCGATATATACGACCACGTAGATATCCAACTCCTCTCTGAATACCTCATTCAAAAAGTACTGAAAGGCTGCCGGGGCGTTGCACAGACCGAACGGCATGACGAGGTACTCAAAAAGGCCGAACCTGGTCTTGAATGCGGTCTTCCACTCGTCTCCGTCCCTCATGCGCACCAGATGGTATGCCCCTTTCAAATCCAACTTGGTGTAGATACGAGCTTTCTTGACCTGTTCCAGAAGTACACTGATGAGAGGCAAGGGGTACCGATTTTTTATGGTTATCGCATTCAATGCCCTAAAGTCCACACAGGCTCTCAGCTCCCCATTAGCTTTCGGGATGAAGAAGAGTGGCGAGGCGGCCGGAGACTTGGACGGGCGGATGAATCCTAGCTTGAGGAGTTTATCCAGGTACCCCCGGAGATGCACGTTTTCAGGCTCCGTCAGGGCATACAGCCTGCCGCTGGGAACGCTGGCCCCTGGCACCAGGTCGATCTGGCAGTCAAACTGTCTATGTGGTGGTAGCACTTCCGCCTTCACCTCATCAAATACATCCTCAAAACTGTGATAAGCCTGGGGGAGAGCCACATCTTTTTCTGCCGCTGTAGCCACCGTCTGAGTCCCGCTCTCATCTGCGTCAAGGGTTTCCGTTCTTTTTCCACAATGCAGGATGCAATACGGTGACGTCATTTCGACACGATGTGTTGGCCAATCCACAGAGGGGTTGTGTTTCTGTAGCCACGGCAATCCCAATATGACGCCATATTGGGGCGCTCGGATGATGTTAAAATCGATTTGTTCCAAATGGTTCCTCCCATATCTCATCGGAAGGACCCCCGTGTGCTGCCCGATGGGCCCCGTCACCAATCGCCTTCCGTCTACAGCATAGACGTCTTCGGGTACAGCTTTGGGAAGAAGCACTAGCCCTAGCCCGCATGCCTCATTGTGGTCCATAAACATGCCAGTGGCCCCTGAATCCACCATGGCCACCACGGGTATCCACTGGTCATGCACTCCCACGTGCACCGTGAGAAACAGGTGTCGGTGTCCCTTAGTGACCGAGTTGGAAAGTGAAGGGATGGATGAGTGACTCCGAGATGCCCCTTCTTTGGTCTGGGAGTCCTCTAGTTTTCCGCCGGTATGTCCACCACGGCTGTTACCGACCGGTTGGCCCGATAACGTGACGTCTTCGGTTTGGCAGGGCATTCACGTACGTAGTGGCCTTTTTTGCCACAATATAGGCACAATCCTTGTTTACGGCGTGACTCTTGCTCCGTGGCTGTGAGGCTCGCTCGTATTGCGCCGATGTCCATGGGTTCTCCCTTGGATGCGGTGGAAGTTTCAGGACTTCCCACCGTCACATAGGATGGAAGGGATTTTCCTTTTCTCCCATGATCCCCCTTTCTTTCACTTAGCCTATGTTCCAGCCGTAATACCAGGTTGATAAGGCCCTCACATGTCTTGGGTTGAGGGTCAATATGAGCCACGGCGTCCTTGAGCTCATCGCACAGCCCTTGATGGAAGAGTGCCGTCTGTTTAGCAACAGGCCACTTGGTTTCCGCAACCAGCCGTCGGAACGCGTTGAGATACTGCACCAGGTCGTTGGATCCCTGTCTCAACTCAAGCATTTCACGGTCCGCCGTGTACGAGTCAGCCCTTCTGTCGAATACCTTCAGGAATTCCTCGCGAAAAGCACCCCAATCACATAAGATGGGGTCGTCCCTGCTCACCAGAGGTACGGCCCATTGTGCCGCGTTTCCAGCCAAATAGGAAATAAGGAAAGCCACACAAGCCTGACTCGTGGGGAACGCCTTTGGTTTGCACGATAAATGTAGCGCCACTTGTGTGAGGAATACCTGCACTGTGTTAGGATCCCCACTGTACCTCTCTGGTGTTGCCAAGGGGATGGCTACCGGCATTTCCACTACTACAGCAGGGGTCTGGTTCGTGAGGGAGGTGCTGGGCGAGAGCGGGTCCAATTGGATAGCATCCAGTCTGGCTTTTACATCGGCTGTTTCTTGCCTAGAGGCAGCCACTTCAGCTTGCACGGTCGCTAAAGCAGCCAGCACATCGTTAAGTGTTGCCATGTCTGTTATCGACCGGGAGACAGTTAGTGTTATGAAGGTCGGATATTTTGTAACGCCCTGAACGTCTCAGGATCGTTTAACAGACACGATAATGAGGACGCAACCACTTGTGAAGGGTTAGTTATTTTAATGAAGGCAAAAATAATACAAAGAATAAACAAAAGTTATAGTCACTGGAATCCTCCAGGCTAAGTACGTTACCAGCCCACCGCACGGATGGTCCTAACCGTCCTCTGCATATACGCCGATCCCGGCGTATGCCAACAGAGGGCAGAAATGAAATGGCCGACAATGCCAATCGGTAGGCTGTGAGGGGCACGAAGAGTGTTGGGGAGAATCGAGGAGTCAGGGAAACACCCAGCCGGGGTCTCTACCTGAAGGGAGCAGCCGCTCAACCTCTTCCTCAGACTGCACCGGGACGCGGAGTCACCTCCTGGTGATGCGTCACCGATACCCCAATCAAAAGCAAGAAGACTGAACCGAGAGCAGCCGCTCGATCGATCCTGTGGACTTCCGAGTCTGTAAAGCGGCAAACACCTCCTGGTGTGCGTTACAGCTGGCAGTCCCTGTATCTCTGGTCGGGCTGGGAGTTACGACTCCAACCAGCAAAAGCGCCACTGCGCTTTGACTCAGCCGAGTCAAAAAGCGAAGCTCAATGGTTGACCGGTAGAGCTTCCGGGTCCTTCACAGGTGACGATGGGGCAAGACACGGCCCAGGGAGTAACGACTCGACCTACCTCCGTTCTTGCCTTACTGGAGCACCACTCCGGAACACTGCTCTCCACGAAGCAGGTACGTCGGTGTAAACACAATATCCGACAGCGTTGTACCTCCCGGTTCCTCCCTTTATAGGGCGTGTTTTCCTTGAGTTATGTAACAGCTCTCCTGTTTACATAAGGGCGTGTTTTCCTTGAGTTATGTAACAGCTCTCCTGTTTACATAAACTCTCAACCGCTAAGCATCCTGGGAGATGTAGTCCGTGTTCGCTGGTTACCGTTTTCTTCCCCTCGCATGACAGGAATTCTTGACATGGACACACAGTCCAGAGTGTCTGAGAATTGTAGTCCAGGGGTGTGTGGCACATCACTTGATGTCAATTGACTACTCCCACACTGGTGTCGGATTCTGGGTGTTGGGGGTCAGTGTTGAGCATACAACAGGTAAATTACCCTGTGAAGGACAGACACAAGACACAGTCAAAAGCACAGCAGAACAGGAGAGAAATGCAGTACACATGCACAAAACATATCGCAAGAAACCTACACAAAAACAAGTTAGCAGTACTACCCTATTGTGGAGTACACACCACCTGAATGGACTCATCACTGCACGCATCCAGTCAAGTGGCACACAGACACACTCAGACAGCAACAGAGCAGCCACAACACATTCCAGGCCACCTCCATACATTGACATAACAACCCTGGAAACTTACATTCAGGTGAAGAAGTTGTTGATGAGCTGTGAGCGGACGTCACCCTCACCCTCATCATCACTGGCATCTTGGCCCAGGCCGGGATCCTCCACAGGTGCCAGAGGTTGGTCATCGTCATCCTGGCTGAGAGGCACCTTCTTCCGCACTGCCATGTTGTGTAGAATGGAGCATACAGGGATTATTTTGCACACCTTCTCAGTTTCATATGTGAGGCCCCCTCCGGTTTTGTCCAGGCAGTGAAAGCGGCTTTTCAGGAGGCCGAATGTCCGCTCAATCACCCTCCTGCTCTGACCATGTGCCTCATTGTAGCGCATCTCGGCTGGTGTCACAGGGTTCCTGAGGGGTGTCAGCAACCATGGCATGTTGGGGTATCTGGAGTCACCTACACACACAAAAATGAACAAGTAGCTGAGTTTTGTTAGAGTGCGGAATACAACATTGACAAACACACACAATAATAAACAGTCAGTACACACTGACAAGCCAGGCATGCTGAGCTGGCATCTGTGACATCAGCGTTGCAATGCGACTACTCCTCATTATGTAGGCATTGTGTGCAGAACCAGGGAACCGTGCACACACATGTGTGATACACATGTCTGCAAGACATACCACCAGAGCATTGATCGAGTGGAAATGTTTCCTGTTCCGGTATGCCTGCTCATGTGCCTGTGGTGTTATCAGGGCCACATGTGTCCCATCAATAGATCCAATGATGTTCGGCATCCTCCCCAGTGTATAAAAGGCATCCTTTATTTCAGGGAGTTCAGCTGGGCTCGGGAACTTGATGTACAGGCCTAGGAAATGTAACATCCCCTCCAAGACATCGCGTAGCACCCGACTAAACATAGTTTGCGACGTACCACCAGCAGTAGCCACAGTGTACTGGAAGGTACCAGTAGCAAAGAAGTGCAGGGCTACAATCACCTTCATCTCTGGGGTCAGTGCTGTAGGGTATGTCCGGCCAGGTAGCAGATGTGGCACCAACTGCTCCGCCAACTCCTTAATCGCGTTCCTGCATGGTTGCCACATCGACACTGGCATGGACATAGCGTATCACGTACACACCACAAGGCAAGCGTGAGTCCCACAGGTAGTGGCCACTGTTGTCCCTGCAGGCCCTACATGTATGTCTCTTAGACACACACACACCATCAAGGTTGATGCATATATCACATGGATGTGGAGACTGTCACCCATTGGGCACATTTGATCAGACACATCTGAGACACAACATGCACACAGACTGTGGGTGCACATCAGTATTTTGGCTAGCAGGTCTCACTGTGACATACATGCCATGCCATCACCCCCAGGACTCAGGGTGTATGTGACATGGCCCAAACATATTCAACATGAAACTGTGTCCGTGACTTATGCCCATTACTGTACATTTGCACATCACAGTGGTAATGTGCACCACACACAAATGATTCTGTCCCCATGTACACGTGCACAGCCTGGGAGTGGCTGCAAAAAAGTGCCACCCAACAAACCAAATGTGGCCCCCCCAAACAACCAGGGAATGCAGCCTTACATGCCATGGGACACTGTGTGTCCAATGCTGTAATGTGGTAGGTGTCCCTGGCAAGTAATTGTGTGTTGAATCCATCGAATAGTCACACCAATGAGGTCCGACGCGGGTGACAATGTGTACGCATTGGGCGGTTCATGACCGAGCCATGCGTATGCTTTGCCATTGACTGCAGAAAGGTCCGACGCGGGTGACAATGCGTACGTATTGCACGGTTCATGACCGAGCCGTGCGCACGCTTTGCCATTGACTGCAATGAGGTCCGACACGGGTGACAATGCGTATGCATTGCACGGTTCTTGACCGAGACGTGCGTACGCTTTGCCATTGACTGAAATGTGGTCTGACGCGGGTGACAATGCGTACGCATTGCACGGTTCATGACCGAGCCGTGCGTACGCTTTGCAATTGACTGCAATGAGGTCTGATGCGGGTGACAATGTGTATGCATTGCACGGTTCATGACCGAGTCATGCGTACGCTTTGCCATTGAATGCATTGAGGTCCGACGCGGGTGACTATCATGTATACGCATCGGGCAGGCATGGTCCGAGACAGGCGTACGCCTTGGCCATTGAATCGTATGGAGACGGGTGCATGTGTATTTTCAAAATATGCGTAGTACAGTCAGTTGACCAAGCCGGGTGCACCCTTTGGCTCTGGACTGTCATGGAGACGGATGCAGATTCAAAACTTGTACAAGTTGTGCGCTGGAAATTCAGTTGGATGCCTACAACAATGTTGTAATTACTAGTGTTTCATGAAGGTGAAGATTTGGACGATGCGGAAGGCGTTTATGAGTCTCACTTTTCCACGCATTGGCCAGATTCATAGAATGCAACCGTGTTGGACCTATCACTTGGGACACATGGCACAGATTCTGCCTCTGCAGCACAGATATAAGGCTGGCTGGCCCCCAGGGAACCCACTTGCCTGCACTACATGCTACTGGACCACATCCCTGCTGCCACTGCTGCTGTCTCTGCATCCTCTGGCTACTGCTATGGCACATACTCTGGAGAGGGCCCCAACCTTCACTGAGGAGGAGAACCAGGCCCTGCTGGAGGGGCTCCTTCCACAGTACAGCAAGCTGTATGGGAAACCAGGGGAGTAGGTGAGTGTGCAGTCCACTGCCTTCCTAATTGTCCATGTTGTCTGACTAGCAGTACTGGCAGTGTGTACACCAGTGGCAAGCATTCTCACTGAGTACTTTCATCACCCAAAGTGTGTAGGTACATGTAATGAACAGGTGTCCTGCTGCTAAAGTGCATTAGGCAAGCTTAAACTTCCCAGGCATTGTTAACATGTCAGACATGCAGGTGGTGTGTCCTTCCCCATGGTTGCACTACCTGTGTAACTCATTTCCCTTTGTGATGATGGCATGTATCTCCAAATGTGTGCAGCACAAATATGGGGCATGTGTGTTAATGCACTTTTAACTTTGTCATCCTCACAGGTTGATGCCCACCAGAAGCAGGAGATATGGCTGACCATCGCCCGGGCAGTTCGTTCGGTGGGGGTCTACAAGCGCTGGGTCCGCAACTGCCAGAAGAGGTGGCAGGACCTTCAGGGCTGGACCAGGAGGATCGCTAGAGTCCAGCTGAAGCTGTCACCTCCACGCAGGAGGGGCAGACACCGGACCCTGACCCCCCACATGCTCCGGATCCTGGCGGTGGTCTTCCCGGACCTGGATAGGCAGCTGAAGGCCATACAGCAGCAGGAAGGGGGTAAGTCCATGCCTAATCTGTGTACTATGTCTGACATGCTAATTGCAGTCTTTTGGCCTGGTCACGCTTCCACATTACGTAGGTCTTGTAGTCCAATACTCAGGTCCCTCAATTGTGTGATGCACACTACTCATCTGTTCCACAGGTGTGGCCCCTACAGTCTGTTGCTTGTGTCACTAGGGCACTGTGTCCCTGCAGTCAGCTATGCTTCAGCTACCGGACAGCATCTGTTCCTGTGACTCTGTTGTGTGTTTCATGGGTGGTTCAATTGTTTGCCCAATGCCTGAGATCTGACATGTGATCTGTGTGTGCCCTTGAGATGTGTTCCAATTGCTGGTCTGACTTGCCACATTTGGCTGGGGTATTCCAAACAAACCCATGCAGCAGGGGACTCCAATTTTTGGGCCTCAGGAGTATGTATATCAAGTATGTCACACTTGCTTAGCCACCTGACTACTGTCCAGGGCCAAACACTGTTTCACGTAGACCTGGGCAGTCTTGCCTCCTCAAGGGCATTTAGAAATACTCTGTACTCCCACTGCTGTGTATCAAATTACAGGTTGTGCTTAGTGACATGTGCCTTCAGGTTTCTGCCTCTGTGTCATTATTGTGTGGCTTGTTGTTACATACAACTGGGGTGTCCATGATTTTGAGGGTCAGTAGGACATCTGCGATGTGACTGTGAGAGACAAGACCTGTGTGACATATAGGTGTGTGATCATCTGACAGCGCACAATGGTGTATGCAACTGTTTTCCTTCAGGCAGCTGGATTACATGCATGGCAGACTGTGATGTGTTAATGTACAGGGAGTTGTGTTTGCAGAGACTCAAATGTCTGATTTGCCACAGAGCCTGACAGGGACAGAAGGAGAGGAGTCGGGGGGACCCAGTGGCACGGAGGGCGAGTGGAGTCACACAGAGGAGTCGTCAGCACCATCCCCCCATCTGAGGGCCACAGCAGCTCTGAGGATGACTCCCTTGGGAAGGCGGGTGTCAGCAGCCATCAAACCCCAGCTAGTGAGGCTGTCCCCGCCACCACCCCCACCACCAACATCACCACCCTCCCATCGGCTCCCATCCCAGAGGTCCCTGGAGGCTCCCGTGTTCATGAGCATGTCTCCTTTGTGCCAGGCACCGCACCCCCTGCCCCTGTGTCCCCTGCTGCCCTGAGTGAGGAGTCTGTGGACTTACTTAGACAGATCAATGTAGGGCAGACATCAATGCTGAAGGTCCTCCATGCACACACAAGTCTGTTGACGCAACTGGTGTCGTTCATGGAGGGCATTTCCTCGGGCATGTCTGCCCTACAGAGGTCCAATCAGTATGTGGCCTCCTCCCTGATGGCAGCAGTATCCCTCCTCCAACAGTCCCGCACCCCTCCTACCCCTGCACCACCCACGATTCCTAGCAGTCTACCTGTCCCAAGCACACACACACCTGCACATTCTCACAAAGCCACAGACACGGGCAGCACACAAACACCCAAACCAAGGTCGAGACGTGCACACAAGCAAGCACAGGGGACTGATACCACACTCACAGGGGATGGTTTGCAGACACACACAGTCATCCACAACCACTCCGCAGTCCTCCGAAACCTCTCCCTCCCAGCCCCCTTTCCTTGCCTCACCTGCAACCCCATCTCCACAGAAGCTCTTCCTCTGTGACCTTGGCCTCTTCCCCACCGACCCAGCAGATCCAGATTACAATGGGAAGAGGAAGTCCACACACACAGAGGGGAGTGCCCCTCACACCTGGACGCCCTCCCTCAGGCGTAGTCAGACTGTGACCCCCACCCGCAAGTCCCCCCGGAGCCGGAAGAGCAAGACCCCACTGCCACCACGCAGCTGCAAGGCGAAGTCTCTGTCCTCCATCCCCCAGGCCACCACTCCAGAGGTTCCCCCGCCACTCCCTGCCCCGGTCCCCCACCCACAGATACACCATCCTCAGAATACTGAGGCCCTACCCCCCTACCACTTGCTGCTCCACACCTGGTCAGACAGTTGGTGCCACTGATGTGGGGACCGTGTCCCCCTCTCAGTCCGACCTCACCTGCACCCCATTCCGCTCACATGGATTTAGGCACTGCAGTGGAGTCCACGACCACCCCGTCTGACTTGGGCACTGCAGTGGGGACCAATCCACTCCATCTGACCTGCCCACTGAAGTTGTGCCGGCACCCACCCCATCTGACTTGTGCCCCACAGTTGTGACTGCACCCACCACTTCAGTCAGCTCCACTGTAGTTGCAATTGTCTCTCCTACATCCACCACCTTGTCACTGCCTCCTTCTGCTGCGCCCTGATCCTGTCCCTGCGGTGCCTGGCCTGCCCCCATGTATGCCCCTCTGAGGGGATTTCCCCTGTCCTTAGCAGTGCAGGCAAGCAACGTGTGACAGTTGTCACTCTAGTTCAAAACTTGGCATTTGATAATGGACTGGCCATTGGCCTTTTGTTTGAACAGACGTTTAACTTTTAATATGCTGAATAAAGCTTTTTTCTTTATCCCTGTGAACTTTATTTAGCTGTACATTATGTTGATGATGTTTAACATGCCCTTGCACCTGTAATCTTTGGTTTCCAATGTTGAATACTGAGGTGGTGATGTGAGGTACTCCATGTGGTCCATGAGATATGTATCCTATTCTGGTCGGTATCCATGTCATCCTTTGAAGCTACCTGGGTGTGTCATGATCAACTATTTGTGGACATCTCTGAGAACATTTCATTTGCATGTTCACATCTCTGGCTTGCACCCATGCACATATGATGTGCTTCCCATTGTTCAATTTGTTTATTTCACAGCCTTTGTGCGCATCACCACTGGACCTACAGGTATGGGCATCATTGGTATAGGAGCAACTGGATCCTCTGTGCAACATGCTGTACATATGTTTTGAGTATGTGCAGATGACTTAGGGGAGACTCCCTCCCCCATGCTGTTGTGACCAGAGCCTTCATTGTGTGGTAACTGATGGCTGACTGGCCAAGTGTTCTGCTGACATGACTGAGACGTGCTGTGACTATGTTTGGCACAGCTGGGCTTCCACAGGAGTTGGGTCCCCTCAAGTAAGTGTGTTGTCCCATGACATAGCCTGGGCCCATGGTGTGTGTTGTATGAGCATGTGTGTGTGTGTCCACATCCCTTTTCATACACAGGCAGTGTTCCCTTGATATGTTCCTGTTGTTGATGCTTGCTGAGTGGTACTGTGTTCATCCCACAACTTTGTCATGGGCTACCAGATGTGTGGGTGCATGACACACTACTGTTAATTGGTGTTTCATCATTGAGATTTGTCAGTTCTGAGTGGCAATGATGTTGTCAGATGCAGATGGGACACAGTCAGGGGTCCCCAAGGCACTTGTTTGTTCACAATATCATGTAGTTGTCCCTAGGTGGTACCTTTAAGTGATTGAGACATGTGTAGGTGTGTGTGACTGCTCCCACTTGTTGGGTTCTGGGCTGCAATGTTTGCAGGTGTCAGCATGTGTGCCTTGTGGCTCTCCTTGGGTACTGCATTGCCCTGGGACTGTAGCAGGTATTCTGAAGGTTACATGAGCTTTGACGTCATGGCCATGTACCGCATACTGTGCAGTATTTCTGTCATTCACTAGGGTTGTAAAATGTCTTTGTGTGATGAGTCTGTGCACCTTATTTCCTCCCAACATTCCTGGGTTTGTCATGGGCGCATGTGCAATGTCACCTGTCCATGTGTGCTTCACAGATGCACATTATTGCAGTTCAGGGTGTGTGGTGTTGAGGGTGGACTAATGTAACTGTTTGCTAAAACAAAAATCTACCATAGAGCCATATGTAGAGCTCGTGCGGCCTACTATTCCCAGTTCAAACGCAGCCCTAATCCTGCGAAGTTGATTTTTAAAGTTCTTAAAGACCTTACCGCTAAAAGAGCTTCAGCAGCTGAGATATGCTCAGTGTCCCATTGTGATGAGCTTGCCACCTTTTTTTGGGAAAAGGTACATACTATCTATCGCTCTTTTCCTACTATCATCCCTCAGCACCCGCCGCAATGGTAAAATGCCATGTTGTGCATTTCCATGCACAACGTGCTAGGCACCGCGCGGTGCCTGCCACCTTGTGCATGGACCCCCCGCCCCCAAGGGGCCTGCAACGGGCCCCCAAAGTAAATCCCCACCAGCCTTTCCATGGTGGCATTGCTGCCATGGAAAGGTCCTGAAATCTACACAATTATAATAAAGTAATTATTAATGTGTATGTATTATTATTTAGAATTACATTTTAATTAATGAATTATTAATTGGTTAATAATTAATATTAATTAATTAATAGATAATTATATTTATTGTGTTATTTTTTTAGGAGCGGGTTGTGGGTTTATAGGGGAATAGGGTGGGAAGTAATTTAAATATAATAAAGTAATTATAAGGTGTTATCTATTATTATTAGTTAAAATTAATTTATTATTATTAATTATTATTGGTTAATAATTATTATTAATTAATTAATTGATAATTATATTAATTGTGTTTTTTTAGGAGTGGGTCGTGGGTTTATAGGGAAATAGGATGGGTAGTAATTTAATTATAAAAAGAGTAATAATAATATTTATTCATAAGTATGTATAATTAATTTATTAATAATTAACAATTAATTGGTTATTTACTTTTTATAATTATTTAATTGATAAGTATGTTTCCCTACTGTTGCACTCACTGGAGTGGGAATAGTAATTTTTACCCCTACGCTATCCAACACTTTCCCTACTGTTGCACACACTGGAGTGGGAATAGTCATTTTTGCCCCTACGCTATCCAACACTTTCCCTACTGTTGCACTCACTGGAGTGGGAATAGTAATTTTTACCCCTACGCTATCCAACACTTTCCCTACATTTTTTTTTAGGAGCGGGTTGTGGGTTTTTAGGGGAATAGGGTGGGAAGTAATTTAATTATAATAAAGTAATTTTGAATATATGTATTCATTAGTATTTATAATTAATTTATTAATAATTAATTATTAATTGGTTATTTAATTTTTATAACTATTTAATTGATAAGTATGATAATTTTAACCCTCTGCTATCCAATACTTTCCCTACTGTTGCACTCACTGGAATTGGAATAGTCAGTTTTAGTCCTATGCTATCCAACACTTTTCCTACTGTTGCACTCACTGGAGTGGGAATAGTCACTGTTACCCCTACGGTGTCCAACACTTTCACTACTGTTGCACTCACTGGAGTGGTAATAGTAATTTGTACTCCTCTGCTATACAACACTTTCCCTACTGTTGCACTCTCTGGAGTGGGAATAGTAAATTTTTACCTCTACGCTATCCAACTCTTTCCCTACTCTTGCCCTTTCTGGAGTGGGAATAGTAATTTGTGCATCTCAGCTATCCAATACTTTCTCTACTGTTGCACTCACTGGAGTGGGAATAGTATTTTTTGCCCCTCCGCTATCCAAAACTTTCCCTACTGTTGCACTTACTGGAGTGGGAATAGTAAATTTTACCCCTCCGCTATCCAACACTTTCCCTATGTTTTTTTCAGAAGCGGATTGTGGGTTTATAGAGGAATAGGGTGGGAAGCATTTAAATTATAATATAGTAATAATTCATATGTATTCATTAGTATTTCTAATTCATTTTTTAATAATTAATTATTAATTGGTTATTAAATGTTTAAATTATTTAATTGATAAGTATGTTAATTTGAACCCTCTGCTATCCAACACTTTCCCTACTGTTGCACTCACTGGAGTGGGAATAGTCATTTTTAGTCCTACGCTATCCAGCACTTTCACTACTGTTGCACTCTCTGCAGTGGGAATAGTAATTTTTAACCCTACGCTATCCAAAACTTTCCCTACTGTTGCACTCTCTGGAGTGGGAATAGTAATTTTTACCCAAACTCTATCCAACACTTTTCCTACTGTTGCACTCACTGGAGTGGGAATAGTAAATTTTACCCCTACGCTATTTCCCTACTGTTGCACTCACTGGAGTGGGAATAGTAATTTTTACTTCTCCTCTATCCAACACTTTCCCTACTGTTGTGCTCTGGAGTGGGAAAAGTAAATTTTACCTCTACGCTATCCAACTCTTTCCCTACTCTTTCACTCTCTGGAGTGGGAATAGTAATTTGTACATCTCAGCTATCCAATACATTCCCTACTGTTGCACTCACTGGAGTGGGAATAGTATTTTTTGCCCCTCCGGTATCCAAAACTTTCCCTACTGTTGCACTCACTGGAGTGGGAATAGTGTTTTTTACCCCTATGCCATCCAACACTTTCCCTTCTGTTGCACTCACTGGAGTGGGAATAGTAAATTTTACCCCTCCGCTATCCTACACTTTCCCTACGTTTTTTTTAGAGCGAATTGTGGGTTTATAGAGGAATAGGATGGGAAGTAATTTAATTATAATCAAAGTAATTATTAATATTTATTCATTAGTATTTATAATTAATTTATTATTAATTAATTATTAATTGATTATTTAATTGTTATAAATATCTAATTTTTAAGTATGTTAATTTTAATCCTCTGCTATCCAACACTTTCCCTACTGTTGCACTCACTGGAGTGGGAATAGTCATTTTTAATCATACTCTATCCATCACTTTCCCTACTGTTGCGCTCACTGGAGTCGGAATAGACATTTTTACCCTTCCGCTGTCCAAAACTTTCCCTACTGTTGCACTCTCTGGAGTGGGAATAGTAATTTTTACCCCTACGCTATCCAACTCTTTCTCTGCTGTTGTACTCTCTGGAGTAGTAATATCCACATCATTTTAGTTAATATAGTGTAAAATGTATTTTAAAAAGATTAAAAATATTCTAATATTTTAATTTGTGATATATATTTTTTATTTTTTATTTATATTAATGATGTATATATATGTATTTATAATTTTAATATGTTTTTATCAATTTATAAGATATTAAAATAATTATTTATAAATATTAAGAAGCAAGTATATATACTATATTTTATACATATATATGTTTAATTCATTTTTCCATTAGGGTGCCGATTCTGATCCGTTAAAAAAAATTACCGTACGACTCATATCCGTATTTTTTTACGTACGAATCATACAAGTCCCGTACAAACGGGGAAGTACGATTCGTATGTGAAAAATACATATGAATCACTTCGGGAAAAGTCTACGAGACGTCCCCGGACAGTTTTACATACAAATCGTAAAACTGAAGTCCGAGCGCGCAAGTACGATCTGTACCGCCCCTCCGAAAACACAAGCGCATGGAAAAGGCCCCGTATGGAGCGAACGCCGTACCACTCGTATCCGGGTAAACTTGTGTTCGGGATACGAGTTGTACAGCCCCCCCACCCCCCCATATGTCAGCACCGTACCCCCCATGTCCGCACTCTACCCCAGCCCCGTACGTGTACACACCGTACCCCACCACCGTACCCCAGCCCCGTACTGGTACACACCGTACTGGTACACACCATACCCCAGCCCCGTACTTGGACGCACCGTACCCCAGTGCCGTACCCCATGCCCCTACTTGGACGCACCGTACCCCAGCGCCCTACCCCAGGCCTGTATTTGGACGCACTGTACCCCACCGCCGTACAACATGCCCCTACTTGGACGCACTGTACCCCAGTGCCGTACCCCAGCCCTGTACATGTACGCACCGTACCCCAACACCGTACCCCAGCCCCGTACTTGGACGCACCGTACCCCAGTGCCGTACCCCATGCCCCTACTTGGATGCACCATACACCAGCGCCCTACCCCAGCCCCGTACCCCAACACCGTACCCCAGCACTGTACTTGTACGCACCGTACCCCACCACCGTACACCAGGCCCATACTTGGATGCACCACACCCCACCACCGTACCCCAGCATCGCGTATGTATGAACCGTACAACAACATTGCATATATGAGCACTGTACTATAACATCGCGTATGTACGCACCTCACATACGCTAAAACGACTTGTACAGAACCAGGACACTGTAAAACAGCACAAGGAGGGTCAATTCGCCTCGCACAACACCACATAACATGTCTACAGTACAAAAAACATCTAAAAGACTGACCTGGCACATCCAAACAGGCAAACAGAGGCCCAAACTCACAACCACCTCTTATAACACACCCACAAAAAGTTCAAACCCAGCCACACCCACAAATGGACCAATAAAAAGGGCCCACACTCACAAACCATGAGCCTTTGCAACAGACTCACTGCTGACAGACACCACACACAAACAACTGCACCCATACACCTTAACTTACACACCTTCACACAACCTCCTTCACACATACCCCCTCTACACATTCACACACACACCTACACATTCACACCCACACACCCACAACCATCCACACCCACACCCCACACCATGCCCACAGACAAGAATCCAAAGTTCACAAGGGAGGAGCTGGACATCCTTGTCAACGAAGTCATCAGAGTCGAGCCACAGCTCTTTGGAACATTGGGCAGACAGACCAGCATAGCCGAAAAATCACGCCTGTGGCAGAGGATCGTCGATCGGGTGAATGCTGTTGCGCCCATCAGAAGGACCAGGAATGAATGCCAAGCCAGGTGGTACGATCTGCGGAGGGCAGTCAAGCGCAAAATGAACGAGGACTACGCCCAGAGTAAAATCACTGGAGGCGGGCTGCCCCACAGACCGGTACATTACCATCCCTGGGAGGAGAAGGTGATGGCCCTGCTTCCGCCGGTGGGAGTACACGGAGTCGAAGAAGTTCCAGAGCCTGGTGAGTACACAAACAACTTACATAACATGGGGGTAATGGCATCCACACCCCAACTACAACAAATGCACTCACCTACCCCCAAGCCCTCACCGGACACAACCACACTCAAAAACAACGCTCATGCCACTAACATGTGTATGCCCCATTCACAAAGCAAGGCCATGCCATGTCCCAGCCTACACAAACCACAAACCCAAGACTGGATGTCTGGGATGCTGGGAGGGTGGGGATCACTAAACATATTGTACAACTCAGAAACAGACACCATTGCCCTCACCCCATATGGCCCAAGTACATACCCATGCACCATGTGCAATGCACAGAGACTGGCAAAGTACTGACAAGGTAGCTGACACTTGGCCCTGCTGTAGGCAGCACAAGGCCCTCCTGTGACAACTGCAAACTCTAACACAAACACAACAAGCTCAGACATCTAGGACAGGAACTCACACTCACTGACATGGCAGCATGCTCCATGGGGGACAGATACATCACCTGGGAGACCCACTGCCAAGTCACACTACACCCACCAGCAGGCACCGTCAATCAATCAACAATCGATCAGGGTCTTGTAAGGCGCGCTACTTACCTGTGAGGGTCTCAAGGCGCTGAGGGGGGGTTCCACTACTGCTCGAAGAGCCAGGTCTTAAGTAGTCTTCTGAAGGCAAGTAGGTCTTGGGTCAGTCGTAGGTGGGTTGGGAGGGTGTTCCAGGTCTTGGCGGCAAGGTAGGAGAAGGATCTCCCGCAGGTGGTCGTACGTTGGATGCGGGGGATAGCTGCGAGGGCGAGGCTGCCGGAGCGGAGCTGGCGGGTGGGGGTGTAGCAGCTGAGTCTGATGTTCAGGTAGGCTTGTCCGGCGTTGTGGAGTGCCTTGTTTGCGTGGGTGAGGACCTTGAAGGTGATCCTCTTGTCGATGTGGAGCCAGTGCAGGTCACTCAGGAGGGGGGTGATGTGGCTGTGGCGGGGGGCGTTGAAGATCAGTCGTGCGGAGGCATTTCGGAAGCGTTGTAGCCGCCGTTGGTGTTTGGATGGGAGTCCTGCATAGAGTGCATTGCCGTGGTCCAGTCAGCTGCTGACGAGGGCCTGTGTCACTGTTCTACTTGTTTCGGTCGGGATCCACCAGTAGATCCGGCAGAACGTCCGTAGGGTGTCGTAGCAGGAGGAGGAGACGGCGTTGACTTGCTTGGACATGGAGAGGGAGGATGCGAGGATCAATTCTAGGTTGCGTGCGTGGTGGGTGGGTGTTGGTGCTGTCCCCAGAGCGTTCGGCCACCAGGAGTCATCCCAGGCTGAGGGTGTGGGTCCCAGGATGAAGACCTCCGTCTTGTCCGAGTTCTGTTTCAGATGGCCGCTCTACATCTAGTCGACCATGGCCTTCAGCCCTTGTGGATGTTTGTTTTGGCGGTGTGAGGGTCCTTGGTGAGGGAGAGGATGAGCTGGGTGTCGTCGGCGTAGGAGATGTTTTAGAGGTTGTGCTGGCGGGCCACTTGTGTGAGGGGGGCCATGTGGATGTTGAACAGCATCGGGCTGAGGGATGATCACTCACCCCTTACACAAGCACACACCCCCGGGGCAGCCAATGGAGTTACCCACACTCACAATGGACATGTGGCACAACAAGATCAAGCCACAGCCAAAGAAGCATCCAAGCCCAAATTCAACATGTCAAACACCCTGGAGAACATTTCAATCAGTCCCCTGCAACATACCCATCCACAAGTGAACATTGATGTGAATGCTAGGCACATACAATTACCTGGAGGAACTGTGGCAACTAGAATATGTATGAAACATCAATGTTGCATTAAACAGCATTAACATTGTCTCTCTCTCACACAGGGCAACGTCATGGATCTCTCCCCAACAATGGGGGGGGAAGTACCACAGTCCTAGGCTCGGGAGGAACCTGATCCCACCGGCAGCGACACCTCACAACACTCCGCGGATGACCCCAACCCACCTGGCACCTCTGGTGTCCCAGCCCCTACAGCACCTGCTTCAGGTACATCTGTGCCAACCACCACCCCCATTCCTGCCACATCCCAGGAAACACCCAGGAGCCCTGCCCACACTGAACAACTGAGCCAGTCTGACCTGGAGGGACAAGGTTCGCCGGGCACCCAGGAGGAGGCAGACAACACCGACACAACCATCCGTCAGGGGTCCCGTAGACCCGATGTGCCCACAATGGCAGGCCAGGCTCGTGTGGGCAGGGGTGGTAGGAGTGGAGGCAGGCGGAGGCGAGAACCTGGCCAGACAGCTGAAGGGGCCGGTATGTCACACGTACGCAACATCATGGAGGCATACCGGCATGACACCAGGGCCATCAGTCAGGTAGTGTCGACCCTCACAGACATTAAGAATCAGCAGGCCGAGCAACACGCCAGTCAACAACAACACCAAGGACAGATGGAGGTAAGACTGGCTGAGCTCCTGGCGGTGCAAAGGGACATAAGCCATTCACTCCGTCGGATCGCCGACAACATGGACAACCCTCCCTGTGACACCAGGCGCAGACCAGCACCAGCCACAGGGAGGGAGGAGGAGGAGGAGGATTTGTCCGACAGAGCGTCCCAAACATCGTCAAGGCCTGCATCTGAGGGTCCCCGGAGGAAGGTGGGTCGTCCACGGAAAACACCGTGAGAGGCAGCGGACCATCCACATCTCCCAGGTCACCTGGCCTGGCACCTGGCCTTCATGCGCAACAGCAGCACATCATTCACTGACATTCTCTGCCACATGGACTTGCTGGTCACAGTCTGACCAATGATGACCAACACTGTGGTCTGGACTCTGATGACTTCAAATGCCAAGGATCCCATCTCCCCCTGTGAACTTTGGATTCTATGCACCCGGTAGAGCACCTTATTTTTCTACCAAAACACGCACTACACCGAGAATAAAACTATTTTTTTGTCATGAGATGTTGCAGTCATTTTGCATTAGTCCACAACATACGTGTGGGTAAATGTCAAACTAAGCTTGAGTGTTGAACTAACTCCAGCCATCCATGCCCTGGGATCTGAGTCCGGTACAGGACACACATGGGTCACAATGTATCATCTGATACAGCCTGGGAGCCCAATACTCACCCGTGATGGCCTCAAGCTGCTGAGGGGGGCTTGAAATACTGTGCGGACACACCAATCAGGAAGAGGATGATGAAGGCCTAGAGGTCATGTTTCATGTGGAGGTTCCCGCGGAGGGAGTCCCAGGCATGTTTGTCCAGGCTTGAGAACCATCTCCTTCATGCTGGAGTGTTGTGGATGTGAAGAATGGTGGCCAGGCCAAGTTCGGATGCATATAGTTGGGCCAATGGGGTCTTGGATGACAGAAGTACAAGGTTGATTTTGGGGTCTGGGGTTGTTGACTGCCTCCTGAGTGTGTGTGAGGAGTGTGAAGGTCATCCTGCAGCACACAGTGATCCCTTGCAGCTATCTCAGGTGGACGGTGATGTTGATGGGGTGCGGGATGTTGAAGCTGAGTTGTGCAGATGCACCCTGGATGTGGACAAGTTTCCCATGAGTTTGGATGTACCTGCTCCGTAGAGGGTGGGGCAGTAGTTGACACGGCTGGTGTCGTGGACCTGGGGGATGGTCTGTCTTTCCTTGGAGTGGATCTATCTGAGGATAAGGTGCATCATGCAGAGGGTGTTACAGCATGAGGTACAGATGCTGGTGATTTGCATGGCAAATGTGAGTGACAAATCCATGATGCACACCATCTTGTGTGCGTGGCCACTGGGTGCTTGTGTAGGGCCCCTGCGGGTGGGACACAAGGAGTTGAGCCAGCTGTAAGGGGACAATCCTCAGATGCTTACCTGTACAAGTCCAGCCTCAGGTGGCTGATGTTCAGCCATTCATCCACGGACCAAATTCCTTCTTGAATGTTGGAACTGGCAATGGCTGCGTCTTTGGTGAGGGTGAGGAGCACCTGGGTGTTTATGGCATACGACATGATGATGAGGTTGTGTGCGCATGTGATGGTGGAGAGGGGGGTCCTGGACACATTGAAGATTGACATGCTGAGAGGTGATCCCTGGGCCATGTGCCAGATGACGCCACTATACCACATGCTGAAGGCTTGAGTCCCACTCCCATGGCCTTGCTGGTGGACGGAGCCGGTGTGGAGCAGGATCTGGTTGGTGTGACAGGGCCTGGAAGGCAGGGCAGCGCTGTGTAGGCAGTTGGAGTTGCACACTCAGCATGCAAAGGTGTTGTGTGTGCGCTTAGGGTATGCCTGAGAACAGGCGGTTGAGTTTCGGATAGACATTGCTTGGAGGGTGGCTACAACATCAGACTGTAGTGTGATGTGGGTCATGCAAGGACATGAGGGTCGTGCAATGTGCACATTGCATGTGCTGACGGTCCTGCCTTTGGCACCGCGTGGCCGCAACAGTGGCACAGACAAGATGATGACAGCCAAATGAATGGGTGGAGGGAGGCAGGAAGGAGCATCTTTGAGGCGTGTGTATTGTGGAATCCCGCCACTTTGTGGGCCCTTGCTGCAGGGTCCGCAGCAGCAGGCAGCCTGTCCTGGAAACCATGCCAAAAGTAGCACACAAAGACAAGGATGTCAGAAAGGACAACTGCAACAGGCGTATGTAAAGGAAGGAGTGTCCGGTTACCCATGGAACACCCCGAGAAAATGGATGCACAATCACCAAAGATGACTGACACAGAATCAGGAAACAGAAGGCAGAGCCGCGCACAGGAGACACACCCTCAGCAGGTGTTGACGGCCCGTCGTGGGGACCAACATGCCCAAATACATACACAACCATGGACTTCATGCACAATCGAGATTCTAACCCATGAAGAACTGCATGCATGTAGCCAAACTACACATAGACTCATATGCACAATCTTTGACAACTATGCCAGAGATGCCGCATGCAAAGGGGCAAGAGACCTGCATTGACAGAGATGAGGCACCTTGGAGGGTGAGGAACCCCTTTATTACTCAGGCTCACACTAAGGGAAATGCATCAAGATGAACAGACGCACAGGTCATTGGGCTGAACATGTGGGACCTACACTGGACACCCCCTTCAGAACACAGATGTAGTAAATCAAAATGGCCTGGCACACAAGTTAAGGGGATGAGCCAAACACCCCCTTCTGCACACGGAGAGGCTGCAATTCCCCATTCAGTCTTTATGGGGATGTCCCACACCATGTCCACCCGTAGCATTCCGCATGTTTCTGATGGAAGTTATACACACATTGATGCCTTCATCAGAATCCATAAACCATTAGAGATGACTGTCACGAAGGTTGACTATCAATTCATGGGAGTCATGCTACATGTCATGTGCCCCATGGTGAGTCGACATGTATGCATGGTAACCCAACATGCACAGGAGCAGTCCCCACACATTCCAAACATGTAACACCCCCAAAATGCCTTGCTGCAATCCTCACCCAAAATGACTTTTCCCCATGTCCGTGCATGGAACGCTGATTCAGCACACGTTGCAATACTCATGAGGAATAGCAGGAGGCCAACGATGACACGACCAGACAACATGCGCAAGAACCTGTGGATGACAGACACACAAGAAGTCAGCTAAAAGATTGTTATCCGCATACATTGTCATTTACTCAAAAGGAATAATGTTGTCACCATGCGATTAGAAAAATTAGGGTCACAGCTAAAATGAGTGGAATGACATCATCACTCAAGTGACACATCAGAACACACATCTAAGTCACTTAGCATACAGTCAGCTGGACGCACACATTGCAACACATGCCACACAAGGCTCCAAGCATGCACACTCAGACCCAGTGACACCATTATGAGAAGAAGTTGCGTATGAGCTGGTTCCGGATATCCTCCTCCTCCTCCTCACTTGCCTCGTGACCAAGCCCTTCATCCTCCACAGGTGGATGTTCCTGCTCATGCTGCTCCAGGATGAGTGGCACTGCCTTCTCCACTGCCATGTTGTGCAGCATGCAGCACACGAGGAATATTTTGCAGACCTTCGCCGGTGCATATGGGAGGGACCCGCTTGTCTTGTGAAGGCACCGGAATCGGCTCTTCAGGAGGCCAAACGTCCTCTCAATCACTCGCCTGGTCTGCTCGTGTGCATTGTTGTAACGGTGATCTGCAGCTGATCTTGGGTTGCGGAGAGGCGTCATCTGCCATGGCATGTTGGGATAGCCAGAGTCCCCTACATGGAAACATCATGTAAAAAAGTGAGTCAGGAGATGCCGTAAGATACAAAGATACCGCAAAACACAGGACAAACAGAGTATACCCACCAACAAGACATGCTCATTCGTTGTGCAGCCGCAGCATCATTTGTGGCACCCTGCTAGGCCTCATGATGTAGGCATCGTGTGCTGACCCTGGAAAACGTGCACAGACATGGGAAATCAGCAGGTTAGCAAGACACACCACAAGGGCATTTATAGAGTGGTAATGTTTACGGTTGCGATAGGCTACCTCCTGTACCAGTGGTGGTACCAAAGCCACATGTGTCCAATCAATGGACCCGTTGACATGGGGCATCCCTCCCAGGGCATAGAAATCACCCTTGACACCTGTCAACTCCTCAGGAGTCGGAAAATGGATGAATTCATCCAGGTGCTCCAACATGCATGCCAAAACATCATGCAGGACACGGCTGAACATCGTCTGGGACATGCCACCAACATCAGCTATGGTGAATTGAAACGTACCGGTGGCAAAAAAATGTAGGGCGGCCATCACCTTCATCTTGGGAGTCAGCGCAATAGGATACCTGTGTCGCGGTTGGAGGTGTGGTGCCAGCCTGTTTGTCAGGTCCTCAATCAACTGTTGGGTGAATCTGTAACGGCGTATGCAGTCATGTTCCCTCATGGCACCCAAGTCTAGCATTGGTCTGGGGACAGGCGGTGCCCTGCAGAAAATTGGAATGAATAACGAAGAATGAGAACATAACAACATCAATGTCAATGAATTGAGCACATGCTCAACTGCTAATACACATCTGCTAACAGAGTCTGGTCTGTGCAATACATCCAGGACACGTATGCCAACCAGGTGATACTCCTACGAAAAGCCAGCTACACCCGTTGATTGTCAAGTCTACATGACATGCCCTGAAACGAGCTGTGGGACAGTGTCAGTGAACAGCCAGAGACATCACAAGAGTGACATACATCCACATATCAGCATTTGAAGGATGTCATCTCATACAGACAGCTGACGGCAAGCTAGACGCACAGATCACATGGAATGTCAAATGTACAGATCACACACATTGCGATGAAGGGGTACACGTGAAAACAGAAAACACAGACATTGAGACGACGCAGATATGTCCTCATGTCAAAATATCAAGTTCGATGCATACAGACACACGTTACGTTGAAATCCACATGTGGCATGGTGTGCGTAGATGTGTGCCATGCTCATCTACACACAGACACATGTTGGATGCAGCAACGGCAGATGCAGTTGACGGAACACCAACAGCAAGCTCATGGGAACACATGACACACACATGACATACTACAAAGATGTGCGTTATTTCCCTTGGGAATACCGTCCCCAACTGTGCACTCCTTTAATGTGCTTCAACTGTTTTCAATCAGTTTCAATAAAGTTTCATACAAAGTTGTTTGATGGTTTCTTCTTTTTATTTCATATTATTAATTTCTTTTCTCAATTTTGAATAGTTTTATACTATTGCATTCATAGTATAACATTAATTCTGCCCAATGCATTTCGGGCTTTGCCCTTTTTCAGGGGACTTACATTCTGAAAGTACAAGAAAGGAATAATTTGCATGATGTTTACAAGACTCAATTCACAATTGTTATCTACTCGAAATTTCAAAAAACTTTAAAGGAGTAGATGAACAGAAGCCCGTTTTAGATTTACAAACCTGACAGTGAAACATATCTTATACTGTAGTACATTTAATTAAATTAAAAAACGTAATGCTTCAAAACAGTACAAATGAAAAATGAATTATCGTCTGAAACGTGTTTATATTTAATTTAAAAAATGGGGGGGGATAACTGTTCTTTCCAACCGTTTGTTTACGGCGTGGTGCGTGATATTTATAAACAATAGTACAGGTGAGAAAGACACTTGTTCTTTAGCTGGCTGTAGGTAGCATTGATGAAAGTTGGCGCGGGAAAGTGTGAAAGTGTGACCTTACTTTAAGCGCCGGTGTGACGTCTTTTTAAAAATGAAGTACCTAAAATACGCCTGAGTGCAAAAACCTGGTATTGAATGCTATTTTGTTTTCGCTAAAAAATTGAACGATGATCAAAGCTTAACGCTCACCTTTGGACGACGATTACGTGCTGGTACCGGAAGTGATACTTCGTGTGTTTGTGCGTGTCTGACGTGAATCGCCCGTAAATACTAATTCGCGAATCAGGTGTTGCCCGACAGTAAAAAAGTACTACCTAACGTAAGTGAAGAAAACAGACTGCGGATACGAACACAAATAGAGATAAATAAATAATATAAGTGTTTTTGATTGCTGCATTTAATTTTGGCGATTCATAATATCACCAAAAAAATTGAAAAATAAGGAGTGCTGCGACTGCGATGCAGTGTGTAAAAGGACAGACTACTCTGTTTTACGTTTGTGTGTTCATAAATATCAATAAAGATTGCCTGCTCATAAGATTAAAATAGTGAATTGTGAGAGTGATGAAATGTCAAAGATAAGTGAAAGGTATGAATCTTTTGGTTGATGTATAAAAGCACGGGTCGTGAAAACGATCCATATGATCATATGGTCAAGGGGGGGCGGGAAAAAGAAACAGATAAAAGAATGTGAATTGTTCTATTCACCCTACTTTGAATTTATCTGACTGTGTTTCCTCAATACAATAGGATAATTATTAATTTCAGAACTCCGTGATTTCAGAACTAATAAGAAAAAATTGATTAAAAAATTGTTTTACACAGTACTTCTGGTGTGATCATGTTACAACATTGGCATATGTTAATAGTGGTTATCGAAAATTATAAGAAACATCCAAATTCTAAGCGTTCATTCATGCCTTTCGGTTGAAGAGTCGATAGATGATTTATCCAGAAAGTTTCCCTTCTTAGGAGGTACTACTGATTATCCCGGCTGGGTAATGTTGGCACGATTTCTAAAATGCAAAAGCGTAGTTGACTTGGATTGTGGTTGAACAAATTGAAATGTACTGCCACTGTGGATTTAGTATTGTTGAGTCGGATATTACTCTTATGTTCGATTATCCGTGTTTTGATTTTCCTTTGAGTTTTTCCCACATATGCTGTTCCACATGGGCATTTCAACATGTAAATTAAGTTGGTACTGTCACAAGTTCCTGTTACTTTGAGTTTTACAAGAGTACCCCTTCTTGGGTGACTTATTTGATTTCCTTTGATTATTGCGTTGCAGTTGCCGCAATTGTGGCACGGTAAGGTACCGCGATAAGGTTTAAGAGATGTAAATGTATCTTCTTTTTCTTTTAGTAACTCTTTGATGTTATTGGTGCGTAAATACGCAAATCTGGGGTTTAATGAAAAGATACCCTTGAAATCTTCTTCCAATGTGAGTAGTGGCCAATGTTTTAGGATGGATTTTTTGATCCTTTGACTTCTGCTGGAGTATTTTGAAACGAAAACGGACCTTTGTTCATCCCTTTTGGGTTTTGATGTGAGTAATAAATTTCTTTCCAATTTTTTAACTCTTTCCATGGCGTCTGTTAATATGGGTTCAGGATATCCTCTCTGTTCGAATTTGTTGAGGGTAATTACTTTGTGCTTGTTGTAGATGTCTTCTGTGGAAGAAATTCATTTGATTCGGAGTAACTGTGAAAATGGTATATTTTTTTTGAGTGACGGTTGATGGAAACTATGAAAGTGTAATAAATTGTTTCTGTCTGTGGGTTTGTTGTAGATACTGGTTTGTAATGTGCCGTCAACGTTGGTAACTAATACGTCCAAAAAGTATATTTGGTGATGGCTAATGTTGGATGTGAATGAAATTCTGTCATTGACTCGATTCAAATTTTGGATGACGGTGTTAAGAGTGCTCTCTGATCCTCTCCAGAGTAAAAAAATGTCATCAATGTATCTTTTATACAAGATCAAATGTTGTTGCCATTCTGGTTGTTGTAGTATATTGTCCAATTCAAATCGATACATGAAGATGTTGGCTTAGCTAGGTGCAGCACAGTTTCCCATAGATGTACCAGATGATTGTACATTAAATAAGTTGTTCCATTGAAAGTAGCTGTGGTAAAGAGTGAAATGCAATAACTCCATCAAAAACACTTTGAGATCTTCATCCTTATTACTTGACATCAGAAAACTTTCTACAGCTGTTAATCCCAAATCATGTGGTATCGAGGTGTATAACGATTTAACATCAATCGTACACATAATCATGTCTTTGGAAAAGTGAATTTTATGGTTTTCCAAGATGTTCAATAAATGTGTGGTGTCCTTTATGTATGTAGACATATTGCTTACAATTGGTTGCAAATGTCTGTCAATGAACTTTCCGATGGGTTCATGGATTGAATTAATTGTTGAGACAATTGGTCGAAATGGTGGTTGAGTTGCGTGCTTATGTATTTTGGGAATCATGTAGATGTACGGAATGGCTGGATTGTTCTTGATTAGGTATTCCTTTAATTTACTACCAATTACACCACGATTCACTGCAGAATTTATAATCGAGGTTAGAATTTTTGTAAATTCAATGGTAGGACCCGTATTGAATTTCATGTATGTTTCTATGTCGTTCACGTGTTCGTTGACGTTCATGGTGTAAAAATCAGTATCCATGATTATGAGTGCTCCACCTTTATCTGCTTGTCGTATGGTGATGTCTTTGTTAGAGGCTAGTTGTTTCAATGCTTGTTTTTCTTTTTGGGTGATGTTGGTGATTTTGGATCTGGGTTGTTTGAAAATCTGATCCATGTCCTTAAGGACAACTTTTTCGAAAGCATCGAGTACTTTGTGACTTACTGGTGGTATGTATTTACTCTTGTTCCTTAATCCCATTAGGATGTCTTGTTTGGGTTCGTCTTTTTTCTCTACAGTGTTGGAGAAAAAATGTCGGAGTCGTAAAGATCGTAGAAGTTTGAATATACAGATTTGTGTTTCCAAGATATTAGTATGGTATGTGGGGACAAACGAGGTTCCTTTCTGTAAAGTCTTTTTCTGAAATTCTGTGATGTGTTGATTGGAGATGTTCATGACTAGGGTTTCTGGCTTCTCGTATATTTGGCCACTGGGTCTGTTGTTGGTTTTCTTTTTGTGCCTGATCCTCCTGGATCTTCTTGTTGTTCTTGGCCTGGTTCTAAAAAAGAAACATTGGTCGTTGGTATTTGTGATTGTAGATTGCCAGACGTGGGAGTGTGAGAATGATCAGATCTTTCACTGGTGCCAGTAGTGGATGTTCGTTTTCTGTACTGTGATTCATCTGACGATGTTTCTTCAGAAGATCTGTCTGAGGGTGATTTCTGTTGTCGTCGTCGTGCGTATATCTCTGCCCAATTATATACTTCTCCTAATCTGTAGTCGGTTGTATCCCTTTTGAATTTTCAGATTTTTTGATCATTGATTTCTTTTGTATAATTCTCTATTGTTCGTTGATGTCTTTAAGTACCTCGTCCCACTCATCTTTGTTTAAGTTGGTAGTTAATTCATGTTCCAGTTGACAGACCTCTTTGTTCAACTCCTCAATAAGTTTGGCCAATTCTTCAATGATTAGTAGGATTAGATCTAGTGAACATTTGTTCAATATGGCATGCCATTTCTCAGTAAATCGTGTGTTGTTTTTACAGAGAGTTGATTTGAGGGAGATCCTTAATCCACGAGGAATACGTTGCACTTTGTGATATTTGATTAATGTGCTGGCATGTAAACGTTGGTTAACGATGCGTTTAGACATGTATAACAGTTGCTTGATGTTTGATTGTGTTGAGCCCGTACTAGTACTTGTACTTTCAGGTTCCTGAATGAGAGAGTAGATGCGATGTGTGTCTTCTTCTGTAAATAAGAATGTCTCTGCTCGTTGATCCGTGGTATGTGAAATGTCATCAAATTGCATGGTGATTTTTGTATGGGTGCGTGTTCTACTGTTGCTCAGAGAAGATAATGCGTGAATCCAATTGGAATGTGGAACCTTCGCACTCCTTGATGTATTTGTGTGGTCAAATTTAAATTTAATCGTGATTCATCGAGATAATGGGTGCAGAGTTGGTAACCCTTCTGAGCACAAGGTAAGTAATACTACAAAGATGTGCGTTATTTCCCTTGGGAGTAACGTCCCCAACTGTGCTCTCCTTTAATGTGCTTCAACTGTTTTCAATAAGTTTCAATAAAGTTTCATACAAATTTGTTCGATGGTTTCTTCTTTTTATTTCATATTATTAATTTCTTTTCTCAATTTTTGAATAGTTTTATACTATTGCATTCATAGTATAACATTAATTCTGCCCAATGCATTTCGGGCTTTGCCCTTCTTCAGGGGACTTACATTCTGAAAGTACAAGAAAGGTATAATTTGCATGATGTTTACAAGACTCAATTCACAATTGTTATCTACTCGAAATTTAAAAAAACTTTAAAGAAGCAGATGAACGGAAGCCCGTTTTAGATTTACAAACCTGACAGTGAAACATATCTTATACTGTAGTACATTTAATTAAATTAAAAAACGTAATGCTTCAAAACAGTACAAATGAAAAATGAATTATCATCTGAAACGTGTTTATATTTAATTTAAAAAATGGAGGGGGATAACTGTTCTTTCCAACCGTTTGTTTACGGCGTGGTGCGTGATATTTATAAACAATAGTACAGGTGAGAAAGACACTTGTGCTTTAGCTGGCTGTAGGTAGCATTGATGAAAGTTGGCACGGGAAAGTGTGAAAGTCTGACCTTACTTTAAGCGCCGGTATCACGTCTTTTTTAAAAAGAAGTACCTAAAAGACGCCTGAGTGCAAAAACCTGGTATTGAATGCTATTTTGATTTCGCAAAAAAATTGAACGGACGATCAAAGTTTAGCGCTCACCTTCGGACGACGATTACGTGCTGTTACTGGAAGTGATACTTCGTGTGTTTGTGCGTGTCTGACGTGAATCGGCCGTAAATACTACTTTGCGAATCAGGTGTTGCCCGACAGTAAAAAAGTACTACCTAACGTACGTGAAGAAAACAGACTGCGGATACGAACGCAAATAGAGATAAATAAATAGGACAGCAATGACAATGACTTGATGTACATCCTTGTGCGAGTCTGAGACCTCCATTCCTTTCGTGTGTGCATCCTATCAACAGTGTAAGCATGTGAAACGCACTGTACACACGCTCTGAGGGCCATGTACGGTCCGTATAACTAGAGTTGTGTGGCCATAGGAGTACGCATGGTCCGGACCGTACAAGTACGGTCCGTATCACTATAGTAGTGGTGCCATAGGAGCATGCGTGGTACGGACCGTACACATGTACGTGTACTACCAGTGCCTACACGTAGGTGTACGCACTGGTAGTACACGTACCCGTACGTGTACTACCAGTGCCTACACGTACGTGTACGCACTGGTAGTACACGTACGTCTACTATCAGTGCCTCCACGTATGTGTACTACCAGTGCCTACACGTACGTGTAGGCACTGGTAGTACACGTACGGGTAAGCGTACTACTAGTGCCTACACGTACGTGTAGGCACTGGTAGTACACGTACGGGTAAGCGTACTACTAGTGCCTACACGTACGTGTAGGCACTGGTAGTACACGTACGTGTAGGCACTGGTAGTACATGTACGTGTAGGCACAGGTAGTACACGTACCCGTATGTGTACTACCAGTGCCTACACGTATGTGTACTACCAGTGCCTACACGTACGTGTAGGCACTGGTAGTACACGTATGTGTAGGCACTGGTAGTACACGTACGTGTACGCACTGGTAGTACACGTACGTGTAGGCACTGGTAGTACACGTACGTGTAGGCACTGATAGTACACATACGTGTAGGTACAGGTAGTACACATACCCGTACATGTACTACCAGTGCCTACACGTACTTGTACTACCAGTGCCTACACATATGTGTAGGCACTGGTAGTACACGTACGTGTACGCACTGGTAGTACACGTACATGTAGGCACTGGTAGTGCACGTACGTGTAGGCACAGGTAGTACACGTACCCGTACGTGTACTACCAGTGCCTACACATACATGTACTACCAGTGCCTACATGTACGTGTAGGCACTGGTAGTACACGTACGTGTAGGCACAGGTAGTACACGTACCCGTATGAGTACCACCAGTGCCTACACGTACGTGTAGGCACTGGTAGTACACGTACCCGTACGTGTACTACCAGTGCCTACACGTACGTGTCACACGCACTATGCAACTGGTGCCGTAGGGCACGTGTCAAACGCACCGTACCTCTGTGTGGATTTGAAAATTACATAGGGGACACATACGGGACAAGTATTAGGCACTGAATGCATGCTGCTTGTCATGGATACAGAGTTTTCCCTTCAAATGTTTCCATCAGGTGGCCTGGAAAAGTCAGTTGGCCACAAAATACAATGTTGCAAAGTGGTTGTTGACTTGACATGATGCTCAAAATTTGAACGATGCAAATGCTGTCACTGGTGTATGTGGAAAGGGATTGGAGTAAACATAAGATGCAAATGAATCTGACCAATCACTATGTACTCCTCCAAATGAATGCCCCTCAGCAAGACAGATATAAGTCAGCCAGAACCCATGAGAGGGCACTTGCCTGCACAACTTTCCTGGCAACAACACTGCTGCTGTCTGTGCTTCCTCTGGCACCATGTCAAGGTCTGTGGAGAGGGCTCAGCCATTCACCCAGGAGGAGAATGAGGTATTGCTGGATGTCATCCTCCCACAGTACACCAGCCTGTATGGGAGACCAGGGGAGCAGGTGAGTGCTGACTCCACTAGCTTTGACTGTGCACCTTTTTTGTGACTGTCACTCCTGGCATTGTGCCCAGGTGTGACAGACATGCAATGTTGTTTAGAGTGGGTCCCAGGGGGGGAATGGTTTATGTCTCCCATGCAGAGCATGATGTAATGCATGTGTGCACTCCTCACTTGCATTGTGCTTACTGTGACATTCACTGCATAGTGCATGACACATTCAGCCTGGCTAATCCTTTGCGGCATTTTATGTCTATAGTCCTGAGGTGATTCAGTGGTCCCGCCGGTGTGACAGGTGACTGTACCCACAGATGTGTGTGAGTTGAGTGGAGCTGTGGTGAGAGTGTCCAAGTGATGTGTACGCCCCCTGGACATTGAGGTGTGTGAATGTTCCTCGTCATGTGGGTGAGTGTCTATGTGAAGTGTTGCACCACAGCTGCATGGAGGAGGCAACAGGTCTACCCATCTGATGTGAGAAGTAAGCTGTGCTGTGTGTCTGACTTGCTGAGCTAGCCCCACACCTGTGACACCCCACAGGCAAGTGGCACATATGCAGAGTGAGGTTTGTATCCACTGTTGCCAATGGCATGTGTATGATCTGTGCCTGTGTGTGTCTGTGTACTCTGCTGAGGTTGTGTCAGTGGCCTGGGGCATGTAACTGCTTGGAGGTGCTGTCCATCAGCCTGGTGTTGCTTGTGATGCACAGTGTGTGCCATGTTAATGGAGTGTGTCGCACCCCTCATGCCACCTGTGTACTTTATATGCCATGTAGTGCATTGGGGCTTCCACAGAGGCCAATGTCCATATGAAAAAGATGCTATTCCTTGGCAGCATCCTATGCCCTGTTCAACATATCAAAGATGTTCAAATGTGTGTCTCTCTGACATGGAGCAGGTGTAGTGATGTTGTCTCACTTTGTCATCCTCACAGGTAACTGCCTACACCAAGGGGGAGATCTGGAAGCGGGCCGACAGGGCCGTGAGATCGGTGGAGGGTCGCAGTTGGCGCCTAGCCCAAGTAAGAAAACGGTGGCAGGACATCCGGTGCTGGACCCGGAGGATCGCCCGGGTCCAGCTGAAGGACTCACCTCCACGCCCCCATGGCGGGCGCCGATGCCTGACCCATCAGATGAGGCGTGTCCTGGCGGTGGTCTTCCCTGACATGGATAGGCGGTTACAGGAGCTAAAGCAGCAAGGAGGGGGTAGGCACATGTGTGTTTGTTGTGTGTCACCAGCTTTTGGAAGTGCTCAGTCGCCTGGATACACTGCCAGGGTTTATATGTGCAGGGCATATCCTGTTCCCCCAAGTCAACCGGTGCTGTTCTTCCTCCCTTCCCCTCCTTGACATGTGTTCCCTGGTCTGTGTGTAATCACTATTGCACATGGTCATCTAGGCTGCCAGTTAATCCAAGTGCACATTGCTTTCTGCATCATGTGTGGGGGTGGTCTGTGACATGTGTTGGTACCTTGCCTGTGCCCTGTCCTGTTCAGTCATTTGGGGGTCCATATTTGTTGGCACTGATGCTGAGTCTCAACATGGGAGTGTGAGGTTTCAAATGAACAGACTTGCAGCATGCATGACCGATGTTGGGGCCTCTGACATGATGTGCATGAGTGGGAGATATGCATAATGCCAGGACGGTTGCTCATGTTACAGTCAGATCATTCCAGAACCATGGAGCAGTGTGCCCACTACAGTCCCCTGAGACACCATTGCCTCGGAATCATGTGTGTCATCCAACACTGTGCCCATTCTCTGTGTGTTCAGCATAGGTTGGCCTCTGTGGCATTGTTCCCTGGCTTGTATTTATCTAAAGTGTGCTACATGTGTCCACTGGACAGGGTGACCCCATTTGGCTTCTGCATCCTCACATCCTCACACTGGGCAGTGCCTGTGTGTCTATTTACAACTGTCTGTTGATGGTTGTTTGTCACAAATATGTGTTGGCAGCCTCACGAGGTGATGTGGAGTACATTTTGGAATTCTTGATGCACATTTTAGTAAACCCAGATTAAGAGGTGTAACTTCTTGATCTGTCTCAATCACATTGTCTCAGGTATGAGGGGTATGTGTGGGTGAGGCCTACATGTCCAAACCTTATGTCTCCTTGCCAGGTCTGACCTGTGTGTGATAATTGTCTGGACAGACACTCAACATGCAGTGACCCAGTCATGTTGTGCAGGGTTTAATGTTTGTGCTTTGCAGCATGTGTCACAAGTTTAAATACATGATTCCTGCTCATCCATTTTTGGCACCAGTGTGTGGTCCAGATGCTACGTACTTTGGTTTTTGTGTGCTGACATCTGTGTGGACATTCTTGCTTGCCATGAGGGTGTCTCCTCACTGCAGGTGTGCCTTATTGCAGGCCCATTAGCATATGCATTGTCCTGTGTTTGGACATGTGTGCCACTCCACATGACAGGCAGTGGGTCAGATGTGTTGCCAACTGTGTCATCATGGTATGGATGGCCATGTGACAGGTGGCATGATTCAAGTTGTTAGTCAAGAAGTCTTGTACATTAGCACTCACTACACTTGTCAACATGTCTTCATGTTTTCAATGCTTGACTTTTATGTTTTGTTGTGAAGGACAATAATGTGCCTGCATGACAGATGTCTCCCAAGGAAGTGCACATGAAACCACCTTCACACTTTCAGGGGACACACTAGCACATTTTAAAGAAAGGCACAGTTCGACTAAGACTGTTTTTCAGATTATACATATCCATGTTCCCACAGTGTGGTGGCATTTGGGTAAGTCCTTGGTTGTTGCTGATACCAACTTACGAGTGTCAAGTCATCCAGACCGCCATGGTGCCATGTATATGTACTTACTGAAACCCCATTTCTTTCTAACAGTGGCTTCTTTGAATAAGGCTGGCAGCTCATACAATGACTGTGTAAATGTAGTTTGGTGTGCACCTCCTTGTGTGACTTCTTTTATACAGGCACATGTGTGTTCTGTTCACAAAGTGGCACATTCACACATTCTAAACATGTAGATTGTGTAAAGTGGTGTGATTCCCAAGGGATCACAATGTATTTCGTTTGGGTTTCCAAATTACTTACAGGTCTCTGAGTGTGGGGACACCTTCAGCATTGAGGTCTGTTATTTAGCCTTGGGTGCACCAATACTGTTTCGTTCACTGTAAACAAGAGGTGGCATGCCTTCATAGTATTGCTGTACTCAGCTGTTCCCACACACTAGCTTCTCAGTATATTTCGATATCAAGTTATTTGCTGTTGTGTCCTATTTTTCCTTGTTTCCAAGTGGCATGGTGGGTCAACCAACTGTGGAGTGCAGGGCTTACATGTGTGCGGAGTAATCTAGATGTTACTCATGATGCCTTGCCTGATATGCACTGTGACCTATCTTGTTTTGACTCATGTGTCAGATTTATACAGGTGACTGATTATTTTCTGTATCTTCACCTTGCCCACAGCATCATTGGAGGACACCGAGGGAGACACCTGCATGGACCTGGAGGAGGGATCCAGCACCGGTGCCACCACTGCTGGCGAGTCTGCGGGAGCAAGTGGCACGGAGGGCGAGGGGGGTCAGGCGGAAGACCTGTCTGGTGGCGACACCGACTACAACGCTGACGGGTCTGAGGCAGAACTCCTCGAGTGGGCGCAGGCTGCTACAACACCTGGCAGCAGCACAACATCTGTCCCCACCTCCTCCATTTCCATCATCGCCCTCCCAGTTGCTCCGGTCCCTTCTGTCCGTGCAGGGCACCACCATGTCTCCTTTGTGCCAGGCACCGCACCCCCTGCCCCTGTCACCCCTGCTGCCCTCACTGCAGAGTCTGTGGACATTCAGCGGCAGTTGCAGGTTGGCCAGACAACGATGCTGAATGTCCTCCATGGCCACACCAGACTGCTGACACAGATGGTGTCATTCATGGAGGGCATGTCAGCAGCGATGTCTGACCAACGGGTGTTGCTGAGGACCATGGACTCTTCACTGACGGCAGCAGTGAGTCTCCTGCAGCGCTTCGTCCCCCCCTACCCCAGCCCCATCCACACTCTTCATCCCCCCCTACCCCAGCCCCATCCACACTTCCCACTCCCATGCCTGTCCCATGCACACCCAGACATTCCCAAGCACGCACCCCACCAGACACAGGCAGCACACCAACACGTAAAGGCAAGCACACACCTCCTGGCACGCACACTCAGGGGGATAAAGGCACACCCACTGGTTCTGGGGCACACAGGCATACACGCAGCCACAGTCTGAGTCCGCATGCCTCACTGCCCAGTCCCTCCAAAGGCACTCCCCTTGGCTCCCCTGCCACACAGTCAGACAAGGAGAGCTACATGTCTGTGCTGGGCCTCAGCCCCACTGGGTCACCAGCCCGCAAATGGGCAAGGCACACCCCGGGTAGGGGAGTTAAGTCCCCCCCCATGTCCACCCCCTCCCCCAGTAGTGCTGCACCCCATCCCTCCGACCCCCCCCCTTTGTGCCTGTGGTTTCTTCCAGTGCAGGGGATACTCTGGACGCTCTGGCAGAAGTGTGCAGCGCCGAGCTCACCTCCACCATTGGCGCTGCCCCACCCCCTGTGGTGGAGGCGTCCGTCCCTGCACCCACCACACCTACCCTGCGGTGCCTGGTCCTTCCCCACATGATGCCCCCCCCTGTCGTCGAACCTGAGGGTTCAAATGTGCAGGCAAGCTAGGGGAGACGCGTGCCCATGTGTCCCCCCAAGGACTTCTATTCTGGACTGGCCATTGGCCTTTGTATATAGTGTTATTGAAAAAAATAATATTTAATGCTGATTAAAGCATTTTCTTTTTACTTTGAACACTATTGCATTTCAGGTATTGATGTTGGTGCTGATGCTCCAGGAGTTGGGGTTGTGGTAATGTGTTATGTTTCTGGCAAAGCTTCGAGTCTGATGGTCATGAGTTGGACCATGGGATCTGCGTGCCATCACAAGATCTCTGCAAAGGTTCTTTGGTCGTGTGTGTTATTTGTTCTTTGAGACATTGTGCCAAGGAGTGTCCCTTCCTCCGTGGCACCTGACATCTTCCCTGCAGAGAGTTGCACAATTGTTGTGCTGACCTGTGTATACATTCCCTTTGTTGGTGACGGATCCCTTCAACTATGGCCATGCCTGCTCAGCAATGTCTCCGGCTGCATCGTCAGTGCCATCCTTGCTAGTCACTGTACTTGTGTATTGAGTATGTTGCCATGCCTTCATGGAGAAATTCTCCCTTTTCCGCACTATGCATGTGTGTAATCTCAGCCTAGAGCACATATGGTACTTGTTCTGCAGGGTATTTGGGCACCTGACTCACAATTGTGAGCATTGTATCTGTGGGAACTCCACCCTATTCCTCCCATGAGAAACAACATCTTGGTGGCTGTCCCAGCACCTGTGCATTCCTATCAGTCCTGGGATGTGCGTGACAGTGTGTGTTCCCTTTGGCTCTCTTAGTTTAGTAGGCATTGACATGACTATACAGTCTTGTGGCATGATCTCTGTGTGTGTATAGTGCTGCATCCGCCAGGGGTGGGTATGCATGTGTCATTCGTCCTCACACCCACATGTGGTGTGTCAACCAGTGGAGGAAAGACATCCATCCTCATGGGAGTGGGACACTGCTGTCAGTGATGTGTTGTTATGGCACTATCAACATCGTCGAAAATTAGGGATGCGTACATACACCCATGGAGTTGTGGTCATCTGATAATGATGTACACACCCCCATGTCTCTGTCCACTGCTGGGAGTGATAGGCACCCACCCCCATGCCTCTGTTCACTGCTGGGAGTGATAGGCACCCACCCCCATGTCTCTGTCCACTGCTGGGAGTGATATGCACCCACCCCATGTCTCTGTCCACTGCTGGGAATCCTAGGCAGCCACCCACCCACCCGCACCCTTGGTGCAGTACTCTGCTGTCCTGGGCATACACACACCCCAATATACTGGTTATATGCTGCACCAGGCCCTAAGCCAACATTTGTGGTGTGTGTACACCTTGTATCACAAATGTACTGGTGCCCTAGGGGTACGGGTGATGCGGTCCGTACCCCCGCATTCATGGGTTGGGTACGGTCCGTACCACGCATACCACTACGTCACCACTACAATGGTGGTACGAACCGTACCCACGCTCTGAGGGCGTGGGTACGGTCCGTACCACCATTGCAGTGGTGATTTAGGGGTACGCGTGGTACAGACTGTACCCACGCCGTGGGTACGGTCCGTACCACACGTACCCCTACATCACCACTACAATGGTGGTACGGACTGTACACACGCCCTCAGAGCGTGGGTACGGTCTGTACCACCATTGTAGTGGTGATGTAGGGGTACGCGTGGTACGGACCGTACCCACGCTCTGAGGGCGTGGGTACGGTCCGTACCACCATTGTAGTGGTGATGTAGGGGTACGCATGGTATGGACCGTACCCACGCTCTGAGGGCGTGGGTACGGTCCGTACCACCATTGTAGTGGTGATGTAGGGATACGCGTGGTACGAACCGTACACACGCTCTGTGGGCATGGGTACGGTCCGTACCACCATTGTAGTGGTGATGTAGGGGTACGCGTGTCAGTCCGTACCACACGTACCCCTACATCACCACTACAATGGTGGTACGGACCGTACCCACGCTCTGAGGGCGTGGGTATGGTCCATACCACATGTACCCCTACATCACCACTACAATGGTGGTACGGACCGTACCCATGCTCTGAGGGCGTGGGTACGGTCCATACCACACGTACCCCTACATCACCACTACAATGGTGGAACGGACCGTACCCACGTCCTCAGAGCGTGGGTACGGTCCGTCCCACCATTGTAGTGGTGACGGGTACGCGTACACGTCCACTTCCGTTGTTGCGGTACGCAGGGATTGGTGGGCACGCCCCGAAGTGACCAGACCCTGGAGGTAATGTATGTACAGAATATATTTATTTTAAATTGGGTAGGGGTTATGTTTCCTGCCCCTCGCCCCCCCTTTGCCCCTGGGTGTTGTTCTGACCTTCTGCGGCGTGCGCGGCGGTTTCGGTGCACCAGATCGTAGGCTAGGAGGGCCGGATTGACACGTAGGATGGGGTCCATGGCTGTCCGTCGCGTACCGGTGCTCCTTCTTCGCGTCGTCCTCAATTTCCCGGGAGTTTTTGGCTGCCGTAAGAAAATGAGCCGTGCGAAGTGACGTAGGCACGAATCGTACTTGCTGGTCTGTAAAACGCAGCCTGACTTCGTCCGGACGTCATGTATGCGATGTCCCAGATCGGAATTGTGGGTATTTTTTAGCCGCACGTCGTTTTTTACGAATCGTACGGAAATGGTATTTCTGTACGAATCGTACTTGCTGGTTTGTAAGGTGGATTTCCCGGGTACGAGTCGTACGGAGAATAAGCTCCGTACGACCCTTCGTACCCGGGTTTTACAGGATTGGAATCGGCACCTAGATGTATTTCTTATCTTTTTAAACAATTGTAATAATTTTAACTATGTTTTTTAATTATATATATGATTTACTTTATTTTACATTATTTTTTAAACATAAAAAAACAATATTTTTTTTCTCAATATTTTTGTACTTACCATTATGTAGATAGGACTTTGATATTCTGGACATCGATATTTTTGCGTCAATATTTTTGTACCTTGATATTCCGACTGTCGATATTCTGTCAGTGATCCCTGAGCAGCTGTCTTGTTACCTGACTTCATCCACACTGTGACCCAAATCCGTCGGTGATTTTCGAGTGTTTAATTTGTCCTCACAGGGGTCAGTTTGGACAATTTACAGGCCAATATGGGGGCAGGGCCAAGATTCCCTGCCATCTTATATTGAAGAATCTTGATGGGAGTGGCTAGATGGCCTGACCAGACCTGTGGGATAGGAGGCTGAGTTTCAATGTGTAACATGTTGGTGAACAAAGGGTTGAGAATGTACCTCAATCTGTGTGTGGCAGTGTGCACCAGTTGGAGAAGTTCTCTAGATCATCAAATGCGGCTTTAACTGCTGGACAAATAAGTGAATGCTAATATCGACTAATACCAGCAGTTTGGAATACCACATAGCTAAATGGGAAAAAGTGTCTGCTAATGCAGTGGAGAAGTTTGACACAAGGCATGGGTGATGATAAATAAGAGTGCCTAACATCGTAAAGTTTTTGGAAAGAGCAAGAGAAAAAAAGGAAGTTTTGCACCCCTCAGCTGAGAGTTCAGTGAGGGAGCAATGGAAGGCATGTTTAAAGATTATGGCTATCACCCATGCCTGTCTGTCTTACCTGACAGGCTGACAAGGGTATACCTTTGTGACATGGCTTGCAATACGTATGAAGAAGAATCTTCATTAGGCCAGGTCTCAGTCAGAAATACAGCATCTGGCATGTATTACTGTAGAACGTTGTTCATTTCTACTTTCTGCTTTACAGTGATTTTCAATTAAGGAATAGCTGTTAAAAAAGAGGATGTGACATAGGGTTTGTGTCATAGGGTAGATGCCAGTGGGATAGGGATTGGGAGATAGAAACTGCAGTAGCTACATTTAATAGTCATGTTGTCACCGTAGATAAGGGGTATACAGCAGGCTGTTGGCAAACAAGGGCAGAGGCCCTGTAGATCATGCCTGGTGCATGAGGTGGGAACTAACCTAAAAAGACCAGGGGTCCTGGCCCCTGGTGCTTTCTGGGTACGGACTTATGTAGACGGGCTTACCCCTGGCATGCCTTTGGTGTGCCTGCAGCACGGCCACACAGCCCTCGCTTATGTAGCCCATTCTTCTGGAGACTAGACCACTAACCCAAGATAGCAGCTTGAACCACTACCTTGTCGCATGGATTGAACACACCACTGCTGACAGGTAACCTTGCATTACAATATCATCTGAAACATTTTAAAAGCCCCCAGTAACTTAAAACATGTAAAATTGTCCCAAAAGAAATGTAAAAATTAAATATGTCAAAAAAAGAATAAGTCAGGATTCGGAGATACGCTAAAACAACCTCTCAAAGTTCAAAATGCTTAAAAGCAAGTAGCAGCTATATAGAGTATTGAAGATAGCAGCAAAGTTGGTTCAGTACAATAATAAAGTGCTAGGTGCAACACATTTTTACCAACTGACAGCAATCCCCAAAAAGTAAATATGGTCAAGAAGCAAAACCCTACTATTAATACTGGCGCAAATATAGCTCTGAGAACTCCTACTTCAGTGACAGCAAACCAATTGCCGATAGCAGAAACTCCTTTCCATATATTTTCTAAAACCCCAGCTGTCTCTAAAGATTCAAATTCAGGTTTCTCATCAGAAATGTTCTACGTGAGTTCTAGAATATTATTTATTGGTATATATGAGCAGAAATGCTGAACTTTCAACATCTTGCAGACTCAGCCTTTTTCTGAGAGTAAAATGTCTTGTGTTAAGCAGTTTTCATAAAACTATTGATATAATAGCCACCAATTCTGTATTTACAACCAGTTAGGCTCCAGAAGTACTGGTTGGTGGTAAGATTGGTCCAAAAATGTCTCCAACTAATTATGATTCATGACTTATAATTAGTGTATGTTTTTGTGGTGATGTTATTCTTAAAGCTTCCATACTATTTACATCATATATCTTAAGAAATAGGTAAACTAAGGGGCCGATTCCGATTCTGGCCGCAAAACGAACCGACCGACACGGACCCGGACCGAACACCAAGCGATATGGACCAGCGCCGTACGACCTGTGCAGTACGATGCAACGCGTGTGAATTACAACCGACACGTACGGAATACAAGCCGTACGACCGAGCCGTAGGGAAAATAGTGATCCGGCTGAAAAACCGACGCAAATATCACCGACCAACACGAATCCGGAATGAAGCCGACCGACCCGTACCCGCGATGTACGATTTGCGCAGTACGATGCAATGCGTGTAAAACCAGACCGACTCGCACAGAGAACAAGCCGCACGACCGACACACACAGACAACCCGGCACACAAGCAATAGAGACCGCCGCGAACGACGCGTACCAAACACAGAAGATAGGCAGCGTGAAAGAGGCGGAGAAGCCCGCACGAGACAACAGCAGCGTCCGTTTCCGTCACATGAACGTCTCCTTCATGCCTACAAAACACAAAGTTAAAAAGACAATAAAAGGACCAAACAAGTAATGACAAAGCCAATAAACACCAAAAAAAACATGGGACAAAGACACACCCACCACTCCAACTATATAAAGGACTACAATCACTACCATCATCCCTTGCAAACAGGAGACACAGCCAGCAGCAAACACCAGTACACAGCAACCACAGACACACTCACAACTCACCCATCACACAACTCACACACTATCAGCAACTCATACAAAAGCACACACACATACACCCATCAAAACCAACACCAACCCATCATCACTTGCACCCTCACACACACATCCCTCACCACCACCACCCATCACCATGCCTCCAAAGAAGAATCCAAAGTTCAGAGATAGTGAGTCAGAAGTGCTGGTAGACGAAATCATCAGAGTAGAGCCACATTTGTTTGGTACATTGGTCCAAAGGACCCCCATCTCACAGAAAACCAAGATGTGGGTGAGGATTGTGGACAAGGTGAACGCCCAAGCACCAGCAAGGCGCACAAAGGACGATATCCAGAAGAGGTGGTATGACGTGCGCAGGAGGGTCAAGAAACTCATCAAAAAAGATCACACCCTGAGTCAGTGCACCGGCGGTGGCCCTCCTGCCAAACCAGTCTACTTCAGGACCTGGGAGGAGAAGGTGCGGGACATCCTACCACCAGAGAGCATCCATGGCCTAACAGACATCCCAGAGCCTGGTGAGTACACAAACAACATACCCAAGATTGTGTGGCAAGGGGACAGTAGAACCATGCACCGCAAGCAAAGCTACACTAACCAATAGATAATCAGCCCAAGATGTGTATGCCAGTCAGACAAACACAATACCTGCCATCTCATAGTGTCTGGGAACTGTGTCATGACATGCACCAACCCACAAACAAATAGAGCAAGCCAGTGGCACTAAGCCAAATAGACCCTGCCAGACATTTTGGCACCACAAACACATCACCTCACAGTGCAGCTGACTGTCAGAAAGGAAACGTGGGGATGCAGGTGAAGTGAGTGTAGCCAAAAACATGATGGGGCCTGTAGTCACAGATAATGCTCCCCCTCCTGATTGGCCCATTAAGACCTATCAGAAACATGCCCACACCACAGGGAGTGGAAAATGACTGACAAGATGGCTGACACTGGCTCCTGCTTTGGGGAGCACAAGGCCCTGCTAGGCCTTGTGAGCAAATCAGAAGCAGGACACCACTGACTGACATCCTGAAAGACAACTTGCACGCCCTGCAATGGAAGCACGTTTCATGATGGGAAGGAGGACTGACAGCCCTGACCATAATAATCAGCATGGGGAGACCCCACTCAACACAAACTCCACACAACTCACCGGGTACAATGCATTGACACACACCTCATTGAGATATCAGCTCCTGTGTGAAGCACAGGGCCTCACTTTGGACTTGTAGCCGAACAAACACCAGGATGTCACAGTCAGCCATTTTGCCATTGCTGTCACACCCCCTCACAGGGAAGCAGAGTCAAGAGGGAGGAAGTATGGGCATGCTGGGAAGGGGGGTGTAGCCAAGAGTAGGATGGGACTCGCAGTCACAGACAACCTACACCCAGCCACATGGCCCAGCAAGATCAAACTGAACCATACTTGCCACACAGAGAGTGGGAAGGGACTGACAAGATGTCTGACACTGAGCTCTGTTGTGGGGAGCACAAGGCCATGCTGGGAAATGGCCAACAACAATATCAAACTCTGTCTGTGACAAGCTGGGAAAAAGGCAGGCATCTGTTCGAAAAGTAGAAAATGTCATGTTTGTTAACCAACGATGCATGTAGAAACATAAATCACATTGTGTGTCTCTTCCAAACACAGGTGGTGCTGGCCACCCAGCGCCAAATGATGAGGATACCCAGTCCCAGGTTCTGGTGGGCACTGAGATCTCTGATCTGACTCTCTCACTGTCCTCTTCGAATGACGACGACCAGCCTGGCCCCTCCAGTGTGAGCCATCATACAGCACACAGCATCAACATCTGCCCCCCCTGTACCCACACCTCCAGCATCTGGACACCAACAGGGCACCCCCGCCAACACGGACAGACCAAGGCCAATCAACACCCACAGCACAGGGGCACAGGACCCCCTGGAAGCTACAGCAAACACCACCAGCAACACCACCCAAGGGGCTCCAGTGTCACCTGAGCATCCCGCCGCTGGTCCTGCCTGTGTGGAGAGGGGTGCTGGGAGGGGTGGGAGGCACAGGGCGCGCCTTGCAGAGGGGCCTGGACTGCATGATGACCCCCACCTGGCACGCATCTTAGATGCGGACCAGGATAGCACCGGAGGATTTGGCCAGGTAGTGGGGATCCTCAAGGACATGCAACACGAGCAGGTCGCCCACCATGCCTGCATGGAGGCCAAGTGGGATGACATTACTGCGGTGCATCGGGACATACTACAATGCCTCCGCCAGATCAACACCAACCGTTCCACACACCCCTGTGTGCCCACAACATCTGTCTCAACACCATCTGCCAGCGCTACAGGGAGGGAGGAGGACTCTGGCGGAGAGTCCCCTGCACCGCAGAGGCCTGCACATGAGGATCCCCCCCCAGAAGAAGAGGGGTCATGTGAGAGGTAGATGTCCCAGCACATCTCCCAGGACCTCTAAACCTGTTCTGGACAATGTCCTTTGTGCGCAACCCGTTCACCTTGTCAAATGTCACACAACTCGCTCACATGATGGTTCATGTTGGGCCAATGTATCAGATGACTGTGCACTTCCAACTCCAATGTGAACTTTGGATTCCCAAACCAATGTACAGCACTCACCATCCTGTGCACTTCCCTCACATATGTTTGTAAATAAACTCACCAGTACACCATACTTGCCTCTGTTGTGATTCCAACTTGACATGTTCAGGGAGATGCCGATCTGCTACATAACATAGTGCATGCCAAATACTGCAACAATGTGACCAAAGTAAGGTGAGTCATGGGGATGTGACACATGTGAGGGAGACACACCACTATGGAAACACAGAACATACGTGTAATGATGTAACATGGCTCCATGCCAGAACACTAGGCATGGAACCAGCTTGTTCTGAGGTTCTGTCATGTGAGGGTTCTATGATGACAGTTGATATGCTGGCTGTTGGTTGAGGCTGTAATAAATACCTCTTACCACATATCTTCATCTGGTGTGGATCTACTTTATTACACTGGCGACGTTTGGGCGGAGAAAAGAACCCAGAGGAAGGGACAGCCTCAACAGCAACAAAGAAGGAAGAGCTTGGATTATTTTAGAGAAAAAAAAGGTGATAACTTACAGAGACGTGCTTGATGAGGATCGAGCGTTTTGAAGCATGTTCAAGCAGTGAAAAGTGGGAAATTGCGGTTGTAAGAGCCTTGTGGAAAGCTGTTTGAGCAGGTACTGAGGATCAAAGTGGTCTCTGTATGCTTCACGACGTCTGAAGGTCAGTGAGCAATTGAAAAAGGACTGAAGGCTGTGGGAAAGGTTGGCGGCCATCTTGAGTGTGGTGAAAGGAGAAGAACAAGCCAGACTAACTAAAGAAAATAGACCGGATGTTTGGTTGCGGCCATTTTGAGTGAGGAAAACGATCCGAGATTGCTCAAAGAGGAAGCAAGCCCAACTGCCTGAAGAAAATGGACCAAATGTTTCGTGGCGGCCATCTTAGATGAGGAAGAGTTTGGTTGCGGCCATTTTGAATGAGGAAAACGAACCGAGATTGCTCAAAGAGAAAGCAAGCCCAACTGCCTGAAGAAAATGGACCAAATGTTTTGCGGCGGCCATCTTAGATGAGGAAGAAGGAATTTTTTTCTTATATATATATATATATATATATTTTTTTTATTCTTTTTTGCAGCACAAGTGTTGGAGGACATCGAAGAAGATCATCGACGGTCTATTGGAAGTTGAGAATTGGATGGAGACTGGATAAGGATCACTATATTGGTTGGTGGTCAGGGGAATAAACGTTTCTTTTGAAACTTGATTACACTTGTGGAATACAAGTATTTGAACGTTGTAAATTGAAGTAAACTGAAAAGGTCATCTGCGGTGACAAACACACCATCAACAAACGTGTTTGATATAGCGGTATCGTGCTGGGACATATGGTGACTGACACATCTTTTGGACTTTAAGCACTTTTAGCAACTAGTTGGGTTGTGGGGAAGTAGTGATTTACACCTCTTGTGAGTATGCAGAATGTTACAGCGCCGCCGTTTTTCTTGTCAGATCCAGGAAAACCGGTTATTAAGTGGAAGAAATGGAAAAAGATTTTTGAAATTTATGCCAGGGTGTGTGGAATGAATTTGAGTGGTGAAAGGAAGCAGGCACTTTTGTTACATTGTTTAGGGGGTGAAGGACAAGAGGTGTTGGAAAATCTACCTCCTTTGTCGCAAAATGATCAGAGGGGGTTGAATGAATATGAAATATGTGCAAGACAACTAGATTTACATTACTTGCCAAAGATTATGGAAAGGTACCATTTTGGTTTGCGGGAGCAAAGAAAAGAGGAGAGTGTGGAAGAATATATTACGGCTTTGCGGAAGTTGGCTTCAAGTTGTAAATTTGGGGCGTTGGTAGAGGAAAGGATTAGAGATCAGTTTGTGCTGAGGTGTTGCAGTGATAAAGTGAGGGAAGAACTCTGGCTAAAGGACGAGCCACTGTTGGATGAGGTTATTAGTATTGCAAAAAAGGGTAGAGCATATGTTAAAGTGTTTTGGAGAACTAAGTAAAGAACATAAAGAAGACAAGGTCAGTGTAAAAGCACAAGAAGTGGAGTGTCGAGCCATACAAAAAGATGAGAGGGAAAAAAATTATGAGGGTGTCTGCGAGAAAGGTGTTGTAATAGAAAAAAACGCAAGAAAGACACAAGGGAATGGGAGGTTTGCAACACCTTTTCAGGGAAATTGCTACAGATGTGGAAGATTTGGACACATGGCTAATGCAAGTGAGTGTCCTGCTAATAGGGTTACTTGCAATGTATGTGGAAAAAGAGGACATTTTGGAAAAAATTGTAGGATGAGGAATAGGAGAGATTCAAGATCAGAAATAAAGGAAGTCAGTTTTCAAGTTAGTGAGAGTGAGGTGGAACATCCCTCTGAGTGGGTTTTGGTGGGGGATGTTAGAGTCAAAATGAAATTTGATTCATGCTCTCACATCACGTTTCTCTCAAAGGATCTTTTTATGAAGAATTTTCAAGGAAGGAAGAAACTGTCCAAACCTAATATTAAACCTACGGGTTATGGTGGGTTGCCAATTAAGTTATTAGGTTATTTTGATGACTGCATTGAGTACAATGGTAGGTTCACTGATGCTAGGATTTATGTTGCTGAGAGGGGCGATAATTTGTTGAGCTGGAGTCATCAAGCTCGTTTGGGTGTCATTCTCAATCCTAATGCACATCCATCTGTTCAGGTACAATCTATTGAGGGTGACGAAAAAAAGTTTGTGAGAGCGTTTGGTGAATTGTTCAGTGACACCTTGGGGTGTTTAAAGGGGTACAATCACCATATTAAGTTGAAACAGGGTGCAGTACCAGTTGTGGCAAAAGTTAGACGCATTCCCATTTGTATCCAAGATGCTGTACAAAAAGAGATAGATAAATTGTTGTCCACTGGTGTTATACAGCCTGTAGAGGCAACGGAGTGGTTAGCTCCCATTGTTGTGGCACGTAAACCAAATAATGAAATCTGTTTATGTGTGGATCTTCGTGCCTTAAATAAAGAAGTAGTGGTTGACAAGTTCCCACTTCCCAATATTGAGGAATTAGTATCACCGTTGGATGGTGCTGGTTATTTTACCACTCTGGATATGGCATCAGCATACCATCAGGTTCCGTTGAGTAAAGAGTGTCAAGAATTAACAGCTTTCATTACGCCAATGGGGGCCTTCAAGTTTTTGCGTATGCCGTTTGGGCTTGTTTCTGTGGCCTCTGTGTTCCAGAGGATTATGGAAGATCTTTTTAAAGGAATTTCAGGCGTAAAGTGCTACCAGGATGATGTATTAATATGTGGGAGAGACGTGAGAGAACATGATGAGAGGGTACATGCTGTGCACCAAACTTACAAGCTTTTGTACCTGGGAATCCCACTTTCATTGTTACTGATGCGAGTATAAAGGGGCTGGGTGCTCTTCTCTTTCAGATCAGGAAGGGCCAAGAGGTGCTAATAGCTTGTGCTTCAAGATGTTTGAAAGGTGCGGAGATAGGTTATTCTGTTATAGAGAAGGAAGCGTTGGCAATTTTCTGGGCCATAAACAAGTTCAGAAAGTTCGTGTGAGGATCTTCTTTCGTTGTCAGGTCTGATCATAAATCCCTGAAAGAAATTTTTGAGAAGAAGGGTTTGGACTCAATTTCCTCGAGGATCAGGAGATGGGTCATTTCCTTACAGGAGTATAACTTCATGTTTGAATACATTCCAGTAAAGGCAAATGTAACGGCAGACTGTCTGTCGAGATTGGTGGAGGTGGTAGGGAATGATAAATCTCAGGATGAAAATGATCAGTGTGATGCTGAGTGTGGCATAAGAGTTTGTGACGTTACGCTGGGGGCTGTAAAGGAAGATGAATGGAGGGATGAGTTGCAAAAGGATAGTGAATTGTGTTCTGTGATGTCTCTTTTGGAACAGCATAAGTCTCGAAGTCTGGTTAAACCTTGGTCCTTAGTTGCGAATGAGTTAGCTGTTGTTGATGGGGTTCTAATGAGGGGCACAAGAATGATTCCCCCATTGAGTTTGAGAGAAGTCATCGTGAACATGGCTCATGAAGGGCATATGGGCATTTCTAAAACCAAAGAGCGCATCCGACAGGATTTCTGGTGGCCTGGATTAGATTTGATGGTGGAACGTACTGTTAGGGAGTGTACACCTTGTCAAGCTAGTGATAAGGTGCTCAAACCAAGATATTCACCTATGGTTTGTAGAAGTTTACCAAAAAGTCCATGGGATGAATTAGCTATTGATATTGTGGGGCCATTGCATGGAGAACATCAGACTCCTTACCTGTTGGTGTTGCTGGATTTGTATTCACGATGGGTGGAGGTGAGTTTGGTGAGAGAGATCACTTCTCTTTCTGTGATCAGTTTTTTAGAATCTGTGTTCAAATGAGAGAGTTTTCCTAACTCTATTCTTTCTGACAATGGTCCGCAGTTCTGTTCTGCTCAGATGGAGGAGTATTTTGTAAAATGTGGAATTGAACATAAAAAAATTGCATTATATCATCCAGAGGCGAATGGTGCTTTGGAGAGATTTAACAGGACTTTAAAGGAGAGTATACAATTAGCAAAGGTAAACTGTTTAGATTGGAGAAAAGAACTGCAGTGTCGTATAACAGCCTACAGGTACACTCCTCATGCATCAACGGGGAAGACTCCTTTTGAACGGCTCAGGGGAAGGTCTCCAAATACTTGTTTGTGTCCTGGCTGGATGGTTGCTGGGAAGGGTTTGAAAAACAATGGTATTGGGGAATGGAGAGACAAAGAAGTGTCACTGCAAAACAAAAGGAAGATTTATGTTGTTAGATGGAATAATGCGAAAGTTACAAATTTTGAGGTTGGAGATAAAGTAAAGGTCAAAGCTCCTGTTGGGTGTCAAAATTGGTCAAAATATACCTCTCCAAAAACTATCATTAAGCTGTTTAAAAATGCTGTCAAGACGGATGATGGTCGCATCTGGAATCATAGTCGTGTAGCACATTTTCGGGGGTGTGGTGTGGCCGACAGGAGGGATGATACTTCTTATCGTTTTCCCTCAGACATTGCTGTAAGGTCTGATAGTACTTGTAGGGGTGTCAGAACACGCAGGTTTCCTTTGCATTTACGTGATTTTGTGTAGTTCTTTCTACCTTCTTTTCCTTGTTGTTCAAATGTGTTTATTGTTCTCATGTTACTTTTGTTCTAATGTAAAGAGGAAGAAGTGTAATGATGTAACATGGCTCCATGCCAGAACACTAGGCATGGAACCAGCTTGTTCTGAGGTTCTGTCATGTGAGGGTTCTATGATGACAGTTGATATGCTGGCTGTTGGTTGAGGCTGTAATAAATACCTCTTACCACATATCTTCATCTGGTGTGGATCTACTTTATTACAATACTCACCATGGCCGTGTTACTCATCACACACAATGATGTTGACCTGAAACACATTGGCATGCACAGACACAATACCTACCCCAGTCAGTGGTAACAAGTCCACAGGTGAGGTAAGCAGATGTCACTCAGATGTGGGAAGACAGACAACGCACAGAACAAAGCGTAGCACAGGTTCATTACACATCAGCAACACGTTTATTGCACAATAGTTGCACGGTAATTCTACGTAACAGTGGACACACACTCTCAATGTGTTGGAGAATGGAAGTCCAGGGATGTGTGGTTCATCAGTTGATGGGAATTGTCAACTTCCACAGTGGTGTTGGCTTCTGGGTGTTGGGGGTCAGTGTTGACTACACAACAGGCAAAGTACCCTGGCAAGGACAGACAAGATACAGACAAAAGCCCAGAAGAACAGGAGAGAAATTCAATACACATGCACAAAACATGTTGCAAGACACCTACATAACCACTAGTTAGCAGTACTACCCTATTGTGGAGTACACACCAGCTGAATGGCACATCACAGCCCGCATCCAGTCAAGTGGCACACAGACACACTCAGACAGCAACACATTCCAGGCTACCTCCAACAACCCTGGAAACTACCATTCAAGTTGTTGATGAGCTGTGAGCGCACATCACCATCATCTTCATCATCACTGGCATCTTGGCCCTGGCTGGGATCCTCCACAGGTGCCGTACGTTGGTCATCGTCATCGTCATCGTCATGGATGAGAGGCACCTCCTTCCGCACCGCCATGTTGTGTAGCATGCAGCAGACAAGGATTATTTTGCACACCTTTGCAGGCTCATATGGGAAGGCCCCTCCGGTCTTGTCCAGGCAGCGAAAGCGGCTTTTCAGGAGGCCGAATGTCCGCTCAATCAACCTCTTGCTCCGACCATGTGCCTCATTGTAGCGCATCTTGGCTGGTGTCACAGGGTTCCTGAGGGGTGTCAGCAACCACGGCATGTTGGGGTATCCGGAGTCACCTACACACACAAAAATGAACAAGTAGCTGAGTTTTGTAGAAGTGCGGAATACAACATTGACAAACACACACAATGAGAAACAGTCAGTACTCACCGACAAGCCAGGCATGCTGAGCTGGCATCTGTGACATCAGCGTTGCAATGCGACTACTCCTCATAATGTAGGCATCGTGTGCAGAACCAGGGAACCAAGCACACACATGTGTGATCGACATGTCAGCAAGACAGACAACCAGAGCATTGATCGAATGGTAGTGCTTCCTGTTCCGGTATGCCTGCTCATGTGCCTGTGGTGGTATTAGGGCCACATGTGTCCCATCAATAGATCCGATGATGTTCGACATCCTCCCCAGTGTATAAAAGGCATCCTTTATTTCAGGGAGTTCAGCTGGGCTCGGGAACTTGATATACAGGTCGAGGAATTGCAACATCACCTCCAAGACATTGCGTAGCATCGTTTGCGACATCCCACCAGCAGTAGCCACAGTGTACTGGAAGGTACCAGTAGCGAAGAAGTGCAGGGCTGCGATCACCTTCACCTCTGGGGTCAGTGCTGTAGGGTATGTCCGGCCAGATAGCAGATGTGGCGCCAACTGCTCCACCAACTCCGCAATCAGTGGCCTGTTGAAGCGGTACCGTCTGATGCAGTTGCATTCCTGCATGGTTTCAAGGTCTGGGAACGGCCGACAGCTGGTGCCCTGCAGTACAGAGATGCACAAAGGGAGATTGTCAGTACATCCACCCATGTAGCCATGACCACGATCAATATCACATGCTAGTTCTGAGGTGTGTGCTGTTGGTCATGGACACATATGTCACCTGCAAGACCACCACCTCACATCTCAATTCCACATGTCCCATGTAGTGCAATGGCCAATCATCTGTCTGTGTCACCCAACCCATGTGCTTCTGCAACGTTCCAAACACACACCACAGTGACAATTGAGGCCTCAGGTCTCGCAGGCATCACAGATCTTTGCCATGCAGAAACCCAGGCTCCCTGTATTGCCAGATCAACACAGCAATGGATATTGCGTAGCACGTACACACCACAAGGCAAGCGTAAGTTCCACAGGTAGTGGCCACTGTTGTTCCTGCCGGCCCTACATGTACGTCTCTTAGACACACACCCCACCAAGGTTGATGCATATGCAACATGGATGTGGAGACTGTCACCCATTGGGAACATTTGATGAGACACATCTGAGACAAAACATGCACACAGACTGTGTGTGCACAACAGTATTGTGGCTACAGGTCGCACTGTGACATACATGCCATCACCCCCAGGACTCAGGGTGTATGTGACCTGTCCTAAACATATCCAACCTGACACTGTGGCCGTGACTCATGCCCATTACTGTCCAACTGCACATCACAGTGGTAATGTGCACAGCACACAAAGGATTCTGCCCCCATGTACACGTGCACAGCCTGGGATTGGCTGCACAAATTGCAAGCCAAAAAACCAGATGTGACCCCCCCACACACCCAGGGAATGCAGCCTTACATGCCATGGGACACTGTGTGGCCAATGCTGTAGTGGGGTAGGTGAGCACAGGTGTCCCTGGCCAGTATATGTGTGTTGCATCCGTATAATAGTCACACTAATGAGGTCCGACGTGGGTAACAATGCGTACGCATTGCACGGCTCATGTCCGAGCCGTGCGTACGTTTTGTCATTGAATGCAATGAGGTCTGACGCGGGTGACTACCATGCATACGCATCGGACAGGCATGGTCCGAGACAGGCGTATGCCTTGGCCATTGAATCGTATGGAGACGGGTGCATGTGTGTATTCAAAATACGCGATGTACAGTCAGTTGAACGAGCCATGCGCACCCATTGGCTCCGGACTGTCATGGAGATGGATGCGGATTCAAAACTTGTACGAGTTGTGCACTGGAAATTCATTTGGATGCCTACAACAATGTTGTAATTTCAAGTGTTCCATGAAGGTGAATATTTGAACGATGCGGAAGGCGTGTACGAGTCGTACTTTTAAATGGATTGGCCAGATTCATAGAATGCAACCGTGTTGGACCTATCACTTGGGACACATGGCACAGAGTCTGCCTCTGCAGCACAGATATAAGGCTGGCTGGCCCCCAGGTGGCTCACTTGCCTGCACTACATGCTACTGGACCACATCCCGGCTACCACTGCTGCTGTCTCTGCATCCTCTGGCTCCTGCTATGGCTATGCATGCTATGTAGAGGGCCCCAGCCTTCACTGAGGAGGAGAATCAGGCCCTGCTGGACGGGCTCCTTCCAGAGTACAGCAAGCCCTATGGGAAAACAGGGGAGCTGGTGAGTGTGCAGTCCACTTAATTCCTAATTATGCATGTTGTCTGCCTAGCAGTACTAGCAGTGTGTACACCAGTGGCAAGCATTCTCACTGACTACTTTCATCCCCCAAAGTGTGTAGGTACAAGTAATGAATAGTTTTCCTGCTGCTAAAGTGCATTATTGCAAGCTTAAACTATCCAGGCATTGTTAACATGTCAGACATGCAGGTGATTTTTCCTTCCCCATGGTTGCAGTACCTGTGTAATTCATTTCCCTTTGTGATGATGACATGTATATCCAAATGTGTGCTGCACAAATCTGGGGCATGTGTGTTAATGTACTTTTCAATTTGACCTCCTCACAAGTTGATGCCCACCAGAAGCAGGAGATCTGGCTGACTATCACCCGGGCTGTTCGTTCTGTGGGGGTCTACAAGCGCCGGATCCGCAACTGCCAGAAGAGGTGGCAGGACCTTCGGGGCTGGACCCGGAGGATAGCTAGAATCCAGCTGAAGCAGTCACCTCCACGCAGGAGGGGTGGACACCAGACCCTGACTCCCCACATGCTCCATATCCTGGCGGTGGTCTTCCCGGACCTGGATAGGCAGCTGAAGGCCAGACAGCAGCAGGAAGGGGGTGAGTCCATGTCTGATCTGTGTACTATGTCTGACATGCTAATAGCAGTCTTTTGTCCTGGTCACACTTCCACATTACATAGGTCTTGTAGTCCAAAACTCAGGTCCCTCAATTGTGTGATGCACCCTCCTCATCTGTTCCACAAGTGTGGCCCCTCCAATCTGTTGCTTGTGTCACTAGTGCACTGTGTCCCTGCAGTCAGCTATGCTTCAGCTACCGGTCAGCATCAGTTCCCGTGACTCTGTTGTGTGTTTCATGGGTGGGTCAATTGTTTACACAATGCCTAAGATCTGACATTTGATCTGTGTGTGCCCTTGAGATGTGTACCAATTGCTGGTCTGACTCGCAACATGTGGCTGGGGTATTCCAAACAAACCCATGCAGCAGGGGACTCCAATTTTTGGGCCTCAGGAGTATGATTATCAGCTATGTATGTCACACTTGCTTAGCCACCTGACTACTGTCCAGGGCCAAACACTGTTTCACGTAGACCTGGCCACTCATGCCTCCTCAAGGTCATTTAGAAACACTCTGTAATCCCACTCCTGTGTATGAAATTGCAGGTTGTGCTTTGTGACATGTGCCCTCAGGTGTCTGCCTCTGTGTCATTAGGGTGTGGCTTGTTGTTACGTACAACTGGGGTGCCCATGTTTCAGAGGGTCAGCATGATATCTGCGATGTGACTGTGAGAGACAAGACCTGTGTGACATATAGGTGTGTGATCATCTGACAGCGCGCAATGGTGTATGCAACTGTGTCCTTCATGCAGCTGGGTTACATGCATGGCAGACTGTGATGTGTTAATGTACAGGGATTTGTGTTTGCAGAGACTCATGTGTATGATTTGCACGATGTGTGGTCTTCTGGGTCCTGGATATGTTGTTTGCATGGGATGGGAAAGTGTGCCGGTCATCTGCAGAGTTAGCTTTATCCCTGAGCTAGGATTGTGGGTCAGTGCATGTTGTTGTTGTCTGGATGCCCTGCCCCTGTGACAGGAGACAGTGTTGACTGACTTTCTGGGCATCCCAGTGCCATGGCATTTAACTTGCTATGAGTGATCCTGCATTGTGTTCAAGTGTGCACCATGCACCCCATTGTGGCATAGCCCATCAGGACATGAGTACATCATAGTGTGTGTTGCTGGCATGCATCCCAAGCATGTGAAATGAGTCTCCGCCCATCCCTTCATCCGGACACCTGTACTGAGTCAGTAGCAAGCGATGTGCTGTGTGTATAGTGACATACTCCTACATGTTCACTTGCATGTACAACTAATGTGTGGGTGGTGCATATTGGCACATTGGGGTGTTAGCATCCAACATGCAACAGACATATGTGTGAAAGTCAAGGAGGGATATGTGTGCCATGGTTGATGTTGAGAATGACAATTGTCTTATCCTAAACAGTGTTGGCACTTTGAGCTGTGTTCAGCTGATGATGCCAGGGCTTGCCCTGTGATGTGATGTACTCACTGTGGTGTGTGCAGTCGGTGCAGTTGACTGATGTTGTTCTCTTACTTCCTATTCCTATCCAGATACATCCACAGCCACAGGAGGTGACAGCTCCCACTGACCAGGGGAGCCACAGAGCCTTACAGGGACAGAAGGAGAGGAGTCGGGTGGACCCAGTGGCACGGAGGGCGAGTGGAGCCACACAGAGGAGTCGTCAGCACCATCCCCCACAGCTGAGGGCCACAGCAGCTCTGAGGATGACTCGCTTGTGGAGGCGGGTGTCAGCAGCCACCAAAGCCCAGCTAGTGAGGCTGTCTCTGCCGTGCCACAGCCACCACCACCACCACCACCCCCCTCCCATCGGCTCCCATCCCAGAGGTCCCTGTGGGCTCCTGTGTTCGTGAGCACGTCTCCTTTGTGCCAGGCAATGCACCCCCTGCCCCTGTGTCCCCTGCTGCCCTGAGGAGTCTGTGGACTTACTTTGACAGATCCATGTAGGGCAGACGTCGATGCTAAAGGTCCTCCATGCACACACAGGTCTATTGACACAACTGGTGTCATTCATGGACGGCATTTCCTTGGGCATGTCTGCCCTACAGAGGACCAATAAGTCTGTGACCTCCTCCCTGATTGCAGCAGTGTCCCTCCTCCAACAGTCCCTCACCCCTCCTACCCCTGAACCACCCACGATTCCTAGCACCCTACCTGTCCCAAGCACAGAAACCCCCAAACCAAGGTCTAGACGTGCACACAAGCAAGCGCAGGGGACTGATTCCACACTCACAGGGGCTGGTTTGCAGACGCACACACAGTCATCCACAACCACTCCGCAGTGCTCCGAGACCTCTCCCTCCCAGCCCCCTTCCCTTGCCTCCCCTGCAACCCCGTCCCTCCAGAAGCTCTTCCTCTGTGACCTTGGCCTCTTCCCCACCGACCCTGCAGATCTTGATTACAAGGGGAAGAGGAAGTCCCCACACACAGAGGGGAGTGTCCCTCACACCCGGACACCCTCCCCCAGGCGCAGTCAGACTGTGAGCCCCACCCGCAAGTCTCCCCGGTGCCAGAAGAGCAAGACCCCCCGCCACCACGCAGCTCCAAGGCAAAGTCTCCGTCCTCTATCCCCCAGGCCACCACTCCAGGGGTTCCCCCGCCACTCCCTGCCCCGGGTTCCCCCACCCACAGATACACCATCCCCAAAATGCTAAGGCCATCCCCCCCTAGCACTTGCTCCTCCAAACCTGGTCAGACAGTTAGTGCCACTGATGTGGGGACCGTGTCCCCCCCTGCCCTGCCGACCTCATATGTCCCCCATTCCGCTCCCATGGATGTAGGCTCTGCTTTGGAGTCCACGACCACCCCGTCTGACTTGGGCACTGCAGTGGTGAGCCAATCCACTCCATCTGACCTGCCCACTGGAGTTGTGCCGGCACCCCCACCATCTGACTTGTGCCCCACAGTTGTGATAGCACCCACCACTTCAGTCAGCTCCACTGCAGTTGCAAGTGTCTCGCCTGCATCCCCCACCTCTTCACTGCCTCCTTCTGCTACGCCCTGATCCTGTCCCTGCGGTGCCTGGCCTGCCCCCATGTATGCCCCTCCGAGGGGAGGACCCCGGTCCTTAGCAGTGCAGGCAAGCAAGGTGTGACAGTTGTCACTCTAATTCACTCCTTGGCATTTGGACATGGACTGGCCATTGGCCTTTTGTTTGCACAGACGTTTAACTTTTAAAATGCTGAATAAAGCTTTTTTCTTTCTCCCTGTGAACTAGATTTAGCTGTACATTATGGTGATGATGTTTAACATGCCCTTGCACCTGTGATGCTTTGTTTAAAATGTTGAATTCTGATGTGTTGCTGTGAGGTACTCCCTGTGGTCCATGAGATATGTATCCTATTCTGGTGGGTATCCATGTCATCCTACCTGGGTGGGTCAGGATCAACTATTTGTGGACATCTCTCTGTGAGCATTTCATTTGCATGGTCACATCTATGGCTTGCACCGCTGCACATATGATGTGCTTCCCATTGTCCAATTTTTTACTTCCACATACTTTGTGCTCATCAACACTGGACCTACAGGTGTGGGCATCATTGTAATAGGAGCAACTGGGTGCAACATGCTAGACATATGTTTTGGGTATGTGCAGATGGCTTAGGGGAGACTCACATACCCAGGCTGTTGTGACCAGAGCCTTCATTGTGTGGTAACTGATGGCTGGCTGACCAAGTGTTCTGCAGACATGAGTGGGACTTGCGGTGAATATGTTTCGCACAGCTGGGCTCCCACAGGAGTTGGGTCCCCTCAAGTAAGTGTGTTGTCCAGTGACAGGGCCTGGGTCCATGGTGTGTGTTGTATGAGCATGTGTGTGTGTCCACATCCCTGTTCATACACAGACAGTGTTCCCTTGATATGTTCCTGTTGTTGATGCTTGCTGAGTGGTACCGGGTTCATCCCACTACTTTTCCAATGGGCTACCAGATGTGTGGGTGCATGACACACTACTGTTAATTGGTGTGTCATCATTGGCATTTGTCAGTTCTGAGTGATGATAATGTTTTCAGACACAGATGGGACACAGTCAGGGTTCCTCAAGGCACCTGTTTATTTGCTAAATCATGTAGTTGTCCCTAGGTGGTAGTTTTCAGTGATTGAGACATTTTGTATGTGTGTGTGACTGCTCCCACTTGTCGGGTTCATGGCTGTGTTGCTGGCAGGTGTCAGCATGTGTGCCTTGTGGTTCTCCTTGGCATCTGCATTGTCCTGGGACTGTGGCAGGGATTCTGAAGGTTACGTGAGCTTTGAGGTCCTGGCCATGTACCGCATACTGTGCAGTATGTCTGTCATTCCCCAGGGTTGTAAACTGTCCTTGTGTGATGTGTCTGTGCACCTTAGTTCCTCCCAACATTCCTGTGTTTGCCATGGGCGCATGTGCAATGTCACCTGTCCATGTGGGCTTCACAGATACACATTGTTGCAGTTCAGGGTGTGTGGTGTTGAGGGTGAACTGATGTGAATGTTTGCATGGATGGTCCCCTAGCTCCCATTTGTCCATGGATGAGGGGCCATGCTGAGTGATTTGTGTTTGTGTATGTGTCATGTACGTTTGTGGCACAGGACACATGTCTGGGTTTCCCAGTTTATACGACATCTGCCTTTGTCATCACAGTGGAGGTGTCATGCTTTCTTGTGTCACCCCAATGTCTGTTCCCTGGGGGTAGTGGTGTTGTGTGTCAGTCTCTTGCTGTGTTAGTTGGTGTTCATTCCAGCTTGTGTCACATGTGTCTGTTGTGCTCCCTCTCATCTCCTAATGCCGGATTGCCCACTGAGGGTGTCCCAATTATGGTTTACTTTTGTATGGCACTGTGTCCACATCTGTGTCACTGTGGTTCAGCTCCCTTCATGTGTTGTGTAGTTGCCTGGGTATACTGTGACACACACACACACACACATGCTGTGTCAGATGTGCAGTGTGAGTTTGCCTGTTTGTGTTTGTGCATCTCCACACGTGCATTAGTATTGCTGTTGTGGGACTTTGTCTGGATGCTGTTTCTGTGATTTTGCATGCTGTCTCTGTGAGTCATATCACATCATTGTGCACATTCATCCTGGTTGTTAGGTGCCATTGCTGGCATGGAATGTGAGTTTGTGAGCTGACACCTACAGTCTACACATGTTGTTTTAATTGGTGTGTCTATTTTCGAGATGTGTGCATGCTTGGTGATGGTCACTTCTACTCTTGTGTCATTGTACACTGTATGCATTGTCAGCCCCCATGTGTGGTGCTTGTCTGCACATGGCCGAGAGTGTGTTATGTTTTCACAGCACTGTTAGCCTCACCACATCTCTGTGTGTATGGGACACAACCACTAGTTTGTCCCAGAAGTGTTTGGTGTGTTGGGAGCAGGGATCATACATGCTGTTTGTTATTTGCAGCTTTGACCATGATGACACTTACCTTTTGTTCACTGTGATGAGGAGGGGTTTAGTCACCATCACCACAATGCTCAACATCTGCTGCATTTTGGAAGCCCACACTTAACTTCTGTTCTACACAGTGAGGGGGTGTTCTTTTTACATTGCCACAGTGCTATGGTGATGCCTGCCTTGTGTATGTCACACTCATGTGTTGGTCACACATGTGCTGCTACTTACATTGTATGTTCATAGCCATAATCACTGTTGTGGGCATTTATCACAGACTACACACTGTTGACATGATGTTAGGGGGATGTATTTTGAAGACATACCTGATGTTGGAGTATGCTGGATGTGTTGCGCATCACCTACCCTATGGCTGGGGGTGGCAGGGGTGATGGGCAACATCAGCCCTATGGCTGGGGTTGGCAGTAGTGATGGGCAACATAAGCCCTATGGCTGGGGGTAGCAGTAGTGATGGGCAACATAGTCCCTATGGGTGGAGGTGGTAGGAGTGATGGGCAACAACAGCCCTATGGGTGTGGGTGGCAGTAGTGATGGGCAACATAAGCCCTATGGGTGGGGGTGGCAGTAGTGATGGGCAACATAAGCCCTATGGCTGGGGGTGGCAGTAGTGATGGGCAACATAGACCCTATGGGTGGGGGTGGCAGTAGTGATGGGCAACATAGTACCTATGGGTGGGGGTGGCAGGAGTGATGGGCAACATCAGCCCTATGGGTGTGGGTGGCAGGGGTGAGGGGCAACATAAGCCCTATGGCTGGGGGTGGCAGTAGTGATGGGTAACATAAGCCCTATGGCTGGGGGTGGCAGTAGTGATGGGCAACATAAGCCATATGGCTGGGGGTGGCAGGAGGGATGGGCAACATAGTCCCTATGGGTGGTGGTGGCAGGAGTGATGGGCAACATCAGCCCTATGGGTGTGGGTGGCAGTAGTGATGGGCAACATAAGCCCTATGGCTGGAGGTGGCAGTAGTGATGGGCAACATAAGCCCTATGGCTGGGAGTGGCAGTAGTGATGGGCATCTTGAGCCCTATGGGTGTGGGTGTTAGTGGTGCTGGCCATGCAACCCCTATGGTGGGCTGTTGTTGGTGGCCAGGATGTGGATCCCCTGTGTGTGTGTGTACCATTTTGCGGGTACGTGTCGTTTGTTTATGTGGTAGGTTTCTGACTTACCGCCTGCACCATCGGCATCGGTTCCTGATCTGGTCATAGATGTAGAGTACTGGTATGACTTGCGCGATGGGATTCATGATGTGTTCGTGTCGTACACGCGGCTTGTTGCTCCATCTCGTACCCGCTGCAAGCTGCTCCGTCTCGTAGCCGTGTATTGAGTTGTGGCACGAATCGTAGCTGATATGCTTGTTTTCTGGATGCTGTGACGTGCCGTACGTGGAGACCCGTCCGGCGCGTAGGAAGTACGCATCGAACTTGTCATGCTGGAAACTGCTATGGATACTGCTTCCGGGCGACTCGGTTCATCGTTAGGAGTTACGGGTCGGACGGAGAATGGAGCTTGAATCACAGCCTACGTGTCGGTCGTGTTTTTGGCAGTTATGCGCATCGTACTTACTGTACAGGACGGACTGGCTCCGGGTAAGTGGCATCGCAAGGTAAGGCTACAGACAGCTGTCCGACCGGCTATCGGAATCAGCCCCTAAGTAGCAAATATCCTCCCAACCAGCTGGCAATTGAAAATAAGCATCCTGTCCACAAATGAAATTAACTCCTTGAATGACTGTTTGTCTCCTTGTAAAATATGCTGTGAACCTTCCATAATTCCAAAATATCTTCCCCTTTGTTTTACTATATATAATGTGTGTCCTTCTTCCCTTAATCAAAAGACACACAGTTGATGGACGGAATGCCGAACAAATCAAAGCATTCACTCCCAGTCAAGAGATCTGGATTAAATCCATCATTCTTTTGGTCACCATGCCACCCAAGTTTAGACCTGGCCATATGCATATCTGTCTTGACCCTGTGCCTCATGAGAACAGTCAGGCCCGAACTGCCAAGCCAGGTCCTCCCTGACCAGAAACAAGCATCTTAGGATCGGTACCATGATAAATGTCTATTCTAAGCGCCTCATTAAACAAGTCAAAATGTTGTTGTTTGCTCTGACAGGGTCTTTAGGCATGAATGGTCTAAAATAATTCCAAACTAGGACCATTTCTTTTGCTTGTGGGTGAAGGTTCATGCTCTTCTGCAATGGAACTTTTGAAAAGAATAATGAAAGAATGTCGAGAGTTGAGTAATAGTATTCAAAGTGTTCTTGCTGATATACTAAGCTATGCAAAATACTCTGCGGAATTGCATAAAGGATATGCTGTGTCCGTGGAATTTGCTGCAGAGGTGCTGCCTCATCGTCCAGCATGCAATAAGTGAGGATGTTGAGCCTGCCATGCTGGCCGTAGTAGCGGGTGCTGGCGTGAGATGGGAAGAGGAGCAGCAGGTCATGACATTTGGACTGGTTCTACACCTTTATTTAGTCAGATATCTTTCCCTGTGAAGTGCCATACTTCTGGGTTTACAGATTCTTTTAAATCAGGAGGTAAGTTATCTTCCATTCTCAATGGATATAATCCTACAGTTGTTTCTTTTTGGGCCATTTTGAATTCGACAACTTCTTCATGCGTTTGGAATTTGCAATCCTCCGGTGTACAATAAATGATGCAATTTAACTTGCACAATAGGTCTTTCCATAACAGATGTACAGTACAAGAATCACAGACAACAAATTAATGGTTTTCCTCAAATTAACCTATTTTTACAGGGGCCTTTTCTGAAACTGGGTTGGTTATCTGTTTAATAGTAACTCCTACACTTGGATTTTCTTTCCTGAGAAGAGTAGGTCTTGGACTTCCGCTGTTCTAAAGTGGAACGGGTTGCTTCGGTGTCAATCAGAAATGACACCTCCAAAACTGCACCAAGTAGGCAATCTCACTCCCTCTTCAGGCACCATCACTGGGAATTGTTGGAGCCAAATGTCATTATCTAGTATGGGGATGCGTTGAAATGGGTTTTGGTTCTGATTTTGAAATGTTGCCAGATTTGCTCTAGGCATTTGGTTCATATTAGACCTAGGGGTTCCCATATTCTGTGGGACCATGAGGGCTTGTGAAACCTGCATCATTGGAACCTGTGTCTGCAATGACACTTGCATTTGCTGAATGGGTATATTCTGCATTTGCACCTTATTTCCTCCTTGCATTTGAGATTAGTGACCCATTTTGAAAACAATTTTACATTTTTCTAGAGCTGACGAGTTATCACATTGCCAACACTACATCCAGACAGCAAAGACGCGCTACATTCAGTGAATTTCTTGTAAGTCCTCCACGAATGATTGTATGGATGTTTTACTGTTCTAACATTATTAGGGTTGTTGCAATCTATATTCCCTTTGGGTTCAGTTCCTTGTTTTCTTCTTTCCAGAGCTACTCGAATAAGATCGGCTGATCTTTTTCTCTTCACGTGACAGAGGTAACTAAGTTAGTTTTCAAGGGTGCTGGTGTTTTGAGTAATGGTTGGACGTCCCCTCATTACTTAAAAAGGTTTTTGTTATTTTTAATTCACAGGTCCTGATGAGAGACCCTGAAACTAAGGGGTTTCGAAACGCGTAGACCTTTTGGTGCGACCACAAGAAATTGAATTTGTGAAAAGAAATAATTTTGAAAGCATTCAGCTTACCAAAAATTTTTTTTCTGTGGTCTTAGAAAAGTATATTTTGTTGTCTATGGGCCCGATTCACAGAATTAACTTAAGACAAAATCCTAAACTTACTAATTTTGGTATTCACAGAATGCACTTACTACTTTTGGTATTCACAGAATGGATTTACGACTACTAACTTTACGTCCTCACTCTGGGCCGGAAATTCCGTCCCGGAGGCGGGGCTTCCGGGCCGGAGGCGGAGCTTCCGGCCCGGAGGTGGGGATTCTGCCATAGCCAAAATCTCCACCTCTGAACCGGAAGCTCTGCCTCTGGCCCGGAAGCCCCGCCTCCGGGCCGGAAGCTCCGCCTCCGGGCCGGAAGCTCCGCCTCGGGCCGGAATTTCCGGCCCGAGTGCGGACGTAAGGTTAGTAGTCGTAAATCCATTCTGTGAATACCAAAAGTAGTAAGTGCATTCTGTGAATACCAAAAGCAGTAAGTGCATTCTGTGAATACCAAAAGCAGTAAGTGCATTCTATGAATACCAAAATGGTAGTAAGTTTAGGATTTTGTCTTAAGTTAGTTCTGTGAATCGGGCCCTATGTCTTTTTCGAAAGTTTGATTGTGATGAATGAATGATTAGTGGTACCAGTGTGTTTGGAGTTGAGAATGGTTTGGTGTCTAGAATGTTTGAATGAGTCTTTGAACGGTGTGAAATATATTGTTCAAAATATGTCTCATTGATGTGCGGTGTAACCTTTTCTTGATTTTTGTAATACGGAAGGAGTTTGAACTATTTTTGATATAAATAAATTTGATGGATTAAGTCGACGAAAAGAAAGGTCTCATACACATTTTGTTGTTCCCCAAAGTGTGTCCTCATAATTTGTTTTGAGGTTTATAATAGTTGCAGTACTAGCAAATTTTTTGTTAATTCCTTTTTCAAAATCCGCAAAAAGAGCACACTACAACATTCACAACGGCCAGCCACATCGGCGATAAAAACACAAAACAGGTGATTAGGCGCGTTAGCACCAGGAAATCTACACCTGCTCTGACCTGGTGTGTGTAAAGTCGGATGGTAGCCTGCACCACAAAAGGGAGACCAGCCCAGGGCCACACCCGAAGGGCAACAGAAGCAATGAAGCCACCCATCATGCGACCTGGACACCCAAGAGGGCCACAACACCCACAGACACCACCCCAGGACCACCCCTCCCTGGCACCCCCGACCAAAGACATGCCACATCAACAACACCTAAACATGCACAAAATAATCTGTCTGACGTCGCACAATCACAACTGGTGACATGCATGTGTCGACACAGAAAAGAGCAGCACACATTCAGATTTGAAGCAACAAATGAAACTTTATTAAAATGAGCACTGAAGTGAAATGAAGACACATGGCGGCTTCCCTTGGGACAATCCGTAGGTCACAGCCTGCAAGACAAAAATCATGATGAGAAGGTGTGTCCTCCGCACATCAAAGGACAGAGAGAGAGCGAAGGGGAGAAAGAGGAAGAGTGGGAGAGAGAGAGAGAAGAGATGGGGAGAGAGAGAAAGAGAAGAAGAGATAGGGAGAGAGAGAGAGAAGAAGAGAGGGGGAGAGAGAGAGAGAGGAAAGAAGAGAGGGAGAGAGAGAGAAGAAGAGAGGGGTGAGAGAGAAGAAGAGAGGGGGAGAGAGAGAGAGAGAGAGAGAGAAGAAGAGAGGGGGAGAGAGAGAGAGAGAGAAGAAGAGAGGGGGAGAGAGAGAGGGAGAAGAAGAGAGGGGAAGGGATGATGAGAGGGGGAGAGAGAGAGAAGAAGAGAGGGGAGAGAGAGAAGAAGAGAGGGAGGAAGAGAGAGAGAGATGAAGAGAAGGGGAGAATGAGACAGTGCCGCCACTGCACACCCAGGCCACACTGGTCACCTTCTGCCACCGGCACGTAGACGGGAGGTCCCAAGAAGTGCCGCTGCAAGCCACAAGCCCGGGGCCTGCGGACATGGCACCCTCCACACCAAGCAGCCACGGTCCGCAGGCCAAGAGGTCTCACGTTTGGTGCTGGGTCTTGATTACTCCATGGCAGAGGACATACCAGTGCACCTGGCACCATTGCAGGCTGCAAACCCGCTCAGTCCAATGGGTGCCACTAACTCTGGGATCCCTGAAGCGATGCCACGTGGCGGTAGGCCCGCACTGCCCGCTGGCTCTGGCCTACACTGCGGTCCAGCAGGGCACACAAAACCTGAGCTGTCCGGACTGCCGGGACAGGGCATCAACGCAGGCTGCCCACCTGCTCAGCAGCTTAATGTGCCACTGACTGGCCGCAACGCTCCGAGTGCCACTATCCTGTGCAACCCCAGTCAGCGCCACGTCGTGGCAGGCCCGTGCCGGCAGCAAGGCCTCGGGTGCCACTAACCCTGTGCAAGCCCAGTCAGCGCCAAGTGGCGGTAGGCCCATAATGTGCGCCAGGCCTCAGGTGCCACCAATCCTGTGCGCACCAACTCATGGGCCCTTTATGAATGAGAAGCGTGGAGCGGCCGTCATCCAGTCACCACCGGAAGAGGGGAATGTGACGTTGTCGGTCCCTTATGTTGGCAGAGTCACATAGCCAGTGACGTCTGTGCCGGATGGGTGTGGTGTGTGTGCAAACCTGCCCTCAGGGAGTGGCAGTGACATGCTGACGACTAGACCAGTGACCTGCACACCACCAGCGACGGGTAGCAATGATGGCCCCCCCTCTGTGCGTAATCGAAGTGGTGTGGCCTGACGTACGCCGGACTAGCGCAGGGCTTGCAACAATCACTCGTGGGCTCGGGGCATGGTCCAGTCCATGTACGGACAAGGAAGTGACTGATGCGTGTGCCCCTGTTGTAGTGTTCACGGGATCAGATACACAAAATGCAATGTCGCACCCTCTGACTTGCATCCCGGAGGATGAACATCATTGACGCAAGGGAAAGCACTGTCCCCACATTCATCCACACATCCATACCTGAATGATGTAAGACATGGTACAGCAGTGCATCACTGGATGTTTATTTGCACATCCAGTGCAGTTATGCAGCTGGAGCAGTACAGGGCAATGCCGGGCACACTTCACAATATGGGCCCATGGAGGGCCAGCCAGAGTCCATCTGGGGATGACATGTACTGCGGAAGAGGAAGGGTACAGTCCGCAGTCTGTCTGCCGTGTCATTAGTCGTTGTACAGGATATGGCAGTCCATGTCGCTGTCCAAGGTGAGTGCATTGGAGTGTATCGGGGTCAGTGGAAGGTCATGAGACCATGTACGGCACCAAGCATAAACAGGCCAGGTGGCAGAAATTAATGCTAGTGCCTCCTGATCACAAACCCATCCACGTCCTCGTCCCCGGATATGTGCTCTGCCCCCCCTGTGGGTGTTGCAGTCCCGGCTGCGGCACTGTGTGCCACTGACTCTTCAGGGGCTGGAGGGGGATTGTCGGCAGCACTGTGTGCCACTGACACATCAGGTGCCTGAGTGAATACGCCTACAACACTGGGCGACACTGACACACCAGGGGGTGGGGATGTGGATTGTGTAGGGGCAGCAGCATTCATCCGCGCCATGCCTTGGGATGGCAATTCCATGTTGGAGATCCGCAGGGCATGGTAGATCCCAGCTACATTCCGATGATGTGCAGCGGTGGCTGCCATTCTTTCTGCCTCCATACGCACCATGTCCTCCATAAGCTGCTGCATGTGTACCAGCTCACGGCTGGTATCGCTGGAGCCACTCTGAGTGGACAGCTGTTCTACTCTCTGTGTCATGACTCCAGCGATGTCAGTGAGGGCTTGTTGGAGACCATGGGGCAGACATAGACACCCAAGGATGGCGTCCAGTTTGGCAGCCATGAGTTTGAACCCCACCCGCACCTGCTCAGCCGTCTTCCTCTGGCCCTCCAGCACACGGCGTTGGAAGGCCATTTGTTGTTCCTGGGGGACTTGGGAGGGTGCTGGGGCTGTGGGTGCCTCCTGCTGGGTGGGTTGGGTGGTAGGTGGGGTCTCCTCGATGTAGCTGGGCTGCCCTGATCCTGGAGGTGAGGTCAATGATGTCTAGGAGGGCTTGTGCCTCGATGCTGGTGTTGTCCTCCTCGTCATCAGTGAAGAGTGGCTGGGACTGCTCTGCAGGAGGTGTTGATGATGCCCCTGCGATGTGAAGGGGAGATGGGGTATTACAATGTGTCCACATGTATGTAGCCGCACGGTACAGGTTGACATTCTGACAGCATGGCATTGTACATTGTGACAGTCTGTGGGTCTGGGCGAGGTGCCAGGGTCATTGTGGGTGTGTACTGTGCCCTGCTTGATTGTGCATGTGTGCCATTGTAGCCATCTCCAACCTTCCCCCAGTACCTGATGGTCACTCACCCTGTTGCGGTTGTGTTGTGTCCTGTCGAGCAATGTCCGTTCCCCCGACTCCGGCCACAGTATCCACATGATGACTTTCGACACCAGCTCCTCCATGTCATCCAGCATGAGCTGTGGCGCTGGGCCCCCACCTCCAGTCTGCATTGCTGCCTTCTGGTTGGCGTAGAGTTTCTCTTTGGTGTTCCTCTTGATGTCATTACATCGCCTCTTGACCTCGTCCATTGTCCACTTGTGCTCTCCGACGGCATTCACCTTGTCGACGATGTCCCGCCATATTCCTATTTTGGTGCCCAATGACACGTTGGAGGTGACAAAGAGTTGTTGATGGTGTTCCATCGCCTCCGTGACTATGATCCTGTTCGCCTGTGGACTGAACTTCATCTTCCTCGTCTTCTTGTCCTTGCCTTTCCCTGTCCCCGAAGTCCCGGGCTGGTCGTCCGGGGTGCTTGTGGGGTTGCGCTCGTCCTCTGCACCTGCTCCGGCTGCCTCCATGGTGCTTGGGTGTAGGTCAGTGTGTGTGTGGGTGTTTTTTCTGCTTTTATGGTGATTTTTCAGCTTGCCATGTGTGTGTTGCAGGCCTGGGGCTGCTTATAGCTGATTTCCTCATCGCGCTTTGGCCCATCGCGGGTTTTTTGGTGTTGTGGTTTGTGTTTTTATTTCCGTCATGGTGGTTGTATCGCTGACATAGTCCGCAGTGTCTGCGGACTATCGCATGGTAGCGCCTTGTTGTGAATTTACGTTGACATAGGGTTATTTTCCCGCGATGGTCTGCGATATTGAAATTTGCGTTACGCTACTCTTGCGGTAGTTATCACACGTTCTTGTGAATATACCCCATTGTTTCAATTGCTTCATCATCTAACTGTACCCTATAAGGCAGTTGCAACAAAGCACTCCTTGAGAGATTAACTTCATATTTCTGTGCCAAAGAAGTTCATTTATCATGTTTGGCTGTTGAACAACTTGTAATTTCTTAACTCAGATATATCAATTCTTGTTTTTGATATTGATTCACATGTCCAATATTTAAACGACCGCTAATGATTTCTCCAATTCAACCTTAAACATTCGAACATATAACTATATCTCTCTTTCAGGTCCTCGAGTAGCTTGATGTTCTACACTCCCTGTCATTTTATTCTCTGTGGATTGTTCAAACCATGGTGGAAAAATGTCATGTTCAAATAAATTTGTCTCTCCCTGTGCTACTTGTGTCATAAAAGCAATCCCTCACCCTTCTCTCAATGATTGAACTATTTGTAGTGGTGTCCAAGCACCAATCCTTGAACTCTGCGATGTAAAGATATACCCTGTTGCATGTACTCTTCCAACTGCTCCTTGAACCTCAAAATTTGGGACTATATTTATTCGTGCAGTTGTTGTTTGTGTTTCGAAAGGTTGAGCAGCTATTACTCTAATAACTGGGGCTGGTATTGTCACAATTGATGCAGTAACATCTATAGGTATAACCTTTCTGTAGGAACAGTCTCAATTTGTGCAGGCACAATATTAGATAAGACAGGTTGTACAACAGAACGTGTGACCTGTAATGGTCTCTCAATTTGAATCACATTCAGATCAATGGGGGTTGCAACCACCATATCGAAAAAGTCGAAGCATTTCAGTAATTGGAGTAAGGACCACATGTGATGGACGCTCAGCCAATAATGCATACAAAATATCATCCCCTGAATCACTATCAGTATTGTATTTCTTTGCAGCTCCCTCATCATCTTTTCCCTGTGTATTATTCTTTTTAGTCTTCTCTGTGGTTATAGATGGATACTTTCTAGTTTCCTCTTCCCTGTCATTGTTTTGCTTCATCCCATTGAGCATCTTCATAATTTCGCTCAGCTCTTTTAGTTCTATTCTTGTATTTCTCTCTCTCTCTCCTTAACATGTGTTGTTTTCTCCCAAAAGTTTAATACTACATACTGTGTAGGTCTAAGTGGTGGTTTCATCTCATATACCTTTTTCCTCAAGAGTTCAATAATCCTGAACTTGAAAGTCCCAGTTTCTGGAAATTTAAGTGGACCCTCATTTTCAGTGATCTTTCACTATTGAGGAAGCCATAAAAATGTGTGTAACTCTATAGTCATCGACATGTGGTGTGCTGGTGTGCCCTCGGGTGGTGGGTCTTTAGACTCCCATACTGGAATACTAACATCCCCTCACACAAGACTCTTAAAACATTCAAACGATTTCATTTTTGCAATAATTCAACAATAAGTGATTTATTTCAATTCAATATTTTCATTTTTTAATTCCTTATACGTCAAGTTTCCTTCTCTAATCCTGTTATATCAATTATAGTGGGAGATTTGTTAACCAATCTCAATGTAGATCTTGCCCAACAAATAACCTAAGCCAGCACAGCACTCTGTGTCATCATCAACCAATACCAGCCAGCAGCACAGCAATCAACCAATCTCAATGCGGCACACCATAACCTATTTACTCACTCCTTTCAGCGGTTCACCCTCCTACACAATTTACTTGTACGCAACAATTTCACAACTCAAAACAAACAAATGCAAAATTATGGAACATACTTTGTCTACTTCCGTAAAGAAATGCAACTTTTTTCTATCCAGGGATCTTAGGCTACGTCTAAACCGATAACTTCTTTAACTTCTTTACAATAAACAAATAAGCATCACCAATTCATCCAACCCTCTTTAACATGCTAACAAATCAACAACAAAACAAAACAATTGCAACGCACCTTAAATATTGCAACCACCTTCAAAACTGCACCTCGTCAATCTTCAAAATTCGGACCTTGGACTTTACCCTAACTTAGGGTAATTACTTTCATCTCCTCTCTTCAAAATATAACCCATACATCTGCTACCAAATAGACTGGAGCAGGAAATGTTTCAATCAAAATCATGGGTTACAATCATCGGAACTAATTCTCTCTGTCTTTGGCCCCTGAATTTGTGCTGTTGTTTTAGAGAAGATCAAGAACTGTACATCACATTATATTATGACAGCTGAACTATCTCAGTCAATTAAAAGAGTTTGTTATGAGTTAAAGAGCTGAATTGTCCAAATTGTTAGTAAATCAGTTTTATTTAGAGTCACAAATTAATTCTTTTTAAATCTCAATCATCAAATATTAACTGAACATTGATAATCAATATTAGTCAATCAATAAATCATAATGCAATGCATTAAGCGTGTTCCATAAAGAAGATGTCCCTATTCTAGAAAATGAGAAAGAAAAGATGTCAGTCTCAGAGACCCATCAAAAGTACTGATATTGAGAGAAATCATGAAGTATAAAGCTTCAGCATTAAAAGTCAGCTCAATAAATCAATAGTCAATCAAAGCAGAACTTCTCATAAAGAGAGGTTCAGGAAACTCAGTAGTTTCAGAGCAATGTGGAATGAGCAGAAAATGAGGAAGTGGATGTGGGTGTCTACACTAGGAACATGCACTATTACAGACAGACAAAATATTCTGGTTCAATTTTCACATAACTTCTTTCTTCAGCCGACCAAACAGCTTCTTAAGTGCCCATGGGAACGCTTTCACTCCCTATCTTCTTACAGGAACACAATATTCTTCCGACAACAATTTCAAAGATTGCAACTAAGGGGTCTATTAGTATGGCAGGCGGATTGCCCCCGCCGGGCCGGCGGTAGTCACCGCCAGCCCGGCGGGGGCGATCCGCCCACCATCCTACCATGATTGACAGGGGGGGAAACTGCCACAATATGGTGGCGGTGTCTGTAAGACACCGCCAACCATATCAGGATGCCGGCAGAGAGCAGTCTTTCCGGAATGGCATGTGTTTTTCGCTGTTGGGGGCCCGTAGCGGGCCCCCAGGATGTTCGGGGGTGCACATGAGGGGTACCTATGGTACCCCCTGCATTTACATGCACAAGGTGCCTATCACGTTGTGCATGCAAATGACCTACATGCATTCTTTACATTGCGGCTGGTGCTGCTTACAGCACCGCCCACCACAATTTAAAAAACTGCGTGATGCACCCGCCTATGTGGCGGGCGCATCCTAATGTGAATGGCGGGAATGCCGCACCTATGGCGGATGGTCCCTTTTGCCGTTGCGGTGCACCCGCCATCGTAATAGAGCCCTAGGGATGTTCAGGAGCGGTCACTGGCAGAGAAGACACACATGAAGATGAGCAGGCAGGATGAGAAAGTGGAGGAAGGTCTACAGGTCTGGTGGGACCTATGTGACACACTTCTAGACCCAGGTGCAGACCACAACTCCACTGACAGTCACACCACCGATGGGAGTGGGGCTCTGCATCGACTCCAGAGAGGGGTGGGATCTAGTCTTAAATATGGTGGTAAGGTGATTTGGTTGCACGTTTGGTGTGATGGGTCATGCTATAGGTTGGCCCTGACAAGACGCAGGAGAGCTGGATGGTCGAAGGAAAGCTTACTCATATACAATCTGTCATGTATTATTCACCGTATGCCACCAACTGTTGTATTGTGTTTTCTAAAACTTAATAAGAAAGGTTAAAAAAAAAAAGTTTACATTCTCACTGTGAATCTTCTTTCCTAACCTTCTAAATAATTGGCCCGATTCACAAAAGTAATCTGAGACAAAATCCTTACTTTACGACTTTAGGCATTCACAGAAGGCATTTAGGAGTACTAACGTTAGGGTTTTGTCTCAGTTAAAATTAAGTTTGTCTTAAGTTTAACTTAAGACCAAACCTTAAGATTGACTGAGATAAAAATCCTAACTTTAGTACTCCTAAATGCCTTCTGTGAATACAGAAAGTCATAAAGTTAGGATTTTGTCTCAGATTACTTTTTTGAATCAGGCCCTATATGTTTATTCAATAGCTAACAATGGTCTTTTTGGAAGTTGAAACATCTGTATAACATTTTGAGCAGCGAATGCTCGTTGTAAAAAACGTTAGTTCGAAAGACTAAATTAAATTTTAAATTCACAGTTTCTCAGCTCAGTTAACTTTAATATGGCAGCAGCTCAGGATTTTAGACCTAGCAGGCTTATATGTGATTGCCTGGTGCCATACATTTTTGCATGAAATTGAGTGTTTTAAGTCTCACTCGTTTTGCACATTAATTACCATTATTTCTTGGTATATTTTTTTAATGCTTACCCAGTGATAATCAAGGGTGTGAATGTCAAATGGATGATGGAGCACATTGAACTTTAAAACTATATTATATGTTGCACCTTCATTATTTAGGAAGCTTCTTAAACTTTTGTGTTCGAAGCAGTTGGACTTTGAGTGCTGTAACAGGCAACTGAATGTGCTGGTTTGCTTAAATGTTCAGGAAAGCCCCCTGTAATGAAACTATTTACAGCTTTGGTGCTGATTCTGGCCAGTGGTTTATTTGGGAATAAGATGCTCAGAATGAAATTGTTAATCTTTACAGTCCAGTGGTGGGGTTTATCTCACTGGCCCTAAATGTAAGTTACTTTCCAATGCCTCTCAGTTCTGGGACCTTCCAATTGTGAAATTCAATGTCATCCAATTACCAACAATTGCTCCAAAATCACTTATGCAGTATTTTATCAGAGGCAGATATGCAAATAGAGTGGAAGGTAAATCCTACCATTTCTGAGTGGGGAGGGATGAGTGAATGAAGGATACTTATTTCAAAAAGGTGGTTCGTGATGTACCTACCCATACCTTTTCACTTTCAGAACCCTTCCTTGACATACTTTGGCATCCTCACCCACTCCTGCTCAATTCCCGCACTCTTGTGATGCACCCCTGCCCTGTTTGGCTCTGAGGGCATGCGAAGCAGCAGGCAATCTGACGTGCTTCTGAACACATGAGAAGTAGATTCTGCTTTAGATGGCATCGACTGTAACACACTCTGGGCAAAACATGCAAAATGGGGCATCCCAAGAAAACTCCTCGCGGTCATCATGGCACCGTGCACTGGAACATTGGTCTGAACCAAGCTTACACAGACCTATGCAACCACTAAGATCTATACAAATAAGGGGCTAAAACAGGGTTGCGTGAACTCCCCTACTCTGCTTAACTAGTACACCGTGGACATATGGGAGACACCAACATCTTCCCGCCCAAATTAGGCCTCCTCAGACTCCCCCTTATGCAGTATGCAGATGACCTGGTATCATTGGACCAAACCAGAATTGCCTTGAAGAGAGCCCTGGAAACTCTACACCTGTATAACATAAATCATTTTCTGCGGAGAAATGCCACAAAAGCGAAGGTCCTGATATTTGGCCATAAACCTGAAAAACAACTGCTGTAATGGTGACGTGGCCCTCTAAGGATAACCACAGTCAATAAATACAATTACCTGGGCATACAATTCTCAGACACAGGCAGGCCAACTATGCAGGCCAAGAAACTGGCAGTTAAGGCAGCTAAGGTCACATATGCACTATGCAAACTACACCACAAGCTCAAAAGTCAATCTGCAGAGGGAATTCATCAAGTCCTGAGGGCCCACAACTGGCTAAAGCCAAATTAAGATTGGTACAAAATACAGGTGGCATTCTAAGACTCCACAGAGAGTCCTCCTCTAAGCCTGTTGCTTCCATTGTGGAAATATATAGAGCTCAAGCCCGTGGTGCTATTTTGTATGGGGCAGAACAGTGGGGCCATTCTTCGATTTCTGACATTTATAAGTCTTAAGTCTGAAAATGCATTTTTTAGATCCCTGCTGGCTCTACCTTCTAGCCCCCCTCTTACACCTATCAGAATTGACCTGGGTATAAGATCAATTGAAGAAGTAGTCACCCTACGGCCTCTATTATACTGGCGTAGACTTTGGGTGACCCCTGAGTTGTTGCACTTTAGACTTGAAACCCAAGAGATTTTGGCCCTCTCGTGTTCACACAAATTGCCCTGGTTTGCCTTTATAAAGAGGGAAAGCATAAGATTGGGCATCCCAGCTTTTTGGACCAATCCTGCCCTATCCTGTGCCGAGCTGTCTCGTGCTGATTTGGTTAACCTACATCGCACGTGCAGTACCTCGGTCATCCTTAGTAACCCTGGGTTGGGCTCACTTACACTCGAATTTTTTAATTTAAAAACTGTCTACAGAGTGGAGCCGTTCCTTGATGAGATTTTGCCCATCTCTGCGAGAAAACTTTATCTACAGTTTAGATACGGCACACTCCCACTTAGGGTTTTTTCCTGTAAATGGTCGATTGACAAGTCCACGGAATGTCCAGCCTGTGGGGGCAAGGAAGAGTCTGTAGCCCACGTCTGCTTTTTCTGTATGGGGTACAAACTCATACGACAACGTCGGCTTGTTCCCACGTGCAGAAATTTTGGGGTCAGTAACTATAAACAGGCACTCAGAATATTTCAAACTAATACCTCTACGCCTATAGTCTTTTCAGTTTCACGTTTCATTATATCCAAGTTTGACATATGTCTCTTTCAAGAGACGTGGTCAACTGATCCCCTGCTATGTAATGGGTTTCTCAACTTTTATGTCCCTGCATTAAAAAATGTAAGAGGCCGCCCGTCTGGTGGGCTTACTATATGGCTAAAACAAGGCCTGGGATGTCGGGTCACCCAAAGACCTAGAACTAGTAATGACATTCTATCTGTTAAGTTCGCCCCGAAGTCGGGGAATAAGGTAGAAATCTTTAATGTCTATGCACGAGGCTTGCCGGGGGGAAAAGAGTCTCCAGTCGTAAAGTTACTGGAAGAATTCATTGACTCTTTGCCCCCAAATACTCTACCCATTTTAGCAGGCGATTTCAATACATCCTTCGAGCCCCTGGACTACGAGACGCCTCAGCTCACTGCTGATGAAGATGTCAGCTGGGGTATTCCATCTATCGAGATCCCACCTGTAAAAAGGTGGACGGAGGCGGCCATTCAGCTAAATGGACTATGCCTAGGTAACCATATGAGAGCAGCCAACGGTAGAAGTCTCTCTGATAAATCTGGAACAAACACCTTTGATAACGGTCGTAGGGCAAGCAGGATAGATTATTTCCTCATTCATGTCGCACTTTGGCCTCTTTTTAGAGACATGAAGGTAGTAAACCGACTGGAGAGTGACCATCATCCATTGGTCTCAGTATTTAACATGTCCTTAATTGGCTATTCCTCACCGCAGCAAAATACATGTGAGCCCGAACTTCTTTTGTCTAACAATATGCGTCATATAAAATGGGATCGGATCGTGGTAGATCCAAAGACCATGTTAGCAATAAATGACGAGGTAACTGCCGCACTCAAAATATTGGGTAATGTAACAAAGGACCAAACCCCGTGCCAGATAGTGGTGGAAGTTCACAACAGGCTTTTTTCAGAAATGGTAAACAAAAAATAAAATAAGGATGGTATAACCTTGATTGTAGAACGGCCCGGGCTAGACTTGGTAATGCACTAAAACAGAAAGACACACTACTTGTAAGATCTGCTAGATCACATTATGGGAAAACCTTGAAAGAGGCAAAAATAAACGTGGCACAATGAAAAATGGAGGGATCTCCTCGATGCTTGCAGGAGCAAGGACAGTAAGAATTTCTGGGATATATACAAGTGGGATAGGGGCGGCACAGCAGAGCGACCCCAGAACAACGTGGCCCAGAATGCTTGGGATGATTATTTCAAACCCCAGTATGCCGCACCCTGCGAAAATATCCCAAGCGAGACCCTTGCCCACGTGTATTATGATAGGGCGATATTTACATTGAAAGATGTTGATAGAGCGTTAGATAAAGTGGTTGGGGGTAAAGCACCTGGTATAGACGGAATCCCTGCGGATATGTTTACCAATGATAGAAGTCTCTGGTCTAATTACATTATGCTACTTGCTAACGCAATTGTCCTGGGAGCACATATCCCCCCCTCGTGGAGGGGAGCAGAAATTGTACCAGTTTTTAAAAAAGGGGATAAAGCAATTGCAAGCAACTACAGACCAATTACTCTAATAGACTCGATCCAAAAAATTATAGGTCGTATGTTTCTTATGAAATCCAAACATGGATGGATGATCACGATATCTTAAGTCCAATGCAGGCAGGGTTCCATTCCCGAACAAGCACAATCGACCAAGTTTTCCGTTTTGTTAACCTATATTGGAAGACAGTGGTCTTGGGAAACGGCGCCCTATATGCGGTGTTTGTGGACTTAAAAGCTGCTTTTGATTTGGTACCTCGTAGAAGGCTTTGGCAGGTATTGAGGGAAATGGGCATTGCACCTGAGCTCCTTACCGTGATAATCCGCTTACATGAGGGAAATGTTGCACGGGTGCGATGGGGGGGCGTGGGGGAGGTGACTGAGGACTTCCCGGTTGGCAGGGGTGTGCGGCAGGGGTGCGTTTTGGCGCCTACCCTGTTCTCACTTTTTGTCAACGGGGTGGCCGGTCGCCTCTCAATGACCCCCACCGACGCACCGGTTTTGGCAGGAGTGCGTATTCCTATCCTCATGTTTGCGGATGACACGCTAATTATCTCAAAGACACCGAGTGGCTTGCAAAAGGCTCTGGTGTGCTTTGAAGAATTCTGTTCAGAAAGGGGTTTGGAAATTAACACGGGGAAAACGAAGTTCATGTCCTTTAATGCCCATAAATCCTTCAAGGGAAAGATTTTTATGAACAAGCTACCTTTGGAGGAGGTTACATCATTTACATATTTAGGCATAACATTGCAGAAGGATATGCGCTGGGGATGCCAGTTGATTCGGGTTTTATTACAACATAAGCAAAAATCAGGTGCGCTTTTGTCTGGGTTCAAAACCTCGATTACCAAACCAATCTCACCAGTTTTGGAAATCTATGGGACGAAGATTCTGAGTTCATGCCTATATGGAGCTGAACTTTGGGGATTTGATCATTTGAACAGCCTGAAGGTATCAGAAAATGCGTTTTTACGTAAGGTTACAAACCTCCCTTCAAGCACACCAATGCGTCCCCTTTTATTGGATCTTGGCAAAAAACCAGTTGAACATCTGGCGAAGCTCCGTCCAATATTATACTGGTGGCGGCTTTGGTGCACAGATGAACTTGCCCATTACAGGAGCTGTTTTGTGGACATAATAGAATCTGATAGGTCCCAAAAAATAAAGTGGTTATACGGGATCAAACTTCTCCTGGGCAGTATAGGCCTGATCGGACTTTGGAATGATCCTGTTAATGCTGTCTTCCCACCCAAGGAAAATCTGAAAACAATATACTGGGAATGGGTCTATAAGTTGGAAATTTCCCAAGGGCTTTCCACTCATTTATCATCCCGTTTTTTCGATCTAAAAACCTACCCTCTGCTAGAGGAGTACTGGGATATCATTGAAAAAACTATAGATCGTAAATTATATTTCCAGTTAAGGGTGGGCACCTTACCTGTCGCAGAATTCACCTCCAGATGGGGGGGACAAGGCACTAAGAATGACAAGTGTTATAGATGTCTGGAAGAACGTGAGACCACAGGACATGTATTATTCTTCTGTCCAATGTATGCAGTACCCAGGGAAGTATGGATAAAACCAATCTGTAAATACCTGGGTATTAGAAGTTATGCATCAGCTCTCCGCATTTTGAGCACAAACCTTGCACCTCCGATCTGTATAGCTGTGGTAAATTTAAATTACCTGGACTTAATTTATGCGATAAAATACAATACGAATAACTCAGTAAAAATAAGAGGCAGAATCCGTGGTATTCGAGGGTATAATCGGGACTTTATTCCTTACAAAGGAATGATGGTTCGAACCAGGCAATCGAGTTCCGTCACCACGAAGGTTCAGGAAGGGATCAGCAATACATTATTGACAGGTTATGGCATATATAGTAATGCATTACAGTAAAGACAGATGCAGGAGGCGTAACAGCTGATAAGAATACACGTACGTAATAGAAAAGGCGTTACAATAGGCGTGCATAGAGGCGTATACTAAAAACGTCATTATGATGGTGACACAAATGGGTGGATCCATAAGAGAATCCTGCAAAGTCAGCAAAAATACATGGCAGAGATGCGCGCGCAGCCGCATGACGTGTGATTGACGTGTAACTAGAGGGTGAAGGGAACTTGACATTTAGCCCTACATGAGGAGACAGAAGTCTGGGGTGTCAGGACAACTTAGTCCTAAATCATATCTAATATCTTGTGTTTAAGGAACTATATTATCTGGAAGGAAAGGTCTTCTCGGACAGATCCTATTCTATACTGACTGCTAGTGCGTGTACAAGCGTCTAAGTGTCTACATGAGATGCGAGGGGGCATGGGCCTACCATGGTAACGAGAGTCATGAATTACTTGCACGGAGGCAGTAAGGCCGGGCCCTTTGCTCTGCAGCTGGAGGGATGTTTACCTAAGCTACTAGACAAGAAGGCATTTCTTGAGGAACGGAGCAGATAACTTGAAGGCTGAATACAGTTTGGCAGGCAACAGGCCGGGCTAGGCACCGTTAGCCGCGCAGGAAGTAAGACAAAGTTCATGGATACAGATGCAGGTCCAGGCTGGAGCATTCAGAGGCAGAAGCAGGAGAAAGCTCGATGGCAGGATTCAGGGCCTACCTCGCCAGAGCTGGAAAACGTGAAAAGTATACCATATAAAGACGGTGGCAAGGCATACTTAGGAACGGAATATCTGGCCCATTCATGGCAGATATGAAAGAGGACATATTAACGTTGGACACAATTGTATTTGCGTCTTCATAGCTTGAAGTGGAGGGAACATACATGTACTTGTAGCATGTACATGGAGCCGTTGGGGTCTAGATAGGGGACACAATTGACCATAAAAATTCATATTTCCTCATTCCCTCCTTGTCCCCTACGGACCCTCATGAAATATCGATCTTCAGGAATCCATCAATCTGTTCATGTAACATCATTTGCTCTTCTTTCTTCTTCCGGGATCTTGAACGAAAACTTGAACGTGGAATACACGATGTGGCAAACAGGCCGCAAATCGCTGGTCCACATTGTAGACATAGGCAGCAACTGAATACTATGAGAAGGCCAATACCTAGGAAGGATAGGACTTTCCATCCCCAGGCTGACAACACGCTCCAGAACCAACCGGACCATGTCCAGGTGCCTGCATTCTGATGTATCTGGTTTGCAATCTTGTGAAGACGAGTTATGGCTTTATATACGGATGGCGCGTTTTCTGGGATGAAAACACAGCAACTTGATCCGATGACCCTACAAGCTCCGCCCCTATCTGCTAGGATGACGTCAAGGACAAGACGATTTTGAAGAACAACAATCCGCATCGCAGACTGCTCCTCTGTTAAGTTGCCTAGGGCAGAGGTAGTTTCATTCACTACTGCTTCAAGGGTTCTGGTTAATCTACGTATCAGTTTACTGTTTGAGACAACACCTATGTAAGGAAAGAGACCTTTATTGAAGTCTGTATATTGTTCCCATGCTGTTTCGGTGTAGTCAACAATCGGGATATCTCTCTGGGGTCTATGGTGTACTAGATTGGTATTTCTATGGTAATCAGGAGGGGCTAGGAAAACAGGTGGCAGAAGGAATGCAATGTAACAGGTACCATCCCAATCTAGGGGTAGACGTATATATGCGGTGTGGCCACAGATGAAGTAGGAGTGACGGGAAGCTCTAAATGTAGACTTGCCTTTATCACTGAATTCGATCACAGTAGTACATTTACTATGACCCAGGTGTACTGAACCATTCTTTCTTACACAGAATTCACCTTTAACTGGTAATACTGACATAGCAGGCAAGACTAGTGTAGCTTCAGATTCAACATTCAGAATCATGAGGTTAAGTGTAAAATTACCTAATCCATATACTTCATTTTCTAGGTCAGTTCCTGTTCTTTTGGGAAGTCCCTCCTTGTTAGGATAACAGGCTTTAAGCAAAACTAAGTTCAGGTTTCCCCATACCCAGTTGCTCTGGTAAACTACGGTGTTTGAATCTAAAGAGTTAATCAAACTAAACCATGCTCCACAGGAACCATTGTGTGTGAACGGATACGGAAAGAGAGGCAGAACTCCTTTGTACTTCTGATAGGGAGGGAGCCGGCCACATATCCAACAATTTGTAGCATTGCTGGTCTGATGGGAATGATGTAACATACTAATGAATGTGTTGTTGCGCAGCGCAAATCTATAGGACAACTCATGTGGAGGTAGTTCACTAAAAGAATGTTCGGCAGTAACATTGTAAGCACGCTTGAAAATAGGATAGTACATGTGTAACAGTATACTTGCAGCAATAATAAAAAGACTTAGAAAAAACATAATCAACAATGTCACTATACAGTGACTATGAAGTGATTTACAGTATGCATGTTTCTTGAGCTGTTTCTGTCTATTTCTCTCTCTTATTCGGTCTAGAGGATACATGTCAAAGACTTAATTCAACCGATTCACCTTGGAGAGGACTTAAACAATCAAATTGTCTGACTTGCTAGACCTTAGTTTCAGTTTATAGTTTTGAGATTTGGTCTTTTCAACCAGGGGGAGTTTTGAATCAGTCTCTGGAAGGGGGCAGGGCTGAGAGTTCAGATCGGATGATAGTCCATGAAATTTCTTGATATGATTCGAGTGTAACCAACCCTTGCGACCCTCGACCTTCACTGCTGTCCTCGTCGTTAGAAGAACCAGCTTTGGTTGTAGCCAGCGAGGCTCCAACGGGCTCCTCCTGTCGAAGTTTCTGACGAAAACGAGATCCCCAGGAACCACTTCATGGGGCTTTACCTCGGTGTTGTCGGGAAAGGCTGCAGCTACCTGTGAACGGCAAGATTGTAGTGCAGACATCAAGGAAGCAAGGTAATCTGTCAGCATATTACAATCAACATCAGTTATTTTACGAGGTATAGGCGTTCCCCACATATTTGGTGGCCTACCGAAGACCACCTCGTACGGGGATAGCCCTGTGCGAGAATGTGCTACCATTCTCATGTAAAATAGTGCAACCGGTAAGGCTACTATCCAGTCGACACCTTTCTCTCTACAGATTTTAGAAAGTCGTATTTTCAGGGTCTGATTATGACGTTCCACGAGACCTGCTGCCTCGGGATGTCGGACACAGTGGAATTTCCATTGATAGCCTAACAGGAGTGAAATGTGTTTCATTAGCTCGGACGAGAACGGCTGGCCATTATCTGAGTACACGATACGGGGCAAACCATACCGTGGGAAGAATTCACGAACTAATTGTTTGGCAGTAGTCGGGGCAGTGTAATCTGAGACGGGATACGCCTCTGTCCAACGGGAAAGAGCGCATACAACTACGAGGACATATTTGAATCCTCGACATCGTTCCATCTGGATATAATCCATCTGGAGGACTTCAAAAGGGTGATCGGGAGGTTGAAATCCACCCTGCTCTACAGGTACGCCTTTACCTGGATTGAACTGACAACAAATCATACAAGTTCGGACTTTCTGTTTAGCTGCAGCTCGTAAGTGTTTGTTGAACCAAATGTGTTGAATACTGTCTAACATGGCCTTTTCTCCTAGATGTGCTGGACTATGTATTGTGTTAATGATAACTTGAACCATTGAGTCGGGGAGAAACCATATAGATTTTCCCTTCGTCATCCATCCCTGATCTGTTTGGATCCCTCCTAAGTCAGTCCATTTCTTTATTTCCTCTGGTTTAGCATGTGTCTGTATGTCAATTACATCAAGGGCGGGATCCTTAACTGTCATGCAGTGTGTCGGCGTCGGAACTATTGTCTTTGTCAAGTCAGTTGCAGGAGTCTGATTCTGTGCTGTTTGCTTAGCTGTTCGGTCTGCTAGGTCGTTACCCTGGGAAATGATATCGGTGACTTTTGTATGGGCCTTGCACTTCATGATAGATATCGAAGTAGGCAGATGTATTGCATCTAACAGAGCTTGAATGAGGGGACCGTGTTGAATGTTGGCACCGTGAGAAGTCAAATAACCTCTCTCTCGCCAAAGGACTCCGAAGTCGTGTACGACTCCGAAAGCATAACGTGAATCTGTGTATATGTTAACTTTTCTATTCTTGGCTTGAATACAGGCTTGTGTCAGAGCAATAAGCTCTGCTGCTTGAGCTGATAATGTGTCGATACAATTTGTTTCAATGACTTCGGTGTCTGTCGTGACTGCATAAGCGGCCACTAACTTTCCTGTACTTGTTCTCATACATGAACCATCTACATAAAGTGTCAGGTCGGGGTCTGGTAATGGGACATCTGTCAAGTCTTGTCTGGGTTTCGTCGTAATAGTAATGACTTCAATACAATCATGTGCCAGTGGGTCTGTTCCACTTAATGGCAAAAGTGTGGCAGGATTTAATGTACTACAACGTCTGATTTCTATGTGTGGCTGAAACAATGTGAGTTCGTAACCTGTCAGTCTTGCTATAGTCAAGTGTTGTGTTTGTGTCCGGTTCAGGAGAACCTCTACTGCGTGTGGTACTTGTACTGTCAATTGATGTCCTAGTACTATGGAATCGCTTTGTCTAATCGCTAGAGCTGTCGCTGCAACTGATTTCAGACACGCAGGAAGAGCTTGAGCTACGGGATCTAACGTGCTAGAAAAGTAAGCACATGGCTTGTATGATCCTGCTTGTTCCTGCGTGAGTACTGACAAGGCAGTACCTTCACGTTCTGTAACAAAGAGTGTAAAAGGCTTACTGTAACATGGTGTCGCTAAAACAGGTGCTTGGCATAAAGCTTTCTTTAAGTCTTCACAAGCTTGTGTATGTTCTGGAGTCCAAGGGAGGACAGTCAATGTCGCTGCCTCCTGGGTTGTCAACTGAATGAGTGGTTTTGCTAAAAATGCATATTGGGGAATCCACTGCCTGCAGTACGAAGTGAGGCCTATGAAGGCCCGTACCTCCTTTTGTGTCTTGGGTGGTGGCATGTTTACAATTAACTGGATGCGGTCAGGTGTGAGCTGTCTCCCCCATTTGGACAGCAAGTGCCCTAGGTACACAACTTGCTGGGCACAAAATTGCAGCTTTGAAGGGGACACCTTGTGCCCCTTGTCGGCTAGGAAATGTAAAACCGTCAGTGAAGCCTTTTCACATTCGGGTTCGCTTCGGGCGGTGATCAGCAGATCATCGACATACTGAAGCAGTGCAGTGTTAACAGGCATGTGGATACTGTCAAGTTGTCTTTTCAGTGCTTGGCTGTAGATGCTAGGACTTTCTGTAAATCCTTGAGGCGCGCGTGCGAATTTAAAACTTCGTCCATTTAAACTGAATCCGAACAAATATTGGCTTTCCGGATCTATTGCTACGCTGAAGAAGGCGTTCTTGAGGTCAATTACAGTAAAGAACGTTGCCTCTGAATCAATAGCTGTCAGTAATGAAGAGATATCTGGGACCACGGGATATTGTGGTACAATGCATTTATTCAATTCGCGCAGATCAACAACTAATCGATATACTGGGGGTGCTTTTGGATGAGTTCGTTTAAGAATCGGAATAATCGGAGAATTACATACATTGGAGTCGGTTTCTACAACCACTCCTTGTGCAATGAGCTCGTCAATGATTTGCAGTAAAGCCACTACAGCATCTGGCGGTAATTTGTATTGTCGCATTCGTGGTAGTACCACTCCTGTTTTGAGTGTGACTCGATATGGTGTAATGTGCATACAACCTACATCAGTGGGGCCTTGTGCCCATAAATGTGCAGGTAGATTCTGTAACCTGTGATCCATGTCTCTAGACACGTAGTGACCTTTAAAGTCACGCAAAAATAGTCGTACTCCGTCCGGAGAACAACATATTATAGCTCCTAGAGCTTTCAATGTTTTTATACCTAACAAGTTTTCTGGGCATGATTTCGTAAGCAATAGATCTGTAGTCCGTGTCAATGGACCGACTGTAAATGCAAGTGGTTGCGATACTTCGTTAATAGTAGGCTTTCCTGAAAAACCAAGGGAAATATTTTGTGAGCCTGAGAGGGGTGCCCCTGGAACTTCGTCGTGACTTATAGTTGTTCTGCTTGCCCCTGTATCAAGTAGAAACTTTCTGTCTTTCCCTAATACTTGACTCTGTACATAGGGACCCTTCTTGATCTACAGGAACCTCAATAAGGGGTAAGCCAACTTCCCTCTCTAGGCTATTTCATGTATAACGCTGATACTGTGGATAGTCATTTTGTGCATACTGGTACATCTGTTGGGTCGTGTTTTGTGTTGCAGCAATAGGCTGTGGCTGTGGTTGTGGTACGGTCTGTTGTGCAGCTTGCATAGGCTGTATATTCTGAGGTACTTGTTGTTGGATCTGATCCTGTCTAGGCGGACGTGGTCTTTCCTTGGTTTTACCCGTGGAGATATTATGTTTTAGAACTGCACAATCGTTTATATAATGACCTGGCTGTTTACAATAGTTGCATGTCCCTTTAACGGGAACCACTGAGTTACTGGACTGTGTCGCACCCTTTTTATGACCGTCAGCTGGAACTGACTGAGCGACAAGCATTTTCATTTTCGTGTCTTTCATACGTCTTTGTTCGTGTTCTTGTTCTTCTCTAATTCTATTCTGGTGATACTGTAACATTTGTAACATTTGTGAAGGAGTGTTAGCTTGCCAAGTGCTTTCAACTTTCAATACTCTGTTTTTAACCTGTGGCAGGGAATTCTCGACTAGTTTTGTTACAAAAAGATGTGGATATGACTCACTATTTGCTTTCAGGCCGCTATTAATACCAAAACATTTTTCAAATCGGGAATAAAAATCACTAGTGTCTTCATCGGGTTTCTGTTTACAAGCTGAGATTGCTCCCCAATCTTCCTTTTTCGTAGTTAATAAACGTGGCAATACTTGTACTAATAGTCCTGGCAATGCTTTTGTTTTGTCCCCAAGCCCTACGCCTGCAGTTCTGCTATTTTCTTCAGTTTCTAATGCGGTCCAATCAATCTTTTGGTCTCCCACCTCCCATTCTTTTTCCTTGAGTTTCTCATAAATACCGGCAGGCAATAATACTTTCAATATTTTCATAATGTCAGGATAGGTATAATCACCCATGAGTAACATGTCCTTTAGTTCACGGTGAAAACCTGCTGGATCTTTGTCATGGCTGGGCACTAATTTTTTCATTTCCAATAGTTCTATTTTGGTTATGGGTGTGTACACAAACACACGTCTAAACGTATTGTCATCATTTCTAACTGGGTGTACTTCGCGTAAGGGATTCTGTCTGTCTATGTAATACGTTTTTCTCTCCATGGAAGGAGCTGGATCATGTTCTGGACACAAAAAGGCACTATATCTATGTCTGTATTCTAGGATTACTTTAATTAGATCGGTACCTAAACCTCTCCATTTATTCATGAGCAGTTCTATCAATATATCAGGTAGGGGACCAGGATCGGAGTGTTGGCCTTTATATAATATAAGGAGATGTTGTATCATGTATATACTAGCTAAATGCTGTTCGTCTGGGGCGAGATTCAGAAACGTGTGTGCTAGCGCATCATCACTGTATTTTTCAGAGCTGTCAGCCCATTGTACTGCTGACCTGGCTAATTCTTGTTCATCCATAGAATCGAGCATATGGTACCCCCTTCGTTCTCGAAGTAATTTATCAGTAGCCTGGAATAAGTGTTCAGGGGTCCTTGGATTTGAGATAACTGTTTGAAAAATTCTGTTACATTCTGGACGTATCGGACGTATTGTTTTATTAAAAGATCTTCCTTTTCCTACATAAGCTATCATTTGTTTAGCTGGTAATTCATATTGTCCTGTGTTCGTTTCTGACTGTTCCTCCTCCTCTTCCTCTGATTCAGTTTTATCTGCATCTACTCTGCTTTCATGTATTCGTTCTACTTCTTTTCTGATCCTTCGGCACATGGCTTCTATACACTTCTGTTTATCATGTCTCCCGTCTGTTATATTCTGACCCCATTTGGTGAGTGCTTGCATTTCCTCCGAATCTACCTCAGGCCTATCTCTGTTTCTGATCAAGCAGTTTATGAAAAAGCGTAACAATAATTTTTGTATGTCTACTTTCTGGTATTCCATGGCTTCGGCAATACTTTCAGGACCTTGCCCTGTTTGGATAAAGCGATATATTTTGTCTAGATGTTCAATCATTCCTGGTAACGTCATTAAATATTTTGCAGCTCGTCGCAAACGTACTGAAGACAGCAACATTCTGTCGTCTTTTCCTGGCACTGGATCATATCTACAATCGGAAAGAGGCTCATTTAATATATTGTCTGATATTCTTTGGGGTGTACGTTGGTATGCTAAATCCCTATAAGTCAATCTAGTTGTTGGCGGTGGCGTGGAAAAACCTCCTGTCGCACCTCCTGAGGTGCCAAGTCCAAAAGGATTTGTTGGATGTAGGGTAGAGAGTGTGGGTGCAGGAAGGACTGTAGAAACAGATGGAATGGTTAGAACTTGAGTAGGAGTTTGTTGCTGCGGAGGTGGGTGCAGCTGATTTTGGGGTTGAGTGTCGTTAACGGGTGGGGTGCGTGGCTGCGCACCATTAGCATATTCGGGGGCTGCATCGTCTAAATAGGAAGAAAGGAAAATGTCTTTTGCGGTCTTGAGATGTACTTTAATCGGGAGTAACGGAGGTGGCAGATCTTTTGGTACCTCCAAGGTGGCCTTAGGCAAACCCTCGGCCAGAAGAGGATACATACCATTCATAAGAGTGTTTCGTTGTCTGTCTACTTGTTCTAATTTTACTCGGGTACCTTCGTCGATTAATATGTTTTCTCGGGCCTTTTCTGAATCTTCCCTACTCTTCTCTTCCTTTCTGAGCGCTTTCTCTGTGCGCCTATGCGATTCTTTACGCCATAATTCAATGGCATCTTTCTGTGACTGTCTGGCTTTCTTTTTCCATAACGCTTCTTCTATTCTCATGATGCAATCTGCATCCCATGTTCCGGCAGCGGGCCATCTCTGACTCTCTGCTAAATCCTTGGTGTAGTCCACCCATAGATCAAGATATAATACGGCATCTAGGCCATGTTTATGGTACATAAAGTACCCTGGAGTGTCCCTAGGTGGGATGGGAACAGCTTCCTCGAGTATCCCTTTTCTAGTTTTTATCTGTCTTAATTTTGAAAATAACGGCATCTTGAACCTTGTTACTTAATTCTTACTCGGTCTTGAACACAATAATTACAATAAACACAATAATGAAGATCGAACAATCACTCATACCACGACATTTAAAACATATCAAAACATTTTAGAACGAACAATAATAATTAGAATAAAACTAGTTAACTGCATAATGCTAAATATACTGTATGTACTGCTAAACAGTACAGATACACTGCTAAAACAGTGTAGACCAGGTCTGTGTACCCAGACCCGTCTTGACCGGCACAAATTAATGCGCACGTCTAGATGCGTCCCCAGCAACGGTACTCACCGGGAAGCACAGAACGGAAGGCCTCGGAAGTCTGGACTGGACTAGACCAAACTGGACTGGACTCGACTCGTGACTTAGATACTTCGGAACTTCGGAATCTGGTGGGCCTCTGTATACCTCGGATCTTGCTCTCTCAGCTAGGCTCTGGTCGGGATTCTCCGCACTCCTCACCGCCTCGTCTGGGTGTTGATCGCAGCCTCAGTCGCCCCCGTTGGCCTGAGGGAGATACAGGAAATCCTGCGGGTACGCGTAATTGTCCGTCCGGCTGTGGCAGGAGACCGGGTCTGCAACGCACCTCCGGCGCGTGGGGTGTGAGAGGTGTCCCTATTCGGGCGCCAATTATGTGGTAAATTTAAATTACCTGGACTTAATTTATGCGATAAAATACAATACGAATAACTCAGTAAAAATAAGAGGCAGAATCCGTGGTATTCGAGGGTATAATCGGGACTTTATTCCTTACAAAGGAATGATGGTTCGAACCAGGCAATCGAGTTCCGTCACCACGAAGGTTCAGGAAGGGATCAGCAATACATTATTGACAGGTTATGGCATATATAGTAATGCATTACAGTAAAGACAGATGCAGGAGGCGTAACAGCTGATAAGAATACACGTACGTAATAGAAAAGGCGTTACAATAGGCATGCATAGAGGCGTATACTAAAAACGTCATTATGATGGTGACACAAATGGGTGGATCCATAAGAGAATCCTGCAAAGTCAGCAAAAATACATGGCAGAGATGCGCGCGCAGCCGCATGACGTGTGATTGACGTGTAACTAGAGGGTGAAGGGAACTTGACATTTAGCCCTACATGAGGAGACAGAAGTCTGGGGTGTCAGGACAACTTAGTCCTAAATCATATCTAATATCTTGTGTTTAAGGAACTATATTATCTGGAAGGAAAGGTCTTCTCGGACAGATCCTATTCTATACTGACTGCTAGTGCGTGTACAAGCGTCTAAGTGTCTACATGAGATGCGAGGGGGCATGGGCCTACCATGGTAACGAGAGTCATGAATTACTTGCACGGAGGCAGTAAGGCCGGGCCCTTTGCTCTGCAGCTGGAGGGATGTTTACCTAAGCTACTAGACAAGAAGGCATTTCTTGAGGAACGGAGCAGATAACTTGAAGGCTGAATACAGTTTGGCAGGCAACAGGCCGGGCTAGGCACCGTTAGCCGCGCAGGAAGTAAGACAAAGTTCATGGATACAGATGCAGGTCCAGGCTGGAGCATTCAGAGGCAGAAGCAGGAGAAAGCTCGATGGAAGGATTCAGGGCCTACCTCGCCAGAGCTGGAAAACGTGAAAAGTATACCATATAAAGACGGTGGCAAGGCATACTTAGGAACGGAATATCTGGCCCATTCATGGCAGATATGAAAGAGGACATATTAACGTTGGACACAATTGTATTTGCGTCTTCATAGCTTGAAGTGGAGGGAACATACATGTACTTGTAGCATGTACATGGAGCCGTTGGAGTCTAGATAGGGGACACAATTGACCATAAAAATTCATATTTCCTCATAGCTGTGGCGAAATTTCTAGGATGGGCCTGGGGCATAAGGTTAAAAACCATGAGGAATGCTGAAACTCTCCCTTCTTAAACCCATAGGGCCCGATTCACAGAACAAACTTAAGACAAAATCCTAAACTTAGTACCATTTTGGTATTCACAGAATGCACTTACTACTTCTGGTATTCACAGAATGAACTTACTACTTTTGCGATTCACAGAATGAACTTACCACTTTTGCGATTCACAGAATAAACGTACTACTTTTGCGATTCACAGAATGGATTTACGACTCCTAACTCCTAACCGGAAATTCCGGCCCGGAGGCAGAGCTTCCGGCCCGGAGGCGGAGCTTCCGGCCCGGAGGCGGGGCTTCCGGGCCGGAGGCGGAGCTTCTGGGCCAGAGGTGGGGATTCCGGCCAGTTGCGGAGATCCGCCACTGGCCGGAATCCCAACCTCCGGGCCGGAAGCTCCGCCTCCGGCACGGAAACCCCGCCTCCGGCGCAGAAACCCCGCCTCCGGGCCGGAAGCCCCGCCTCCGGGCCGGAAGCTCCGCCCCCGGGCCGGAATTTCCGGCCCGAGTGCGGACGTAAAGTTAGGAGTCGTAAATCCATTCTGTGAATAGCAAAAGTAGTAAGTTTATTCTGTGAATCGCAAAAGTAGTAAGTTCATTCTGTGAATACCAGAAGTAGTAAGTGCATTCTGTGAATACCAAAATGGTACTAAGTTTAGGATTTTGTCTTAAGTTTGTTCTGTGAATCGGGCCCATATGGTATTACCCAAACTCTATTTGATGTAATTACTATTATTTATGGGTAGAAAAGCCACGTGATATTAAAGTCTAACCAAGTTAATTTTCATGTAATATAAGTCTCCATGGACCGGCTCCATACAGAATGTTTTAATTTCATGTTTTAAATTGTTAGCTTTATGGTTATTCAATTTAATTGTATTTTAATTTTTTAGGTAATTTATAAATCTTTTCATCTTATGTAACAATTGTAAATGTGCTTTTATGACTTAAATGCCGAATAAATCTTTATTGATTGATTGATTGCTAATGCTATGTGGCGCAGGAGAAGATCCTTTTTTATAAATTTATGAGAAATACTTTCTTTTTGCTGTCATTCTGGGCAGAACAGATTATTTGTTTCTTTTAACTTTTTAGCTTTAGTTTTTAATTATAAACAACCTGTATAACACAACATTTATATTGTGTCTTTTATAAATGTCTGCAGTATTTGACATTTTACTGTCTGTAATTTTGTATCTTTTAGGGTCTCTGACCGAAATAAAGATTATTTGATCTGGATCTGGAAATTAATATCAACAATAAGCTATGGTCATCTTACCTTCCCTGGACTACTGACCGAAGGGTTAGAGCATCTTCACACAGCTGCATTCAGAAAGTTATTTAATCTTCCAAAAACCACTTGGCTCTCATTGATCTGTCTTGAATTTAATATTGCTACGATGGACATCAAATGTAAAAGAGACTTTGTCAAATATTACCACCGTCTGACCAATGGGGAACCAGGATCAAAGAGGGAAGCGCAGTGATATTTCAGGATACTAAAAGCAGCTGGTCAAGGTTTCTGCCTTTAGGAATCATAACTGACTCATTGCCAACAATGGAGAGCTCAAAAAGATTGTTAAATGTACAAGGCAAGCGCATTTCAAGAGAGCAGGACATTAAACAGATTAGTCTTTCCCATTCAAATTAAGCTGTCACGTGCTAACCATATCTGAATGCAGCACTGGGAAGGCAAACCCCATAGAATATTCGGAGGAGCAGGCTCTTAACCCTTCCGATATGGGATGATGGGGGCCAATGGAAAAATATCTCATCAGGAAAAAAGGAATGCAGCTTGTGCCAATATCAGACAGGGGGGCCTCCCGTAAGATCTGGCACTACTTATTCATGCTTTTGCATTTTAGGATCCGGACGCACTCGGTCATTTTTGTACTTTATGGTTTCATGCATGACCCTGATCTGGCACTCCACGGTCCACGCACGATTATGCACTTTATGGCCATAATACTCTCCTGGGGCGTTCCCCATTTGACCAGGCATCTACGGATTTATGCACGCATCTTTGCACTTTAGCATCTGGAAGCACACAGGTTTACGTATGCATCTTGCACTTCATGGTTTCATGCATGATCCCGATCTTGCACTCCATGATCTACGCCCGATCTCGCACTTTATGGCTGCATGCATGTCAGGTTATGGCAAGCGCAAAGTGCTTGGCTTAGAATGGCTATAGACAAGCCCCGCTATGGCTAGCGTGAAATATTGGGCTTAGAACGCCTGACCCAACAATGTAATACGTGAAGTTACCTAATCAGTGGCTCTGCATGCGCAATATCTAGTAAATGATGGCCACTTGTGCATAGCATGCCTCTACACACACATAAGCAGCAAATAAGTGATTTTTTTTTAAATGTCATGCTCTTTTATATTGTCTTAAACAGTTCTTGCATGGGTTTCAAATAACTGCTTTTAATATGATTCCTGAATTTTTCTTTTATGTTGCACTACAGATGTCCCTCTTGTAAATGATTTTAAGTAATTACACAATAAAAGAAAGAAAATGCTAAAATGCATGATAGATTGTCTAAAAAGAATGCAGTAATATTGGACAAGAAAGGAAGAAGGCTCATCCGCAGCCTACCACGTGATTATTATGAAAAATACTGCTCACTTCTCCGGACACACTTTGGGGCATATCATCAAGAACCGGCGATAATTATCGCTAAGCGCACTTAGCGCTAGGATAATTATCGCCGGGTAACGTGGAATTTTATCGCTGAGATAGCGTGTTATTTGCAACGCTTATCTCAAAAGCGATAAAGTTCCAAGCGCTAACTGCCAAATGTGAGATTATCGCTGGAAATCCAGCGAAAATCTCACAAAGTTTGGCGATAGCTTGTTGATAGGGCAGGGAAGACTTAGCCATGAAATCCACCTTACATAGGATATCATGGCTAAGTCAGTTTTGAAGCAGGCGTTAGGAAAGTAGCAATAACAGAGGTTATTGCTACTTTGTTTGTCACTCTGCAGGTTAGCGTGCCAAATGATAATTAGAGAAATGGCGCTTAGCGACATTTCTCCAGATATGTCAGGGCAGGAACGCCCACTTTGCATCTCATTAGAGATGCAAAGATGGGCGTTGGGGGAAAGGGTGATAATGCAAGGATTCACGCGATAGCGTGACCTTGCTGATTAGGTGATAAAATTATCGCCGCTTTTCGTCCGAAAACGGACGCAAAAGCGGCGATAATTTTATCCACGTATCCACGTATCTCCTATTTGCAAGATTTCTGCACAGGGGCAAGAACAATCTTTTCCTCTGGAGAACATAAGCAGGACAAAAAAAATACAATGTGGGGTGTGGTCTCCGAAGACCCTCTGCATCTCTGCATGCTGCACACTCATCACCGGCATGTATATGTATATATGTATTAGATGAAAAGGCAAGTCTTCAAATGCAGCTGAAATGCAAGATGGGATGTGAAATAGTGAAAATGGCAGAATGCTTCAGATAGGTGGAGTTTTCACAGGAGTGGCAAAAGAAGCATGGTTCCAGACACTGTGGGGGATTGTCAAAGGGCAGGGATAGCAGCATGGTGGTGCCAGTCTACCTGCTGCCCCTGTGGGTCAAGAGCAGGCAGGGCAATGGATACCCTTACTATCTAATGTCAAAGAAGAGGCAATACCCTCTCAGTCATAATGCAGCACCATTATAGCTGGCATATGTATGCCTACGTTTAGGTTTCAAGAGTGATGCAAACCATTAAATTCAAAATCAAACGGAAAAGGTCATTTGGCCTGAAGTGCTCAAAACTGTAAGCAGATGTAGGTTAACTGTTCAGTCTAGAATAGTTTTGGGACATGAAATATTAAATGCCTGGTCTACATCAAGTGGTTTACTAAGATTCAATTTTTTATTTGAATGTTTTACGGATTTTTCTATCATCTAATTTTACTCTTTTATGTCTAAATTACAATTGTATTCATGTCGTATTCTTTTATGGTCCATAGTGACCGAAATAAAGATTTTGATGATGATGATGAATTTTGTAACTGTAGAACTTCACATATTTCCCCAGTCCTAAGGAAAAACTCCAACCTGTCTGCTATCCCAAGCTTTAATGGGCCAAGCAGAATGCACAGAAAAAAGAATGGAGATTTTGGCCGGCCTGCAGTCATTACCCCAACATGTATCTACAAATGGCCCTCCAATCTAACTCATTTAATCAGGAAGGCTGAGACAGACCCTTTGATTGTACTGCTCTGTAGGACATCATGGAACCGTGTAAGGAGAAACTGCTGGCATGCCATTGAAAGATATTAGGCTGACCTTGTGATCAGTCCAGTTGAGTTAAAAAAGGGAGTTTCTTACCCTGAAATCTGTCCACAGCCATTCGAAATTTTGCTTTGCAAGAGTCTTCTGGCAGCAGTGTAATAACATTAGGTTGAGGATCTACATCATAGTGTAGTAAGTAGGGCGGTGGAAGGTGTGGCAAAAATATTTTATTAGGATCACATAATGCTATCGTTTGAGCTCCTCATTTAAAAACCTGAAGATGACACATTGTCTCTTTAGAAAAATAGGTTATAAAGAAGGAGAATAATTGCACTCACTGCTGTGCTAAGAATGATTGCTAATAGCCTGCGACAGGAATCAGGAAGTTACAAACTGCACTGTGATTTTATCTTCTGTGTTGCACTCGTACTCTTGGTGCCTACCTGCTGTCACGCTGCTGCTACAGCGCTGCCGTTGACCTGAACCGGCAAACTTGCTCACACCGCCATTCCGGCGAGGACGGAGGCCACGCCCCTTTCTGAGGCGACGCCCCTGACTCCGCCCTATAAATAGCATTGCTTACTAGCGCCGCGCGTCTGACAGATTCGAGCTCTTGAGGCGGAAGCCGAGAGCGTCTTGTGTTCGTCTTTTTTAAAAAACATTTACAAACTGCACTGTGATTTTATCTTCTGTGTTGCACTCGTACTCTTGGTGCCTACCTGCTGTCACGCTGCTGCTACAGCGCTGCCGTTGACCTGAACCGGCAAACTTGCTCACACCGCCATTCCGGCGAGGACGGAGGCCACGCCCCTTTCTGAGGCGACGCCCCTGACTCCGCCCCTTCACGCCTTTATATAATGTGCATTCCCCGGACGCGCAGCGGACGAGCGCAGCGGGCGCGCCGCCTGCGCGCCGAAGGCGCGCCAAAGGCGAGCCCGTCTGCGCCCGTCCGCGCCAGGACGGGCCTGAGGGCATGCCATGCTGCCCAGCCTATTACATATTCCTCCCAAGCACTCAGAGACCTTCAGCACACCGTCACTCTACCATCTCCTGCGACCTTGCATCGTATTATGTCATCAGGCCTATCGCGCCCTAACCAACCCCTTATCAAGGGCCGTATACCCTTAGCATTGCCACCAGCGAACACCACTTCCCTCAGGGTTTCTTATCTTAATACCCGCTCAATGGTGAAGCACTCTGAGGATATTTTCATCCTGCTAACCAGCTCGACCCCTGACATACTCTTACTGACAGAAACATGGCTCACCTCAGAGTCCACGCCGGATATTCTGGCAGCCCTCCCCCCCGATTACTACATCCTTCGCGCCGACCGCCCCGGCGACCGGCCTGGGGGTGGAGTAGCGGCCATTATCTCCAAGCGTCTGATATCCTTATCCTCTCACTCCCTTCCGCTACCTGAGGTGGAGAACCTAATCATCAGCGTGCAAACGGACGTTGGTCCCCTCACTTTCTGTCTACTTTATCGGCCCCCACACCCCATGCCATCTTTTCCCACCATTCTTAGTGAACATCTGTCTTCCCTTCTCATATCGCACTCCCACCTCGCCATTTTTGGCGATCTGAACTACTGGTTTGGCGACAGTCACGCCGGCCCTCATGCTACTGAGCTTTTTGAGACGCTCAAAAGCCTGAACCTTGTCCAGCATGTCTCCGAACCTACTCACATCAAGGGACATGTTTTGGACCAGATCTGGACTTGCAACCTGGAGTTGTCTCCACCAGTCATACGTCCGTGTGCCTGGTCTGACCATCACTTGGTAGACACCATCATCACGGCTGCTGCCCAGGCCCCTGTTCCCTTGATGGCCGGCGGTCTTGCCCGCAAATGGAGCTCATACGACTCCCAGGGATTTCTCATTGCCCTGGCTGACTCCTGCCCAGCGATCTCTGACTCTATTGACACGGATAGGCTAGAATATAACGTGGCCACCTGGCTTGAGTCGGCCAGCGATTTGTTTGCTCCCTTGGTCAAATTCCCCTGCACCAGACACAGGAACTCTCACAGATGGTTTTCCGACGACCTCAAAGCCCGGAAACTCAAAACTCGCCAGTTGGAACGCATCTGGAGACGCGATTATTCTGACCTAGCCAAACAATCTTACGTGATTGCCCGTAAAGAATTTAAGTCAGCTATCCGTTCAGCAAAAACCGAACACTTCGCCAGTAGGATCTCCCTGGCAGCTAATAAATCTAAGGAGGTGTTCAGAGTTTTGAACGAGTTAACCACAGACGACAGGACCCTACCAGCCCAGACCCCTACACAGGAGGCCTGTGACACCCTGAACTCGTTCTTTCTAGAAAAAATCTCCACAATTAAAAAATCCATTCCTTCACTTTCCCAACTGTCACTACCGGATACATCCCTTAATAACACATTGTCCTTCACTTCTTTCCCAGCTCTAGACTCTTCGTCTCTGGCGGAACTAGCCACTCGTGTAAAATCCGGTTCCCCAAATGATTGCTGCCCACCGTCCGTTCTGCGGAGCATATGTCTCAACCTACCTGACAGTATCCTTCATCTTCTTAATAGCTCCCTCAGTAGCGGCGTCTGCCCCTCTTCCTTCAAGGAAGCCATTCTGGTTCCCCTACTAAAAAAACCTGGCGCCGACATGTTGGAGCCATCAAACTACCGCCCCATTTCCCTTCTCCCTTATTTCTCTAAACTTATGGAGGCTCACGTCACTCGCTGCCTATCCAGGTTTATAGAATCCTCTGGTTACCTCGTACCAACTCAGGCCGGCTTCAGACCCGCCCACTCTACTGAAGCCGTTATTCTGGCAGTCCTTGACACACTCAGAGGCAACGCGGACGCGGGAAAACCCCAAGCCCTCGTCCTACTGGATCTGTCGGCCGCGTTCGACACGGTGGATCATGACATCCTTCTCCACCGTGTCGGGCAGGCGGGCATCCAGGGCGTTGCTTTCGAGTGGGTCAGGTCCTTTCTCACGGGGAGAACACAGGCGGTCCGCCTTGGTCCCTACACTGCAAAGAAAACTCTCACATCCTGTGGTGTTCCCCAAGGCTCTTCCCTTTCCCCGCTTCTTTTTAATCTTTACCTCCGACCACTTATTCAATCACTCCTGAAATGGGACATCGTCACTTATAACTACGCTGACGATCTCCAGATCATCTTCCCCCTCAACTCACCAAATGCCATCAAAACTTTTCATGGAGCCATGACTCATATCCAACTCTGGATGAACCAGAACCAATTGAAGCTGAACCCCGGAAAAACTGAGCTCCTACTTCCTGGACTCAGCTCCACCTACTGGGGTCCACAGTTCTGGCCTCCAGAGTTCGGCTCCCCCCCCGTCCCTGCAAAAACAGTAAAAAGTCTAGGTGTCATCATTGACACCGAGCTTTCTCTCAGGGCTCAGGTGGGTGCGGTGGTTTCCTCCTGTATGTTTCAACTTCGAAGGATCCGCAAAATCCGCCACTTTCTCCCCCCGGCAGCACTCACCCAAACTGTCATCTCGCTGGTACTCTCTCGTCTGGATTTTTCTAACGCTATCTATCACGGTCTCCCACAATACCTGACTCAACGCCTCCAAATTGTCCAGAACCAGGCCGCCCGCTTGATCCATGGAACACCCAGATGGCAATCAGCCAAACCTTTGCTTGTGAATTTGCACTGGCTCCCGGTTGAGCGAAGGGCTGCCTTCAAGGTGGCTTGTCTTACCTTCAAGGCACTTCATTGCCCTTCCCCTGCCTTCCTGAAATCCACCATCCACCCTTACTGTCCCACACGCCATCTTCGATCCGCCCACCTTGACTTGTTGATCATCCCCAGGGGCAAAACCAAGAGATTCGGCGGACGCCGGTTCTCCCAGTTGGCCCCTGGACTTTGGAACACCCTCCCTCTTTCTATCAAATCCTGTTCTTCTTTCCTTAACTTTAGGAAAATGTTAAAAACTTTTTTTTTCCCTACCCTCACGTAGATTCTTTTACCTCTACTTCCTCCTCACTCTGCTCTGTTCTGTCTACCAGCGCCAGGAAGCTTCGGTGTCAGTGCGCTTTACAAGCAACACTTAACATAACATAACAGGAAGTGCTGTTCCTATTTCTGAATCGTTGCTCAGAATATACTTGCATAACCTGGGAGAGACACTTTTCTGTCCTGGTTGAGAGGCTTATTTTGTCCATCCGTCCTGGGGGGCAGCTCCAAGCAAGAAAAGTGGAATACTTGCTACTAGTGAGCTCAAACTCAAGCTACTTGAATAAGTTATATGGCCAGAGAAAACAGCTGCCCAGTTCATGGTAAAAAATAATAGAAGGGATCCAAGTCAATGGGAGAAGGAAGCCATATGACACTTCTAATTTACAGAGCTTGGATTGGGGTTGCAATAGCCAAGGCAGTGAGATAACAAGTGTGGCCTTTCTGAGAGTGGCATGGTGGAGATAAAAGGTATAGAACTTACCTTTGCTGCCATGGGTACAATGGAGGTTAAAACACCAAAGTTGGCCAAATGTCTTGCCACATTTATAAATAATAATTATAATAAATAAATAACTCCACATTTGTATAGTTGAACTCATCACCCCTAAAGGTATCCAAGCTCTGGGGGCCATCGGAGAGATTGAGTGAGCTATTGCCCAAAGTCACATGATGCTGAGCTTGTCATGTAGTTCCTAGGAATCCCCAGGACCTGCGTGTTTTGGATGACCTAAACGGAGGGCTTGGTGTCCCAAGCGCTTCCAGACACCCCCACAGGATATGTCAGTCATTACACCAGCTAGCTCCACAGTGCCACTATCACCCCCTGTATCTTACAGTGGTGTAGGTAGTCTCTGGCAACCACTGAACATGACAACCCGATTCCTCAGGCATCATAGAAAACAGTACAGTACTTTTTGCTCAGTCACTCGTGCTCACTTATTCCCAGAAAATACACAGGATGGTGATTAGGACTTTTCAATAAGTATTTATTGGTCCAGCGTCAGTCTTGTGTAAAGCATATTTGCTGCGACAATCAGGAGACAGAAGCATACGAAAGATATTGCTAGTACCAATATAGTAAATACTAGATACATTTCTACCATAGTGCTAATGAGATGAACATAAGCAGTTCAGATAAAAACAGTAGCACTTGCATATTCCTAAAATGCCTCCCTAAGAAATTTACCTAAATGTACCTAGCCTAGATCTGTGTGTGTACCATGTATATGCGTGTAGCTATATATGTGTATGTGCGTAGCCAAGAAACCCCCAGGGAAAAACCACCCCCTCACCTGATGGTTGAGAATGAAGGACCCCATCTCTGCTTTGATGATGACACCCCGCAAGGGATGTTAGACGGCTGAGTGTCAAAGATTCAGCAGGCAGGTCCCCATGTCAGCTTGGAAGGAATGCTCCTCTAATTTGCAAGGGGGAATAAGGATCTTAAATACTAGAGTGATCACTCTAAGGTTTCTTCTAGAATCGATATGTTTTGAAAAGAATCATAAATGTTTTGAAAACAATCATAAATGTTTTACCAAACAAATGCGATCATGCACAGCTGGCTGTTTGCCAAGGATGAAAAAAGTGGTGACCTTTATACAGAATAATTGTACCATCCCTGAGGACATCTTTATGTACATCAGGTATTATGATAGAATACTGAGAGCCTGGTGTCGAAGAAACAGGAGCAAGCTACTGGGTAACAGATCACCTGTTTAGAATTGTTATTGTCGTGTAGATGGGACAAATGTATGTGAAAACGGGCATGCATAACAAGACTAGCCTAAAGCACATGACACCCACTCCTCATCAAAGGTCAACAGGATCAGCTAAATAATGCCATAAAAAACATAAAATCATTTATCATAAAAATACTAAAAGCACTTTAAAAGCCTGTAACATATTTTCATGAAAGAAAAGTCATTTTTCCTTAAAAAGCATTCAAAATGATCCTCTACACTAGTATATGTGGTTATTATTACACCGAGCACCTTGACAGCCAGTATGCTCAGTATTTAAAAAATGCCAAATAGTTCCCACCACAGGAAAGGCAAGATCGTTTATGAATTCCATGCCGAAGACTGAGTCAAAATCACTGAACATCGTATCCCCAGGTGACAATCCCTCCTGAACTTCCAGTATCATGTCGAGTGAGCAAAGATAGTAATCTCTGGTTCCCACATCAGCCGCCGGGAAAGAATTAGATGCCTGTACGCCTGGAGCCAATGACTATACCTCTTGAGCAGAGCAGATTTCCCTTCCAAAAGGAGCGGAAGCATCCCTTGGAGTTACTCTAGAAATGCAGTCATCAACATGGTAATACACTGTGGACAACTGTACACGTGGGCTCCTGGAGCACTTCCATGTCCGACGGCACAACCAATAGAAGTGTTAGACACAGGTCGAACATGCAGCCAAATCCGCAGGAGAGGCAACGGAACACAGGCAGGACACAGTCTAGCCAGACTGGTCTTAAAGACAGGAACCAATGCTCACTCAGCTCTCGAAGCGGAGGCATAGTCAGGTAGAACACCATAAGGTCATGACAGCATTGTTCCAGTAGTGTTCTCTCCATGTCTTGAGGGATTGAGATGTCCATTGTAAAGCAATAGGATTAAAATCAGGATGCCTCCTACTGATAGCAGGACCAAAGGAAGCCCTCCAAAAATGCTTCCAAGTACGGAGTGTGTGAAAGCTGAAATTACTCTGAAGATGGTCTGAAAGTTGGATAAGACTGAGACCTGATCCAAGGCGCTTAAATAAGTATATGATCCCACTCGTATCAGACATGTTAAAGATACGATGAACCATTTCTCCTAAATGGATCAGGAAGTTCGTACAGACCAGGGCCTGTATCTCTGCTGAAGACCTTGCAACCTGGAGATCAAAAGTCTCTTGGGCTGAAGTTAAGGCAACATTTTGTTGAAACAACATGGCTTTCAGTCTGCTCAGCGAATCAAACCTTATACTTGAAACATTTAAGGAAGGCCACAGTGGTGCCTCCCTAACTAGACAAGCCGGGGGAAACAATACTTGTTTACAATAAACAACCCTGAGGTTTACTGTGACAAGATATGCGATGCCTGGCGCCATCCCGCAAGAGCCTTCATCATTCAGCATTAAATAACTCCCATTCGAAAGTAACTTGAAAACTGGATGAATCACTGCAGCTGAGGAGCCTTTCAAGGAGCAAGATAAGTTCGCCTTCGAAGTATTACATGCTCCATGAAGCAGGACCTTCTTACACACTAAGGGCCTTATTTATGAGGCCTTGCAACAGTTTTGCGCTTCTGTTGAGTCACTTTTTGTGACGCATCGGCGGCGTAAAATATGCCTCCTGTTGCGCCCTATTTACAAAGTGATGCATCAAAGCTTAGATGCGTCACTTTGTAAACACCTGCGCTACATTATACCTGCGTAAGGTATAATGTATGCAGGGTGGGCGTTCCAATGTAAGTAAGCCTCGTAGAAGTGACGCAGTGAAATCTACTAAATTTCACAGCACCACTTCTAGGGTGCAAATGCGTCAATATCTTACACCTGCCTCACAGCAGGCGTAAGACTGATGCAGGCCTTTTCACATGGGGCTTGCCCCATGTGAAAGTACCCATTGCTGGAGTTGCTCACTTTTGTGACACACTCCAGCAATGCGTCACTTTTGCGCCTACAGATACGTCAGAAATATTGACGTATCTGTAACTCCTTGCGACATGATGCGTCATACAGTAAATAGGACGCATCCATCATGTCGCAAGGAGGACACACTGAGAAGTGATGCATCACTGCTTTCACACAGCGATGAGTCACTTCTCCTAAATGAGGCCCTAAAAATCCACTTAAAGCCTTCCCACAGTCTGTTCCTCTTAAGAAAATGTCAGTGCCCTTATTTCTACACCTATATCTGTACGGTAACTCCCAGGTTTCCTGTATGTACCCGTTACCCAATGCTTCATACCTGCCTGCTTGGATGTATCTAAGGCAGTATTGGAACTGGACTATCATGATTGACAGTGTGATGTAGCCATGACTTAACCATTCTGTAGACGGTGACTCTGCTACTGTAAAAGTTATCTTCTCCAATTTTTCAATGAGCAGAATGGTGTGCTTTGCATCTCTGTGTGCCATGGTTAACTGTCTGTCGGTCAGATTATAAACCGAAAACAGATTTGTGCCGTTAATGTACCACCATGGCACGTGGCCAGAATGTAATGATTGTAGTGTTCAGCTTAAAACCACAATGGAGCGCTATTGAGATTGCCCATGTTGTAGAATAGACAAATCTAATTCCATTATGTCGATTGCTAAGGACACAATGTTGCCCAGGGAATAAACACGTGAAGAAAGTGTGGCCATCCCATTGTCTACCACAGCCAAGGCCTTTTTGTAGGTTAATCCTATTAATCTCACGTAATCAATCAGCAGCATTCTGTTGGGAGACTTTCCACAGTTCATTGTAGATGGCATATAAGAAGCGTTTCTTACGCAGTTTCTTGGGACCTAGCAAGAAATCCGTATGATCCATGTTGTCTGACAACAGAGACAAGAGTTCAAATTGATTTTATTGTGTATAGTTAATTAAAACCATTACAAATTACGATTCTCCTATTACCATGACTAGAGAATCTGGATTTCATTACAAGACCGGAGGCTACCATTATGAATATTTCTTTTAATGCAGTCCAAGCAGCTGCATACATCATAAATTAAAATGGTTCCAGAACATAACACTAGGAACATATAATAGGCATGAGCCCACAGCAATCTGCCTCTTTTAAATGCGGCCCAGAAGAAAATAAGTCAAAAATTTTAAACTTCCAAACGCTTCTTTAAAACCATTGCAAAATGGAGGAAAATGATGAACAAGGAAGGATCCAAGGATGAACATCAGGAAGTTATGAGAGGTTACCTGAAAAAAGAGAGAGATAAATACTTCAAGTAATGGAAAGAAAGACAAGCAATGTAATTAAACAATAAGATGTTATTATTGAATGAACTAATTATTACATAAACTTCAAATCAATAAAAAGACGATTTCTTTAAAAGGTATTAGACAACAGAATAAATATAATGTAAACTTTAAACTTCCAAGGGAAGGGATGGGTGGGATAATGTTAGCCTCCGTGTCTTTAATGAAATCCAGATTCTCTAGTCATGGTAATAGGAGAATCACAATTTCATTACAGACCGGAGGCTACCATTATGCATGTTGGTAGCTTTGTAAGACTACATCAGACATGTGTTCGATTGGTTTACAGTAATGTTGTGCGAAAGTTCTAGCATTAGACCAGTCGCAGCTTTAAGAATGTCGTCCAACTTACCACCAGACCATAAGGATTTACTGGCCATAGTACCTCTCAGTGAATATGCTTGGAATTTCTTTAAATCAATACCTGCTAAATTCAGAACTGTTTTAACCCATCTGGCAATAGAGGTCGAAGTTATAGCTTTGTGAGGTTTACCAAAGGATATAAGTAACTGATTCACACCCTGAGCACGAAGTCCATTCATTCTGCAGTCGTACTCTCTCATGCAATCTACCACATAAATCAAAACGTGGGTAGAAGATAGAATCAGACATAGTCTTGGTTCTTCTAATTGACTCAAATTTGACTTTAAACATGTTATAGGATCTATTTGTGATTTCAAGAGCTTTAACGTCAGAAACCCTTTGGCAAGATATAAACATAACAGTGTTGCAAGCTTGATGAAAAGACTTTTCCAATTCAAGATAGTGTTAAACCGCCAATTTGTGAAAAGATCTAGAATTAACTTAACATCCCAGAGAGACTGATATTTGGGTTTAGGAGGTCTCCTTAGTCTAATACTTTTGAGAACTCTGCAAACTATGACGTTCTTACCTACCATTTTACCGTTGACAAGGGCATGTCCTGTGGAGATAGCAGATTGATAACAATTGATTGTTCTATAGCTGAGACCCCTTTCAAACTGTTCTACAATGAAATTTACTGTCAACGATAGGTGCCCCCACGGAATCCAGTTTCCTTTCCAGGCAGCAATGTACCCAGCTTCTCCATATGTTGTTATACCTGTAGTGAGGGCCTGGGGCCCATGACTCTCCGAGGAGAGTTACAGCTGTCGTTGAAAGTCCTGAGACTTCATTGGCTCTCCTGACACTCTCCAGGCAAGAACGTTCAAATTCCCCGCCTGTACTAGGGAGTGACTTCCTCCATCTACGTCTGTTAGAAGATTCTCTTGGGTTGGAATTAAGAAGGGAATGTTGCATGCAAGTTCCAGAGTAGTCGGGAACCATGCCTAAGATGGCCAGAAGGGAACATTGGTCCTGTCTCACTTTCTGTAGGACTTTCTGGATCATGGCAAAGGGGGGAAATGTGTACGCTTTCACTCCTTTCCAACACTGGAGAAAGGCGTTCACTGCAAGTACACCCGGGTCAGGCATCCAGCTGAAAATACTTCTCCAATTGGAAGGTTAGTCTGCTCGCAAAGAGATCTATTTCTAGAGGACCCCATACTTTGTTGAGAAATCTGAACACGGAAACATTGAGTTTCCAATTGCTGTGATCTAAAAGTTACCACAAGTTCCAATCCACAGATATGGTTGTTTTCCCTGGGAGGTATTCCGCTCTTAGGGCGATCTTGTATTCCAGACAGAACATCCAACGTTGTTTGGCTAAATTCGAGAGATCCGCAGATTTTCTACCCCCCAGACGATTTATATAGTCTACCGCGGACATGTTGTCTATCTTTACAATGACTGATCTGCCCCGGAGGGAATGTCTGAAGCTCATCAATGCGTAAAGACCAGCTGTCAGCTCTAGGTGGTCTATGAGGTGAGAGGACTCCTCTTGCGACCAGACACCACCTGTGTTCTGTTCAAGGAGGCAAGCTCCCCAGCCATGAACGCTTGCATCTGATTCCAAAACAAATTCTGGTATTGAACCAAATATTGCTTTGCCATTCCAGGCATCTAAATTCTCTAGCCACCAAGTCAGTTCTGATGTGGCTTCCTGATCTAGGGAAGTGATCTCCGTACCAGAGGCCGGATCTTAGAGTTCTCGCTTTTACCCTTTGAAGAGCTCGATAATTCCGGGGATCCGGAAAAATGGCTTGGATGGAGAAAGAGAGGAGTCCCAGTAGTATGGCTAGTTCTCTCAGGGTTAGGTTTCCACAGTTGGTTGTAGATGGCATATAAGAAGTGTTTCTTACGCAGTTTCTTGGGACCTAGCAAGAAATCCCTATGATCCATGTTGTCTGACAACAGAGACAAGTGTTCAAATTGATTTTGTTGTGTATATTTAATTAAAACCATTACAAACTTTTCCTTAAATTCATCAATTTGACAAAACATTCCTATTTACATTTTCAATATACGAAAAAGAGAAAGACATAAAACATCTAAAATCCAAGCAAGATATAAGCTATTATACTTATTGATGCAAGGTACTAGTCCTCCACCATTTCATATTTTGAGTTCAAGTGCAAAAAATGCAAATAAGCATTCCGCTGTAAACATGGGACTGTCTAAAGTCAGCTTAACACTAACGGGAGATTGACATTGAGAAAATGCACTGCGAGCTTGTAATACCAAATACAAAGCTATATTTCTACGCTGAGCCCTTTATGGCAACCACCAGAATAAAGATTTGTGCAAAATTTACAGGTATTGTGTTGACCATAAATTAATACACACTAAAATGAGAATTTTATGATTGTTTTTTGTAATAGTGTGCTGACAAGTTGCAGAAATGTAGCTGCCCTACATAAAAACCGCAAAGTGTGACTGTTTAATAATGCCATTACGGCTGGTCGGCACGATCTGACTTGAAGTGAACGGAGAGCATGGAGTAAAATGTGCAGTCTCAAGTTGCTCACAGCTGGGCAAATGCACAAAAGGTGTACAAGTGTCTTCTCTGCCTGTTCGTAAAGTCTGCACTGGGTGGTCGGCCATGTTTGTTTCCATGCTGGAACCAGATCTTTTGAGCAAAAAGCTCCCAACCAGGTCAGAAGTAGACAGTGCTGAATGGATGGAGTTATGTGTTGGATGAGATATGGCTGTGGGGTAACTATTTGATATGAGGATAAAACCATCCAGCCGTGTTTTTTCTTTGTTAGTTCAGCTTTATCCATTAGCCAGGCTTTTTGTTTTGCTGCTTGTTAGCTATTTTTCTTAAAGCGGAGTAGCTGTAGTTTTTTTCCGAAGCTTCATGCAGATTTAGAATGGTTAGGGCATGTTCCAGAGCTGTTGGCCAGTCTTCCTTGCCTTTTGGCTGGTTCTTCAGTTCTGTCCAGCAATGCCTGAGTAAAGACTCTTCTTGGGCAGCTCTTAGTTTCCAGCACAGTTTTATTATCGCCGCTTGCCTTGGACTTGTTTAGACAACACGAATTCCAAGCACACTTGTGCTTGAGAAGTAAATTGCGTAATCCGAAAGACTGATTTAAAAAGGCTTGATTGTGGGAGAATTAGCTGCTTTGTGTCTTGGCGTTTGAGTAACTTGGAGCTGTAGGTAATAGATGGAAGGTACTTGGCCGCGATTAATTTTAGTCAGTGGGAATTTGATGGACACTTTAGTTTCTGCTTTAAAGTATTTAATCCAAAACGTAGTTTATTTGCCTGCGATCTTCTTTTGATTAGATGTTCTTTAATTTTGAATCTTGAATCAACCACTACTCCCAGGCATTTGTAGGAGCCGCTTTGCTCTATGCTGTTCCCTGCTACGTACCACAAGTGTTGTTTCACCTGTTGTAGTGTTGAGGTTTTTAGCCATTCTAGGCACAACTTCTCAACACTACAAGAAGTCCCTACCCCTGGGTCATCTGTGTGTACATAGCATGGGTCAGGCCTATAGATACTAAACCCTCCGGTGGTACCCTTGAATCTTGACTGACACCTGTTTGTGTCGATAAGCCAAACTAACCAACCCTTCTAATTGGGAGCTGCTGAATTGTATGTATTATTCTGTAGTATTGCACCCAACATCTCCTCATTCATCAGTGTGTCATTTAATATACCTTCAATAGGTGTGGGCAAGGTGATATGTGGTGTTTTCAGGTCTTTTACGGTTGCAAACCCATAGCAGGTAGTCTGTTGCACAGTTCTCCCCAGGAAACATATCTGTAATGGTATGGGGCAGCTCTAAATAAAGCCTCAGATCCCTGAACCTGCCATTCCTTTGTCCCCCAGATGGACTTTGTGTATATTGTGTCCCTCCAATAGTCAAATCCGTGTATAGATAGTTGGGAGATAAAAGATGCTGAATATATGAGCTTGGTATTTGTCAGCATCATTTTCTTCGCAGTTGCATTCATTTGTACTAATTTATAGTAGTATGACATTGGGCCGGATGTATTGAACCATGAAAACTATGCAAATTCCTCTGCGAATGTGACAGAACTACCTTTTGGTTGTGTTGGGCAAAGTTCTCATTGATGGTAAGTATTAACAGTGCGTGGAACACTGGCTCTTGACAATACATACTGTTGAAGTCAGGTGTTTCTTCATACAATTCTCTGTAAGAAAATGCAGAAGATTGTTCTACATCTGAGAGCATAGTATTTACAGTCTCAATGTCCCAATCATCAGAAAGTGTACTCGGGGTAATAAAATCATTCAATGAAATTGTAAATAAGTGTAGCATTTTAAAATGTTCAGTAGGAACAAATACATTTTATGAAACCCTATCCCAAATTCTACCATCCGGTACTGGAACTGCTATAATGTTCACTAGGGACAAATCTCTTTGTTCATGGTGTGATGACGTATGTGGTTTCAGGACCAAGTTCACAAGTTGAACTGCAGAGCATTGTGGGTGGTAATCTCCATTCAGTAGTAAGAAAAAGACAGTTACTATACCAATCCAAATGAACAAGAACAGGATCCCTAATGCAAACCAAAGATGCAACCAAGGGGACACAAAGTAAGTCTTTTTCAGCCAGAGAAAGAATTGTCGGAATTTTTCTTTTGTAGAAATGGGAGGCGTGTGCTCAGGTTCACTTGGATCTGAAGAAAAGTCATCCAAGGTGATGAAGTAGCAAGACACAATCAATCTATCTTTGGGAGCTCAGTAGTGTTTGTAGAACTGGAAGTCGTTTCTCTTGAAGGCACATTGATGTAAACTTCATTAATGGGCCGAATTGCAATTTGTGTTTCAGTTTCATTTGGATGTTGTTCGGTTTCAACGGGTGTAATTCATACTCCGTTATTGGGTACTCCGACATCTTGTGCAGAGGACCCTTGAAACGTTATTAGTCTTTCCATCTGAACTCCCTGTATAGTAGCGGGAGGAGATCTGCGGCTACCTAGGATTCCACGTGGCCTGCTGTTGAGAATTGGCCACATAGTGGGGTTTGATCAGATCAATGGAGACGAATGAATCTTCTTTCTTTTTTGCCGGCAAGAGACGGAAGAAGTACTGTTCTTGTTCCTTGAACAACCAGGACAGGTACATGTGTTCTGTAGGATGGCCCATACTCCTTCTTGTCCACACTCTTTTCTGTGACCAGGCCTTCAATCATCTGGACCCAGACAGGTCTTGCCGGAACTGGTCCTACTTCCCCAGTGGCGGTGCATTTTACTTGGACATTGCTTTGTAATGCCCTGAAATCATTGAGTTCCTGTAAAACAGCCAAACAGTCATTCAATTCAACTGGTTTTACATCCGCCACTGTGCCGGTACAATTAAGGTCAGGTACTCATATTCTTGTCCCAAACAGGATCTCATACGGGGTACGTCCTCCCAAGGATTTTTCTTGGTATATTGTTTAGTGACCTCTGGACCCCATATAGGTGATTGACCCAACTACCGCCCGCACCTAATACTCTTGCTGTAAAGGATTGCTCTAGGCCACGGTTTTTCCTCTCCACCACTGAATTTCCAGCGGGATGGTAGGAGGAGGAGTACCACAAGGCCAAACCAATACTTTCCTTGGCTTCCTTGTTAGCCTGAGAGCCAAACGCAGGGCCACAGTTGAAATGTAACGTGCCAATTGCGTATGCACTGTTGAAGACTTGCAAATCCTTTATGAACGTTTGAGCATCAGCTGAGCGCTGAGCCAAACCCATAGAAATCTAGAGCATGAATCTACTACCAACAAGATGTACTTGTAAGCCCATCTGAATTAAAGGGGCCGCAGTGATCCAAATAGACACATGCAAGCGTTCTGTCTGAAATGAGTAATGGTGTTTGTGGTGGCTGTGCTATGGTGGAACATTTTGTCTGCTGGTAGATATTGCACTTTAAGACATAAGCCTTTGTTTGTTTGGACAAACTTGGTGACCAGAATCGTTGCTTCACTAACGAAACTGTAGCAGTGACTCCTGCTTGTGCAGAGGCCAGACCCTTATGTGCAGCTAGAAATAATCCAAATCTGTGATGCATATTTGGTATTACTTTATCCCCCACCCCTGGAATTTGAGCATACGGTGTGTTTTGGCATCTAATGTATAGGAATATTTGAGTGAAAACCTTTTGGGATGGCAGAGCCACTCTTTTAGGCGTTGACAGCTATCAGTATGTCTCCGTCTATCCTCATGCTAGAAAGAGTGATTGCAGCAACGGCAGCAGTTCGCACTGTCGCCTTGGCTGCTTCATCAGCAGTGAATTCCCTTCAACATGTACGCCAACACGCTGAAGACACAAGGTGGGAATAATTTGGGCCCATATATTGTAGTGCTAGTATCAGGGCTTTCAGCTCTGCCAACTGTGCTGTACAACCTCCTAGAGATTGCATAGTCGTATAACTGGGATGGAACTTACAGTTCCGCATACGTCCCTTCACTATAGCACATTCTGCGCTATACTGATGTATACTTCCTATGGCAGGCTGCAAGAACGCTTGTATTTTTAATGTAGAATCATATTTGTAATCTAGGGTTGGCTCTCTTTCGATCAACACCTTTACAAGTAAATGGCTTCTGCATGGGCCAGATCCCTGTCCTGTTTGCCTGGCCCAGACGGAATCCATATCTCATGTTCTCTTTGTGTGTCCGGCCTAAAAGTTACCCAGGACTAAATGATTGAAACCTATCTGTATGAACCTAGGTATTTGATCTGCCACGGAGGCGCTAAGGATTCTGCAGACATCCACTAACGACCCAATAGTTATTGCTATGGCAACTTTTTTGAAATAGGCTTGGCTTAACCATTCCAAAAAACTAAGAGAAACCCAAGTCTAGTTATAACTACTCTTACGTAAAGTTATTTTAGCGTGGCCCTGTTAAAGAACTTACAATGGTGTTGAATTATTTGGTCTCACACATTTTATCGATGTATTTCTATGGTTTTATTGTGGTTTTTGTACTCTTGAGCCTTTTTATATGATACAAATGTTAGTACTAATTAATGTTTTTAGCGATATTTCTTATGATTGCTATTTACAGCTCTGTGTTCTTATCTTAAGCATTTTGACTTAATACTGTTTGTGCTGTCTTTTATGATTATTTTAATCGAAATAAAGACTTAATGATGATGATGATGATATTTGTAATCTACATCTTTTGCAGTGAGATAATTAGCCCATTGGATTCACCGCGATGCAGTGCTTTCGCATTTAGTATGCTCTGTTTGGTAACAGCTTCTAAAGTTGGTACCGGGGTTACAACAATAATGTGTTTCCCCTGTGCTACTGCTCTTTCTCTCACTACAGCAGTCTGTACTGCGGACAATATTTTTTCAGTTGCCACAAATCGCATTTCAGCATTTGTGTATAAATGTGATTTGTATGCAATTGGGGCTGTCTCACCTTCACTGAAAGTGATGTATGTATATCCTGATAAACACGGGACCACTCCGATCACCAAGTTGGTGGTATGTGTGCAAATGTTTTGATACTATCATGCCTGAACAGAACGGAAAGTATCTGTGTGTTGCTGTGTCCACTGATGTGCTGTGAAATCAGGCCTGATTAAGACTTAGAAAGGTTTTACTTTTTTTTGCGTAATCTAGAACGTATGCTCTGCCAAAATGTTGAAAACCTAATATGGATTGCAAACCTTTGAGAGTCTTTGGAGGTTGGAGCAATGCGCACATTTCTAAAAAGTTGGCTACCAGGCTCTTGCCTTCACTTGACAGCCCATATCCCAAAAATAGGACATTGAGATGGGCAATTTTTGATTTCTTGAAATTTAATTTGTAGCCCAAGTTGGTGAATCCCACAATTATGTTATTCACCCTGCTCAAGTGTTCAAGTAATTCATAGTCCGTCAGTTAGATGCCAGCTACATAGGACACTGCCTCCTTGTGGCATTTTTGTAATAAAATAATTCTGACACTTTTGCAGCGAAAAGCCCTGGGCTGTTCTTATACCCTGTGGCACACAACAAAAATTTTGCTGAGTGCTAAGGACAGAAAAGGCTATCACATTTCTGCTGTCTGGAGCTATATATTGGCAGAAGAATCAATTCAAGATATCTAATGTCATTTTGTATTTCTTCTGCACAATTTTATTCATTAATGCGCCACTGTGTGTGTTTTGAATTGCAAATGTTTATGTACATGTGTTCAAATGTTGCTAATCTAAAACTAGACGATATGTGTTGTCAGGTTTCATTACTAAAAACAAAAGATTGTTTATGAGGGAGGTGCAAGTTTCAATCACACCTTTGGATTCAAGTTGGTCGAAGAATTCCTTGACCTGTCTCTTTGTATCTTTTCTTGTAGGATACTGTATTTGTAAATTTAGACTCCACATCCCACCCTAGATGGTTACAGTATAATGCCGGAGCTAGTGCTAGCGGCTACTCCTGCCCATATGAATGTTTTAAAGATTCTGGAATGAGGTCGGAGAAAGCAGGCAAAATGACGCTTTCCCATTTTGGGAAATCCATCACAAACTCAGGCGGTCAATCTTTTTCTGCTAACAGGATGTCATATCCATATGTTAAGTTCTCCCACAACAGACCTTTAACTTTTCTTGAGATTTACCCCTCTATTTAGAGTGTAATTTTGTGTATTCGATGTTGGACACTAACTCTCGTATCAGGTGTTTCCACCGTGATATGTTCATTCAATACTACTGTCACCACAAAATCCTTCAGGTTCTGACGAGCTATTGTTACTTCTGCCGCGCTGTCTATCATCATCAGAGTTCTCAGTAATCTGGGCATGTCTCATTTTTAAGCAGCTACTTTCATCTCATTTTGAAATGAGGCTTCAGCTTAGGTTTCTCTTCCTGTTTGATAATGTAATCTGAATTTGGATGGGCTTCCATTTTTGTCTTTGGTCGATCTTCTTGCTTTTGTTCTGATTGCCCGACCCTCTCAGAGCTTTTTGATGAACCCTGAAAGGAACGAAAGGACCGTGTATCAGTGATATCCCATGAGTCAGCTTTTCTTCCGCAGTTTTCCATTTAGAATACAATTCCTGTAATTCCAATGTTGCTTTCTTTTGATGATACAACCCTACGCTTAGAACTTCCCCTCTAAAACAAGCTTTAAAAGTATCCCAAAGCACCGCAGCTGATGTAGAATGCCTATTGTTATGAAAAAAGCTTGAATCCATATCTGCATGTGGTCTCTAAAAGCATTATCAAGCAAAGGCTTCCTATCAAATGAACTTGGAGTTATAACTAAAGAAGTGAGGGGATTTCCAAGACTATTGGTGCATGATCAGAGGTAAATCTAAGAAATATATGAATCCGTGCATCAGTAAGTAATGCGGAAGATATACAAAAATAATCAAGTCGTACTAGCTTCTGATGGGGATGTGAATAGAACGTAAACCCAGCCGCAGGCGCGCGGAGAAAGTCCCAGGCATCTACTAACCCATGAACCCTCACCAAATGAGACAATGCCTTAAACACCCTGGGTTTCTTCCCTTCACCCATGCCTACCCCAGACCCCACCTAAGCCAGCCCACAGCACCTACCCCCCCCTTCAAAGAGACTTTAGGACGCACGGTCCCTGTGATGACATGCTCCCAATCAACTGGTGCTCACGCCCGCCAACACCTTCCAAACCCATGTGAAAGAAAAGTGAATTAGCCATGAAACATTTAACTAAATTGCATATAATTTATCTATACTCAAATGAGTTTTTATACCACTAAACCAAGAAATTCCACACGGGGTGAAAAACCAGCGACACTTAAAGAAAAGAATAGTCCATTTCCAGTCCATGAACAGAATAGGTTGTCCTTATCCCTTTCAGAATGTGTAACAGAAAGAGCCAGGAGAGAAACCCCCTTATAGTAAAAGCCACCAATTAGAGAGAGTTTAAAAACTCTTTCGCTAAGTTCTCTGTATTAAACAATCGAGTATGATCCTTGTAAATGACTTTTAGCTTTGCTGGATTTAATAAAAATGCTTGTGCCCCCTTAGACTGGAATAACGGAATAAGCTGTCGTAACTGCCAACGTTTCTCAACAGTAAGATGACAGAATTCAGGCCTGACAAAAAACTCAAAATCTTTCCCTGCCCTCTTTTTATCTGGACGAGCCAACTGATAAACATCTTCCTTGGCCAAAAAGCTATTAAGAGAGATCAAAAATACTCTAGGTCTATCAGATTTTTGGCCAGCTCTAGGACGAAGGACAAACGGGAAGCGATGTGCTCTTTCTATTTCTCTATCCCAATCCCATTTAGTCAGCTCAGGGAAGGCTTCTTCAAACAAGTCAACAATACATTTCCGAGGGTCTTGTCCTTCCCGGCTTTCCGGAATTTGCAGAATTCTGAGATATTTCCTGCGAGAGCGATTCTCCAAATCAGCTAGTTTCCACTGTGTGTCATCCTTCACAGATCGCAGAGATTCAGTCAAGGCCTTTTGTGCAACAAGTTCATCTTCCAAGCTTGAGATACGAGCCTCCGCTTTATTGAATCTTGATGTAAAGTCAGAGCAAGTTTTAGCTATACGTCGAACTGAATTTTGTAGCTTCGGACATGAATTCTGGACTCTTTGGCTTTCTACTTGTGTCATTATAGATTGATAGATTAGGGATAAAAAGATATCTTCAGGAGGATTAGTTAAGTTTTCTTTCTGTAACCCATCACAATAATCCTTCTCTGCTCCCATATTGCTAGTTTTATTGTCCAGTTTTTTGCGAACTGTGCGAGGACTGCCCTCCAAAAAATCACCCGAGTCTTCTAAATAAGCACTACTATGGTCGCTCCCAACACCATCAGCTTGAGCCTTAAATATTGACTCTAAGTCCTCACAGGATGAAGTTGACTGATCAGATAGAGAAAAGAAAAAGTCCCCGGATTCTATCTCCTTTGATTGAGTTTTAGAGCCCTTGTCTGTTTTTGCCCCTGGATCAGATCGCCCTGCAATGGTAACCTTTGATGCCTTTGAGATAGAACTTGGGCCAATGGCATTCTCCGGAAAAAATTCGGAATACAACTTAAGGTATCCGACATAGCCTGCTTCGACTTTCACCCACGGCGTCTCTGACAGGCTTTTTGATCTATCGTCCCCCAGGGCCCATGGGAAATTTTCTTAATTCCTTTTTGGAATCATCTGCCCTCCTTGCCTCTTCCACTGGCAATTTCATCGCCTTGGGAGATTTTAACATCCATTTTGATGACCCTCACAACCCTTTGGGAGTAGACTTACTAAGTGATCTTCAAGTTTTGGGGATTAACTTGGTTAATCTCGGTGCCACTCATAGGAAGGGCCACTTGTTGGATCCGATATTTTCGAACTCGGCCTGCCTTAAAGCTTTTCCAGCGCTGGCCCTGCCTTGGACTGACCATTTTTTGGTGTCTGCCCAGTGGCAGCTTGATATTCCAGTTACATCTGTTCCCAGGGTATACAAGGTGGAAAGAGCCTGGTCAAGACTTTCAGTTGATACCTGGGCGGCCCATCTGGAGATGTCCCGGCCCCCCCTCGGGTCCAATCCATTAGTCGCCGATGAGAGGCTAAACATCTGGCTGACCAACTCGCTTGATGTTCTTCTCCCCAAGAAGAAACAACTTTCTATGGGTAAAAGAGTGGGCTCGGCGCCCTGGTATACATTAGACCTGAGAACTTTGAGAAGGGGCTGCAAGAGACTGGAACGGTCTTGGAGAAAAGACTGGAGTGAGGCAACCCGGAGAGAATATCGGGCGGCTCTTAGCGCGTACAAATCTGCTATTCGGGTAGCTAAATCTGCATTCTTTGAGGAGAGAATAGGCTCGGCGGCCAACTCCTCAAAAGAGGCATTCAGGGTCATTAAAGAACTCCTAAAAGCTCCCGAACCTCAAGTCTTCCACGCTGACCCTCTTGGGAAATGTTCCGAACTTGCCTCCTTCTTTAAAACCAAAATTGATAACATTCTACTATCACTCCCTCGGTTGAGTGTGGAGAATTCCTCTGATAGTAATTTTGAGTCTCTGTCCAGGGTGCGGACAGCGGAGCTGGCCTCTTTCGGCCCTGTCAGTGTGGAAGAAGTTCTCACAGTCTTGACGACCATGAAAAGTGGCTCGCCTAAAGATCCGGCACCCATGAAATATCTTAAGCAGGTAGCCTCTACCATCGGCGGCCCAGTGACGGATCTTATAAATTTATCTTTTGCCCATGGAGTGGTGCCCCCGAGTTGGAAGGGAGCTGTTGTCAAGGCTCTCTTGAAGAAGCCTAACTTGGATCCTGCAGACCTTGCCAGCTTTAGGCCTATCTCGTTGCTTCCTGGCATTAGTAAGGTAGCGGAGAAACTGGTGAATCGGCGTCTCTCGGGCTTCCTGGAGTCCAATTCCCTTCTGGGTGATTCTCAAACTGGTTTTCGCCCCGGTCAGGGGACCGATACTGCCCTGCTGGCAGTCGTGGAGAATGCCAGGAGCATTCTGGATACAGGGGGATCAGTGGCAGTGATCCTCCTCGACCTCAGTGCGGCATTTGACACTGTGGACCATCAAGTGCTTCTCCAACGACTGTCGGGGGTGGGGGTCTCCGGGCTGGCCCTGAAGTGGTTCTCTTCCTTTTTGGCTGGCCGTACGTTTGAGGTGTGGGAAGGCCATATGAAATCTTCATCGGTTCCTCTCCAGTGTGGTGTGCCACAGGGCTCTTCGTTGAGCCCTACTTTATTTAACATTTATATGGCCCCCCTGGAGAATGAGATACTGCCCCTGGGTGTCAAGATTATCAGCTATGCTGATGATACCCAGCTGGTGGTAGGCCTTCCCCAGTCATCTTACCATCCCGATCAGCTGCATACGTGTCTGGATAAGATCTACACGTGGATGTGCAGCTCAGCCCTCAAGCTTAACGGCTCCAAAACTGAATTGATGATATTGGGGAATTCCCCTCCTACCCTGTCTCCGGGTAGCTGGCCCAGTTGCCTGGGAGTGGCTCCCACCCCCAGACAGGAGATCAAGAGTTTGGGGGTGTGGTTGGAGCAGGACCTCACCTTTAAGACTCACGCTAAAAAGACCGCAGGCGTGTGTTTTGGTCTGCTCCGCTCAGCCAGGAAGATTCTACCTCTCCTCCCTGTGGTCTCTAGGAGGTTACTTGTTCAGGGGCTTATCATCTCCCGGCTGGACTTTAGTAATGTGCTGTTTCTGGGGGCCCCAGAGTCCACCTTAAACAAATTACAGCAGGTGCAGAACGCGGCCGCGAGGCTCTTGATGGATCTCCCCAGGCGTCAGTCTGCTCGACCTGCGCTGAAGGCGTTGCACTTGCTTCCCGTTAGGGAGAGGGTGAAATTTAAGGCACTCTGCATGGCCTATAAAATCTTGCAGGGGAAAGGCCCTCCCATCCTACGGGATATGGTGCAACCCTACAAAGCCTCTCGTTCCCTTCGATCGGACCATCAACATCTGCTGCAGGTCACGAGAATAAGGAAGGCAAGATCTGGGGGCAGAAGATTCTCCTTCAATGTGGCCACTCTGTGGAACTCCCTTCCACTTTATCTACGCTTGGAATCAAGTTTCCTGCGTTTCCGCAAGTTGTTAAAAACTTACTTGTTTCCTGCCTAACTCCTAGTGCCTCATGTTATGACGTCTCTCTCTGGATGAGCGCGGGGATGCCCAAGGGTAACCAGGCGCGTTATAAAACTCATTAATAATAATAATAATAATAATAATAATAATAATAATAATAATAATAATAATAATAATCTTGTACGCCTCCCGTATCAAGAATGCTCTCAGTAATTTGAGCAGTTAAAGAAGGGGAGAGGGGATGATCATTCATATCATTCAAATCCCCAATTACATTGATAACCACGTCTCTGTCAATCCCACATTGTACTCCTGCCTCATCTACCTCATCCGTCTGAGGAGCATGCATATATTTCCCTTTCCCTTTAGCAGGTAAAAGCTCGGGAATAGTTCTCTTACCGGCGTTTCCAGGTATCGCCATCTTTGATCCTTTCCCAGCTAATTTGGCTTTTGCAATTTTTCGGCGGTGACTGGGCCATTAACCAACACCTTGAGTCCCCCAGCTGCATTTCCATCTCTGGCAGAGTCCTCCTGATGGCGAGCTCTCCCCCTCGCAACCTTGGGAAGCATTGTTACTGCCGCAGAATCCCCCCCCTCTCAGGCTTCTGTAGCATCACGGAGTCAAGCAGCAGATCCAGCGCCGATGCAACGGAACCGCCCAATACCACGAACGTAAGCACAGGAGTCTCGCTGGAAGAACCGCCGTCAAAATGCTCAGCATGCCTCAGAAATCGGCCATAGAAATCGGCGCTCATCAGCGCTCATCAGTGGGGTGCAAACCGTCCTCCGTAAGTTGCTTTGTTCACCCGTTCTTTTTCTTCAATGTATTGCCAAAGCTATATCTTCTAAAAGCTTGCAGACATAAGCTCCCGGGAGCGGCCAGCTCACACATCCGAACTAGCGGACGCCATCTTGCCTCCGTCCCGGCAACATCCACCTTGGTGATATTGTGGATTTCCAAACTAATGCGGCCAGATGTCGGGCTAATATTAATCTTTTATGGAATAAGGAACTTGCCCAGAAATATTTAATCTATAAAAAGGAATGCTATGAGTATGGTGAGGCGGTAGGTCGATGCTTAGCTTTAAGGCTACGCTCGAAGGAGACCTCTCATAGAATTACTAGACTTAAAAATGCGGTAGGAAATATGGTTCATAATCCCCGAGAGATTCTTACAGTCTTCCATCAGTTTTACACGGATTTATATACGGAGCAGAAGTGACCGGATTTACTAGGTATAAGGTCACCTGTTTAGAATCGTTATTGTCGTATGGATGGGACAAATGTATCTAAAAAGGGTTATACATGACATGATGTAAGGAGTAATTTGTGGAGCGAATACGGATTGGAGTAGGTAGATCAGGAGGAGGTAGATATGATGGACAGTCCTATAACAATGGAGGAATTAGAGACGGTTATTAATAATATGGCAACTGGTAAGGCTGCGGGCCAGATAAGCTGCCTGGCGAAGTTTATAGGGCTTTTTTTCAAGAGATTAAAACTGATATGTTGGTAACCTTTCATGCAGCTCAAATTGGGCAAGCACCACAGTCCTGGGATGAAAGCCAGTATTGTGGTATTTCGGAAGAAGGATAAACCGCCAGAGCTCCCGGGTTTTTAACAACCGATTCCACTTGTCAACTGTGAAGGAAAAATATATGCTAAAATTTTGGCAAATCGGTTGGCAAAGGTTATATCTCCACTGGTTTCCCTACAACAACATGGCTTTATACCGGGTCAAGTGACAGTATCCCATATTAATAAAGTAGTGACTTTATTTGATATTGCCCAAGTAGAATCTAGGGATTTAGGGTTGATTTTACTAGATTTTGCTAAAAAAAAGCACCTTGGTGAGACCCTTTACTGTTCAGGGAATGCATTATTCGGTATTTGCTTATGCTGATGATATAGCCGTTATCACATTGGACCCAGGTATGGCTATACCGGAGGTGGAGCGCTTGGCACATGCATTTGGTGATATATCCGGCTATAAGTTGAATGTAACGAAAACGCAAATCTTGCGTACGAATAATAGTATGCCGAATGATTTAAGAGTGATAACTGAAGCTAAATATTTAGGGATTAAGATCCGGGCTTGTAGATCAGTTCCCTTAGAAATGCCTTGCGTTCAACTTTAACATTTACAGGCAATATGTGCTAAATTTCTATGGGCTCTGGGTAAACCAAGATGTGCCTCACGATTTATGACTCTTCCAAGAGAGAGGGGTGGTTGGGCGGACCCCGATTTTACATTTTATTACTATGCCTGTTTGTTGTCCAATATGCAGATACTATTGACAGGAAAGGAGGTCAATAATTTAGCAGAACTTCCTGCAATTTATCAAATGCTATTAGGTGCAGAGGTTAAGAACTGTTTGTTTAAAAAGTTAGATGGCAGCTATTACAAAAGAACACGTTTTAAAATCTTGGAGGCTGCCTTTAAGGCATAGAGAACTATTCGGAAAACTTTTCGCTTCGAGGGGCTCACTTTTTATATACCTACTAATACCTTAGGGATACTTCCAGTGATCTTTTGGGACCATGTGGCAACAAGCTGGAGAAGTAAGGATATTTTACAAATTGGAGATTTTTATGAGATAGGATGGCTGTATCCTTTCTTCTCGGATCTCAAGTCTCAATATTATAAAACTATTTTTAATCTTTATCTTACTCCAGCGAAGATGCTGAAATGGGGAGGTAGGAATGATGGCAAATGCTTTCGATGTGGTGTCGATAATCGTAATATTTTTTATTCCTTTGGCAAAATGGCTACATATATTTCTGCTCAGCTGAGGCGGGTTTCCCTTTCCCACTTCAGACTTCTCTGAAATGGTGTGAGTAGGGCTTTCTGAGAAAGCACAACTGAACTACTCAGATTTTCACAGTTAATATCAGAACTAAACCAACTTGGCGGCACCATGTCATGTAGTTCCTAGGAATCTCCAAGACCTGTGCGTTTTCAATTACCTAAACTGAGGGCTTGGTGTCCCTACCACTCTCGGACACCCCTACAGGATGTCAGCTGTTATACCCGCTAGCACTACAGTGCTACTACCAACCCTGTGTGTCTTACAGTGGTGTAGGTAGTCTCTGGCAACCACTGAACATGACAACCCTAAATCCTCAGGGATCGTGGATAACAGTACAGTTCGTTTTGCTCAGTTACGCATGCTCACTTATTCTCAGAAAATGCACAGGATGGTGATTAGGACGTTTCAATAAGTATTTATTGGTTCAGCGTCAGTGTTGTATAAAACATATTTGCTGCAACAATCAGGACACAGAAGCATACGAAAGAGATTGCTAGTACCAATATAGTAAATAGTAGATACATTTCTACCATAGCGCTAATGAGATGAACATAAGCAGTTCAGATAAAAACAGTAGCACTTGCATATTCCTAAAATGCGCGCCCTAAGTAATTTGCCTAAATGTACCTAGCCTAGATCTGTATGTGTAGCATGTATATGCGTGTAGCTATATAGCTATATATGTGTATGTGCGTAGCCACAAAACCCCTAGGGATAAAACAACCCCCTCACCTGATGGTTGAGAATGAAGGACATGTCTCTGTTTTGATGATGACAAACCGCAAGGGATGTCAGACGGCTGAGTGTTGAAAATGCAGCATGCAGGACTCCGTGTCAGCTTGGAAGGTATTCTCCTCTAATTTGCACGGTGGAATAAGGGTCCTATATACTAGAGTGGTCACTTCAGGGTTTCTTCTAGAATCGATATGTTTTGAAAACAATCATAAATGTTTTTCCAAACAAATATGATCATGCACAGCTGGCTGTTGGCCAAGGATGAAAAAAGTAGTGACCATTATACAGAATATTGATACTGTGCCTGAGAACATGTTTAGGTATGTCAGGTACAGGGATTAGGATAGAATAACGAGAGCCTGGTATTGAAGCGACAGGAGCAAGCTACTAGGTAAAAGGTCACCTGTTTAGAATTGTTATTGTCGTGTGGATGGGACAAATGTATCTAAAATGGGGTATACATGACAGGACTAGCCTAAAGGAAATGACAAGCAAAGCTGCCTCCAGCAATCAAACAGTGAGCCCTGTGCTCCACAGTCAGCCTCTCTTGCCGCTGCACCACACCTCTCCCTACTTTGTCAGTTCTAACACTGCAGGATTTAGCAGCAGGCCAAACCATGCTAAAGACAAAGGATAAAGAATAAAGTCCATAATGACTATAACCAGACCATTAGTTTTGTTGTCCCTAAAGTGTTAACACTTTATAAAAAGGTAACTATTTTTTCCTCCTTTCATGAGAACTGTCTGCTTGACTATAATCTGCCCAACACTTAAGTGGCTGCTGTGGTGCTAAAGATACAAATAGCCACACAGTTAAAGATGACCATGCTGTTTTTCTATCAGTGCAATGTGAGCCGTCAGGGGAGTTCTGTATCAAGGGTCTCAGGAAAGTGGTATAGAGATTCCAGAAGAAGATAGGCAAAACGCAAGTTAAAGTGAAAGTGTTTGTTAATCATCACATAGATCCTGCTGTTGAACAGCATCATAACTCTGAGGAAAGTGACATCTCTGCTAAAGAGGGACTGGCCGATATTGCAGAGCTGCAGGCTGCAGAAGGATGTAACCAAGCTGATTTCTACAACATCAGTTCTTAATCCTAAAAAGTTCTCTGAGATAGCCAGCACTATGGTAGAAAAGAGAGATGTTAGTGGTCTATAGTGAGTCTAAAGGCCCTGAGCCTATAGGACTAGAGCTTTATTGGTGCCAATGTGTTATGGGTGAATTTCACTTGACATAGTTATATACCCTGAATGGGCAAGACCTTTCTACCAATAACCAATCAAAACACGAAAGACATTGTTAATGGCCCCATACAATTGTAAAATCCATGGAATTCTTAGAATCCTGTGTGATTTGCCAAGACAGTATAACCCAGCAGGACCTCCTCTCGTTCCACTGCCAGTACTGGGAGTACCTTTTCATACGGTGGGATACACATTCGTAGACCACTGATCCCTAAAAATAATGAGCAGGCACAATTAGTCTTTTGATAGTAGGTCATTGCACAAGATACTCTTATGTTTAAGCTCTCAAGACATTCATTGATTGTAGTGATGAGGATATTATTTTGTGTTTTTATCAGAGTATAGATTCCTACTAAGGTGACCTTAGATAGTGTTCTTCACCCCCTATTAGCCAACATTAAGGCTCAGTAAAATTAGCATGAAGTAAATTACAAATTATACATTTCTTTCCAACTACAAATAAATCTGTGCAACGCAGCGCAACCCCTGCGAGGCAGTGCTGTGATGCGTGACAGGGAGGGAGTAGGCGAGCACCATATCTTCTGAGATATGGCTCTCTTCTCCACTTTCCCTTCCACCGGTGCTGATTTCAGCTGCCGTGTGCCAGGCACACACCTTAGCACCATAGGCTAGGGTGAGTGCATGAGTCTAGCATAGGGAGTGTACAGGAAGGAAACCCCACAGTGAAACACTCATGCAAAGTCAGAAAAGCACGGAGAAATTAAAGCATTTCTCCTGTTAGCGCCTCTTTTAAAGGGCAATAACATTTGATGCAAAACTATGTCTGCAAATCTTTGTAAATATGGTTTTGCATCAAAAGACATGGGTGGTTGCATGGGAACGCCCATGTACCACCCCCTCTGTGCTAAGTAACGTAAAGCAGTGCATTGTGCTGCTTTGCCCTACTTTGAAGGTGCTCTCCAGAGCAAAACAAGTTTGCACTGGAAAGTAAATCAGTCACTTTTGTGGCGCTAACCCAGCGCAAAATGTTTTCAAATCTCCCCCATACAATTTGTAGAAAGTTTCATCAAAACCGTGAAAGGTGTAATGGTGGTGTTGAAGAGCCCCACTGGAGGAATTGGGATATCCAGGTGCAAAGCTTGCTTTTTACAAAATTGATATGACACTGAAATAAAATGGGTTTTGGCACCCTTGACATTTTTCTTAGTCTTCCTTTTAGAGGTCCATAGAAGCATGGGTAACAGGGTCAGAAAAACTGCACACATGAGATAGTAAACTGCGTTCAATGTATTAGGCCCAGAATGGATGTGTACCACAAAAAGTAATCAAGAAAATGCGGGTGAGTGGTAAATGTCTCCATTTGCTGACACAATTTCTACCCCAGGATTTCCAATTTATGAAGAGCAGGATATTTTGCAACAAGTGGGCTTGGCTAATGTTGCATTGAGCCATGTAGATGATGCTGGGTGAAGAGATGGTGAGGGGGTGAAAAAAGAGTCTAGCTTGGCGGGGGAGAGTAGTAGAACCTAACATGGAACCTTTTGAAGGGTGGTAGAGATTTGGGACATCTTACTTACGGAGAAAGGTTTTTGCAGGGCTTGAGCAGCAGACGATGCTAGGGTTGAGGGATCCTAGTGGGAAGCAAGGGGCATTACTGAGTGGTGATAGACCACCTGGGGCAATAGATAGCTATTGTGACAGGGCGAATTGTGTCCCAATCCATGAAGGGCTACTAAATGTCTTTTTTCTTAAACTTCACAAGCTTCAAATTTCACAAAGAAGAGGAAGTAGCTCAGGGAATGGTGGGTGGGGAGCAAATGGATAATGGCAAATGAAGTCCTCTTTTTTTCTTCTTTTAAAGACTGGTGGCATTGTGTTGGTTTTTGTGCTGTTGTGTTTTTGTACTACATTAGTGAATTGTGTAGTTTTGTTGTACTGTGGTTGTTTTGTGTTCTTTTTTTTGTATTGGGTCCAATTATGTTTTAGTTGAAATGTTTTGTCACAATCAACCATTTACCGCTGTCTAAAATGGTAAAATACTACTGCTTGAGGGACTGTATTGTTTAAGACAACAGTAATCCTAAAGTTGCGGCAGAGAAGTGTATTGAATTAGTACTTACTGTGATAAATATAGGCCTGATTTAGAGTTGGATGGATAAATTACTCCATCTCAAACATGGCAGATGTCCTGTCTGCTATATTAGAAGTACCAAAGTATTTAATGCACTTGCAATAGGGCTAAAGTGATATTCCTCATGTTTGTGATGAAGTAAGGAGTCAACTGAGCTTTCAATCAGGGTGTAATGCATCCAATGATCTGCTGTTTTATTTTCACTATATCATTAATTTATTTGAAAGGTTCACATTCAAAACGTAGACACAGTAGCACATTTATGATTTTTTCAAGCAACTCAGTACACCAATCAACATTGCTTAAAAACGTTGGATGTAAGAGAGCAAGCAAGATAACACAATATATACAAAGATATGGCACTACTGCTCTATCCGCAAGGGCTGGCACACTTTCTGGCTGCCTAGAGCCACACAAATACCTTTGCACCATAATACTAAGGTGTCTGTGTGATTCTAGCTTAGATCTTGTACAAGAAAGGTATCCTTCAAGTACAAAATACCAGGCTTAGACCTATTTTTAAACTTTTCCCACATTGTTTGAGTGGTATAGAGTACAGCACACATATGAAATAAGAAATGTTTGGAGAAAAGAAAGGCTCAAGGAGGTATTCTTTTGTGCACTGCCTTGTTTACAAATATGAGTAGTTAAGTGTAGTATTGATTAGTATGGTAAAATGAATTGACTATTGTATTAGATGCAATCCTTGTTCTGTGTACTTTGTATAGATTGTGGGGTTAATATGTTGCTGGCATTCTTTGCTGGCTGGGAGGATGTTGCTACATCCTTTCTGTTGGGGTTGAAATAAAAGAAGATTAACCTAAACTCCCTAAGCGTTGGAGACTTATTGCCAGGGGGAAGATACAACACAATTTTGGTGATGAGTTGCTCAACACCATGTGAACCTACGACGTTGGGTGCACTTCATTGGACCTTCGTTCATAATTGCCAATGTAATGGGAAAGTCAGTAAGGAGAACATCCACTGTGAGAGACCGGCATGAGGAGACCAGAATGTGGATTGGTTCTTGGACTGTGTTGGGTGATGTACTGTTTTATTCATTTTAACATTACTGCTGAGTCCGCTGATCCCAACGTCCTCGTTTACCTTTGATGCCTCTCCCCACATTGGATCTATTGCTTAATGAGCTGGCTATCTCCAGCAAGCCATCCTACCACCCAGCATTTCTGCTAACTGGACCAGCTCACATGAATGTCACACAAATCTCTGCCGAAATTCCCTGCATACACTGCATATACTGTGTGGGTGTGCGTCAGCATGTAAGGTTACGCAACAAGACTCGGACTGCCAGCATTTTGTTCTGAGTTTGTTTCTACTATATGGTATTGCATTCAAGTTCTTTAGCCTCAAGCCCTCGAGTTCTCGTCACACCTTGTGACGCAATGGACTGTAAGTATCGGAAGCAGCAATAAAACTGTATTGGATGCTAAAGCTATGGAAAAGTACGGGGTAAAGCACATTTTACTTTGTTTTTTTTTCTCATTGTGCTTATACGGAACCAGGAGCAACAGTATCAAACAGCATTGATATTTTTCTACAGTGAGTCATTTTTCACAGTACTAATTTTCGATTCTATTGAGCAATTTGATTTTTTAACTCTTGTGCAAGCATTGAGGGATGTTCAAATGATACGTTGAATGTGGTTATAACCTTGAATACTCACGAATAATTCCTTACAAATCCTGGAGAACCTAATGTTAATTGGCAAAAGTGGCAAGAGTATTTCATAAATTACATTGCATCATTGGAAGGCAATGGTTGTGTTATGACACCTAATAGAAAAAAGAGAATACTCTTACATTGTTTGGGTCCGGAGAGTCTCAGAGTTTACAATCAGATGCAGAAAGATGAAAGAGGTTGTTAGTCTGATGTGTTGAAAAATGCTATTTCAGATCTGGATGAGCATTATTCACTTATTGTTTGTGTTGATGTCACAAGATGAGTCTTCTTTCAGAGTAAGCAAGGGCATAATGAGGAAGTGGAAGAATATGTTTCCTCCGTTAAGAACGTGACAATCAAATGCAAATTTGGAAACTAGCATGACGAATTGATTAGAGACCAAATTGTGATGTGTACTAGAATTACAGGCATACCAGAGAGATTTTAGATTGAGAGAGAGTCAAGTCTTAAAAATATCATGTCTTTAGTTAAAAAAGCGGAATTGTCAGAGAGGTGTGTCAAAGCTGTGAGTTCGTCATCTAACAGTTTTCTGTAAATAAAGTATCTGAAGGGAAAAAAAGGGAAAAAGAACCTCCTCCAAAAATACTAGTGTTTGCCCTAAGTACAACAAAGTTGTTGGGAAGCAAGGATATAGTCAAAAAGGGGTTTCTGCTTCTATGTTATCCATTGTGGCAGTACAGCACACACTGCCCTACGAAGATGGCAAAATGCCTTGAATATGGAATTTTAGGACATTTCACAAGAGTATGCTGAAAACAAAGGATGAAATGAACAATAAAGTAACTTGTCTTGTTGAAAGTGGTTCTTACTCTTCAGGGAACAAGCCTTATGACTTCAGACAAATCTGATATGAAGAAAAGTAATAGCAATACAAATGTTGTGTTTAATGTGAATGGTAATAATTGTAACAAACCATTGTGTGTCATTACATTTTGAGGATTTCCTTTACAGATAGCAGCTGATTCAGGGTCTCCATTCACAATTATAGATTATAGCTCGTTCAGTATGGGAAGAGAACTTTGTAAATGTTATTGGCTCCCATTTAGAATCCATGGATGTGAACCCAGAGAGTTTCACAGGTTAAACAAATTGTTCAAAGGCAGGAGTGCTACATGCAAATTGTATGAAGCAGTCTGTCTTCGGAAGGAAAGATCAAAGTGCATTATATGTTGTTCTTGATCCTAATAGCCTGGAGCAGGTGTTAATTGCATGTGATGGGGAAGAAACAAAAAATTGGGTCATTTAAGAATGTTTGGGAGTGTTCAATAGCAAAATTCTGAACCTCAAAGGTTTCACTCACAAAATCTGAGTGAAGAGGCTAGCACCCCCGTAAATACACAAAGTACGCAACATACCCTTAATTGTAAGGGATGAGGTGAAGTCAGTGCTCAAGAAACTGCTAGATGCAGGCATTATAGAGACCATTGAATTCTCTGAGTGATATCTTTAATGGTCATCGAAAGGTGGCCCAATGGAAAGATCAGGATCTGTGTGGATCTCAGGTACCTTAATGACAACATACTAGTGGATCAGTTCCTACTACCGGGAAATGATTAAATGCTCACTGTGACCAGGAATTGCCAGTGGATCTCCACTTTGGACCGGTTTGTGGCCTAATTCCAAATGTCTTTGCATTCTTCTAGTAGAGGATTGACAGCATTCTCTACACCATTCAGCTGCTTTCAGTTCTGTCGTATGCCTTTTGGACTGGTGTCTGCCGCCACCATGTTCCAGAGGCTTATGACAGAACTATTTGGTGATATGCCGGGATTTGTATTTTATCAGGATGATATCCTTGTAATGGGTAGTAGTGAAAGTATTCATGATGACAGATGAAGGATGGTGCTGAATGTGCGATTGGAAACATTTTTAACTTCGTAAAATTTTGAAATGCAAGTTTGCTGAGAGGAAGGTCACTTATGTTGGTCTTGAAGTTAGTTCAAAAGGGATTCAACCAAAGGAGAAGTTAGTGAGAACCATAGTAGGAGCACCTGCACCCAAATCAAAAGATAACTGTAGGTCATTCTTAGGTCTAGCAGAGTTTTATGCAAAGGTTGTCAACAGATTTTCTGATAAAGATAATGCTATGAGGGCTCTGTTAGGAAACAACACACAATTTGTTTGGAGGAATGAGTGTCAATAGTCGTTTATGGAAATCAAAAACATCATCAGCAGAGCACCAAATTTACAACGGTTTGACCCAAATGCAAGTATTGTTGTTACCAAGGATGCAAGCAGTAAGGGATTAGGTAGTATCCTGACCCAGAGTGGCATGAATGGAAAGAAATAGTAGTAGTGTATGCATCACACTCACTTACACCCACAGAGGAAATATGCTTAGTCATTGAACAAGAAAAGTTAGCATGTCTGTGGGCGTTAGAGCATTTTAGGAAATTTTATGGGGAAGGAAATTTATACTAAGTAACGACCACAAACCTTTGACAAAACTATTGACAACAGAGGGACTTTTTAGGGCCACAACCAGAATAGCTAGGTTATCCATGCGTTTACAGGATTACAGATATGACATTTACAGCTGATTTTTTGGGTAGAATGTTGTTGCCTTTAACGGAAATTGATAGGAAATCATGGAATTAATTTTCAGTAGCTAACATTCCAGAAACTAATGCACTCAGGATAGCTTTGATCGAAATGAATAGTTGAAAGCTCAGAGCAAGGATGACGTTTTGGATTGAAATAATAGGGAATGGGTGGGGTGCCTTGGAAAAAAAGTATAGGAGATAAACACAGTGGAGTCTGGGAAGTCAGAAATGATTTGAGTGTGGAAGTATCGTTTGTGTTACAGGGGGAAAAAGTTGTTCCTTCCAAAGATTCAAGAGAAAACAATCATCAATCTTTGTCATGAATGTCATTCAGGTTTCACGTTCTGGTTGCCCAAAAAGATTTGTAGGTTGAAAGGTTTGTCAGGTTATGTGTAAAAATTTGAAATTGCTGACAAAACTCAGAAAACTGTCAATCCTCCATTGGGTCCATAATTACCCTGAGAGGAAGAGGTTTTGGACATTATGGGGCCAATTAACTGGCAGGGTGGTACATGTAAACACATGTTAGTACTTGTGGATATATTTTCACGTTGGTTAGAAGTGGGAGTTGTGGATAAAGTAAACACCACAATGGTGCTAAAATTCTTGGATAAGGTATTTTGGAGGAAAGGCTCCCCCACCGTTATAGATTCTGACAACGGAGTACAATTTAAGTCCATTGAGATGAGAGATTTGTTAAAAGCTTCTGGCATAGTGCAGAAGTGCACTGCCCCTATCATCCTACTGGGATCATGGAAAGGGTGAACAGAAGTATCAACGGAATTTTTAAACTTACGCGACCCCCAGCGTACATCCCCGGGGCTTTATGTTAGTAAGGATGTGGGGCCTTCTGCACTAATGTTTGTTTTGGAACTTGGTGGGACTTTGCCCTGGGGAAATATACAGAGGGGGTTTTAATCCCTTGGAGCAGTCACCCATCGCTAACTGTAATGCAGGGTGGCAGACTCTAGTGTGGGTGGACGGAATAAGCCCGTCTTAGGTGCTATAGGCTAAGAGGTCACGTTTGCTTAACACCTAAGAGACCACAAATGAAATGGGGATAGCGGAGCACCTATACCCTCGCCAGGCTTTTCTTAATATTGGACAATTTGGAGTCCGGAAATATTGTTATACTGAAATGCTTAGCATATCACAATCTAAATAGAAGAGATTGGAATAAGTATAATCGGCATTTAACTGTTGTTTCATTTTCACTTTAGGTCTGGTAAATATTTTCCTTAAACATACGATTCAAAATACTTGCCATTTAAACCAATGATAAATCTACGGTCCTAGACATATTCCATCAAGTTATTCCATTATGTTATATAGGGACCCACCATGTGGTCGTACTTTCGTTTCAACCTTGAAGACAGATCTTTAGACTCACATCTGTCTCATAATATTAGTTTACGCCCGTGTCATTAACTATATGACATTTTGCCCACTCCTAGTAATTTCGAGTGGGGTCTATTTAAAGTAGGTTACATACTCGCCTGAAGTTGAAGGCCTTTGCTCTTATTATGTGCAAGACCATTGGGAGATGGAAGATTATTTCCATTATTGCCCGTCCCCCTAGCGTAAATTAAGTAACACATATACCATTACAATACCATCCATTAATAATAGGTATGGTTTCGTATTACAGATATCCTTGTAAGGAAGATAAGAACCTACATAGAAGATCTTTTCCTCATTTTATTAACAGCTATTATGACGTATACAACTGATCTTTCACACAATCTGGTAGGTATATTATGAACCTACTTCTCTTACGGTACACCCTAAGATGATAGGTGGAATCTGTTTTGAATTCCCAATTAATCAATTATAACCTTAACATATAAAATGTAGATTTATTAATAGAGTGTAGGATACCGCATATCTTGCCCTTTATTTCCCTCCTTTCTTCCTCCTAGAACTCTTTGTTTGTTTGTCTTTCCTGTAACAATTGTATTGGGAGAATACTTTAAATATAAAATGTTATGTTAAAAAGTCCATTTTCACCCTATGGCCTACCAAGACCATATGGACCTTAGGAATATTATTGCAACATTTACTTTGCATATGTTTGGCTATACTTATTTTCTCATAATCATAAATCCATGGAAAATGTTTGTCTTTGTGTAGGCTTTGTTTGTTAGATTGTCATTTAATATGTGACATGTTTTATTGTTGTATATATGTATTTATAATTGTATGTCTATGTATTTTTAAAAGCCCTGAAGAAGTCCTGTCTCAGGACGAAACGCGTCGGCTGTGTCGCATTGTAATGTTCACTGCCTTATGAACTTGGAATAAAAAGACTAAATTAAGGAATACTTATCTGTCTATTCAATTGGATTTGGACTACATATATCGTCTCATTTGACAGCTTTTTGAAAATGTGTGGTGCATCTTGGCTTTCTTTGATCTGGAATTTTGAAACTATCAAACAAGAGCAATATTCCCAATGATTGTGAAATAAAAAGAAAATGGTCTGGGTTGACAGGACAACCAGTGACGGACCGGTAGGGAAAAGCACATTTTCAGGTTGGATGAAGAAAAATGAAATGGTAGAGTGTGATATCCAGGAAGTAAGGAAATGTATCATGTATTCACAAAGCAAAAATAAGTTATTTTATGATTGTAAACATGATATGAAACAAGTACAGTTAAGTGCTGGTCAATGGATGCATGTGAAATTCGCCAAGAAAATTACAAAGGGAGAAAGCAAATTTAGTGATCCTAATAGAGCAGTAAAAGTAATAAATAACACTGCTGTCTTGGAAAACGGTGAAGCCTGGCATTTGAATCACCTTGACTTGTGAAAGCAAGGTAATGAAAACCGTTGCCAGCAACTATTGGTGGTTAGATCGCAGTGTTCGACCTCCAAGAAGTGAACTGGTTTCAGGAAATTCTTCTGATGAATGTATTGTGAATGGTGCAAGAGCATATAGATGGATTTGGACCATGCAAGTGAACAAAATCCTCTTGAGAATGTACAAAATAACACCAAGTGCAGTCTTAATATTCAAGGGAAGTAAAAACCTCAAAAAGGAGAATTGTTAAGAATTGTTAAGAAACAAAGAAAATTGTCTATGTTTAATTGTGAGTGAAAATGTATTTTATATTTAGTTGTGTAGATTTATTTTAGCAAGGAAGCGTCTTACTACCTTAAAAAAAACAGAAGGGAATTGCGTCGTATTGACTAGTTCAGTCGAATGTATTGACATAGGGCCCCGCGCACAATGGAAACATTTTGATACCTTCAATTAGGAACTCGCAAAATGCGATGTACAACAGTGGGGTCGCAATTGACCTGCCAATATTCATGAGGCAGGCCACAATTTGCGACCCATTGGGAATGGCCTGTAATCACAGGGATGGAGAGGCCTGCGGGGGTCAGCAGACCACCATTTTTGTGATTGCTTTTTGATCAAAGCAATTTTTTTAATGCAACCCATTTTTCCTTAAAAGAGAATGTGATGCATTTAAAAATGAAAATGAAAAGTTTTTATATTAATTATTTAAGAGCAGGATCAGGTCCATGGGAACACTGTCTGTTCTTAAAAATTGTTGGTGCCCACATTCACATTTGCAAATGAGTTACCAGCTCCTTCACAGAGTCGGTAAAATATTAACTTTTTGTGACCACATTCGAGGTGAAAAACATCCATACATACCCCTGCAACTCGCTATTAGGAAGGGATGCACTTGAAACGCCCCTTCCTAATACTGACTCGCAAACCCTATTTTACAAGTCGGTAATAGGTTAGCAATTCACAAAATATGGTTAGTACATATCAAAAGGCTCTTTAGCAGTTACAAACGGCCCAATTCTCCGTTGTCGACCGATAAAACCAGCCATACATGTGGCCCAAAGATCTTTAGATGCATTCCATGTTCTGTGTTCTTTGTATACATTGTGAGGTTAAGAATTGTGCAGGCATTCTTTTCTGGCTGAAACGATGTTGCTACAACTTCTCTGTTGGAGTTGAAATAAAGGAAGAGTAACCTAAACTCCCTACATGTTGGAGACTTATTACCAGTAGTAGATACAACAGTAGGGCTTTGCTTCAAACAACATGGGTATTTACATGGAAACTACCATGTATAATGCCCATCCAAGACCCCTTTGATGCAAGTAGGGTAACTTTGTGCTACTTTAGACAACTTTACAACTAAAAAATGTTTTGCACTGGAAAGGAATTCCAAATGGACTCTGTCACAGATTGTGCCACTTTAGGTGACTTTGCACTCGTGTAAACAGTTGTTTAATCTGGCAGACACTGTCTTTTTTGGTATTTTGCTATGTATATTAAAATGCATTCTAACTTCAATACAACGTGACACTGTAAAAAGCATAGGAAATATGCATATATAGAGGCATAAACAGGCACACAACCATCTTAACAATTATCACAACGACACTACTAATTCCCCTGTAGAAGAGAAAATATAAGTGAGATGCCTCCAACGACTCATAGCTTCAATTGCACCCAGTAGTTTCTTTAATTACATGCTAATATTAAATATGATTTTTTTTTTAAATAACGTTTTTCACAATCCCTGTCCCAAAAGTCTTCTCCAAAATACACCTACTACACTCAGCACTCATCTCTGGGGATACATGAAACAAATGGTAGACACTGGGTGGTATAAATTGTCTAACAAGTCCACTTAAAATCCTTGCCAGTCGAGGTGCTTACTTAGGCATTACAGTGACTATAGAATAAACTCTGAGGCTAAAGGTGCCTTTAAATTCCATTTACTGATACGATTCAATTGATCCGTGTGGAACTTTGGTTCTAACATCTTTTAAGTGCTGTAATCCTGTGCTTAGAACAGGTGAAGGTTTGATTTTGCAGTGTTTCAGAATTGGTTATCTCGTCTGTTATTGCATAGCTCCAAGCAGTCCGATTTCACAATATCCTATTACTGAAACAGCTCTGGGATTTACCAGCGCAATACACGCGCCAGCCTCCATCAGCCTGAAGCTCTTAATGGCAACCAGAGATTCTTCACAGCACCCCCTCCACCCAAGGCTTTCAACCCATCAATCTGTTTAAAATTATTCTGACAGCTGCTTTCCTGTCACATGCATGCAGTTTGATATCCTTAGATTTAAATCTTTTCTTCCAGACATTTTCTTGCTTTGGCACTTGTTAAATGCAAAGAATGTCTCTTTGTTCACACAGGTGCCTCTCTGCTTGTGGGTTACGTGCATTATTTGAACATGGCAAAGGTTGTCACTCCTACTGTTCCGAGTGCAACCGGTTTTCAATATTTCCAAGGTATGAATTTACCAATTGTTTAGAACGACCACGTGCAAAGTAACACCATTTGACATAGGTGCATGACATATTTTTGTATTGTATTGTAGGATTTGCATAGCTTAACCCTATGTTTTGCGCGGAAGTGCTTTCCCTCACGAATAGCAAGCAACATCGTGTAGGGTGTGTGGTTGAACTGGAGTTACTTTAGTTTTGAGCCTTTATGGGAAGTGTTGTCATGTCGTGTGTGATGAGCACCAAGGTGTGGTTATCATGTTATGCGATACAGCAAATGTTGGTGAGATGGTAGAAGGTATATGCGAAATAGATCCACAAATTATAATTACTATAAGGCCCAGTAGTCTATGCAGTGGCATGCTCCAGGCAGAGATGCTGCTGAGGTAGTAAAAGGAGGCCAAAAGGGCATGAATGGGAATTGGTGATAAAAGCAGTAGCCCTGCACCATTTTGTTTTATTTATTCAATACTGTCTATTGCTGAACAATATACCCCATGTAGGAGGAAGGCTGAGGGGGAGTAATCAAGGCTGACAACCTGAGCAGAAATTGCACACACTTTAAAAGGCCCGGACTGTACTTACTCCTGCTAGGCAAAAAGAAATCAAGATTTGAGCAGGGACTCATGCCCCAAATCTCTCTCAGGCTCTCAAAGGTTCTCAAAGACAGGTAAGCCTTAGTCGGGTTTCAGCTTAGCCCCCATCTAGAGGGGGGGCATGTACAAACAAGGACAAGATGTGAAGTGCTTGGTAGGTTGCTGCCTAAGCAGCAAAAGAGCAAACAGGCTTGCCTTGTCTTAATCAGCTGTCCTGACCCCTCTATGCATGCCCAGTATCTTTTGTGGATCAAAGAGACCCTTGTTCTTGTAAGTGTGCATAATGAGGCATCATCCTGACCTCCTATTATTTTCTCCCAGAATAACTTCCACTTTCATTATTACCAGCGAATTACATTCCAAGGTAAAAAAAGAGACAAGGTAGTCGAAGGAGACTTATGCTTCTATAATTTTGAATAGGATAACAGTATGGCTCTGGTGGTAGTTCGAAGGGCCATATTATCAAGGAACGGCGATAACATTATCGCTGCTTTAGTGGCAGGAAACTGCCGCTAAAGCGGCGATAAAGGTCTTCATAATATGCCCTGGAGAATTCCAATAGAAGCCCAGGTTCTGGTGTGTACCTGGGCTTCTATGGGAATTCACAAGGGTATATTATCAAGTCCATTATCGCCACTAAATGATGTTATCGCCGTTCCTTGATAAAATGGCCCTAAATTTTCTCGATCTTAGTCCAACTCTTCTGTGACCTGTGAACTTTGCGAATAACGCTTTTTATGTATGCCTCCACAAGTTAACTTTCCTTCCAAACTCCCTTTTATGTTCTTGTCCCACTTTATCCCTCCACCACGCATTAATTCTGCTCTCAACTCTAGACAGAGACCTTTGAACTAAAACAATAGTAGGCAATAGGTGTCATATACAGTCCGGGACAACTAATGGAACCTCTCTGAATGCTGGCTGCAGCCTGCAGTTTGGTGATTGATTCTAGTGGAGACTAAAGTCTTTGACAGCCATGTTCATTCAATAGCTTTGGCTTTGAGTTATGCAGGCATATTGTAGGGAAAAAAACTTACTCCATACTACTTTAAGGCTGATCGTTATGTCTCTGGCTAGCCTTGCTGATTCCTGGCCGCTTTGTCTCATCCTGATGACCATTCGCATTGTGGAGATATTATCTGTCATTCTCTGTGTTTGAATATGCAAGTACGTTAAGCCCCGTTCCCAAGCCCTACCACATTAAGGTTGGTCTCAATGTCTTGGGTTAACCTTCCTGAATCCAAGGTAATTGATCACTGCCCTGCTGACCCTGTCGAATGACACAGTAACCACACTCTGGAGCTCATTTATGAATCCTGCATACATTATACCTGCGCCAGGTATAATGTCTGCAGGGTGGGCGTACCCCCGCAAGAAAGGGTCGTAGGAGTGGCGCAGCGAAATCTATGAGATTTCGCTGCGCCACTACTGGGACACCAATGCGTCAAAACCTTACGCCTGCCTCATGGCAGGCATAAGGGTGAAGCAGGCCCTTTCCCCATGTGAAAGGAACATTGCTGGAGTTGCGTCAGGCTTCCGACACAACTCCAGCAATGCGCAATGCGCCCGTTTTTGCGCCAACAGATACGTCAGTTATACTGACGTATCTGTCCTTCCTTGTGACATGATGCGTCATATTATAAATATGATGCATCATTGGTGTCGCAAGGAGGGCACACTGAGAAGTGACGCATCGCTGCTTTCGTGCAGCGATGCGTCTCTTCTCATAAATGAGGCCCTCTGTTTCTCACATCCAGGTACAGATTACAAAATGGTAGTATAGTTACCCAATTCCCACTACAATAGTATGTTCTGTGTGTGTATAGTGCAGAAATGTAATTACGCCATCCTCCATAAAGATAATAAAACTTACATTTGTGCCAGATTTGAAAAAATGGATTGTTCAATATTAACATTAGCAGCTCTTTTTTTACATGTTTTTGCAGAGAACCCCCAAGAAAAATATCCAGCGACTCCAATAAAAAAAAGTTTTGATGTTTGGGAGCTCCATGACACATACTTACAAGACAATTTTGAATCAATTAGCTTCTTTCTGGCACCCCGTGTCCACCTGATATGACATCCTAAAATAGTAAAGGCCCTTAATTTAGCACCAATGCAATCCGCACAAATAACTATCAGGAAAAATGGTCCATTGGCCAGAGGTTTTCTATCTTTGGGCTGCAACATCCTGGGGACGCATGACATCATATCAAGGGGGGTCCAAACTCCCCATTGATAAGATGTAAATGAAGATGACATGGAAGCACAATCTTGTTTGGCATTTCAAGGCTGTCTATATTAGTATACAGACTTTAACCAAGGTGAGTTGAGAGTGAATTTATCAAGAGGGAGAATACTGATAAGCTCTCACTCAGATGGGGAGAGCCCACTGTCTGGATTCATGGAGCCTCCGAGAAACCCTGCAGGAGATGGGAAGGGTGGAGGACCACCGATGAGGAGAGGTATATTGGGGTTGTCAAGAGAAGTCCTTGGGATGGGACAAGAGGCAAGGTTTCTTTTCTTCCTAAAGAGGCACTGAGCTTTGGGCGTTGGAGAGATGGCACAGGGAAACAGGCAACATGAGGGTGTTTTGTTTCCTAACAATGGGCAGAGGAAACAACCAGCTTACCATTAGTGAAGAAGGTTCAATGGCACACTGCAACTCAATTATAGCAGTCTTAACCGAAAAGTGAGTCAGGGGGGTCACAGTTTCCTTTACATTAAGTCTCAAGACACCCTTGCCATGTCAGTGTTGCTTTGGGCTTGGAACAATATCTAGGGCACGGGGTAGAAAAAAGCAAAGGTGACCACCTAGTTTGGGCCTCAGACAGATGCCCCAAGCACTGGAGAAAGTTGCGGGACCCTTTTGTAAGTATAAATGGTAGCGATGACAGCCTGCTTTGAATGGTCATAGCTATCATACTACGGCAGGAGCAGAAGCACTGGTGCCTATGGTTATGAGGGGTCCATTGCATCACAGCTGTGGCTTTGTTAGTGTTACTTACCAAAAGGGGAATGTGGGCCCACTCTCCTTGCTAGCATTGGGCTATGGGCACACCTTCCTTGCCAGCTTATGGGCAGGCTTTGGAGCAAAGACTCAAGTGATTGGAGGAAAGATGAGGAGACTAGGAGAGTCCCCTTTTTTATTATTTTATACAAAGCGCAAACATCATGCTTTGGACCTTGGCTGTTGGAGAAAGGCAACATGTAGGGTGTGAGAGACAGAAGTGATAGCTTTGCAGGAGAGTAGCTTAATTATCCCAGCAGGTGCAGTTGGTTTGGAGAGCAGAGATTTTAAGGGCTGAATGCACCCCAGTTTTGGGAAACAGGGTTTTGGGGGAAAATGTGTTTTCTTTTGATGCATTTGCTATGTCATAATTATTACATGTGTTGTGGATTATAGTCTATGTAGAAGACACCCCAAAATAGTTTCAAAAGCCTAGCCCACAACATCCTTCCAGTGTGCTGTATCTACTAGGTCCAGTTATGGCCTGCGTAACTCACCTTCACCTGTTGGCCGCATTTCACACCATGGATCACAAAGTTCTGATTGACACACTGACAGAATAAAGTGGTATCAGAGATAGAGTATTGATTTAATCTGCCCCATACAAATGTGGTGACACTCAGTTTATCAAAATGGTCATCTCTGTCATATTCAAACAAACAATCAACATTTTCAGAGTTCCACATAGCTCCACCCCTTGCAACAACAGTCTTCAACCGTTATATGGAACTTCTAGTTATAAGTGACCTTTCAAATCAAATCTGAAGTTGACATTATTAAGGTGGCCCATGATCACAACAAATTCCAGGTCTGGTTGACATAACATGACTTTAAGCTCAGTCTTATAACACCACGTGTCTTCTTGTCACCTTCTCTCCCTGCACTACCTCGCCTCTCTTTATAATAAAATGTCAGGAACCCCACTTACCCAAAGATGATGGCTTACAAAAGTCTAAACTACAAGCAGCTTTCCAGGCTATCGTTTTTCACCCATTATGCGACTTCAGTCAAAGACCAGCCATATTTAAATAAATAATAGGCCAGTCCTTATAGGAACAGTTCAGCATGAATTGCCAATGCGTTCCTGAACAGGAATACCAGTAAACCAGACCAGTGTTGACTTACTTAGGCCTAATCAATGAGTTATAGTTTGGGTCCGTCGCACATTTAGGATAAGTTCAATTTGTGGGCATATCCATTGCTCTTAGAATGTCACACTGAGAAAATCACAACAGTGATGGTAGAATTCTTGCAAGAGCTTTGACCATTGGCAGTTGCTCCTGGTCATAGCCATGGCCATGGCCTAAACTAAGGGGCAGATTTATGAGCCCCTTGCGCCTCATTTACGCCGCCGTTGCATCACTTTTGTGACGCAGCGGTGGCGCAAATCCTGCACCATGCTGTGGGGTATTTACAACATGACGCATCTGGCAGATGCGTCACGTTGTAAAGCCCTGCGCCACATGTAGGCGTTCTGGAGCAGGGGGGGGGGGCATTCCGGCGCAGGAACGCCTCCTAAAAGTGGCTGAGTGAAATCTACAAGATTTCACTCAGTCACTTTTAAGGCCATGCTGCGTCAAAACCCTATGCCTGCTTGAAGCAGGCGTAAGGATTGACGCAGCATGTAAGGGATAGGGCACCCCCGAGCCTTGCTGGAGCTGCGTCGCGCTTGCGACGCAACTCCAGCAATGCGCCGCCTTTCCGACAGGAGATGCGTCACGCATCTGCCCATCTGAGTGCCACGGTGCGCTGCATTGTAAATGCGGCGCATCAATGGTGGCGCACGGGTGGGCAGATGCGTCACAACTCTTCTGGCGCATCTCTGCTGATTAGCAGAGATGCGCCAGACGTCATAAATATGCCCCAATGTCTTTTACTCTGGGGGAAAAAGCAGCGCCTGAAAATCAAAATGTAATTTTGCTTGATGCGTCACATATCCTTGTGCTGGAGCTATCCATACTGTTTCCCTGAAGAGGACACAAGAGGAAAAGCTAATAAGCATGGATAAAATGTCACAGTTTTAGCTGTGCAACTTCAACAAAAGAAAACAGTTTATCAATGATCAGGATTCCAAACCAGTAGTTCAAAATCTGTACTATCAAAGATGGATTGGAGAAATGCCTAAATCCTAAAACTCCCCTAAGAAGGCTACCCTTAAAGCTGTTCTTCAAGCTGTGGCTTGCTGATCTCTGAAACCGATCAAAAAATCCACTTCACTCCAGTCCTGAACTCACTAGCACAATTAACTGGCTCTATGTTGAGGATGCATTCATCTTTAAAAGTGTTTGCTTAAACTATAAGGCATCCCACATAAATACTGCCAAGTACCTGTGCCCATATTTATCATGGGTTTTTGTCGCCCTTGCGCCAGACAGGGGGGTGCAAGGGCAGCACAAACCTAAATGAGATTAATCAAGCCACATAAGGCCACTTGTGTGGCACTGCACGGCTTGCTAAATCTAGAGTTACGTAAGGAGGCACAAATCGCTGCCTTTTGTTACTTTCTGACAGGGAGGCATACCATGGGTGGAGCATGGGTGTTCCCACATATCCACCTATGAAATTTGGTGCATTCTCAGATTTACCATTAGTAGTAGACATAGGAATGCTTCAAAATGCTATGCCTCCCGGGTGAGGCGTATGGTTTCTTCCTCTTTCTACATGTGGGGTATTCTGCAGCACGCATAGAAAGAGGAAAATGCCTCTCAGGATTGTTTGTGTACATGAAGGTACCCTTCCTGCACAAAAACAATCCTGCCTACAGTGCAGGCATCCTTGCAACATAATGCAAGGGTGCCTGCATCGGCACTAGGCAGCCAAAAGTGAACTAATGCTAGGAAAGGACAGGAATGCACCGTATAATGGTAAATACAGCACATTCCTGCCCTTTCACAATGCATAGCAAGCCGGCTTGTTGTGTTACGCTATGAATGATAAATATGCCCTCTGGTCAGCAGGACGAGTACGACCACTTTGCAGTAGTGAACTAAGCGAAATTGAAATTTAAGCAGCTTTAGGAAGCAAAGAAAACTCTCAGACCCGATCTCAGGTTGTGCCAATAAAGTCTGAAACTGAATTCAAATGGAATTTCGTGTGTCCACTTTTTCTACCATATAGATGGATCTGAAACCTCTGCTAGTCAAATTGTACATTCTGGAACTTCGTTTGTTAATTTCCTTTTAATGATCTAAGGTGGGGTTGGACCTGGCTCTTCTACCACCAATGTGCCAAACCCCAGAAATATGCTGCAATTTAAGGATATTCACATTCTATTGCTAAAAGAGGTTAAACTCTGCTTGAGTAATTGCTTTTACTGAAAGACCATGCATCTTTCAAGTGCACCGTGTGTGTATCGCAGATAGATGTTGGCTCTGAAACCGTTTTAAACAGAAAACTATGCGGTATATTTACAAGGAAAGTGGAGGAGCACGGCGTTAGCATTCTTGGCTTAACAAAGCTCTCCGCCAATTCAGGAACGCAGGGCTGCACAATATTTACAACAATATGGTGCAGCCCTGTGAGTCCCCCTGTGCTAATTACAGCTACCTAGCGCCAACGCAGGCACCCTTGCACCTTAGTTCAAGGATGCCTGCGTTGTGCGAACGATTGTTTGTGCAGCAAGGTGTCTCTTTCTGCACATAAACAATCAAATGGCGATTTGTAACTTCTATGTGTGCTGCTTTGTGCAGCACACATAGAAGTTGCAACTCATCATTTTTAAAATGATTGTTTATGTGCCGGAAGGGAGACCCTCCTCCACATAAACAATTATGCATGGCGATTTGCTGTTTTTATTTGTGCTGCACAATGCAGCACACATAGAAAGAGCAAAAAAGAGGCGAAATAAAGCACTTCTCCTTATTTCACCATGTTGAGACCAAGTTTTTCTTGGTCTTCATTTGGGCACTACCCTGTATTTACCTCATCCTTGTAAATATGGGACAGCGTCAAAATCAATGGGTGTTGAGACAGAACGCCCACAGCAACACCCATTGCACTCCCCTTTCAAAGGTGCCTTATTTACAAGTGAGCGTTAAGTCGCATAACGTGGCTTAATGCTGCCTTGTAAACAAGGCGAACCCCATATAGCCACAGGAACATCGAAAAAAGTGACGTTCATGTGGCGATAGGGGCTTGTAAAAATGCCCCAATTTATGGTGATTTTGTGGCTATTACTACTATGCTGCCAAGTTTCTTGCTTGCTCGTGTGTGACATTTTCATGTTTTTAGTGTACTTCTGTGTGACATTGCAATGCGATATGTGTGACATTTAGAGTGACACTTTATCTCGAGTAGAACGGAGCTGGTATGTACGTGTACTGATATAAACATCAGTAATGGCCCCTTATGTGCAATGTGATGGTCCAAACATGGCATTAAACTACTGTAATTTTTCTGAATGCTTAAGCAAAATCACAAACTTACTTCCTTTTTCTAAAGGTCCTCCTGGAAATATTTGTTGTGCTATAATTAACCATAAACAAGTTATACTGCTAATAATGAGGAATGTGATCACATCCTGTGAAACAGCCCCCCAACCAGTAGGTGACAAACCACTAAGGGCCATATGTGTCAAAATTGGATATTGCGAATCTGAAAATGCGATTTTCAGCAAATCGGAATTTGGGAATCGCAAAATGCGATGTACATAAAACATCGCAAAATATTTGCGATTTTTAAAAAATCGCTAAACAAAATGCGAACACCCGAATTTGCGATTCCTTAATTGCGAATTTGCAGATAAGGAATCGCAATTCAGAGAATCCCCAATTCAGGTGCAGCCTGATGACATCACAACCAGGAAGTGTGACTGCCCATGCTGCACCTGATTGCCAGAAGGTGAGTGAGATGCTGGGAGGAGAGTGAAAGAACTGTGCACTGCTAGTCAGATAAGGAGAAATGGATCCCCAGGAGAAAGAGAAGGAGAAGGAGGAGTCTGAATGAAAAAGAAAGCAGAAGTTTAGTGAGAGGGTGCAGGAGGTGCTCATTGAGCAAATGGTAGTCAGCCATGAGCTCTCTTTGGGAAGAAATCCCTACGTGTGCCAGAGGCACGTAAAAGGAAAATATGGCAGGACATCCAGGAGAAAGTGAATGCCATTGGTGTGACCCACTGCACTGTGGAGGACTTGCGCAAGAGGTGGTATGACATGCACCTCAGATCGAAGGAAAGGGTGGCAACAAGGTTGGCAGAGGCGAAGAAGACTGGTAGGGGAACATCCACTGCAACAGAGTCCACGCCGCTTGAGGAGTTGATGGAGGCAACCCTTCAGCCAGAGAGAGTCTGTGGCATTGCTGACCTGGACAGCTCCGACCCTCCAAACACCAGACAAGGTAAGATGCATGCCATTACTCCCCTGATACATCACCACCTCACTCACACACGCAGGAAACCCCCAGAAACTAAACAGAAATGTAACTCCAATACATGTCAACAAGCACACCCAGCAATGTATTGTGGGAGATGTAGTCACATGCACCAAACACTGGAGCAGTGAGACACAGCAAGGTAGAATCATCATGAGTAAGTCAGGAAAGGCAAAAAACAGACAGATAGTATTCATGTCACTCAAATTCTAAGAACTGTATTGCGTGACCAATGCGAGGCAGGACACCAAATTAATGTGTGCATTTACATTCACAGCACCACCTGAAACACAATAAGACAGTGCAGGAAGTGAGGAGCCAGCCAACAATGAGAACCAGGCAAGGCAAGGCAAGAGGTACAGGAGGAAAACACACAGACAATCCCTGTGCCACGGAGATAGCGCCTCATAGTGCCACCACTTCCAGTGCTGGAGGCAGGGCCACAGGACACAAGTGGATAAGCCCAGCCAGTCCAGGGCCAGCATGCAGTACAGCACAGAGCACAGTCCCTTGTCCACCATAGTGAAGGAAGAGGGTTCAGACGCAGGGCACGGCCGTCCACCAGCGCTGCTGCCGTTGATGTAGACACCGTGTTTAGCGGGCTTGAAGGCACCATGGTGAAAGTCCAGCACCTGTAAGCAAAAGCATTGCATTCAATACAGCGACAGTTTGCCTCACACAACCACAACATGAACGAGATGAGGGATCAGTTCAGGGACATGACAGGTGCACTACAAGGACTGTGTGCCGAGATGTGGAGAGACCGGGCAGCTAGGCGCAGGAAGAGACAACGTCTCCACAGCCGGCTGGACATGTACACCAAAGCTGTGAACTGCCTGTCTACTGCCACATCCTTACTGGCACGTCGCTGTGTAAGCATGCAGCATAAAATGGCCCACTGCTGCCAGGATGTTGCCAAGGGCTTGGTGCAGGTGACACATGCCGTGGACCAGCTGTGGGCAGCTGCCACTGGAGGCACAGGACCCCTGAGCTCATTGGAGAGGGAGGATCAGTCGAGCCAGAGCAGCATCACTCCACCAATTCCCCAGAACAGACGGCGGAGTGTGCGGCAGGGGAGAACACCTGATGACTCAAGAGAGGGCAGTGAGCACCCAGAGCGAGGGGCAACAGGCCATGCACGCAGGAGATGAAGTGGCATCAGTGGAACATAGCAATGAGTGAGGCAACACATTGCATGTTTGTGCGACATCCTTGCACTGTGGGTCTAACATGTGCAAGTAATTGTGACACACATCAGGTGTACATCAGGCTGTGTGACAGATATGTTCCTGCACCCAAGGAAATAAAAAACACAGTTGTGCACCATTCTGTAGCATTGTGTCATCATTACTCACCTAGAAATAGTTCTGTGTGATCTCATATCGTCTCTGGCGCCCGGCAGCTGCCCCGACACCATCTGCTGGTCTGCACCCTGGAGCTGGGCCCTCCTCATCTAATGATTCGGAATCTGTGAGCTCCACTGGGGTGCCTTTCTTGGTGGCGATGTTGTGTAGCATGGCATATGTGATTTTGCAGCACGTCTCGGGCTGTACTTTAATGCTACTCCACTCTTATGGAGGCAGCGGAAACGGCTCTTGAGGATTCCAAATGTTCTCTCAATGGCACAGCGTGTGGCTCTGTGAGTGCTGTTATACCTCCGCTCCCCTGCTGTGGCTGGATTCAGGTACGGAGTCAGGAAGAAGTCACATACAGCATAGCCACTGTCCCCTGCAGGGTGACAAGGATTATGTTAAACACTGTCCTACCACTTCAGACCTTTACTGATTGTGTGAATGGAAGCCATGCATTTACCTAGCAGGTAGCCCTCACCAAACTCGCCATCTGTGAGTCGTTGGTATGTTCCACTGTGTCGAAACATGAATGAGCCGTGAGTGCTGTATTTCGCAACAATATCAGTGATGACATGTTTGGCATTGCACACTACCTGTATGTTCAGGGAATTATATGATTTGCGGTCCTGAACACATACTCATTCTGTGATGGGGTGAGAGTGCGACATGGGTCTCATCTATGCAGCCAATTACGTGGGGGAATTGGGCTATCTGGTAGAAATCATGCTTAATCTGATCTAGTGCCTGTTGTGTGCTGGGGAATTGGATGTGGTGATACAGCCTCTGTACCATTGCATCCAGGAAAGCGTGAAAGAAGTGCAAAAGGCAACTCTGGGAGACCCCTCCTGCTGTAGCTATCATCCCCTGAAAACTCCCTGATGCCAGTAAGTGCCGTGAGCACAGGACCTGTTCATGGGTGGGAATGGTGCGTGCCCTGCATGTGGGGTGTTCTATTATGGGTTGAGCTCCTCTATTAAGTCCATTATGCTGTCTGCGTCCAGCCTATACTTCACATGGATCTCCTCCTCGGTCTACTGGAACAGGGAGATGCGCGCTCTGAAGATCCTTTCCTGGCAATCTCCTCTGTGCAGCAGCTCTGATTCGCAGCCTCCTGGCTATCACATACAGCGCAGCCATTGTGAATCCCCCTGTAGCATTGTGGGCCTGTTTAGATAGGTTGCACCTGGTTACCACCTGCTCAGAGTTGGTGGTAATTGCGATGTGCTAAATTGTGAAATTCGCATAATCGCAATTTGCAGATTTTAAAAACATCTCTTTGCGATTTCGCTATTTGTGATCAGGTCATTAGCGAATATCGCTAATAATGTCTTGCAGATAGTGAAATCGCAGATTTGTAGCAGATTCTCTGGCTTGCGAAATGGCTAATTGCAATTTTTACGAATAACGTTTTTGCGAGGCGGATCTCTTTCATACTTAGGAACACTCTGTTTTGCGATCAAAAACACAGTTTTTTTACAATTCGCAGTATTTGTGATCACAAAACAGCTTGATACATATGGCCCTAAGCCTTTAAAGCAGGCAACCGAAAACGTCATCAACTAAAGTTAATGCCATGTTATCCCTAGAATCCCAGAATGTAAAGTGCTCTTGGCTAAAACTCCAGGACTTACAAAATGTGTTGCTAACATAACAGGTGACCTCCTAGCTACTGTAGCCGTGGACTTACCGCACTGCTTCGCAGTCACATGTTGATTGGTGGGGGCTCCCATCGCTGGTATCATTAATAAAGACTGAATGATAGTGTTCAAGTTTTTGAATTCATCGCATAAAAGCATGTGTTGAGAAGGCAATGGAAGGATGTGATCTAGTGATTAGGCAGCATGAGACCTGAATTGAATCCCAGCTTCTTCACTTGTCCAAAATGTCTTATTCCTGGACAATCATGCATTCTCCCTTATGCAGTGTGCCTACAAGCAAGTTATTTTAGAGCATGTAGTACATAATAAAATTCATTGTGAGAGAACAACGCGACAGTGAAGAGCAGAGTCTGGAGCATGTGCAAGAACTATTGGTATGCAAGTTAGACAGTGTACTGACGATGTAGATTAATTTGTTCACCGTTCGGTAGCAGACATGATAATGTAAAGTTTCAAGATATATAAATGCATATGTGCAAAATAAATTGTTGAAATAAATAAGTTTAAAGATATAACACCGTTTTCAGGGGTTATCACAAATACTATCAATTCTACATAACCCAAGAGGCCTTTGATAAGAAGGGATGGTTACATCTAATAATTTAGACACAGATTTGGATAATATTATTGATTTTGTTATTCAGAGTTTTATATAGCGCAAACTTGACCCGAATCCAATCAGGTATCACAGCGCTTTACATAGCACCAGTTACGTTACATGAGGACACACATTCAATTTTTTGGGTTAGGCACGGGGAGATTAAGTAAATTGCCCAGAATCACAGGATGTTCGGCGTCGTTACCGGGACTCGAACCGAGTTTCCCAGGTCCGAGGTGAAGCACCCTAGCAGTTAGGCCATCTCCTCTCCCCAAGAAGACTTCTTGCTGGTATTAGAGTAGACTGTGCTAAGTCACGAAGAACGCTAACATATCAGTCTGTTTGTGTATAAAAATACAGTCTACAAGGCATGTTGGTATATATGACCCATTTACTCTGTTGATAGTAAAACTATGAGCTTAATATTGCAACACACTACTGGCTAAACTGCTGTTAGACATGACAGGTTTGCTAAACGCTTACTTTTAATTCATCTACATGTCACTCTCATGCCACTAATGAGATTTAAACATGGTGTTGTTATCATGGTGGACTGTTTTTTGGGTGGGACAGGTTGCCATTCTGACTTTTCTATCTCACCCCGCCAAACCTACCAGAACAGCCAGCCAAGTCTAATTCGATTCAGGTTTCAAATGCGAATATACGCCGTTACATCGCGTTGTTTATACAGCGACATCTTTACAACGCAGGCATTACAACCCAAGTCGTTACAACAACTTGCGCTGTAGGGCTCTGGACTTAGGAAAGTATGATTTACTATTCCAACTCCAGTCTACATACAGTAGGGAAGGTGTTGGAATAGTAAATCATACTATTCCTTAGTGTATAGCGCCATCCAGCGCAAGTCATTGTAATGACTTTCATTGTAATACCCGCGTTGTAAAGGTATTGCGGTGTAAACACCGCGATGTAACCGATGTTTCCCTTCAAAAGCACATAGTCACCATTAAAAACTGCCATATGTCCTAAATTGATATCCTCTGCTCACAGCATCACAGTGCACCCCTCTAAGTCATGCTCATGTCATGCAAGTTTCAGTTTATCTCACTAGTACCAGACTGTGGGGCATATTTACAGGCCCCTATCGCCACAGAAACATCACTGTTAATGATGTTTCTGTGGCAATATGGGTTTCACCTTATTTACAAGGACGGCGTTAAGCCACTTAACGTGGCTTAATGCTGCCTTGTAATTAAGGCACCCTTTCATGATACACTTAGCGTGAAAGGGGCAGGCAATAGGTGTTGTGGTGAGCGTCCCACCACAACAGCCATTGATTTTGACACTGCCCATATTTAGAAGGGTGACATAAATATGGGGCAACTCAAAAATTAAGACCTTGAAAAACCTGGTCTTACCCTGGCAAAGCGATGAGAAATGCTTTATTTCTTCTCATTTTTGCTGTGTCTATGTGTGCTGTTTTGTGCAGGTGTCCTTTCCTGCACATAAACAATCATTTTAAAAAAAATGACGAGTTGCAATTTCTATGTGTGCTGCACAAAGCAGCACACATAGAAGTTACAAAATGCCATTTCAGATTGTTTATGTGCAGGAAGGGATACCTTCCTGGGACCCTTCCTGCACATAAACAATCCTTCCGCTCAAAGCAGGCACCCTTGCACTATGATGTAAGGGTGCCTATGTTGGTGCTAGGCTGCTAAATTTAGCGCCAGCGCAGGGAGGAACGCAGGGCTGCACCATATGCTTGTAAATATGGTGCGGCCCTGCGTTTTAGAAGTGGTGGAGCGCGGTGGTGCAGTTCGGGTTACTCAATTTCCCCTTACTTCCACGGACAGAATGATTTCTCAGTCACACACACATACACACATCATACGCTGGTGGGGCCCATAACACCAACATTCATTCTCTCAAACTATCCGTGCCTACAAAGGGACATCAATTCCGAACCACAACTGTTTCCTTGATAGAGGAAAACCACTTCTCCTGAATCACCCTAACAATTCCTCCATCAAGAGGTCGATCGAATCATTTAGTTGTTATTTAGTTCAATGATACTTTAACTCTCAAACTAATCAACAAACATTTCAATGAAATAATCACCCGACACAGTAATTCAAATAATGATTTTCTTTTTATCTAATTTATATGCAGGTTAAATCCTAATAGTGCAATATCATCTTTTGTCATGTTTACCTATTCTGGCTAATTGTCATTTTCTAAGTCAGAACTGGTCCTCAGCAAATTCGTCAGAGTTCTTGTTTATCATATAAAGTCTAAGTCCTCTCCGTCAGCATAAGGATCTCTGATCATCGATTCTCCGTCAGTAGCTTCTGAATAAAGTGGCGTGATGATTTTCCCTCTCTAGTCTACTGATATTTATACTAAAATTTACATATCAAAGTTACATTTTCTCATTTCCCAGGAATACGATTGGCTGAATTCAAATACATCTCAGTACATTAGGAAACATTTTAAAATTTTCCCATGCGGAAGAAGTCTCAAAGCAAATGTATGGGAAAGAATAATTTGTGGTCCTAAATGTATCAGTTCGTTGGAAACAGGTTGGGTTTGACAGTTCATATTCTCAATTGCAACATTTTCTTCATGTTCAGGGGCATTGGCACCTCGCCCAGGGTAGTCTTCATGGGCATGGTCTGACAGGTCACCCAAGGGACACGAACGTAATCAGTGCAGGCGCCTTTCTCCATTGTTCAAATGGTGATGTAATGTACTTTAGTTAGGTTTCAGTCGGCCGCCATCTTTTGGTAGGCCAGAATGGTCAACTTTAAGCAAAGAAACACAAAATCGTAATTAATACATAGAAATGATTAAAACAGTGTTATTCCCTTGCTAATACCCTTATGTGTATGCATTTATCTAGCCATATGCAACATTCAAAGCCGTTAATGCTGGTTTATTAAAGCGCAAATCACAATAACATTACTCAAGCAACATTTATCGTTTTAATATGCATACAAACTTAGTTCACCTATTATTTTAGCCATGCAAATGCATTCCCACGTGTATTCTCTCTGTTAATAAGGTTGGTTTAGTTCTTTCACATCAACTATTAGTTATTATAATTAATCGTTAATCATTTTAATATAAACATATATAAATGGATTGGGTATATAAAAAGAGAACATTTTACCCGCTCCATCAATCCCCCCTTTGGTGATTTTATCACCACAAACAAAACCCACAAAAAATCAATTTATTTTCCCCTTTTATGGAAATTCGAAATGTTTTCTTGCTCAATTAAAATTCTGTTTCTCCTTCATCTTCTCTTTTTGTTTTGTCATACATACTCTCCTTCCATTCTTCCAATTCTATCTCGTTAAAATCTTTCTTGTTTCTTTTCCTTCTTTTTGATAATTTCTTGTCTAACCTTTTTATTTTTTCTATGTCTGCAACACATACATCCTAATCTAAGTATTAATAATATGAAAATCACACACATTAATGGAAATAATATTTTCCCTAATATTGTACTACCTAATTTACCTAAGAAAGTTTTAATAGCAGCCATCTTATTACTAATTCTAGTCCAGATACTTTCAACCTCCAGTGGTTTTATTTCATCATGCAGTTCTGTAATATTTTTAATATATACTTTTAGATCTTTGCTTTCATCAGGAATGTAAGTGCAACAATGTTGAACTTTCAGCATTCCACAGACTCCACCCTCTTTTGCCAATAAGATATCAAGGGCAAGTCGATTTTGCATAATCATGGAACGCATGGCAACCATTTCAGTATTTACCAAAAGAAATCCTCCAGCGGTGCTTGTTGACAAGTGGTCCACTATGGTTGACAATTTCAGAATATTATTTGCATTCAAAGATATTCCCACTGCTGGTATCAAGGCTCCAAAAATATCACCTACAATTTCTAACCAAGTTTCTCTTCTACTACACATTAGTATGTTATGTGGTCCACTATTTCCTACCCTATCCATGTGAAAGATTTTTGGAAAGACCAGGCCAACATAACATGTGCCATACCAATGGTCGGGCAACCTGTAATAAGCCTTGTTCCCACAAATATAGTACAGTCCAGGAAAAACTGGATCTTCTCCGCCTCTAAATCCCCATCCAGATGCAATAAAATATGTATCATGACACTCACTTGTAACTATATAATAATAATCATATTAGGATCTTTCCCTCATAATGCATAATTTGCCTTTCTGTGGTGAATCTATAGCTGTTGTTGGTCTAGCATCACCCTTTGTCTCCTTTCTCCCATCTATTTCCCAAATGTTTTCCCCCTCTTTATGTCCTTCTGTATTTTTATGTATTTTCAATCTCCTTTCTTCGACCATATCTAAAAATGTTTTCTCCTCTGTCTTCAAACTGCAAGTTAAATTGTTCCTAAAAATATATTCTAAAGTTAGTTCTTTAGTCTCTATAAAAATCTCACCTAGTACATTAGCAGTTTTAGCTGGATTCAATTAATTATTCATGGGCAATTGTCCAAGAATCTTATCTATATTAGACAGATTATATTCTAATTTCCCTACTTGATAAAATATACTGGTTAAAACGCTACATGTTATTCCATAAGTTTCTGGAAGGTGATGATAAGTCACTCCTTCTGAAACAGAGGCAGGTAATTGCATACATACGTAGCAATCCCTTACGTCCATTGTTCTTACATATTCATACAATAATTTTGAAAAAAACATTGCTAGAAAAATCAGTTATAGACCTATCCTTGTGCATATGCTCAGTGCTTGTTTTAAATGGAACTACCTTTTGTGAACTCTTCACTATGTTAGTCATATTCTCTGTATGCCCTTCTAGTGTATCTAAAGTTACTTTGAAAGAGATCAAAAGAGCGAGTACGCTCCAAAGAAGCATTAATAGTCCTGTACAACAACAACATGTCTTGCGCAATCGTCTCATAAAGGTACATCTACTCTTGTTATCATCTATGTTAGCCATCTTGTTAAAATTGACCGTGTCTTTTGACTTAGCCTCTTCTACTCCGCCTCTTGTATTTTACCTGCAAGAGCTAGGCCCTTATCAGATTATCAAAAAATTCTTCAGTTTCTTATTCACTCCTTTATATTTTCTACAAGGACCTTCTTGAAATCACTCAGCTTGGCCTCTCATCGTTTTTCACCTCCTTCTCATCATCCACATACAGAATTTCCTGATCTTCCGCTTCTTCTCCGATATCGGATATCCGCTGTTTCTTCTTCCTTCACCACTTTCAGTAAAGTCTCCTCTGGATTTCCTTGACTATCTACCTCTTCTCCTTGTTCAGGCAGTGCCACGTACGTCCATTCAGGTGACTAATACTTCTGGTTTGGTTTTCTCGATCGTTTGTTTCCTTCAGCTACTTCTGTCTCTCCCTCTTTTTCTCTGTGCTGACTTGTTACTTCATTCACTTGTTCAGCTTCTGAGGGTTTGACTCATGTCAATCGATATCTCAGTCTCTTTATTTTGTTAGGCCAAAGATCTCCTTTAGCATTCCTTCTTGTTTTGCCGTCTTTACTGTTTCTTTCCTCGATCCAAGTTCTTTTCCTTAGAATTCGACCTTCTGGTTCACTGTCCTCAGATTCTGTCTTATTTGATTTTTCTTTTCCAATAGCTACTTTTTCCACCTCTTGAGTCGGCCCGACTTCTGTCCCTCCTCGGGTCTCCGACACGCAATCTTTCTGTTTGCTGATTGTCCCTTCACCTAACTCAGTGTTGGTTGTCACTACACCTCCTCGGGGGTCTTCCGCAGCAATCTGTCCCTCTCTCTCTATTTCTGTCCCTTCTTCTCCTTCAAGAATTTTCTCAGGTGGAACTTCTTCTACTCTTTCGTCTGGTGTAAATGTTACTTCTGACAGGACATTCTTTTCTTTTCTCTTCTTCTTTCTGTGCTCGCCACTGGCGTTTTGCTCGTCTCCAGAATCTGAACCATCTGAAATCTGTAATCTCTTCCTCAGAATTTCTTCTCTTGGAGTCGGGAACTAGTCTTGGCTCCTTTTCCCCCCTTTCAGGATTTTCTTTTGACTTTGCATTCTCATTGCCTGAATCATCACTTGATTCTGAATCATCGAAATATTCTTTTCCAATGCTATCTGCTGGATTTGGAACTCTCAAAGTGTGACTTGCATGTATCCAATTTTTCAGTCCAGCACACTTCACAGCAGTTGTTGTAGTCAAGATAACTTGCTTTGGCCTTCCCCACCTTGGAACCAAGCAATTCCTTCTTCTCTGGACTTTTATTCTCACCCAGTCACCTGGGCTCAGGTCATGGGCTGGTTTTCTCTCAAGGGTGGTGGCATCCGCTCCAACCTGGTGAAACACAGAATGGACTGCGTAAGCCAGGCCTTTACAGTAATCCAAAATCATGGCATCAGTTATTGTCATCAATTTGTTGACTGGAACAAATACGTGTCTCATGGCTCGTCCCATGATAATTTCATGGGGACTCAAACCTGTAGTTCTGTCTGGAGTAGATCTGATTGTCATCAAGACTAGAGGCAAGACATCAGGCCATTTCATTCCTGTGGCTAAACACATTTTCCCTATTCTGTTTTTGATCGTACCATTCATTTGCTCAACCACACCAGAAGCCTCTGGTCGATAGGCACAATGCAGTTTTTTTTGTACACCCAATGCTTCACAAATCAATGCCATGATCTCATTGTAAAAGTGTCTTCCTCTGTCTGATTCTATGGTCACTGGGAACCCGTATCTTGGGATGAATTCCCTCAACAAGAGCTTGGCCACTGTGATTCCATCATTTCTTCTGGTTGGGTATGCCTCCACCCACCTTGAGAATAGACAAACTACCACCAGAACATACCTCAACTTGTTATAAGGAGGCATTTCAATGAAATCTATTTGCATTCTGGTGAAGGGTCCTCCCTCTCGGCCTATTGTACCTAGGCTCACCACTGTTTTCCTTCCAGGATTGTACTGCTGACATATTAGGCATCTTTGACAGAGACTTTCTGCTATCAACCTGAATTTTGCATTGTACCAGGTCAGCTTAAAAGCCCTTATCATGGCATCTCTTCCCAGATGTCCTTGGCCATGATACATCCGTGCCATGGTTGACATCATGCTATCAGGCATTACTGGTCTTCCATCCCGATAGACCCACACATGATCTTTTTCCCTTGGTGCACAACCTGCTTTAACCCACTGCTTCATTTCTTCATCTCCTGCTTCATCCTGCAACTGCCTTACTTCTTCCCATGTTCCCACAACGTTAGTAAACATTATGGAGCAAGAAAACATTTCCTTCTCCTTGGCCCTATGGATTGAATACTGATTTCGGGCACAGTACTGAGCCATGTCATTGGCATAGCGATTCCCAGTAGTGATATAATCACTACCTTGACTATGAGCAGCACATTTTACCACTGACAGTTCCTTTGGCAACTGTATTGCTTCAAGCAATTTTCCCACCACTTCTGCATTCTTTATAGGAGTTCCACTTGAGGTCAGGAAACCTCTCTGCAGCCAAAGTTGGCCAGAATCATGGACAACTCCAAAGCCGTACTGGCTGTCTGTTATCACAGTCACTCTCACATTCTTCCCAATTTTGCATGCCCTTGTCAATGCCACTAGTTCTGCTACTTGAGCAGATTTAACTCCTTTCAAGTGTGATGCTTCTATGACTGCAGCAACTGTGCATATAGCATAGGCCGCACTCAACAATCCTTCATCTGTTCTCAAACACGATCCATCCACAAACAACACATAATCACTTTCTGGCAATGGTAAATCTTTTATGTCTGGTCGAGGTTTTGTGCAAAAGTCAAGCACATCCAAGCAATCATGATCATCATCATCTCTTACCTCCACTCTCTCTGCATCAGGCAAAAGTGTAGCTGGATTCACATTCACACATCTTTCCAGACTCACATTGGTTGCACCTAGAATGACCTTCTCATACTTAGTCAGCCGACTATGTGACATGAACTGTGTTCGGCTCCTCGTTAAGAGGATCGCCACATTATGAGGTACAAACACTCTTACTGGATACCCCATCACGATTCCCTCACTCTGCTCTAGGATTCGGCATGTAGCAGCTACTGCTTTCAGACATCCGGGCAAACCTACCACCATTGGATCTAACATTGACGAAAAATATGCAACTGGTCTCCTTTGCCTTCCATGTTTCTGTATTAACACTGAGAGTGCACATCCATTTCTCTCACTGCAGTATAATTCAAATTCTTTCTCGTAGTCTGGCATTCCCAGAGCTGGGGCTTCGCAAAGGCTGTTCTTTAACTGTCTGAATGCTGCCAATTCTTCTTTGTTCAGTTCAAGGGGGTCTTTAACCTCACTTTTCGTCAATTTTACCAATGGTTTGGCAATCAGGGAAAAGTTGCTTATCCACTGACGACAGTAACCAACCATCCCTAAGAACATTCTCACCTCCCTTTGGGTCATTGGAGCTCTCATTCCACTTTTCTCAGCCCTTTTTCAATGGTATGACCCAAATATTGTACTTCTTTTTTACAGAATTGCAATTTTGTCGGAGATACCTTTAGTCCTCCATCTGCCAAATGATTCAGCAAAGCTGTTGTGTCCGTTTCACAAGCTTCGCGTGTTTTTGACGCCACCAATAGGTCGTCAATATACTGGACCAAAACTGAATTTTCAGGCATGGTTAGGCTTTCCAGAGATTTCTTTAGCAACTGATTGAAAATTGAGGGGCTCTCTGTGTACCCCTGTGGGATTCGGCACCATGCCAAAATACGCTCTCCAAACCGAAATGCAAAAATCGGCTGGCTGTCATGATGCAACGGAATGGAAAAGAAAGCATGACACAAATCAATTACTGTGTACCATTCTGCATCATGGGGAATCTGATACAAAATCACTGATGGATTTGGAACAATGGGACAACATGACACAACGATTTTGTTAATCCTTCTCAAATATTGCACAATCCTGAACTTCCCATTGGGCTTTTTCAGTCCCATTATAGGTGAGTTACATGGACTGCTCATTATTTCTCTCAACACTCCTTGTTGAATCATTTTCTCAATTAAAGGTGTCACCCCTTCAATTATTTCAGGTGTCAGTCTATATTGGGGAATGTTTGGATAAACTACTCCTTCTTTTAGTGTAATCTTTACTGGATCTATATTTCTCATAAGGCCTACATCTTCTCCAGTAAAATCCCAGACTCCTGCCTTCACTGACTGCTTCAATTCTTTGGGTAACTCATCTGGGTTAAATACTGCATAGGTTCCTGTAATTCCATTTTCTTGATTAGCTATTGTCATCTTCTACAGTACATCCTCATCTGGTGTCTCAAATGCTATTCCATCTGGAGAACAGAATATGGTGCAATTCATTTTGCACAGAAGATCCCTTCCTAACAGATTCAAGGACTAGTATCGCACACCACGAATCGGTGCATGTCTGTGAATTTCTCTATTTTAACCTTTACCGGTTCGGTAAGGTAGGTCCTAATCTGGGTGTTTGACACACCAACTACTTGGATTGTTTCATCCGAGAGAGGAAGATTTTTCACATCTGCTGACCTGACAGTAGATCGCGTAGCTCCAGTGTCTACTAGAAAAGTAATGCTTTCATCATTAACTTTCCCATCCACAAATGGTCCTGTCTGATCTATTTCTAGAGTTGCGCCAAGTACGCACCCTTCTTCCTCTCTTCGGCACCGTCAATAAGTCTCCTCTGACTCACTCTCGTCATTTCGCAGCCAATATTGTGACACAGCGCTCGCGCGTTGCGGTTTGTTTACCTGTTCTTCATCGTAGAATCCCGCTTCTTTGCTATATCTTTGGGTGTTCCTGCTTTGCGGTAATGGCGGTTTTGGCACCTGATTCTGTGGATTAACAGCCTTCCGCTGTTGCTGCGGTGGGCCACTCACCTCACACTGCACATGTGGATTCAATGATGGATTTTCATTATTAGTACTTGGTGGATATTTACACTCGGATTTCCAATGCCCTAACCTTCCGCAATTGTGGCATGGAAACTTCTTTTTAGCTTCTTCTATATTACCCTTTCCTTTTCCTGGGCCAAATCTCGGTTTAATGCCTGGGTTATTGGCTTGTTCAACCAGCTGAGCTTCCTGTCTCTCTGCGACTTTCACTTGAGCCCACATTGCCTTTTCTTCTAGTTTTCGCTGCTTTGCCTCAATCTCATCACTAAAGTATTTAGCATGCCTTAGGATCTCATCTAGTTTCTTGCTTTGCCAGTCTACGGTATGCTGCTTGATCATTTCCCCAACTTCGGGACGCAAACCATACACAAATCTGTACACAAAATGACTTAGATCCTTTTCTCCCAGATTGTCATCTCCACTAAACTGTTTGAACGCTAATATTAGCCTTTCATAGTAAGCATGAACTGATTCTTTCGCTTTTTGATGTGTTCGATCTATTTTAACCCAGTCTGTTTCTTTGGGAGGCACATTGTTTTTCACAAACACCATAACTTGTTCATATTTCTTCATTACCTCAGGGTCTGGTGCTCCTGTTTTGGGATCTCTCGGATACTCTTTAGTTGGCCAGTCTATGACTATTTTGCATTCTGCCTATAAGTCTGCTGGCACTATTATGTCAAATAGGCTATTTAGATCAATCCACAGTACCTTCGACAACTTAACAAATCTGTCTACCTGTCTGTACCACTCGACTGGCTTTTCTCGCAATCGAGGGAAGTCATTTGTAAATGACAAAATGTCCTGTCTTGTCCATGGGACATGCACATATCCCCCTCCTGGAATCGCTCTCATGGGAAATTCTGTCACTACCTTTTCCTTTTCTCTCACAGGAAATACTGGAAAAGTTCTGTCTGAGGTATCATCCCGTTTCCTATACCACCTGCTTTTCCATTTGTCCACATCTCCCCATTTCCTCAACACAGTAATTATGTCCTTAATCTGCCCTATTCGTCCTGCGGTGTTCAGATTTTCAATATCCTTTTCCGTGAACTCCACTCGGTAAGGCTTCTGTAAAGCTTTTACCTTGTCCATGTCAATTCCCATTTCACTTGCTATTTCTGCTAGTCTGTCATGTAAATTCTTTGCTCTCCAAGTGATACTCTTACATAAGAACAACAATTCCTCATCCTGGTAATTTTTCAGCTTTTCTGTGGGAATTGTCCCTACTATTAATTTTTCTAACACCATGCGTAATTTTGCCACATCAATGGTTTGGGATTCCTTCTCTTTACCTTGAAAGCCCTTCAGCCATTCTCTCAATTTGTCTGTAGTTATACCCACTGATTTCTCTACATTCCCTGATTCTGTCAGTCTCCGTGGTTCTAATATTGGTCCCGCTACCATACTGCTTCTTTCTACAGTATCAGGATAATAAAATGGGTTATTTGACACATGTAGTTCACCTTCACTCATGGTGTGTCTCCAAGGATTCTCTTTTGCTCTCATCAGGGGCTGTTCCGCTTGTCTATTGTTCACATACGGAACTGTTAGACCATGCTCACTTTGTTTCTGCTTCTCAAAAATGGGCATAACTGGACCTATGGTTACAGGGACTGTAACTGCTTCTAGATTTTTAGTCAATTCTCTTATTTTCTCTGTCAGTTCTAACGTGGTTTTTGCTTGTTCCCTCGAATTTTCACTCTCAACCTTATTTTCCATCTCACTTTCCCTAAGAGAATTCCTTCTCTTTACCTCTGGAGTCTTAACTTCTGTCTTAATGATTCGCAGAGATTCCCTCACTGGTGTACCTGCGGTTGGCGTTTCTGATTCCTGCCTGTACGAAGGTGGACTTTTGTAAAACATATCATCTAGGACATCATCTTCTATTTCATTTGCTCCATACCTTCTGGGTTCTACATTATGCTTTTTCTCTATGCATTTCCTTCCCTCACTTTCCCCTGCAGTTCTTATGGGAAACAGTCCTTCAGTCATACTTGCGTCTCGCCACCTTCTCATTTGATCACAATGAGTTTCACGATCATTTGGCCGTCCGAACATATATCTATATCTACTGCCATTTCTCTGTTTTTCTCGCTCATGCATCTCGTCTTCCCACTCTGTCAAAGCCTTGAATTGCGTAGGTCTAGGTCGCGGATCTAAGCTCATCATCCTCTCCCGTAAATTCCTTAATATTGCCAAATTAAAGGAACCATTTTCTGGAAACGCTAAAACTCCGTCGTCCTTTGTATACTTCGCCCAATTATCTAACCAAATGCAAGTATGGTACCCATATTTCGCAACCATGAAGGATGCGGGTGTTTTTGTCGGAGGAAGTTACTGTCCTTGCCTAGTCACAAACTCTTTGTCTTTCACAAACCATCCTTTTATTTTACAAAACAAGGATTTCTTCTTTTTCTCGGGTGAATGATAATACATCCTCTTTTCTCTCATAAACCCTTTAGTCTTTTCTGCAACTGTACGATCTTTCATCCAATAGCAACGTGACTCTCACTTACGCACCAATCCTGGCGCGTCTATGTCACTGTCACAATCTCCAATCCCTGCGCGACTCACACTAACGCACTAATCCTGGAGCATCTACGTTACTCTCTCCTTCTCCAATCCTAGCGCGGTTTTACACTGACGTACCAATCCAGAGCGTTTTACACCTCTGACCTGCTGTCCAATCCCAGCGCGGTCTTTCTGACGTCAGCAGTCGCTGCAGCAGCTCCTGCTCCTGACTCCTGTCTTCCGTCTACCCCTCCTTTACAAAACTACTCGGTAGACTTTGTTTCAATTTTACAGTACTGTTAGTTACAACATACAAACATCTCCATTGTCTGCTTCGCTAACCACAGAATAGCAAAAGACCTTTCCCACGAGAATCCTGTTTTCTCCGAGAGCAGCGCTTACCTCTGCCCTACTACAGAATCGTTACGTCCGTTGGCAAAGTAGCACATCCCTCTACTTCACCCCTCTACCAAGCATCAATTAACTGTTTTCTCCAGAATTAAGACACATAGTTGGAAACGCAATGCTCCTGAGAAATAAATCCAGAGTTTCGCAATTAACCCGAATGCTATTTCATTCACGCACTTTCACACAAGAAAATGTAGTTCATTCACACAGAATCCTGTCTTTCCCGAGAACAGCGAACAGTCTGTCCTACTACAGAATTTTGGCATACGTTAACAAAGCAGCGCTTACCTATACTTTGTCCTTCTAACAAGCTCAGAGAACACCTGCTACCTTTTCAGTGATAAGCGTTATCGGTATGCCAATTGGCTTCCTGGTACCTAAGACCAAAATTTCACAGGTAACCCTTTGCTATCATTCACACTTCTCTCACACAGAAAATATCACTAATGGTAACACTCAGCAATGCTACCGAATCGAACCCAGACAATGCGCTGTGCAACTTCTATTGTCACACGTTTCTCCCGTGTACCTACGGGCAACCACAATCCCGTCTTTCCCGAGATCAGCACTTACCTCTGCTCTACTACGGAACTGTTATCAATTCCTGACTTCCTACCTCCCAGAAGCTGTACAGACAACATAAACTCAATACTACTTTAACATATAGTGTTAGTACATATATCAATACCAATCAATAATCGATAAGCTATATACATGCCAAAATCATTAAACCAAAACAATAAAAACCATCTCTAGCTACCAGAAATACTGGTGCAGTTCGGGTTACTCAATTTCCCCTTACTTCCACGGACAGAATGATTTCTCAGTCACACACACATACACACATCATACGCTGGTGGGGCCCATAACACCAACATTCATTCTCTCAAACTATCCATGCCTACAAAGGGACATCAATTCCGAACCACAACTGTTTCCTTGATAGAGGAAAACCACTTCTCCTGAATCACCCTAACAATTCCTCCATCAAGAGGTCGATCGAATCATTTAGTTGTTATTTAGTTCAATGATACTTTAACTCTCAAACTAATCAACAAACATTTCAATGAAATAATCACCCGACACCGTAATTCAAATAATGATTTTCTTTTTATCTAACTTATATGCAGGTTAAATCCTAATAAAGCAATATCATCTTTTGTCATATATACCTATTCTGGCTAATTGTCGTTTTCTAAGTCAGAACTGGTCCTCAGCAAATTCGTCAGAGTTCATGTTTATCATATAAAGTCTCCGTCCTCTCCGTCAGCATAAGGATCTCTGATCATCGATTCTCCATCAGTAGCTTCTGAATAAAGTGGCGTGACGATTTTCCCTCTCTAGTCTACTAATATTTATACTAAAATTTACATATCAAAGTTACATTTTCTCATTTCCCAGGAATACGATTGGCTGAATTCAAATACATCTCAGTACATTAGGAAACATTTTAAAATTTTCCCATGCGGAAGAAGTCTCAAAGCAAATGTATGGGAAAGAATAATCCGTGGTCCTAAATGTCTCAGTTCGTTGGAAACAGGTTGGGTTCGACAGTTCATATTCTCAATTGCAACATTATCTTCACGTTCAGGGGCATTGGCACCTCGCCCAGGGTAGTCTTTATGGGCATGGTCTGACAGGTCACCCAAGGGACACGAACGTAATCAGTGCAGGCGCCTTTCTCCATTGTTCAAATGGTGATGTAATGTACTTTAGTTAGGTTTCAGTCGGCGGCCATCTTTTGGTAGGCCAGAATGGTCAACTTTAAGCAAAGAAACACAAAATCGTAATTAATACATAGAAATGATTAAAACAGTGTTATTCCCTTGCTAATACCCTTATGTGTATGCATTTATCAAGCCATATGCAACATTCAAAGCCGTTAATGCTGGTTTATTAAAGTGCAAATCACAATAACATTACTCAAGCAACATTTATCGTTTTATTATGCATACAAACATAGTTCACCTAATATTTTAGCCATGCAAATGCATTCCCACGTGTATTCTCTCTGTTAATAAGGTTGGTTTAGTTCTTTCACATCAACTATTAGTTATTATAATTAATCGTTAATCATTTTAATATAAACATATATAAATGGATTGGGTATATAAAAAGAGAACATTTTACCCGCTCCATCAGCGGCACTAAGCCAATAAGGCTAACGCCGTGCTCCGTCGCTTCTTTTGTAAATATGCCCCTGTGACTGTGATCACGGTGAGCGGAGCTGAAGGCATAGATGTGCCTTTTAGATTTCAATTGGGTGATACTGATGTGCAAATGATATGACGAGTTCACACATAGGTATGACAGCTATTGAGAGGAATAAACAACTGATTTGCGTGACTTATCCCGAACGCTGCAGGGAAGCAGATATTTGCCCAATTTGCGTTACTATCAACTGTGGTGCATGTTACTTGGAAGGTCTGTACTACTGCTCTACATGTTTCATCTGATTCACATAGAATTTGCTGTGGCTTACACTTGTATTACCCAGAATTCCAGGATAGACCTTACTTAGGCCTTAAATTCATGAGTAAGCCCTACCTGCGGTACAAATTTGACCCATTTTTTTTTAAGCTAAATTAGAGTTTATATAAGTAACTTTACATGCAGACCAGTCTACAAACCTCTGTCTGGTCTATTCTGAAGTATTGAATAAGCAATTGCAGAAATTATGATTCACTTGTTCAAAATATTTGGCAACCAAATGCAATGTAATTGGTGCAAAAATTATTCCACACTACCACATTACATCATTTTGAGGTGAAGAATTTAGACCTCACGTAAATCAGGTTCCCAATTCAAGCTCAGTCAGTTGTAGAGTGACAGATACAGTAAGGAAAAGAGCTGGAAGACCACTGGGCAAATACCTTTTTGCTAAATTAAATGTTCGAATTCCTGGCAAGTTGAAAACAATATTTGCTTGCCTAAAAACTACTATTTATTACTTCAAGCAAAATGCAATATCTTTTGCTGCTCTAAGGAAGAGCTGGAGCCCACCTAAAATACATGAAGAGTAATTTAGGAAGTGAGTTTCACTGTTGTTAGAGGTATATACCTTAATTTCGACATGAACAAGACACCCAGTTAAATATAACCAACTGTAACCGACCAACCACGATCCGGCTGAGACAAAAATAGGCACAGGTACCAAAATAAAAGTGGTCCATATTAGCAAAGCATATAGTTAAAAAAAATGTAGTAATGCATGGGAAATAAACAAAACAAACGGCCCATCTGGCCATAAAACCGGCCCAAAAGTGCCAAAAAACAGGTCCACACACTGATCTGCACACACCAGCCTATCGGGTGCTGCCTGATTGCCCCATAGGCCACTCTGACCCTGTAACCAACCCTCTATGAGGATTGGGCCACTTTCTTTTTCTCATTAAGAGCTATTTTCGCCTGACAGCATTACAAGAGAAGTGGACCAGTTGCACATGTTTGCTATCGAAATATTGGTAAAATTCAGAAAGCTTCCCTGGCAATGCTTCCCATCCATTGCTTACCATTGGCTGTGTGTTTTGTAACTCACATTTGCTTGCTTTCTATTAGCTGGCTTTATTTGTTTTAGGCTGATGAGCTTCAGTTTGTGCTTTCCCTTGCCCAAACTCTATTTACAGTATCTTTCCACCGGTGCTCAATTTCTGTAAACAGGCATTTAAATCCTGCTCCTATCTCTTGTCACATTTGCTGTGCGTTTAAAGTCAGAGGCCAAATGTCAGGCTCTGTCTTCTGAGGGAGTTTGGTGTTTACTTTTATTTCTCTGACCTCAAAATGAAAGGATTAATGTGACAATCATGCTGGCTTCTGCAGTGTGAAGGAAGGCTGTGCGATGTTAACTTTTTTCTAGCACACAACAGAATTTAAATGTCTGTAATTGAATTGTTCAGATGTTTTAGAATATATCAGAATTTGAGAAGTACAAATGAAGCACATTTTTTGGTAAATATGAAGTGTGGTGGAAACAAATATTTCAATATGATCAACAACAATCAGTACAACATGTCTGTGGAAATGTAATGGTCATTTCAATTGAAGATGTGCTGTCTGTATTGGCAGTGCACTACCACACAATGCCTACTGCACTTTACATTACTCCACTCTACTCTGCATGATTTCACACCACTGCACTCTACTCTTCACCACTCCATTTTATGCCACTCCACTCTATGCACTTCACACTGCGTCACTGAACTCTACTCTGCACCACTCCATTCCATGCCACTTCACTCTATGCCTCTTTACTCTACTCTACACTTCTCTATGCCAATGCACTCTACTCACTCTACTCTACTATGTGCCACTGCATTCTTTACCACTGTACTCTACACCGCTCCAGTCTACACCACTTCACTCTATGCCACTTTACTCTACATCACTACACGCTATGCCACTGCAATCTATGCCAATGCACTCTATTCTGTACCACTCCACTCTACGCCAGTGCACTCTATGTCAATCCAATCCACTCTACTCCGTTCTCATCTACATTGCACCATTGCACTCCATGCCACTGCTCTCTACATTGCACCCCCCACTCTATTGCTCTTGACTACACTCTAAACCACTTCACTCTGTTCTGAAAAAAGCCAGTCTACTCTGCACCACTCTACTGCACTCTAATTCAATGTTCTCTATGCCAATGCACTCTGCACACCTACACTCTATGCCACTCCACTCTACTCTGCACTGCACCACACTAGTCCATGCGTATGCACTCTACCCAACAATATTCTGCAATGCACCACTGCACTCTTTGCCACAGCGCTCTACACCTCTCCAGTCTAGGCCATTTCATGCTGCTCCACACCAGTCCACTCCACGACACCCCACTCCATCCCACTCTACTCTTCAACACTGCACTCTATGACACTGCACTCTGTGTACCACTCCATGCCAATGCACTCAACATCACCACTCTATGCCACAGCACTCTACCCTGCACCACTCCACTCTATCCTGCACCACTCTATGCCACATCACTTCACTCTACTCTCAATCTACTTTATGCTGCTGCGCTCTATGCCACTACACTCTGTGCCACTAAACTCTGCACCACTGCACTCTATTCTGCTCCACTCTACTTTAGTTTGCACCATTCAATTCTACACGAATGCGTTTTAGGTCACTCTATTCTAAACCACTGCACTCTCTGCCACTTCATTCTACACCACTTTGCTCAAAACCAATGCACTCTACGCAACTGCACTCTATGCTGCTCCACACCACTTTGCAGCATTCTTCTCTTTACCAGTGTGCTCTACGCCACTCTACTCTAAATCACTGCTCTTTCTGTCAGTGCACACTACACCACTTTACTCAAAACCAATACACTCTATGCCACTGCCCTCCATGCCACCGCACTCTACAGTGCTCCACTCTACTTAGCATCATTCTGCTCTACACCACTGTGCTCTAGGCCAATCTATGCTGAGCCACTACACTCTCTGCCAATACATTCTACACAACTTTACTCAAAAGGCAAAGTCAAAAGAAGGCTTTATTCGATTGTTATGTCAGATAATCATAAAAGCACAATAAAAAAAGAGAAATACATTTATCATTACATACAGTAGAAATTTCATATAAAATATTCATTACTATTGATTTAGTATACAATACTTAAAAGGCTAAAACGGCATTAAACTAACAAAGCCCTCGCCCAGCTAAAAAGCAATTATATGAGCATACATTTTCTTTGGCTAAGTACTTCTCCAAGAAAGTTACAATCCTAAAAACACTGTGTTGGTTATTTAGGTGCTGTAGTGCCAAAAAAGCAGGTTGACACTGTCGGAGCACGAACCATTTTAAGACAGGTACTAAGCACTTGCTCCTTGTATGGGAAAACAATCTGCAAAAAAGGACAACGTGAATCGTAGATTGGACAGAAATATTATCACAAGGGCATGGTTGGAGGTCTTGAGACCAGTCATTCATCTTGGGAAGGGTGACTAATCTATGAAAAACTCCCAACCTGAATCGAGTTAGTAGAAACCTGTCATAAACGCCTGGTACAAAAGTTAAGTAGGGTTGAATATTAAAAGAGGTCAAAATTAATTGGTTGTGCAGGACTGTGGGTTTTAGTATCTCAGATGATATTCTAATGGTATCCAACAGCCGAACACCCTCTTTTTTTAATTTCCTCCTAGTTATTGACCGAATGGTACTAGGATTGGTAAAGTACTCTAAGTGGCCAAGATCTTTTAGGAAATTGCAGACATATCTTATCCATGGGATCCTCAAAGCCCCTTCCAATTTCAAGATATCCCAGAGAATATCTCTGTTGAGTTTTGCCTCTTCTTTGGTCCGGGGCCTGTGCCATAATAGCACAGGCTCGAGCTTTATTAAATCAGAGATAAAGGGGAGTCCCAACTCCGCATGGTATATACACGCTGAAGTACCATTTAGAACAGATAAAACGTATCTTGGAAAATAATTTTCTGCTCGTTGGATAGGGAGCAGACCGGTAAACCCCCAAACCCCTGCCCAATACACTACCGCTGAAACACACTTTGCCTTACAAATTGTAATAAGATCCTCGGGTGGTGTTTTGCCCAGTTTTCTGGCAACGGTAGTAAGGGTAGATGTTGTTCGTAGGAGTACCAGTTTTTTCGCTGCAACTACTTGTGCCCAGGTGTCATTATGGGCAAAGAGGATGCCCAAATATGAGAACCTCTTAGTTACCCCAATCTTCTGTCCTGACACAAACATATCTTTGGATTTTCTTATACCCTGGCCGCAGTGCATAATAAAAGTCTTAGAGAAATTTACTCTTAAACCAAGGTCTTTCATAAAATGAGAAAAGCTATCTAATACTCTTTAAAGACCTACTTGCGTGCGGGACATCAACACCACATCGTCTGTGTACAGGAGTACTGGTATTGGGCGTGTGGCCATTTGGGGGAAGTCTTGGTTATCTTTAAGAAGAGCCTCCCCCAATCCGTTGATGTTAAGGTTAAAAAGGAACGGGGCCAGGACACAACCTTGCCTGACTCCACTCCAAATCAGAAAAGCGGCCGAACCCTCACCCTTCAGACTGCAGCGCACGCGTGCCTTGGCATCACTATAAAACCGTTTAAAAAATATATATAATCTGTACATCAACTCCCATAACTTCTAAAATTGACCAGAGCTTACTGTGGACCACACAGATCAAACGCGGACATGAGGTCCACAAACACTAACAACAGGTTCCTCTCCTTGGCCCTGGTGTATTTCCCCACCAGGATGAACAGATTTAAGTCCTGCTCCACCGTCCCTAAACCGACTCAAAAGCCGTATTGCAAGCCAGATAGAACAGAGTTCTCCTCAGCCCAATCCTGGAGGCGTTCTAAAATTATTATGCCCACTAGTTTTGTTATAGCATCCAATTAAGAGATTGGCCTATAGCACCCCAGGTCCTGTCTGTCCCCCTTTTTAAAAATAGGAACAATCGTGGATTCTACCCAAGTAGGTAAAAATGCGGTGCTGCAGCTGGCGGTGAGTACTTGAACTAAAATAGGCCCCCACAGAGAGATATTTCCTTTAAACAAATCAACAGGGACTCCGTCTGGTCCGGGGGCCTTGCCACCCCGACTGACAGAAAGTGCCCGCTCCATCTCATCCAAAGTGAACAACAGATCGTCATGCTGGAGGGAAGGCTTCAAATTTTGATCCTCCCATGCAAGGTTATCCATCTCAACTGAGTTTCCCTCACCTATATATACTTGTGAGAAGTGGTTAATCCATTGTTCCTCACTAATTGCGATTTCAATGGATGGACCAACCTCGCTAGACAGAAAGGTGCCTTGACTGCTTTCCAGAATGCCGCACTGTCTTTTGATAAAGAGGCCATATGTAGTGCCTCCCAAGCCTCCTTTTTCAGAGTTGTTTTTCTATCCCTTATTGCTTGCTTATATTCCACTCTTGCCAAACTTATCCTGGGCGTGTTTCTCCGGGTCTTATGCAGCTCTTTTTTTAGGTGGGAGTAAGCTTGGGTGCACCTAGAGTCAAACCATCCCATCGGGTGTCTAGTACTGCTTTTATGTCCAAGGAGGGACTCTCTAATTGCATTAGATATCGCTAGGAATGAGGCTAAGATGTTAACTGGCGTAGCTATTTCACTCAAACATGTCTCTATAGCAAGTTTGCATTTACCCACCACTGTCGCAACTAATGCTGCTTGGTCTATCATAGTCCATCGCAGGGAATAACTGTACTACCAATAACTAGATTTTCTAACAACTGATCATTGTTATTAGACCCAAAGGATTTACTAGAGTGTGATTGCTAAGCACAGAGGGAAATGGTCACTGAGCGAGTTCTCTGAAACATGAAAGGAATGAAGACTGTGTGCATGACTGCCTGATTTTAAAACGTAGTCAATAGTGGAGTAGAGACCTCTACCATTAAATGTCCAGGGCATGGGGGTAGGTACTGGGCATAATTCATTGACAAAGCCCAAATCAAGGCTGAAAATTAATTTGTTGAATTGCTCCCCTACAATTGAGTGCCGAAAGTGGAATAGACATGCCCCTTCTTCGTTTAAAGCTCCACATAAGTTATCCCCGGCATTGGCACATAGCGCACTATTGAAGTCCCCTACTAATATTAGCATCATATCTTTTACCTTACTTTTCCCAACAGATTTCACCGATTGCAACATATTTTTTACAACACTTCCTACTTGCTCAGAGGGAATGTTATTGTAGAAATTAGTCAAGACTTTGGAGAGTTTAGCGTCTATGTCCAATTTAACCAATTGGTAATAGTGGTTGTTAGCAAGCATCGTTAAATTCTTAACATTCATACTGCTCGATATATATGTTCACAAACCACCCTTAGCCCTACCACTCAAACCATCAAGTGCTGGGTTGTGAAACGTCCTGAACCCATTCAAGTGAGTCGCCTCCCTAATCCATCTTTCCTGGAGACACAAAACCTCAAATTTTTAGATGAAGTCCCACCACAGATGATTGTCTAACTTAGAGCAAAAACCCGCATCGTTCCATGAAGCAATATTACAACGAGCGGGTTTGCCACTATCTGAAGAATTTGTGGGGAATACAATCCTGGGTGGACGCTCAATTGCATTGCTATGTGGAAGAGAAGCGTTTAAAGGACCCTGGGGGTTAGTAAAGACTTCCAACTCCGAGTCTGTAGTCGTAAGGACCACGTCTCTGTCCCTTCTGTTGTTATATGTAAGGGGGGATCATCTTTTCCAATTGAGGCCAAACCTAGGCTTCCCCCATCATTGGGCCTACTGGCTTCAGGATGGGGGCAAACAGGGATCCCCAAGTTCAGTAAATCGATGTCTTCCATGAAATTCAGAGCATCGAAACGATTGCGCACTGGGACTGAAAATCTGAGATCCCTGGTTGGCATGGGGTTGCCTCTTGCATGCCTCAAGCTTCGGGAATTAAGGGGATTAGGTGGTTGGTAAAAGTAACCAAGTGGTAATATATTTATATCATTAGGATTAACAGGCCCCTCTTTAAAATTTTGCGCACCAAAAGAGGCGAACTAAAGGTTAACACAACGCTGTCTCTGCGTATTGTTTTGGCTGAGGGACCCACCCACCCTATTCTCCGTACAATTTTTAAATTCTGAGAAGAGGGAGTTTTTAATACTGGTCCTTGAACTTAAAAAGTGTAGTGACTTATTCTTTAAAGTCAACCAATGTTCATAGGCATTGGGAGGTAAGGAAGGGACATTAGCCAAAACAACCATGTACGGGATTGCTTCCGGGGGCAGATTTAAATATCGTGGTGGATCAAGAGGCTTGTCTTGATGTTAATGGGAGTTTATGCCTCTCTCCACCTCCTCGTTTCTGCCATTCGTTCTGACGCCTGGTACTCCTCTTTCTAAGCTTGCTGAAGTGTTAGGTGCTGCTACAGAAGATCCTACTCTAGGGGGAATCTGACCAGTACAGGCAGGGATATTAGCTGTATTAGGTGTGGTGTTATTAAGACTGCTCTTCTCTTGTGCCTGTCTGTTTGCAGTAAAACTAACTGGCTGGCCAGCCCCCGTACCTGTCTCCATGTTATTTGGCAGGCGTGCACTTGGCTTGGAGCTGACTGCCGGAATAGCCGAGGACTTACAGCTAACCAGCTCCTCCACCTTAATTAGTCTGGCTTCTACAGTACTTATTTTTAGCAGGATTGGTTCCAGTAAGGTTGACATCATAGTTTTGAGCCTACCCCAGAAGTTCCCCTCTTGTGTACTATCAACTGGCTTCCCGGAGACAGTATGAACAATAGAGTTAGGGGGGCCCTCATTAGGTTCACTTTCATTTACAGCGGATTTCGTTTTCTTCCCAGTTATTCTTTGGGCGGGTTTACTCTGTTTCTGTATGCCACTACTCTTCCTTTTTTTTAGGGGGGTTCAGTAATACAATCCGACCTAAGTTTGGCTTTCTGTCCTCTTTCTAACTTTAGATCTAACAGGACTAGATTCTAAATCAGTAGATGAAAAAGAGACAATATCTGTCACTGGGTCTAATACGGTGTGTTGTGCCGGGCTAAACTGAGGTGTAGTTACTTCATGATTGATCACCACAGGGGATTCAATAAGTGCAGGAGTCAAAGAAAGTCTATTCTGAGAGGGCAGGGGCTCAAGGGATGACCTTTGTTCTGTAAATTTGATCTCATTAATGAGCGCTGATTCTGCCCTCAGTAAGAAAGCATCTAAGGTCCCTACAACACCCTTACTTGTGCTAAACGTTCGCTTGCTCATTGTAACAATTGGTAAGCGACCCAATATGATGTTAGCCAAACAATACCGTACTGAACACAGATCGTCCCTGTGACCAAGATATTAGAGAGGTGGCCCAGCCCAGTCTCTTGCAGTCTCAAACGCGCACATCCCGTGCCGCTGGGGTCGAGGCAGCGCTTTATAGCGCAATGGTCACGCCTCCCCCACGGCAGCTGATGATAGTTGGGATCGTGTAGTGCACCCTGGGACTCCGAGTCCCACCAGGGTGAGGCGATGGCGTGGGCACAGGGAAAGTCACTCCAGGCAGCAGTAGCGAGGCACAGCAACCCGCAGTCCAAACGGGAAGGGTTCAAAAGCAGAAGAAGTGACTCCAACGTAAAAGATTTCATCAGCGCGTCCCCATGCAGTCAGATTCCACCTTCCTACAGTTACGACCTCGCCAGGGATACTGAAGGATTGCACGGGCTCCTGAGAGGCCTGACCTGCAGCTTCAGAGGCAGGCGCAAGCACCGAGCGGGCACAGCAAAAAGACAGGGCAAGGCTAGCCAGGCAGGGGCTAGTGTTAGTAGTAATAATAATTAAATTATGTCCGGGCCCCGGCGGCCGCACGGTGATCGGATCGTCCACTCCTTCTCAGGAGTACAGTAGTGGCATTTGGCTGCTGCTGGGTCCTCCTCCTGGGATGCCTCGCTCACTTCACAACTCATACCACTCCTGAGTCCGGCACTTTTAATTGCGCTGCGGCTGCGCAATGCGTACTCAAAACCAATGCACTCTACGTCACTGCACTCTACCCCTACTACTCTGCACCACTGCATTCTACGCCACTATACTCTACTCTACAAAACTGTACTCCATCTCACTGTATGCTGTGCCACTCTACACCATTGTACTCTACGTCCCTACATTCTAAGCCACTCTCTTCTTCTCTGCACCACTGTGCTCTTCGTCATTGCTCTCTACACCACTCTACTCTGCACCACTCTACTATGCACCATTGCACTCTATGCCAATGCACTCCACATCACATCACTGTGCTCCATGACACTCTACTCTGCAAGACTGCACTCTCCACCACTGAACTCTATGCCACTCTACTCTGCACCACTGCACTCTATGCCACTGCACACTACTTCGCACCGCTCAACTGCACTCTACGCCCCTCCACTCTGCATCACTCTACTCTAGGCCTCTACACTCCATGTCACATTAATCTACTCTGCACCACTACACTCCACTGCACTTTACACTACTCTACTCTTTGCCACTCTACACCTCTGCACTGTACCCTGCAACACTCAACTCTTCCCTGCACCACTCAGCTCTACCCCCTGCACTCTATGCCACTCTACTACACCCTGCACTGCTGCACTGTATGCCACTGCACTCTACGCTGCAGCACTCTACTCTATTCGACACTACTGTAAGCCACTATACTCTATGCTACTCTATATCGCAGCACTCTCTGCTGATGTACAACACGGCTAGAACATATTGCCAAAGCCAATAACTCTTGCACAGGTGAGAAATATTGGCTTTGCCAATGCTTGTTCTGGATTCAGAGACGAATAGTAATCTGAGGGCCCGAATTTGAATGTGCTTTGTCAATGTTAAAGTTAACAGCTCTAGCTACTAGGCCATAGGTTGCACTACAAATGATAACATTCTGAATGAAAAACTCTAATTCACCAGTACAATTATGTTTTTTACTCATTTGTATATTTCATTCTGGGAACCGTTTTGCACCTCAGATTATAGAACTATAGAAAACAAATCATAGAAATTATATTTGCATTTTACATTCCATGCCAGGCATTAATGATAATAAATCGTAACGCACATTTTCCCCAGAGCAAAAGTAAGTCCTTGCTCGTGTGTTCCAATAATTAGAACTCATCTATATTATAAGGCTTGGTCCAAACAGGAGCAAGGAAGACATCCAGTACATGTATCTGAAGCTGATGCACAAATTATGCAAAACAGCAAGTTGATCCCTAGCGCATATTTAATTTAGGATGGAGTGCATTTTAGGCGAAAAACAACAGCTCTGTTTCTCAATGAAATAAATGCATTTTGCGCTAATTAACATGAAGCTGGGATTTTTTGATGACTTCTGTAATGCTTATCTCACACGCAATACAGAATGGTATATTCATGAAAAACTGACATAGAATGCAAAAAAAGTAGGTGGACAATATAGAAACAAGAAGAAATAACCAAGATGGAAGAACACAAGAATCAATAATATGCAGCTTAATAAACTCAGTCTAACATCATATATAATCCAATAAAACATGAAATGCAATGATGAATCTGTGCAGACTCATCCAAGTAAAATCAGAAAAAGATGTGCTCATTTACAACACCATGGAAAGCAAATAAGATTTGAATTAATATAGTACTATCTACGTTAACCTCTATTGAAATAAAAGCACCCGTTGGCACGTGTTTTGCTTGTATTTGAGGTTCTCAAATGAGCAAATGATACTCCACACAAGAGCAACCTCCACCACTTTATTTATCTGCTCTTATGAAAATGCTACATGTGTAAGGAGATCTTTACATCATTCTAAGGTTAGATTATATTTAACTAACTCAAGAGCTGGAAAATTTTAACTGAATTGGTAAATATGTATTGCATTGACTTGCTCTCTGGGGACATTGTTTCATTATCATTGGTCTGATATGAAGTGGCTTGCAATCTAAAATATTAGGTTTTCAAACAGATGGATTAAATCCTTCACCTGTAGGAATTACCACTTCCATGTTATATTCATGTGGTGTCATTTTAGCCAGCAACAATTCTGTTGGTGGATATCCACTGATCCCTCATTTACCACATATATTAGGAAACAGAGGGACATATTAGCAAGGGCTGGCGATATAATTATCGCCGCTTTAGCGTCCGTTTTTGGGCGAAAAGCGGCAATAATTATATTGCAATATCATCAAGGACACGCTAGCGCGTGTTTCCTTGATGTAGAGCCAGTTTTTTCACAGCCTCGCCTCGCATCTCTAATGAGATGCAAAGAAGGCGTGGCTGTGAAAACAACACATGTTAATATCGTGAAGGCAGCTTCGCGATATTAACAAGGAGGTGCAGCGATTAAAAAAATCGCGCTGCCTCAGCCTTAACTCAGGAACTTAACGTCTGTTAAATTCCTGACTAAGGCATACTTGTAATGGGAGATGGATTATGCTGATAGGACCACAGGGTCCTATCAGCTAAGTTATCGCTGTTTTCAATGGAACATCGCTGGAAAATCAGCGATGTTCCATTGAAAACACCGCTATCGCTGAAATATTATCGCCATAGCACTATGCATTGTAAATATAGAGTTATCATGCTGATAATATTCAGCGATAGCCGGTGATAATATTTCTGTCGCTATGTACGGCCAGCGATAATTATCGCTGGCCGTTGATAATATGCCCCAGAAATCCCTAAAGCAAGCCCTTAAAAGAAGCTCAATTATTTCATTCTAAAATCTCCCAGATTAAAACTGCTGTGAAGTTATCTGAAGAGCAGGTGTTGAGCTATATGCGTTCATCTTCCAAGCTGTCACTGGTATCGCCGTAGGGGCGGGGGAAATACCATTCATGATTGGCGTCCCTTTGGTGCGGACTGTGACAAAAGTAATAGAAGGCCAGTGAAAGAGGAAAGGGGATAAAGAAACTCAGGGGCATATTATCAAGAAACGGCGTTAAAATTATCGCCGCTTTAGCGGCAGAAAACTGCCGCTAGAGCGGCAATAATGGGCTTGATAATATGCCCTTGAGAATTCCAATATAAGTCCATGTTCTGGTGTGAACATGGGCTTCTATTGGAATTCTCCAGGGCATAATATCAAGCCCATTATCGCCGCTTTAGCGGCAGTTTTATGCCGCTAAACCGGCGATAATTTTAACGCCACTCTTGATAATATGCCCCTTAAATTTGATAGGTAGATGTTGTGGATCGCAGAGATGTCTAGGACAGGGATGACTCCCAAATGTTGTCGAAGACTTCCAACCGGTTATTTAGATGCATATTTATTAATGTGTTGATATTTACTTTTGTGTTTTGCTTGCTCTTGTGCTCCACTTGCATGGCTCAAGGGCGACACAACACTAAAGTAAGATTTATCAAGCCACGCAAGGCCACCATGCATGGCCCTGCATGGCTTGATAAGTCTGGAGTAGCACAATGCAGTGCAAATCGCTACGTTGCAGTACTCAACCCCAAGATAGCGTTCCATGGATGGAGTGTGGATGTTCCCACACATCCACCCATGGATTTTTTTGCATTTCTGTATTTACCAACACTGGTAAACCTGGGAATGCATCAAAATGCTATGCCTCCCAATGGGAGATTCAATGAGGAGAAATATCTTTATTTCTCCTGATTGTTTCCTTTTTCTAAGTGTGCTGCATTTTATGGTTTGTTTTTGTGCCGTGCAGGAAGGTGCCCGTTCCTGCACAAAAACAATCCTGCCTCCGATGCAGACACCCTTGCATCAAGGTACCAGGGTGTCTGCTGTGGGGCAAAGCAGCCAAAAGTGTACCAGCACAAAGTAAGGACAGGAATGCACCATTTAATGTTAAGTATGGCACATTCCTGCTCTCTCATGTGGTGATTGATAAAAATTCCCCTAATATTATATAGCACCTGTTCATAGGAGGCTGTGTCTGCAATTCTTCTGCCACTGGTGCTGTCACTGACTTCCAGTGTTTCTGAATTCTTATCTTTGCTACTGCCAGTGACGTTTCCAGCCACCTTTTCTGGTGACTAGTGATATTATCCACCTCCTGTGTGTCATGTGAAGCACCTGGTCCAGGGAAGGTTGGAGGCTGAGATCGGTGGAGTTCAAGAACACCTCCCATATTCTTCCCAGTATGGTTGAATTTTGGTAAAGGTCCATAGAATGTGAATCACTCCTCTCCCATTGTGGGAGCAACACCAGCACTGAGATCAGACTACCATTCCATCACTATGAAGTTTGAAAGGGGACTGAAACTAGTCATGCAAGGTTTCAAAAGTAACTAAATTTTAACCTGGCTTGTTGTAGCGTTTTGTCATGAGAATAAGGAATCTCTTTCCATTCTATTTTATCTGTAGAGCTTTCAAGGTATGGTTTCAGGCAGGTGTAGAGTGATCTTATTAAAGGCTGTGAGTGAATATGGTCAATAAGAGTATCAAATAAGCCGTAAATAAGCTCAATATGCATACTTCATGCATTAAATACTAGAGGAGGGCTGAATCGCCAAGGGTCTGGTGGTCGTTTCCCAACTTGCATGCAAGGATTGCTTTTAATTGGCTTTATCTGGGACGTTTTACTGGTTACGACCTAAATTCTTGTTGAAGGTCTTCAAAGGTGAGGAAGCGCCCACCCTACATTTATTGACTCAGGGTCAAAATTCCTTTCTCCGACCATGAGGGCCATAAAAGCGGTTGCCATACTCTATGATGTCCTCATTGTTCCATATAGGTGCCGAAGAGTTTAGGAATCCCTTCTGATTTAGAAGTTTGTGTGACGATTCCCAGATCTTCTGTGTACCTCGGATCAGCCAATCTGGGGTTTCTAATTCGGGATGCAAATAGTAGGCCAGCTGAGATGGGTGTACTGCGGTGTTGTACAGTTCTAGGTGTGGCAAGCGTTATCCTCCTACGATAGTGCTGGCATATAATTTTGATTCTGTCAGCTTTGGGGTGACCAAATATATTGTCATACCTGGGTATCTAGTTGTCTCAAATGACTGACCGACACTGTCACCGGCAACATGCCGAAGTTGTAATGAAATCTGGGTGCAGTCACCATCTTGATTGTTTAAACTCTACCCCAGAATGAGATTTGCAGGTGTTTACACTTGACAAAATCCTTTTTAATTTGGTCAGTAAGAAGTTTAATATTGTCTGTCATCATACGGTGAGGGGAGGTGATAGTTTGGACTCCCAAATACTTTGTGCCTGATTTATGAGCCCTTGCGTCACTTTTGCGCCGCCCGTGCGTCACTTTTTGTGGCGCACCAGCAGGGTAAAAAATGCGCCATGTTGCGTCATATTTACAAAGTGATGCATCTAGGTAGATGCGTCTCTTTGTAAACCCCTGCACCACGTTATACCTGCGCCAGGTATAATGTATGCAGGGTGGGCGTTTTGACGCAAGTAAGCCTCGTAGAAGTGACGCAGTGAAATCTGTGAGATTTCACTGCATCACTTCTAGGGCGCAAATGCGTCAGTCTTACGCCAGCCTCACTGCAGGCGTAAGACTGACGTAGACACATTTGAAATGGGACTTGCCCATGTGACATGACCCATTAATGGAGCTGCGTCACTTTCATGACACACTCCAGCAATGCGTCATTTTTGCACCTACAGATACGTCAGAAATACTGACGTATCTGTAACTCCTTACGACATGATGCGTCATACTGTAAATATGACGCATATAGCATGTCGCAAGGAGGGTGCAATGAAAAACGACGCATCACTGTTTTCACGCAGCAATGCGTCACTTTTCATAAATGAGGCCCTTCATTCATGTCAGCATCCACTTGAACTGCAGTCCAGTAAGGCAGGCCACTGATGTGGCAGGGGTTACTGGGAGCACCGCACTTTTAGCCCAATTAATGCTGTAGCCACTAAAAGTGGAAACACTTTCCACAATGTCAATTAGTACAGATATAGAACATTCAAGGAATGTCAAGTTCAGTAAATGTTGCCTGAGTATAGCATCAATTTCAAATCTCCTGCAGTCATAAATATATCTTTTATCACGAGTGATTTCCAGATGGCTATCACCAGGGGTTCTAACACCAATATGAACAGAAGGGAAAGAGTGGCCATCCTTGCCTGGTGTTTCTGTAGATGTTCAGTGGAGGGTAGTGAAAGCCATTACAGAATATTACCGCTGTGGGGGTATTGTACAGCCGTTGAATCCAGGCCAAGAAAGTTGGGCCTATTCCCATTTTGATGGAAATCCTGTCAACATTTTTGTGAATGTATTTCCTCTCTACTTTCTCTTCCTCACTTGTAGTATTCACTCACTAGTGACTGTTATTGGAAGGATAGTTTATTTTGGTGCTAGGAGACAGGTTGTTTGTTCCTTATGTTCTTTCCTTTTTTAGACCACCAGTTTCCTCTGTATTTTTCTTTTTCCTATTCCCATTTTCCCAAGTAATCTGTACAAATAAGTTCAATCAACCCAATCAAAAGTCTTTTCAGCATCAAGGGAGAGGACCACTTGCTTGATATCTTGGGGGCTGGCTGCCCAAAAAATATGGCATAGAATCCAGTGGTGATTTCGAGATGAACGGTCAGGTTTGAATCTCTCTTGATTACTATGAACCAGCAATGGAATGTACTTTTTCAAGCAGTTCACCAGGACGTTTGGCAAGTTATTCAAATCTGAATTGATGAGCGATATCGGGCAGTAGTTTTCACAGCGAGGATTATCCATACAGGGTTTGAGATCAACAAGATCGAAGCTAAGGTGAATTCATGTAGTGAATGTTCTTGAGCGAAGCCCTCTCAAAACAGGTGCCCCACTGGTGGGATAGAGTACTAAGCAGGGATCATAAAGAACTCTATTTGGGAACTGTCAACTCCATGCCCCTTACCAGAGAGCATAATCTTGATAGCTTCTGCAATCTTTCTATCCTCTATATCGGGGACCATGTCCTGTTGACTGTCCTAGGTAAGGCTGGGATAGGAAGGTCTTAAAAAATGTGGTCCTTCTGCACCATATCATCAGGAGCCTCTGAGACATAGGGGGCAGAGTAGTAGACTGAGAATTCTTCCTATATTTCCCTTCAGTGTGTAAGTAGTTCTCTGCCATGGTTGCGCAACACTGGGATAGAGGATTGTGCTGATCTCTGATGCAATTGAAAACCAAGAAGCATTCCAGCCTTATCAGCTCTTTTGTGGTGTCTGAGTCAGAGGCATTAAGAGATTTCTCAGCAGCAGATGGGAGCAGGGTATTAAGTTCATATATTTTTTTTGTAAGGCTATGGAGGGTCGAGGGTGACGGCTTACGTTGACAATCCTGTGACAGGACATCAATTTCTATATCCAAGAGCAGCTTTTGATGTCAGGTCTGTTGGTTGATTTTGTGTGAGTCTTGCATTACAGAGCGTTTGGGGAGAGGGGGTTGAGTTCTATATATTCAAGCAGGTAGCCTGATAGTTTCTATTTCTCATCCGGGAGTTTGTATCTCAAAGTGCCTATTCTCCATGTCCCTTCACGTAGAGTTTGTAGATGAACATCTAGCATTAGAGAAACAGGTGCATGATCTGAGACACATTGAAACACATTGGATACCTATCTCACACGACTGAAGCCTCGGGGAAAGAGAAGCATTCAGGGGAAAGAAATCAATCCAGGATTCTACGTTGTGTGGAATGAAAAATCAAGTTTAGTCCCAGTCGGTGGGATGTAATAAATTTTTTTTGTAAAAGTAACATTAAAGAATATACCCTCGCCGGGGTAATTCGAAAACAAGTGTTAAGACCAGACAAATTAAAAAACACATAGGCAAAGAACAAAGTATGACCAGCAATTACGTGCAAAATTAGGGTCACGTATTTCAAGAACAAAACACTTCTGCACCCAAGAAAAAAGTTTATACAAAGTCTCCATGTTTTTTGATTCCTTGGTTAGGCATAATTTACAGATTAGCGAAATAGGCAAAATTCAGTTTTGATGAGTTAGAATAATTCCACATTAGCAATTTTAACTCTCTTGTCTCTTTAAAAGGAGAAAAGTAACAATTGTTCTCTGGAGACAAATATATGCCTTCTCTTTAAGGAGAGACGAGTTCATGAATGTCAAGATTGTGCAACTTCTATAAAGGTTTGGGATATGTGGGTTTTTAGATGAGTCAAGACCATGATGTTTAGGTCTTGCCTACAGACATCTTTCGCTGCCCGCAAGACCTATCATCTAGCATGCAATATATACAATAGGTTTTGGTCAGACCATTATTTACAAATGGATAACTTACTTGCCTATCTCAGGTGCCTGCTCTTTATGCAATGTTTCTAATCCCATATCTTGTGTTGTTTTATGCCAGGAGTATTGTTTTTTTAAAACAGTATCTGACTGTATGAGTTGTATGCTTTTACTGCTGATGTGAATGGAATCTTTTTTAATTTCCCATATAGTGCTCCATGGGAGAGCAAGTCTTTATTTTGCTATATCCCCCATCGCCAGTCTCCTTCTATACCAATTCCCATCCACACCCACCCGCAATCATCTTCTGACCCCATTTCACAAACACACTCCCGCTGTTTAATTGTTTGTGCACTTGCCCATCAGTTGCACACTGCTACAGGGCTGCTTGCTTTTTTTCCACTCGCACAATATTTGAAGCATACTCTTATTTCTTAAGTTACCATTTCAAAATATTCAATCAGTATATCAGAAAATAAAGTAAAACAAAAAATTGTCATTTCAAGATGACAATTTCACATGCACAAGTGTGTACATCTGTGCACACATGCGAACAGCCATATTATAATATCTGTCAAATTTTGACAAAATTCATTGCAAGATGATCCACAATGCATGTGCATGTGTGCTCATTATCGGAGAAGAGCATCAGCCACTCTGCACTCTTTCTAGAAGTCTGCACCAGGGCCGGAGTTGCCATAGTGGGCACCGGGCGTTTCCCCGGTGGGCCGCAAGGGTGGGGGCCATTTTTGTTACCGGGGACCTGCAATATTGGCCCCCTGTAACAAAATTGCCCGAAACCGACCCTTGCAAACAGCTCTGCCTCATACCCTATCCCATCCCCCCGGGGGGGGGCGGCCGAGCAGTTTGCCAGGGCCGGTTTCGGTTGCCAGTCCGGCCCTGGTCTGCACACATTTATTTGATAAAATACACCCTAGCCTTAAGCATCTAATGCTAACCACACAACTATACAGGTTTTCTTTCCAAACGTCACTTTTTTTTTAAATGTATTTTTATTCTGAGCAGAAACATAAATAAGACATAGGTAAAACATTGAAATGAATGCACCCAGTTTGATGAATATACATTCCTGTAAACATATTGAATTAAACACGACAGGTATATGTAAAGTTCTGCATGCCAATTTTAACAGATATATACTATCACAACATACAACTTCACGTAGATCTCTGTATTTCAATTTTTCCATAAAGTGCAATGTGGTGATTTTCCCTCTAAAAAAATGCAGGGGATAGCTTGTCACACAAACTAGCCAAAGTTCACCAGTTGCAATTTTAATAAAGTGCAGGGCTACCAACTCTGATACTACTAGCGTACAAAGCTAACGCACATTCTATTCTAAAGGGACATTTTCTTTGCTGAAGTGCAACAGTTGCAATCTTATAAAGTGTGGTGCTTAGTAATCCTAATGATACTAAAGTGCAGTGCTAAAGTGCAATTTATTCCAGTAAAGCCTTCCAGCCCAGCTTTACTGGATATTCGCAGGCCTCACCATAAATTCAAATAAATCTTTTACTGGTTCCAACTCTCTTAGAATATGCTTCTACCAATTTCCTATTGCGTATCTTTTTATTAGGCCATTAAAAGAATTAATACAGTAGATTGATAACCATACGTCCCTATATGTATGTCAAATTTAAACAAAGCAGACACATATAAAGTGCTCCATGCAGTGTTTAACAGCTATATATCATTGCAGCAAAGTTTACATAGACTTACAATAAAGTGCAATGTGCCTATTTTCCCCTCTAAACGTGATGTCGGCGGCTGTTCATCCATGCAGGCTCGCCAAAGTAGAACCAGTCCAATTTCATGCAGTGCTTTCCAACCCTAATTCCATACGTAACTTTGAATGAGGCAAACAAAACCGAAATGTATATTACCAAGCGTGTAGCTTTCTCATGAGAATGAAACCAAATCTTGAACCATATACATAAAATGTAAACTCTCAACCACTGAGCTAGTCACTTGTGCATCCTCGTTTAGAGATGCCAAACACAGCGCATTCGATTTCTTCATGTGGTGTGTATGAGAGCATGGGAGTTCTCCTGATCTCGAAAACCCAAATTATGATTCTTAGATCATTGGCAGTGACAGACTGGAATAATGCATAAAGGTTATAGCTGACTCAACCCAGACTCTTTTGAGGTCTTCCTATGATTGATTCTGTAATATTTTTTATTTTTATTTCCGACATATTTATTGTGCTTAATGTCAATTAGGGCAATCTTTGTCGTGATTAGATGTTATATTTTAGTCGTACTACTGTTCTGATGTGCTCTTCTTTTTTGTCTCCTGTCTTATTAACTTCTATATCGACGTAATTCTGCCCTTGTGGATCTTGTCACATTGTCTTGGAGATGGTCTAATGTACAGATGAAACAGGAGACCGATGGGTGAATGTCCACTATATCATTTGTGAAATATTTTTGAGTGCTAATTTCACACAAAAAATACTTTTTGGACACTAAACCACTCTCCAGCAGCAGCCCGTGCAGGTGGTGGTTGGACCGCCTTGGGGGGATTCGACAGACGACCAGGAGGGAAAATTAAATAAATAGTTCATTTTCCTTCGTCGTCCTCTGTCGAAATCCCCCCAACCTGATCCAACTGCCCGCCACTCTTATCTGCACGGGACACAGCTGCCACCGCATCATCTCACTTATTTAAGCCATAGATAGGGTGGATTCTGCATTAGTGTATTTATTGACATATGTCTGTGTGTGCTGTTTGTTTAAACTCTATTTCTTTACTTTGAAATATTGAAAAATATTGGAAAAAATATTCGGTGTTGAAAAGCCCAAATAAATGTATTAGTATTAACGAAACTTGAGTTAGAATATGCATTTGCTTATACCGTTCCAGAGATTTGGGGGCATATTAACAAAACAGGCGATAAAATTATCGCCGCTTTAGCGGCAGAAAACTGCCGCTAAAACGGCGATAATGGGCTTGATAATATGCTCTATGGAATTCCAATTGAAGCCCATGTTAAATGTGAAGGACGTCTAACATGGGCTTCAATTGGAATTCCATAGAGCATATTATCGAGCCCATTATCGCCGTTTTAGCAGCAGTTTTCTGCCGCTAAAGCGGCGATAATTTTATCGCCTGGCTTGTTAATATGCCCCTTGGTAATGAACTGGGCTGTATTCTTCGATACCAACCTTCCTTCATGTGCATCAGTGTCAGTGTGTGGATTGGTATTTATCCAGTCTTTAGGGATTATTGCATCACCCTAGTGGCTCACTAACATGAGAATGAGACCGATGCAAGAAGCAAGAAAGCTGAGCAGGTCTGTGTACAGAATAGGCACAATATGAAAACAAAATGGCGCGGGCGGTTTTCAAGCAAAAAATATTTTCTTAATGAGTTTTATGTCCTATACGTCTGTTATCTTCCATCTTTTTTAGTTATATTTTTACAAAAAACATTCCAATAGGGGTGTTGTTCATCCACAACATGCTCTTATAAGAACTGCCATCTTGGAAGGATTTTGGAGCTAGACAGGAGTGGCCGGTGCAGGTAAGAGTGGTGAGGCAGGGTGAGGGGGTCGACAGACAATGACGAGGGAAAATGAAATATTTATTTAATTTTCCCTCATCGTCTGTCGACCTCCCCCCACCCCGCCCCACCACCAACCGCTCTTACCTGCTCGGGCCGCTCCTGCACCAGGAGTGTGCCAAGACACGCGAGCACTGGCAAAGTTAATGTGACTGCACCCACACATTGAACACAAGGCCTATTAGTTTTAACAGTTTTTTGTTTAACTGTGTATTTATTTGCAGTAGCATTGGTTACTGGTAAGATCCAAATAAAAGAGCTCAAAAGTAGCATTAGTTTCTTTCACAGTTATTCAACAGTAGAAAGCTAAACATTAAGGACCTGATTACAAGTTGGGTGGTTAATTCCATCCTGCTGTGTAAATCCCTATTTACCAACAAAACACAATTACGAGTTTGGTTTTATTTATCTCCTCCGAAAATGTTCGGATGCATTAAATAACCCAACGTTAGTTGCACTTTGGCAGGTCACGCCTGCTGAAATTTAACAGGGGGAAACATACGGGGACAGATTTACGTTCCCTGGCACATCCCTGCAAATCAGCAGGGATGCGCCAGGGAAGATGCGTCATGCAAGTGTGCCCTTGCGCCACCGCAGATGCGTCACATTAACAATGCAGTGCATCGTGGCGCAAGGACAAGCAGATGTGTGACGCATCTGCCGGCGTAAGGTTGACGCAGTGCTGAAATTGTGTCGCAAGCGCGACGCAACTCCAGCACTGTTCCAACCTAACCTATCCCTAACATGGCGCGTCATGCCTTACGCCTGCTTGAAGCAGGTGTAAGGACCAGTGTCGGAAAAGTGACTGCGTGAAATCTTGTAGATTTCACTGCGTCACTTTTCCGAGGCTTTTTCCGACGTAACGCCCACCCTGCATACATTAAACCTGACGCGAGTTTAATGTGGCACAGGGCTTTACAATGTGACGCATCTCCCTAGATGCGTCACATTGTAAATCTGTTGCAGAATGGCGCTAGCTGTGCGCCGTCGCTGCCTCACAAAAGTGACACAACGGCGGCGCAAAAGTGGCGCACGGGGCTTGTAATTCTGCCCCACGATATTTATCATATCATGAGGATTTTGGTGCATTGAACAGTGAGACATCTGCATGTTATTCCTCATAAACTCATAATAGGTGTTATTTACCACACCCAATGAATAACCTGCCCCTTGGCATCGTCAATTATCAGGGGCGATACATAACGCCTCAACTTGTAATCAGGCCCTTAGATGGGAGGTGGCCAAGGCTTTCTTTGAGACTAAAAAAGGAATATTTCTAATGTTAGGTACATATTTGGCACCCTAAAAGAGTTGGCCATGCAACTTGGACTCAAAGCAATGACTTCACGTCACCAAATAAAAGGGTACTGGTATACTGATTTATGGAAGTATCTAAAAATAAATAACAAAGTAGCTCGTATATGTGACCCGGTATTTAAATTTCATTCAACACAGAGCCTTACAACTTGCAGTTGGCAAGGAGTCGTCAATTATAGGCCCAGGAGGATACAGTGCCGCTGTCATCATGCGCGCTGCTTCCCTGCTCCTTGAACATACGTCTCGGTGTTTGACATCATGTATGTTCTTCTCATTTTTGTCCTCTATGTTATATCATCAGCGGAGTAGCCATCCAGCATTCTGCACACGAGCATGAAACGTGTTTTCATTCTAATGGATTTCTCATTGGGTAATTACCAGCAAGCCAACTTGATTAAATAACAGTCACAATCAACAGTTAATCTAATTAATATCAATTACAATTAGCAGCATGCTCAGGTTACACCAGTTTCTACATGTCTTTCACGCCTCTGTCCTACATAATATTTCAAGTTATATTATTAATGTCCCCCATTCTATTGTTACTCTGTTTGTCTACATTCTCATCGCATCATTTTCATATTGCACTTTTATTGTCTTGCTGTCAGTAGGTATGTATGTGCTATGGAAAAAACTTGAAAAGTCACCTCATTTTCATGAGACAATTTATCAGCAATACCCAGCATAGTTCATTGTGTCACACCATTCATCATGTATTGCAACACCATGGAATTTCAATACTTATAATTAAGGCTCCCTGTTTTACATTTTTACAATTTTTTTCAGATAAATGCAGGCAAAAAACAATTGATGTTCCTGCCTGTACTTATTTTTAAATGTGAATAAAAACGGAAATTAGGTTGTTTCAGTGATTATAAATGCTGTCAGTCATGGAATTAGACAAATAGCTCTCTAGATTGACAAGTAAGAGAGACATTTTGGAAATTTGTCTCAAAAAGCTGTGGTTGTGTGCAAGTTGGATACTAAAATGTTTGTGTTTTCGTACAAGTGTACTAATTTAATATCTATGGGTGTTGATATTGAAACCTGCCTGGAATTCAAGTACAAGTGTACTTTTATTGGTTTAATATATGTGGAAACATGCTAGTTTCAGCTTCATGTTTTCACAAAACACAAAATAAATACTGATAAACACAGACGAAATGAGCAAAATATAAATACAGAGAAATATAGACAGAAATGTCAATAAATTAATACTATAAAACCAGGAGCACTAGTTATAATTTATTTTTTAAATTGTGTTTATTCGTAGAACTTGGGGGCATATCAACAACAACCGGCGATAATTATCTCTGAGCGCACTTAGCGCTAGGATAATTATCGCCGGCTAGCGTGAACTTTTATCGCTGAGATAGCGTGCTATTAGCAACGCTTATCTCAATAGCGATAAAAATCCTCACGCTAAGTGGCTAACGTGAGATTATCGCTGGAAAGCCAGCGATAATCTCACGTTAGCTTGTTGATAGGGACAGACAAACTTAGCCATGATATCCTCCTTCCATAGGATATCATGGCTAAGTCAGAAAAATACCAGACGTAAAAAAGCAGCGTTAACCGCGGTTAGCGCTGCTTTTTTTGTCTCTAACAGGGTTAGCGACATTCTTGATAATAGGAGAAATGTCGCTTAGCGACATTTCTCCTATTATTTTACTCTGGAACGCCCCCTTTGCATCTCATTAGAGATGCAAGGGGAAGTGTAAAGTAAAAGGGTGCTAACATGCATATTTGCATGTTAGCACCCTGTTGTTGATAGGGCGCTAGTTTTATCTCTCCTTTTTTGGCTTTTAAATCCAAAAAAGCAGAGATAAAGCCCTTGTTGATATGCCCCTTGACTCCTTAACTTTGATTCATCAATCCCTTTAAAAATATATCCTGTCCTCTTCGGGAAGTCCCAGATGAACTTGGAATCAGCAGGCTTCCTCCCATATTTCTTAAATATTTAAGGGGCATATTAACAAGCCAGGCGATAAAATTATCGCCGCTTTAGCGGCAGAAAACTGCCTCTAAAACGGCGATAATAGGCTTGATAATATGCTCTATGGAATTCCAATTGAAGCCCATGTTAGACGTCCTTCACATCTAACATGGGTTTCAATTGGAATTCCATAGAGCATATTATCAAGCCCATTATCGCCGTTTAGCGGCAGTTTTCTGCCGCTAAAGCGGTGATAATTTTATCGCCTGGCTTGTTAATATGCCCCTAAATTCTGTCACTGGTCTTAGAGTTGCACGCCATAAGAGCAATTTTAAATAGCACTTCTGTGAGGCGATTTGGAATACACTGCTGTGCTAATCTATTAGCATTAATCGAGCACCATTAACAAGGCCAAGCCCTGATGGCCTGATACTGAAGATATGTCTCTTCACCCCTGATACTCCCTTTCAAGGGAAGACTATGTGCAGTCATTATGAATAAACACATGTACTCCCTTGCTATGCATCTTGCAACAAATGGACATATGTTTCTCTGGTAGCCTCGTGCCACTGTACTGTATACCCAAAGAGCTACACGGTGTATTGCATTTTCTTTATAATATAACCACTGAAGTTATTTTTTACCATTCATAATGCTCAGTTGTGGATACAATATTTGATATGCTACTGTAAGGAAGACCGACCTAACAACTGCTAAGTAGGGCTAGGCCGAATTTTCAATCCCACCGGCAGAATCGGAGGAAATTTGGCAATTTTGCGTTACTCTTGTAACATGGAATTAATGGTAAATTGAAAAAATCTGCCAATCCTCTGGCAGAGTTGAGAATCATGCAGTAGTTTCTAAAGTTTCGAAAACTCCGCATGCCAATAGCGCCCATCCTTTGCAGTGATGAAATGTTTTAATCACTGTAGAATATGTAATCAAGGTGAGTGTAATATGCAGTGGTTTCCAAAGTTTAGAAACCGCTGCACACCACTAAACGGCCATAATATGCAATGAATAAAAGTTTAATCACTGCTGAGTATGTAAGGGTGATATGCAGTGGGTTCTGAACTTTAGAAAACACTGCATCCCACTCGGCAGCGGCGCCCTTACGTACTCTGCGTTGATTAAAAGTTGTATTCAGGGTATGCAGGGTGCCGAGTGGCATTTGGCTGCATTATTTTCTTAGCGCAAAATGCATCTTTGCATCAAATTTTGGACACAAGGGTGCATTTAGCACTAAGAAAATAACACAAAATGCCCACTCCGCCCCATTGCGGAATTCCACGTAATCTTGCAGAATTTAATGTAGTTCTGCAGAATTCGTGGTAACCAAACTCCCCAAATTCCACCTTCCCCTACTTTTCTGCTGTATCATCCCATCTTTGTACCTTTGTTGCTGTCTTTTAGATGTTTGTCATCAGTCTGTGGGGCTAGTGTTCATGAGAGTCTTCTAAAGGTACTCATGTAGAGTGTCCCTTGATTGGAATCCCTCCTTTGCCTTCCCCATACTGCAGTGTGAGGGTTCCTTTGACAGTCTCTGCCCCAACCCTGGATGGTGGCAGCATAATTTATGATTCTGGGTGCAGTAACTACAGTCAAATGAGTTTTTTATTGGTCTCCATATGAAAAGGAAGGGGCATATTAGGAAGAGGGGTAGATAAAATTATCGCCGCTTTAGCATCCGTTTGCGGCCGAAAAGCGGTGATAATTTTATTGCAATATCAGCAAGGACACGCTAGCGCGTGTTTCCGTGATCTAGCACCCGCTTTGCATCACATCGTTAATGAGATGCAAAGTAGGCATGCCTCAATAGACTACATGGGGAAATATCTTGACGGCAGCTTCGGGATATTTACAACAATGCCCCGGCCGGCGTAGCGATAAACAAAATCACTCTAACCGGCCATTAATGCTGGATTTTAACATCTGTTAAAATCCAGTTTTAGGCATACTTTGCATGGGATGTGGAATGTGAGGTTACGACCACAGGGTCGTATCAGCAAGGTCATCTCTGTTTTGCAGGGAACATCGCTGGTTTTCCAGCGATGTTGGGACATTTCCCTGCTATCGCTGGAATTTTCATCGCCAATGCGCTAAGCGTTGTAAATACAGCGCTAGCTTGGCTATGAAATCCAGCGATAGCCGGCGAGAGGGAAACTTGCGGTAGGCGCGGCCAGCGATAATTAACGCTGCCGCTTGTTAATATGCCCCAAAGTTAGTGGGACTGTATCACATAAAGTGAGAAGTGCCAGTGTTAATTTAAGAAATGCCTCCAGCAACAGGTTTTGAGCTGACATGTTGGAGCTTTAAAAGCATGTGCTGCGTTTGGTGGACTTGTAGCCTTTTTTTCCATTTAAAGACGTTGCAAGTGTGAATTTATTTTTACTCTTCCTTAAAATTTCAGTGTATGGATTAATCAGTGTTGCCATATGTTGCACTTGAGGCATGTGTGTAGGCTTTTGGGAAGCCATGTACGTCTTTGTTATGCATATTGCAATCAATGAATATAAGTTTATCTGTCAGCTCTATACTGTATACTCAAAGAACTTCTCAGTCCTTTGCAGAACACGCAAATCAATCTTCTCAGAGGGGACTGATGTGGTGTCTTTCTAGAAGGGAAACGCTCCATTTCCTACCGCATTCTGCATTGTGAAATTGTTTGTCTCCTTTGACCTTTCTCTGCGCCAGCCCTGGCTGGATGAATTAACTGCACCCATGAGTTGTCCACTGGTCTCCACATATAAATTAAGTCCAGGGGTCATATACATAATGCGAGCACTGCTCGCGTTAATTTGAGAAACACTCCCAGTCAGTGTTTTGGATTAGAACTTTATACACTTGTGCAGATGTTGGCTGAAAATGTAGCATAATTTATTGACGTATCTAAAGTAAAAAGAAATACATAGCAATAACTTACAACAAGCATTTACAATGCAATGGTCTCGGCTATTGGTATTGCTCACGACATTATTTTTGTTTTGGTTTTTTACAGTGTCAATAGCTTAATTTCTCTCAAATGTGAGACCTATTGCATTTGCCCCCACACACAGAGCCACACACACACTTTTTGTGGTGTCGCTGCTTGCTTCCGGAACTCCCTCTGCGAGGAACTACAACTGCCCCCACTCTGCTGGTGTTCAGGAAAACAGAAAAAAACGGCTTTTCAGTAACACATCCACGTACCCTCTGACTCGAAGGCCACTCCCCGGAGGAGCAGTGTTATAAACGTATCTATCGCTTCTGTGTACTGCAGTACTGTTACCAGGTGTCTGTGTGACCCGTGCAGCGCATTAATGCCTCGGGCAACAGGGCGCTATATATAAAATTAATAATTCTATAAATAGATTAGGAAGGGGGCAGGTGTTTCAGGCAGGAAGTAGGACGTTGATAAGGCTATACAGAATAAAATACTGCCAGTAGATACTTAAGACAGCCTGTGGAGGGATTGCTTCCAGTTCCGGGTCAAGAAAGCTCTTCCTCGAGGCACTGATTGTCTCGGGATCTGATCTAGACAGGGTTTTCGAGCTAGAAACAACCTTCAAATGTGCAGCTCGAGCCCACCCCGTCCTGTGAACTCCTGCGACTGTCAACACAATATAAAATAGAGTCAATTGTTGTTGAATGGCAACAGTGCAAGGCAATAAAACGGAGCCGGCTATTGGGAAGTTCTGATGAACAATGAGAGCTGTGCTTCCCTGGCCGGGATGCGCGAGGGAGGGGCCTCAGCCCCCACCGCTGCACTGGGAGCAGAGCATCTGGCTGTCTAGCAACACTGACATTCAGAAGTCAGTCAGTCCTGAATATAAAGAGCCGTAATGCCTCCGTTTCCGAGGAATACCCGCCATTATTTGGAGTAGGATAAGAATAACACCATTTCCATGAGAAATGCATCCTGGGAAGAACCCTTCTGGGGTCAGTGGGACGTGATTGTGTCCCTGTTTGCACTAGTGACACTCAAGAGCTGAATGGAAACTGTGTTTGCTCAATTGTAGCGCCGGCACTTGCTTGGAAGCTGTCCGCTTAAATATTAAAAATGTACAAGGGAAGCAAAATGAGCTTAAAGCATTCGCACAATCCTATGTTTGCACGCACAGGGCTAAATCGAGCACAAAGCATACTGCGCAAATATATACCCTAATATGTTTGCACACGAAATCTGTAACGTGGTGAGGGTGATCCAATTTCTTAAATTCAGGTAATGGTTTATTTTCCATTTACCGCCTGCACCGGGCCAATCAGTGCACACGTTTCAAACCTCTCACACATTGAGCAATGAACAGGCGGGCTATGTTCTAATTGAGAACTGTACACTTGCACATTGTGTGATCCTGGACTCATTTCTCAGTGCCTGAGTTACCTTATCCGTCACAATAGGTATAGCTCAGAAACGGGCGAACCCCACGCTTTAGGACAATGTAAACATCGGGCCTTATAAGCGCCCACTCTTCAGCTGTCTTTTCTGCGTCACCTCTCGGAGCTGAAGTGACAGATGAACCACTTCACATCCTGCCCGTGCCTGCGCCCTGCGGGTCCGTGGTTTCAGCCACAGGATCCAGGGTTCAAGAATAGCAGTCCAGAGTCCTCACGGCACATTTAAAGCAGCCCAAGATGACTTCAAGCAGGACAGATGGGTTTCTGGAGATAATAATAATATCATTAATATTCATTAATAAGGTTGGTGGTGACAAACAATCTGTTTCCACAGCTCTTACTACGACTCGAGTGGAGCTTCGAAGTGCTGTGAGCAGCAGGTGCACTTGGGGCTGTATTCCCCGGCTCCACACATTTGAGCTCCCCGCCTTCTCTAACTTTTGGCTGTCTCGCGGACGGCACGCGCTCCCTGTTATTCTGCGCCGTTGTCCCCTCAGGGAGGGGTCGTCTGTGCCGAAGTGCGCAGCTCCGAACCGCGGCCTCGGCAGTGACCGGGAAACAGGGTCTGCTCTCCGGCCCCGGAGGTGACAGTGGGCGAGGCTGGGGGAACCGAGGGGAGCGCAGGCCGCGAGAGGGAGGCGAGAAACGCCGTCTGCGCGGCATGTGTAATGAAGGAAGGGACGCGGGCATTACTGGAAGGGCAGAGAAGCGAAGCAACAGTATTCATAACACGACACCGATAACAAACTCAAAACTAATAATAATAATAGGAAGATTTTTCACAAACAGTCATTAGCACATGTACGTAGCAAATAATAATATACGTAAGCAGCCTGACGGTACATTACACGTCCAAACAGGCAGACTCTGCCTTGGTTCCCGGTTGCCGCGGGCATCGCAGCGACTCAGCAAATCCCAGGTGTTCTTGGCGTCAGCCTCACGTAGGGGGGGCACGAACCAGCGGGGTGGGCAAGTCTACAGCGTGTCTTGCTCATGCTGCCTGCACAAGGGGCCAGTAGGCTCTCTTATTGGTTGACAAGGTCCACCAATCACAGTGCTTATTTGGTAGTTGCCAACCAATCAGAGAGCCGACCGGCGCGTGTAGGCAGCGTGAGCAAGACATGCCGTAGACTCGCTGTCTTATGGGCGTGTTTTAAAAAAGAGAAATAATCGAAAAAACACGCCCCCGAATCCGAAAAGGACGGGGCTTGTTTGGAGAGACAAACCTCTTCTCCAATGGCTGACCAGTATTCAAGAGGCCAGCCAATGGAGAAGAGGAGAGAAGAGAGGGGTGTTCAAGGTGGAGAAAGACACTCTATTATTGATTTTATTTTAATTTCAAATTTAGTGGGAAACCGGATGAAGGATTTTGATACACAAATCACTGAATTAAGTGACCACTGTGCCTTGACCATAACATTTTTTCCATTATATGAATCTCAAATCCAAACTGTATCTAGTGTATTGAGACAAAATTCCCTTTACTTGGATAAGCCTAACGGCTACGCTCTGAAATGGGAAAAGGTGGACCCAGTAGAAATATTAGGCAGAATAATGAAAGAGGTCTCTATTGACATCGCAAAATGTCTAGATTTGCACACCACGGAACCTGAACTTTTGGTCCACTTTGGGGAGATCCTGAAAGCAACTAATAAAGCTTTGTTTGTAAAAACTAACCCATCCGAAAAAATTAGGTTGGTTTAATCATAGATGTACAATTGCCCATACCAAACTAAAAAAAGCTGAACTTAAGTCGGATCTATGGACACAACTTCAGAAAAGCATTAAAAATAAAAATAGTTCTGCTTTCTGGACAATAGTCAAATACCCTTTTTTTAACAACACTAATGATTCTCCAACCATCGAGGTGGCAATTGATGCGGGGGCCTGGGTAGAGCACTTCTCAAAGATCTTTTCAAATAACTACATGGAAGGGGACACCCAAGACCCGGTAGTCTTAACTTCTCCAGGAACATCCTATCCCATAAATATTGACATAACCATGGAAGAAGTGATATTAGCACTAAAAGAGAGCAAAAACGGTAAGGCCCCGGGCCCGGATGGGGTTCCCATAGACCTATTTAAATCAAATCTGGAACTTTGGGCCCCAATCCTAACAAGGGTCCTTAATGCAGCATGCAGGGTGGGTCTACTAGCTTCATGGTCTAAAACAATCATGATCCCTATCTTCAAGAAAGGCGATCGTCAAGATGTCACTTGTTACCGACCAATTTCACTACTAGATTCGGTGGGCAAAATGGTGGGGAGGATTATATTAAAACGCCTCCAGAACTGGGCCGAGGATTCTAAAATCCTATCGGATATTCAGTTTGGGTTCCGGGAGGGGTTAGGGACAGTTGACCAGGCCCTAAACCTGTCATTATTACTGGGAAAATACACATCTGCTAAAGGAGGCAATGTCTATATGGTCTACGTAGACCTTTCTGCGGCCTTCGATTGTGTCAGCCACTCGAAATTATGGTCCACACTACGGGATATGGGAGTAGACACAGCACTATTAAATTTTTTATGCAAACTGTATTCTAATGCTTCAGCTAGGGTAAGGTTTGGGATAAATGGAGAACTAACCGCCCCATTCAATGTGGAGAGAGGGGTCAGACAGGGGTGTGTCCTGGCCCCCTTTCTTTTTACCCTTTATACTAATGGTTTGGAGAGGGCCATGCTGAAGGGGAGTCAGGACCTCCCACGTGTTAAGGATCATCAGATCCCGGCCCTATTATACGCCGACGATGCAGTGATTTTGGCAAGAACTCCAATCGAGTTACAAAGGGCTCTGAATAGATACTCTGAATTTATGGGCTCCTTAGACTTACGAATAAACATAAAAAAAACTTTTGTTATGTCCTCTGGTCCCAGAAAAAAACTAAGAAGGAAATTTATTTGAACCAAGAGAAAATTGCTATTACAGCTCAATATCCCTATTTGGGAATTATTATTGACCATAAATTACAATGGGAAGCCGCACTTGAATCTAGAAAGCTTCACTTCATACAAACTACAAAGGCCATTGTTAATTTTGCCCAAAAATTAGGCAAGAGACCTCCTGTGGAACTATTAAAAATTTACATTGCTAAATGTCAATCTGTAGCATTATACGGGGCAGGTCTGTGGGGCTAACTAGATACACATTCACTTCAGGTAATTGAGAATGCTTTTCTGAAATACCTTTTATCTCTTCCCATGAGTGCATCGACCTTTGTTTGTCACATCGAACTAGGCATTCCTTACATTTCAGATTTAGCCAGAATTCAACCCCTTTTACTCTGGCACCGTATCTGGTCTTCGGATAAGAACTCTTTCACACAATTAATAATCCGAGACTGTATGGACCTGGACTCTGCAACTAAAATTCGATGGCTAACCTACATAAGATCTTTTTTAACCGATTTAGGTATGGAAAAATACTATCTAGTTCCAACCTCAATCAAAGCGGTATCTAGAAAAACATTGAGAAAGGAGTCTCTTAGCCATCTTGAAGAACTCCGGATTGCAAATGAAGGGTCAAAACCAACTGTACAACAAAGTATCGCCCTTCAAATTACTCCTAATATTCAGCCTTACCTAACCTTTGTTTTCACCACCTTTGAAAGATTTCTTTTGGTCAGATTTAGGCTGAATTTGTTTCACCATTTGGTTGCCTTCCCAACAAATAATAATTGGGATAAGGTTTTATCTTGTTGTCATTGTGACAATATCTCCAAACAGGCAACAATTCATACAGTTTTTTTTTGCCAATTCTACAGAGAGTACCGGAAAAAATGGCTAATACCGCTTTTAAGACTCATCGGAATTAAAAGATGCTGTCCAGCATTACTGGCTTTACAGCAACTGGATGAGGAATGGATAGCGAGGTCAATAGTGACGTTTTTGAAATATATTTTCCGACATCGAATGAATTTATAAAAACTGCACGATGTTCCAGTTGCATAGAAGCTTCCTTCTTTTAATTTAAATTTTATCTTTTTAAATGTCTTTTTATGAAATAGTTGTTATATTTGTATATACATTTGAATAATTAAGTGATGTATTTTTATGTGTCTGCTTTTATGTTTTTTTACAATGACAAAAGCCGAATAAAGTAATTATGATGATGATGATGATACTCATGAAGAGCTTCCCTTGATTGGAAACCCTTCTTTGTCTTCCCCATACTGCAGTGTGAGGGTTCCTTTGACCGTCTCTGCACCAACCCTGGATTGTGGCAGCATAATTTATGATTCTGGGTGAAGTAACTACAGTCAAATGAGCTTTCCATTGGTCTCCATATGAAAATGAAGGGGCATATTAACAAGAGGGGGATATAAAATTATCGCCGCTTTAGCATCTGTTTGTGGCCGAAAAGCGGTGATAATTTTATCGCAATATCAGCAAGGACACGCTAGCGCGTGTTTCCGTGATTTAGCACCCGCTTTGCATCACATCATTAATGAGATGCAAAGTAGGCGGGCCTCAATAGACTACATGGGAAAATATCGCGACGGCAGCTCCGCGATATTTACAACAATGCCCCGGCCGGCGTAGCGATAAACAAAATCACTCTAACCGGCCATTAATGCTGGATTTTAACATCTGTTAAAATCCAGTTTTAGGCATACTTTGCATGGGATGTGGAATGTGAGGTTACGACCACAGGGTCGTATCAGCAAGGTCATCTCTGTTTTGCAGGGAACATCGCTGGTTTTCCAGCGATGTTGGGACATTTCCCTGCTATCGCTGGAATTTTCATCGCCAATGCGCTAAGCGTTGTAAATACAGCGCTAGCTTGGCTATGAAATCCAGCGATAGCCGGCGAGAGGGAAACTTGCGGTAGGCGCGGCCAGCGATAATTAACGCTGCCGCTTGTTAATATGCCCCGAAGTTAGTGGGACTGTATCACATAAAGTGAGAAGTGCCAGTGTTAATTTAAGAAATGCCTCCAGCAACAGGTTTTGAGCTGACATGTTGGAGCTTTAAAAGCATGTGCTGCGTTTGGTGGACATGTAGCCTTTTTTTCCATTTAAAGACGTTACAAGTGTGAATTTATTTTTACTCTTCCTTAAAATTTCAGTGTATGGATTAATCAGTGTTGCCATATGTTGCACTTGAGGCATGTGTGTAGGCTTTTGGGAAGCCATGTACGTCTTTGTTATGCATATTGCAATCAATGGATATAAGTTTATCTGTCAGCTCTATACTGTATACTCAAAGAACTTCTCAGTCCTTTGCAGAACACGCAAATCAATCTTCTCAGGGGGGAATGATGTGGTGTCTTTCTAGAAGGGAAACGCTCCATTTCCTACCGCATTCTGCATTGTGAAATTGTTTGTCTCCTTTGACCTTTCTCTGCGCCAGCCCTGGCTGGATGAATTAACTGCACCCATGAGTTGTCCACTGGTCTCCACATATAAATTAAGTCCAGGGGTCATATACATAATGTGAGCACTGCTAGCGTTAATTTGAGAAACACTCCCAGTCAGTGTTTTGGATTAGAACTTTATACACTTGTGCAGATGTTGGCTGAAAATGTAGCATAATTTATTGACGTATCTAAAGTAAAAAGAAATACATAGCAATAACTTACAACAAGCATTTACAATGCAATGGTCTCAGCTATTGGTATTGCTCACGACATTATTTTTGTTTTTGTTTTTTACAATGTCAATAGCTTAATTTCTCTCAAATGTGAGACCCATTGCATTTGCCCCCACACACAGAGCCACACACACACTTTCTGTGGTGTCGCTGCTTGCTTCCGGAACTCCCTCTGCGAGGAACTACAACTGCCCCCACTCTGCTGGTGTTCAGGAAAACAGAAAAAAACGGCTTTTCAGTAACACATCCATGTACCCTCTGACTCGAAGGCCACTCCCCGGAGGAGCAGTGTTATAAACATATCTATCGCTTCTGTGTACTGCAGTACTGTTACCAGGTGTCTGTGTGACCCGTGCAGCGCATTGATGCCTCGGGCAACAGGGCGCTATATATAAAATTATTAATTCTATAAATAGATTAGGAAGGGGGCAGGTGTTTCAGGTAGGAAGTAGGACGTTGATAAGGCTATACAGAATAAAAGACTGCCAGTAGATACTTAAGACAGCCTGGGCAGAGATTGCTTCCAGTTCCGGGTCAAGAAAGCTCTTCCTCGAGGCACTGATTGTCTCGGGATCTGATCTAGACAGGGTTATCGAGCTAGAAACAACCTTCAAATGTGCAGCTCGAGCCCACCCCGTCCTGTGAACTCCTGCGACTGTCAACACAATATAAAATAGAGTCAATTGTTGTTGAATGGCAACAGTGCAAGGCAATAAAACGGAGCCGGCTATTGGGAAGTTCTGATGAACAATGAGAGCTGTGCTTCCCTGGCCGGGATGCGAGAGGGAGGGGCCTCAGCCCCCACCGCTGCACTGGGAGCAGAGCATCTGGCTGTCTAGCAACACTGACATTCAGAAGTCAGTCAGTCCTGAATATAAAGAGCCGTAATGCCTCTGTTTCCGAGGAATACCCGCCATTATTTGGAGTAGGATAAGAATAACACCATCTCCATGAGAAATGCATCCTGGGAAGAACCCTTCTGGGGTCAGTGGGTCGTGATTGTGTCCCTGTTTGCACTAGTGACACTCAAGAGCTGAATGGAAACTGTGTTTGCTCCGGTGTAGCGCCGGCACTTGCTTGGAAGCTGTCCGCTTAAATATAAAAAATGTACAAGGGAAGCAAAATGAGCTTAAAGCATTCGCACAATCCTATGTTTGCACGCACAGGGCTAAATCGAGCACAAAGCATACTGCGCAAATATATACCCTAATATGTTTGCACACGAAATCTGCAACGTGGTGAGGGTGATCCAATTTCTTAAATTCAGGTAATGGTTTATTTTCCATTTACCGCCTGCACCGGGCCAATCAGTGCACACGTTTCAAACCTCTCACACATTGAGCAATGAACAGGCGGGCTATGTTCTAATTGAGAACTGTACACTTGCACATTGTGTGATCCTGGACTCATTTCTCAGTGCCTGAGTTACCTTATCCGTCACAATAGGTATAGCTCAGAAACGGGCGAACCCCACGCTTTAGGACAATGTAAACATCGGGCCTTATAAGCGCCCACTCTTCAGCTGTCTTTTCTGCGTCACCTCTCGGAGCTGAAGTGACAGATGAACCACTTCACATCCTGCCCGTGCCTGCGCCCTGCGGGTCCGTGGTTTCAGCCACAGGATCCAGGGTTCAAGAATAGCAGTCCAGAGTCCTCACGGCACATTTAAAGCAGCCCAAGATGACTTCAAGCAGGACAGATGGGTTTCTGGAGATAATAATAATATCATTAATATTCATTAATAAGGTTGGTGGTGACAAACAATCTGTTTCCACAGCTCTTACTACGACTCGAGTGGAGCTTCGAAGTGCTGTGAGCAGCAGGTGCACTTGGGGCTGTATTCCCCGGCTCCACACATTTGAGCTCCCCGCCTTCTCTAACTTTTGGCTGTCTCGCGGACGGCACGCGCTCCCTGTTATTCTGCGCCGTTGTCCCCTCAGGGAGGGGTCGTCTGTGCCGAAGTGCGCAGCTCCGAACCGCGGCCTCGGCAGTGACCGGGAAACAGGGTCTGCTCTCCGGCCCCGGAGGTGACAGTGGGCGAGGCTGGGGGAACCGAGGGGAGCGCAGGCCGCGAGAGGGAGGCGAGAAACGCCGTCTGCGCGGCATGTGTAATGAAGGAAGGGACGCGGGCATTACTGGAAGGGCAGAGAAGCGAAGCAACAGTATTCATAACACGACACCGATAACAAACTCAAAACTAATAATAATAATAGGAAGATTTTTCACAAACAGTCATTAGCACATGTACGTAGCAAATAATAATATACGTAAGCAGCCTGACGGTACATTACACGTCCAAACAGGCAGACTCTGCCTTGGTTCCCGGTTGCCGCGGGCATCGCAGCGACTCAGCAAATCCCAGGTGTTCTTGGCGTCAGCCTCACGTAGGGGGGGCACGAACCAGCGGGGTGGGCAAGTCTACAGCGTGTCTTGCTCATGCTGCCTGCACAAGGGGCCAGTAGGCTCTCTTATTGGTTGACAAGGTCCACCAATCACAGTGCTTATTTGGTAGTTGCCAACCAATCAGAGAGCCGACCGGCGCGTGTAGGCAGCGTGAGCAAGACATGCCGTAGACTCGCTGTCTTATGGGCGTGTTTTAAAAAAGAGAAATAATCGAAAAAACACGCCCCCGAATCCGAAAAGGACGGGGCTTGTTTGGAGAGACAAACCTCTTCTCCAATGGCTGACCAGTATTCAAGAGGCCAGCCAATGGAGAAGAGGAGAGAAGAGAGGGGTGTTCAAGGTGGAGAAAGACACTCTATTATTGATTTTATTTTAATTTCAAATTTAGTGGGAAACCGGATGAAGGATTTTGATACACAAATCACTGAATTAAGTGACCACTGTGCCTTGACCATAACATTTTTTCCATTATATGAATCTCAAATCCAAACTGTATCTAGTGTATTGAGACAAAATTCCCTTTACTTGGATAAGCCTAACGGCTACGCTCTGAAATGGGAAAAGGTGGACCCAGTAGAAATATTAGGCAGAATAATGAAAGAGGTCTCTATTGACATCGCAAAATGTCTAGATTTGCACACCACGGAACCTGAACTTTTGGTCCACTTTGGGGAGATCCTGAAAGCAACTAATAAAGCTTTGTTTGTAAAATCAAAAAAACTAACCCATCCGAAAAAATTAGGTTGGTTTAATCATAGATGTACAATTGCCCATACCAAACTAAAAAAAGCTGAACTTAAGTCGGATCTATGGACACAACTTCAGAAAAGCATTAAAAATAAAAATAGTTCTGCTTTCTGGACAATAGTCAAATCCCCTTTTTTTAACAACACTAATGATTCTCCAACCATCGAGGTGGCAATTGATGCGGGGGCCTGGGTAGAGCACTTCTCAAAGATCTTTTCAAATAACTACATGGAAGGGGACACCCAAGACCCGGTAGTCTTAACTTCTCCAGGAACATCCTATCCCATAAATATTGACATAACCATGGAAGAAGTGATATTAGCACTAAAAGAGAGCAAAAACGGTAAGGCCCCGGGCCCGGATGGGGTTCCCATAGACCTATTTAAATCAAATCTGGAACTTTGGGCCCCAATCCTAACAAGGGTCCTTAATGCAGCATGCAGGGTGGGTCTACTAGCTTCATGGTCTAAAACAATCATGATCCCTATCTTCAAGAAAGGCGATCGTCAAGATGTCACTTGTTACCGACCAATTTCACTACTAGATTCGGTGGGCAAAATGGTGGGGAGGATTATATTAAAACGCCTCCAGAACTGGGCCGAGGATTCTAAAATCCTATCGGATATTCAGTTTGGGTTCCGGGAGGGGTTAGGGACAGTTGACCAGGCCCTAAACCTGTCATTATTACTGGGAAAATACACATCTGCTAAAGGAGGCAATGTCTATATGGTCTACGTAGACCTTTCTGCGGCCTTCGATTGTGTCAGCCACTCGAAATTATGGTCCACACTACGGGATATGGGAGTAGACACAGCACTATTAAATTTTTTACGCAAACTGTATTCTAATGCTTCAGCTAGGGTAAGGTTTGGGATAAATGGAGAACTAACCGCCCCATTCAATGTGGAGAGAGGGGTCAGACAGGGGTGTGTCCTGGCCCCCTTTCTTTTTACCCTTTATACTAATGGTTTGGAGAGGGCCATGCTGAAGGGGAGTCAGGACCTCCCACGTGTTAAGGATCATCAGATCCCGGCCCTATTATACGCCGACGATGCAGTGATTTTGGCAAGAACTCCAATCGAGTTACAAAGGGCTCTGAATAGATACTCTGAATTTATGGGCTCCTTAGACTTACGAATAAACATAAAAAAAACTTTTGTTATGTCCTCTGGTCCCAGAAAAAAACTAAGAAGGAAATTTATTTGAACCAAGAGAAAATTGCTATTACAGCTCAATATCCCTATTTGGGAATTATTATTGACCATAAATTACAATGGGAAGCCGCACTTGAATCTAGAAAGCTTCACTTCATACAAACTACAAAGGCCATTGTTAATTTTGCCCAAAAATTAGGCAAGAGACCTCCTGTGGAACTATTAAAAATTTACATTGCTAAATGTCAATCTGTAGCATTATACGGGGCAGGTCTGTGGGGCTAACTAGATACACATTCACTTCAGGTAATTGAGAATGCTTTTCTGAAATACCTTTTATCTCTTCCCATGAGTGCATCGACCTTTGTTTGTCACATCGAACTAGGCATTCCTTACATTTCAGATTTAGCCAGAATTCAACCCCTTTTACTCTGGCACCGTATCTGGTCTTCGGATAAGAACTCTTTCACACAATTAATAATCCGAGACTGTATGGACCTGGACTCTGCAACTAAAATTCGATGGCTAACCTACATAAGATCTTTTTTAACCGATTTAGGTATGGAAAAATACTATCTAGTTCCAACCTCAATCAAAGCGGTATCTAGAAAAACATTGAGAAAGGAGTCTCTTAGCCATCTTGAAGAACTCCGGATTGCAAATGAAGGGTCAAAACCAACTGTACAACAAAGTATCGCCCTTCAAATTACTCCTAATATTCAGCCTTACCTAACCTTTGTTTTCACCACCTTTGAAAGATTTCTTTTGGTCAGATTTAGGCTGAATTTGTTTCACCATTTGGTTGCCTTCCCAACAAATAATAATTGGGATAAGGTTTTATCTTGTTGTCATTGTGACAATATCTCCAAACAGGCAACAATTCATACAGTTTTTTTTTGCCAATTCTACAGAGAGTACCGGAAAAAATGGCTAATACCGCTTTTAAGACTCATCGGAATTAAAAGATGCTGTCCAGCATTACTGGCTTTACAGCAACTGGATGAGGAATGGATAGCGAGGTCAATAGTGACGTTTTTGAAATATATTTTCCGACATCGAATGAATTTATAAAAACTACACGATGTTCCAGTTGCATAGAAGCTTCCTTCTTTTAATTTAAATTTTATCTTTTTAAATGTCTTTTTATGAAATAGTTGTTATATTTGTATATACATTTGAATAATTAAGTGATGTATTTTTATGTGTCTGCTTTTATGTTTTTTTACAATGACAAAAGCCGAATAAAGTACTTATGATGATGATGATGATACTCATGAAGAGCTTCCCTTGATTGGAAACCCTTCTTTGTCTTCCCCATACTGCAGTGTGAGGGTTCCTTTGACCGTCTCTGCACCAACCCTGGATTGTGGCAGCATAATTTATGATTCTGGGTGAAGTAACTACAGTCAAATGAGCTTTCCATTGGTCTCCATATGAAAATGAAGGGGCATATTAACAAGAGGGGGATATAAAATTATCGCCGCTTTAGCATCTGTTTGTGGCCGAAAAGCGGTGATAATTTTATCGCAATATCAGCAAGGACACGCTAGCGCGTGTTTCCGTGATTTAGCACCCGCTTTGCATCACATCATTAATGAGATGCAAAGTAGGCGGGCCTCAATAGACTACATGGGAAAATATCGCGACGGCAGCTCCGCGATATTTACAACAATGCCCCGGCCGGCGTAGCGATAAACAAAATCACTCTAACCGGCCATTAATGCTGGATTTTAACATCTGTTAAAATCCAGTTTTAGGCATACTTTGCATGGGATGTGGAATGTGAGGTTACGACCACAGGGTCGTATCAGCAAGGTCATCTCTGTTTTGCAGGGAACATCGCTGGTTTTCCAGCGATGTTGGGACATTTCCCTGCTATCGCTGGAATTTTCATCGCCAATGCGCTAAGCGTTGTAAATACAGCGCTAGCTTGGCTATGAAATCCAGCGATAGCCGGCGAGAGGGAAACTTGCGGTAGGCGCGGCCAGCGATAATTAACGCTGCCGCTTGTTAATATGCCCCGAAGTTAGTGGGACTGTATCACATAAAGTGAGAAGTGCCAGTGTTAATTTAAGAAATGCCTCCAGCAACAGGTTTTGAGCTGACATGTTGGAGCTTTAAAAGCATGTGCTGCGTTTGGTGGACATGTAGCCTTTTTTTCCATTTAAAGACGTTGCAAGTGTGAATTTATTTTTACTCTTCCTTAAAATTTCAGTGTATGGATTAATCAGTGTTGCCATATGTTGCACTTGAGGCATGTGTGTAGGCTTTTGGGAAGCCATGTACGTCTTTGTTATGCATATTGCAATCAATGGATATAAGTTTATCTGTCAGCTCTAACTGTATACTCAAAGAACTTCTCAGTCCTTTGCAGAACACGCAAATCAATCTTCTCAGAGGGGACTGATGTGGTGTCTTTCTAGAAGGGAAACGCTCCATTTCCTACCGCATTCTGCATTGTGAAATTGTTTGTCTCCTTTGACCTTTCTCTGCGCCAGCCCTGGCTGGATGAATTAACTGCACCCATGAGTTGTCCACTGGTCTCCACATATAAATTAAGTCCAGGGGTCATATACATAATGTGAGCACTGCTAGCGTTAATTTGAGAAACACTCCCAGTCAGTGTTTTGGATTAGAACTTTATACACTTGTGCAGATGTTGGCTGAAAATGTAGCATAATTTATTGACGTATCTAAAGTAAAAAGAAATACATACCAATAACTTACAACAAGCATTTACAATGCAATGGTCTCAGCTATTGGTATTGCTCACGACATTATTTTTGTTTTTGTTTTTTACAATGTCAATAGCTTAATTTCTCTCAAATGTGAGACCCATTGCATTTGCCCCCACACACAGAGCCACACACACACTTTCTGTGGTGTCGCTGCTTGCTTCCGGAACTCCCTCTGCGAGGAACTACAACTGCCCCCACTCTGCTGGTGTTCAGGAAAACAGAAAAAAACGGCTTTTCAGTAACACATCCATGTACCCTCTGACTCGAAGGCCACTCCCCGGAGGAGCAGTGTTATAAACATATCTATCGCTTCTGTGTACTGCAGTACTGTTACCAGGTGTCTGTGTGACCCGTGCAGCGCATTGATGCCTCGGGCAACAGGGCGCTATATATAAAATTATTAATTCTATAAATAGATTAGGAAGGGGGCAGGTGTTTCAGGTAGGAAGTAGGACGTTGATAAGGCTATACAGAATAAAAGACTGCCAGTAGATACTTAAGACAGCCTGGGCAGAGATTGCTTCCAGTTCCGGGTCAAGAAAGCTCTTCCTCGAGGCACTGATTGTCTCGGGATCTGATCTAGACAGGGTTATCGAGCTAGAAACAACCTTCAAATGTGCAGCTCGAGCCCACCCCGTCCTGTGAACTCCTGCGACTGTCAACACAATATAAAATAGAGTCAATTGTTGTTGAATGGCAACAGTGCAAGGCAATAAAACGGAGCCGGCTATTGGGAAGTTCTGATGAACAATGAGAGCTGTGCTTCCCTGGCCGGGATGCGAGAGGGAGGGGCCTCAGCCCCCACCGCTGCACTGGGAGCAGAGCATCTGGCTGTCTAGCAACACTGACATTCAGAAGTCAGTCAGTCCTGAATATAAAGAGCCGTAATGCCTCTGTTTCCGAGGAATACCCGCCATTATTTGGAGTAGGATAAGAATAACACCATCTCCATGAGAAATGCATCCTGGGAAGAACCCTTCTGGGGTCAGTGGGTCGTGATTGTGTCCCTGTTTGCACTAGTGACACTCAAGAGCTGAATGGAAACTGTGTTTGCTCCGGTGTAGCGCCGGCACTTGCTTGGAAGCTGTCCGCTTAAATATAAAAAATGTACAAGGGAAGCAAAATGAGCTTAAAGCATTCGCACAATCCTATGTTTGCACGCACAGGGCTAAATCGAGCACAAAGCATACTGCGCAAATATATACCCTAATATGTTTGCACACGAAATCTGCAACGTGGTGAGGGTGATCCAATTTCTTAAATTCAGGTAATGGTTTATTTTCCATTTACCGCCTGCACCGGGCCAATCAGTGCACACGTTTCAAACCTCTCACACATTGAGCAATGAACAGGCGGGCTATGTTCTAATTGAGAACTGTACACTTGCACATTGTGTGATCCTGGACTCATTTCTCAGTGCCTGAGTTACCTTATCCGTCACAATAGGTATAGCTCAGAAACTGGCGAACCCCACGCTTTAGGACAATGTAAACATCGGGCCTTATAAGCGCCCACTCTTCAGCTGTCTTTTCTGCGTCACCTCTCGGAGCTGAAGTAACAGATGAACCACTTCACATCCTGCCCGTGCCTGCGCCCTGCGGGTCCGTGGTTTCAGCCACAGGATCCAGGGTTCAAGAATAGCAGTCCAGAGTCCTCACGGCACATTTAAAGCAGCCACAGATGACTTCAAGCGGGACAGATGGGTTTCTGGAGATAATAATAATATCATTAATATTCATTAATAAGGTTGGTGGTGACAAACAATCTGTTTTCACAGCTCTTACTACGACTCGAGTGGAGCTTCGAAGTGCTGTGAGCAGCAGGTGCTCTTGGGGCTGTATTCCCCGGCTCCACACATTTGAGCTCCCCGCCTTCTCTGACTTTTGGCTGTCTCGCGGACGGCACGCGCTCCCTGTTATTCTGCGCCGTTGTCCCCTCAGGGAGGGGTCGTCATTGCCGAAGTGCACAGCTCCGAACCGCGGCCTCAGCAGTGACCGGGAAACAGGGTCCCCTCTCCGGCCCCGGAGGTTACAGTGGGCGAGGCTGGGGGAACCGAGGGGAGCGCAGGCCGCAGAGAAGCAAAGCAACAGTATTCATAACACGACACCGATAACAAACTCAAAAATAATAATAATAATAAGAAGATTTTTCACAAACAGTCATTAGCACATGTACGTAGCAAATAATAATATACGTAAGCAGCCTGATGGTACATTACACGTCCAAACAGGCAGACTCTGCCTTGGTTCCCGGTTGCCGCGGGCATCGCAGCGACTCAGCAAATCCCAGGTGTTCTTGGCGTCAGCCTCACGTAGGGGGGGAACAAACCAGCGGGGTGGGCACCACGCAAGTCTACAGCGTGTCTTGGTCATGCTGCCTGCACAAGGGGCCAGTAGGCTCTCTGATTGGTTGACAAGGTCCACCAATCACAGTGCTTATTTGATAGTTGCCAACCAATCAGAGAGCCGACTGGCGCGTGTAGGCAGCGTGAGCAAGACATGCCGTAGACTCGCTGTCTTATGGGCGTGTTTTAAAAAAGAGAAATAATCGAAAAAACACACCCCCGAATCCGAAAAGGACGGGGCTTGTTTGGAGAGACAAACCTCTTCTCTAATTGCTGACCAGTATTCAAGAGGCCAGCCAATGGAGAAGAGGAGAGAAGAGAGGCGGGTTCAAGCTCCTCTTCTCCAAGTCATTAAATCTCGCAAGCGAGACTGCGCTAGCGCAGCCTTCGCTAGCCGAGACCTAAAAAGCAGCATAATAACACGGTTAACCCTTTAAATGTCGGTGACGTGACATTCACTTCTTCCACACTACCTGGATGCCATGTCTCCTCACTCATGGTAGAGAATTCTTCTGGTGCTCACACTAGAGGGATTCCCTCATGGAGCTCCCACCTGGATCTGACATGGAAGCGCTTTCTAGTAGCCTGAGACTTTTGATTATTTGTAAAGGGCAATCAGTGCACATGGTGCATTGATGTCATTAGCATAGAAAGTAAAACAAGACGTTTGCATCCTTTCACTTTCGTTTGTGTTTTGGGGCGAGCTGTACCCCTGAGCACTGCTCTCAATATGAGAGATGTTAATAGACTGAGAAGGTTCTAGCCTTTCCAATCATACCTTATGCCACTAGGATACTAGGAGCTGTATTAAACTGCCCTGGGACATACCAAGCATTTCTGTCTGCTCCTTGTCTTCCTCAGGCTCTTGGGGGCATATTATTAAGCACGGCGTTAAAATTATCGCCGCTTTAGCAGCAGAAAACTGCCACTAAAGCAGCGATAATGGGCTTGATATTCCAATAGAAGCCCATGTTGACACCAGAACATGGGCTTCTATGGGAATAGCGCAAAAACCAAAGGAAATGATGGACGGAGTGTTAAACATTCTGTGCCTCAGCTGAAGACGGCTGAAACCGGTCCTAGGAAGCTTGTTTCCGGTCCAGGGAAGACATGGCTTGGCAGTTCGGGCTGGACTCTTCCCATGAGGCACAGGGTCAGACTGATTTGCATATGGCCATGTCTGAACTGGGGTGGCATAGTGGGCTAAAGAACGGTGATGGATCAAACCCAAATCTGTTGACTGGGTGTGAGTGTTTGATTGGTTCTGATGCTCCGTCCATCACCACCCCCTTTTGTACCCCTTTGTTCGCCATAAGTTGGCAGGGTATGCTCAGACGTGAGTCCCTTGCTCACTTTGCCACTGGATTCCAGCAAGCCTGGCTGAAGACGGCTGAAATGCCAGAAACCGGTCCTAGGAAGCTTGTTTCCAGTCCAGGGAAGGCATGGATTGGCAGTTCGGGCTGGACTGTTCCCATGAGGCACAGGGTCAGACTGATTTGCATATGGCCATGTCTGAACTGGGGTGGCAGAGTGGGCTAAAGAACGGTGATGGATCAAACCCAGATCTGTTGACTGGGTGTGAGTGTTTGATTGGTTCTGATGCTCCGTCCATCACCACCCCCTTTTGTACCCCTTTGTTCGCCATAAGTTGGCAGGGTATGCTCAGACATGAGTCCCTTGCTCACTTTGCCACTGGATTCAAGCAAGCCTGGCTGAAGACGGCTGAAATGCCAGAAACCGGTCCTAGGAAGCTTGTTTCCGGTCCAGGGAAGGCATGGCTTGGCAGTTCGGGCTGGACTGTTCCCATGAGGCACAGGGTCAGACTGATTTGCATATGGCCATGTCTGAACTGGGGTGGCAGAGTGGGCTAAAGAACGGTGATGGATCAAACCCAGATCTGTTGACTGGGTGTGAGTGTTTGATTGGTTCTGATGCTCCGTCTATCACCACCCCCTTTTGTACCCCTTTGTTTGCCATAAGTTGGCAGGGTATGCTCAGACGTGAGTCCCTTGCTCACTTTGCCACTGGATTCAAGCAAGCCTGGCTGAAGACGGCTGAAATGCCAGAAACCGGTCCTAGGAAGCTTGTTTCCGGTCCAGGGAAGGCATGGCTTGGCAGTTCGGGCTGGACTGTTCCCATGAGGCACAGGGTCAGACTGATTTGCATATGGCCATGTCTGAACTGGGGTGGCAGAGTGGGCTAAAGAACGGTGATGGATCAAACCCAGATCTGTTGACTGGGTGTGAGTGTTTGATTGGTTCTGATGCTCCGTCCATCACCACCCCCTTTTGTACCCCAATGTTTATCCAGAACATGGCGTAAATCATGCGCCTGTCCTGAATACATGGTAATAAACCACAGACGAGTTAAGTCCTAATGTGATAACTAGCTCGATAAATCTCAAGAGCAGTGGCCTGCCAGGTTTTTGCTGTTGCAAAAACTGCAAGGCTTGCAGAAACAGTGTGGATTGCACAGAGGTACATTTTTCCAGTATGAGTAAAGAATTTATCATCAAAAAAGCTCTTACATGCAATACTATGTACTGTGTTTATGCATTGACGTGTCCATGTAATAAGGCATACATTGGCAGCACAATTCATCGTGCGAAAAAGAGAGTGTTGGAACATGATAGGGCTGTACGCCATAACAACAAACAATATCCTGTCGCACGACACTTCTTTGAACAGCATGCGCAGAATGAAAGGCTGTTAAAGATGGTGGTAATTGATGCTGTCATTGAGAATGCACGTGGAGGCAATAAATTGCTCCACCTCAGACAATTGGAGTCTAGATATATTGTGGACTTTGAAACGAAGTTCCCTAAAGGGCTAAATTCTAGTGAGGAACTATCTGTACATTTGCATAATTAGGTTTATGCATTATGTATTGTATATATTGTAGCTGTGAACCTGATATACTTTGCACTAAAATTAATTCTGTCTTTATTGTTTTTTTAGGGATTGGTATCAAAATTTTGCTGTGGATATTGATTAACTTGAACATTCAATTTACATGCAATTGAGGTGTTACAGCAGTGTACATTTTCAATAACGCCCACTGTGGCTTTATTTTGGGCGTGGTGCTTTATGTGATTATTAATTTGTCTGTGCGTGCACATTGACCATCTAGATTGGATTTTACCATATATTTGCCCACTAGGGCTGCAATTTTGCAATGTATAGTAAATTTGCAATACCATCCTTAGCTTGTGCAGCGAACTATAAATTCAGCTAAGATAAGCCAGCACTGGTTTGTGCACCCAGTACTTTATTCTGTACTGAGTACATAATTAATCTCTGATTATTTATTATAAATACGTTATTATGTTTTTATTTTATTTTTCAAGGTTTAAACTATATGCTGCTTGATAGAAAAAAGCAATTGTAGTGAATTATGTACAGTGCTAAGATGGCCGCCACTTTTACAATCTCTCTCACTTCATTTCACTATTGGTGTTTTGAGGAGTCTGTTGTTTGTTTTGTGGATAATGAAATGTATTTAACTTTAATGAAAAAAACTTTGCTTAAGCGTGAACAAGGCGAAAGCTGAAGTAGATAGTTATAGTTAGGACCGAGTTTCCATAGGAAATCTCAAAATTCTATTTTGAATAACTTTGGCGCCGGTTGACGAATCTTCGCGAAATTTTCAAAACTAATGGGGCGCTATGCTCCGCTCCTACCCTGAAAGTCTCGGGGGGATTTGTCAAGCGGGGGCTGAGAAAAAAGGGGGGTCCCAAAACGCGTTTTCCCCATGCATTTTCCCATAGGACATTTAGTCCGAGCTACAGCCCGAACGGCTGAACAGAATTACTTGAAATTGGGCAGAGAGGTAGTCCTCAGGTCAGGGATGTGCCTTTTGCAGGTCTGGTGTAAATCTGTTCAGTAGGTCCTGAGAAAATAGCATTTAAATCAATATATATATCTGTAAGCGCGCTCCGTGCGCTTACGGTAAGCTTACCGTGTACCGTGCGCACAAAAATTAAAAATAAATACATATCTTAGCATTTAAAAAACCGTACAAATTCACTGAAAAAACCATAGGTTTCACACACGTTATAGTTAGGAATTAGCATTTAAAAAACCTTGCAAATTCACTTAAAAAACCATAGGTTTCACACAAGTTATAGTTAGCTGTACATTTCACTCGTAAAAAACCAATGAAATTCCACGTTATAGTTAGATCAGGTAACTATAACTTGCGCGACCACAATGCACAATGTGTCATTTCAGATGTCATCATTGATGTCATGAGTGATGTCACTGACCATGTATAAGTGATGTAATATGTGACGTCATCAGCAGTTTATTGTGGGCACGCAAGTTATAGTTACCTGATCTAACTATAACGTGGAATTTCATTGGTTTTTTACGAGTGAAATTTACAGCTAACTATAACTTGTGTGAAACCTATGTTTTTTTAAGTGAATATATATATATATATATATATATATATATATATATATATAGTTATCTAGGTTTTCCTATGTTTTTGCCTGTGTCTACCACAAACCGCAAGTAGTTCGACACCACAAAGTAAGAAATATTGAGTGCCACTTAGAACATTACGAAACTGTGACCTAAATTATTTTTTTGCAGTTCATTCTGGTTCTGAAAGCTAGGAGGAGGTACATTTTATCACCACAAACCTTATGTTGCAGCCATTCCTATTAAAAAAACACACTTTCTTGCACAGCACATTTTCTTCAAAATAAAAAATCCCAACATTTTTCCACATGCTTATTTTCTTGCCCTCAACAGGAAGATCAACAGACACTGGGTAACTTTGAATAAAAAGTTATGAAGGCTTAAATATGAACTGCTCCAAATATAAAAATGGGCTTAAAACTTGTTGTGTGTGGGGAGGGGGGGCTTTAACACTTAAGAGACATGCCGACAACTACAGCTTTTGCATTTGTCACCCCGAGTGGGAAGGGTATACTCAGACGTGAGTCCCGTGCTCTCCATGCCACTGGAATCAAGCTATCCTGGTTGAAGAGGGGTGAAACCCCGAAACCAGTCCCAGAAGGCTTGTTTCCAGTCCAGGGAGGACCTGGCTTGGCAGTTCGGGCTGGACTGTTCCCATGAGGCACAGGGTCAAGACTGATTTGCATATGGCTGGGTTCAAACTGGAAGGGCATGGTGAGCAAAAAAACGATGGATTTAGGCCCAGATCTCTGTACTGGGGTGAATGTATGACATTGTTCTACATTCTGTCCATCAACTGTTGTTTTTGCATTGGACAACTACAGTTAAAACACAAAATCATACAGCAGTAAAACAGCACACATGCAAGCACAAAAAGTAGGACACATCACCATAAAAGCTATTGCTATCACCACACATCTGCACAAATATTCTTTGCGACATTACCGCCTCCAGAGACCTACGTCCGTGTATATGTTAGTGAAAGGCGTTTGCGCCAAGCACTGTCTTAACTTAACCATGAACATAAAATATTGGCAGTCAAAAATGTTTTCTGATCCAGCTTCCAATGCCTGATGTACTTGCAGTGCCCTTTGTGTTTAATTTCTGTGTAAAAGATGCTCATGAACATTATGTGAATATGTTTTGCAAAATTAGTCACCATCATTGGAATATGTGGACACAGTCAATGCTGTGAAAAACACTGCTTGGTACCTCTCATTAGGTTTACCCATAACTATTCATGAATATTTATATATTTGTATGCATGGTGAATGCATGATAGAGGATGCATGCTGTTCATAGAGGACAGCCTGGACAGGCCAGACCCATTCATACTATATCTTCCTATGCTGGTCTTTTTTCAGGACTGTAAGAAATATACAAGCAGACTGTGGAAAGTATATCTGCTTATCTGTTAGCATTCTTGAGATCAATACTGATCATTGTAATAAGAAGACCTTCCCAGAAACCTTGCTGACGAGATACACTGTGGTTCAGCCTGATTGACTCATCTTTTTTAACATGAATGATGCACAGATTTAATGATACAATGATGCAATGATGTTGCTGGGGCTTACAGAATGGAAAATTGAGCTGTACCTCTTTCCTCTTGCCTAGGAAAAATCCTAATGGTCTCCACAAAAGTGCTGCTAGCCTGTAACACTGCTGTTGAACTTAGCCGATTTGGGAATACCTAGCCAGCCCAAGGACTCTGAGGCAACAATAAAGGGCATTTAACCTTTGTCTAACGCATTATATATATGTTACAGTCAGTAGACTAACAAAGAATTATTGTAGGAAAGTCATCCTTTTTTCCCCGATCACCCTCATGGTTTGACTGATGCTGGTGGTTACTGACTCAGAACGGCCCTGCGCTCTACTAACCAGGCCCAGGGAAAGTGGTCTGTTCTCTAAAGTTATATGGTAATTTGTAAAATGTTCATTGGCCAAGATAATCTACCTGTAAGTCCGTATTTTGTTGAAGGGCATGTAGGTTTAGAAACCCCTGTGGGCTTAAAGCCCTTAAGTGTGCACTGCTGTGGTGTCTTGTGTCAATTGAAAGCCAGGCCCACCTTGCAGACTGTTTTTAAAATAAACCTGCGTCTAAATTCAATTTTGGAATTAAAAGTAGTCAATGGTAGGGTCATTGGAATAGAAAGCAGGGACATTATAGAATATGTTGTAAATGGCCTTGCTAGTCCCACAGGCTAACATGAGAAGGTTTTATTAAACTTAATAAAGTCTACCTTTTGATTGGTGCTAGCTAGCAATATAATTCAAAGTATCACAACAATGATTACAATCAATCCAACCATTGCCAAGGTTATATATAACTATTACAGGAAAGTAGTTGTAGAAATTACTATCCTGACTTTACCTAAAAATGTCCTGTAGCAACCTTTTCTGATTGGCTAGTCTTTGACAGCCTGAGCCAAGCTGCTCCCAGATTAGGTGCGAAGAGGCCTGGGGCTGAACCAATATAGCCATTTGGTGGGAAGAGATTTGTTTTGGGGTGAAATCAGGGAGAGGAAGGGGGCTGGGGAGATAAGCTTGACTTTGAAGGCAGGAAAACAGATGTAACAGAACACAGGCCAGCTCCCACTTCCTTGATTCCCCAGTCAGATGGGAGCCCTCTGATTAGATTAGGAGAGGGGCTGAAAGGAGAATGCTGTGAGTTTTTAGCCACACCTGTGCATTGGGTTACACAGACACACACACTGAGGAAACCATTTATTCTGGGTGAAAGAAATGCCACACTTTGCAGGAAGTGGTCATAACATAGGTAGGTAACTTTACTCCTATTGGTTGGGGTGTCTTCCCTCATGTCAGCCCACAATGGATGATAAATATAGGAGGGATGCAGGCGCTCCTCAGAACACTACCTGGAACAAAAGAAGAAGGAGGTGTGCCCTGCTTGACCCTTGAACTGCACCACAGAAGGCTTGCACTCAGAAGGACTGCATATTCTGCACTCTCATGACTCCACCAAGAAAGGACTTTGCCTGACATAACAGGAAAGGAGTGGACCCCCTGAGCAGCAGAAGGTACAAAAGTGCTGAAAGAAGTCACTTGCAGCAGACAAAGAGAGGGCCACTTCAGCTGACCAGGTACAACTAGATTATCAGGGACTGCACAAGTGTATTGTGAAAGATTGAGTCCTAGCCCCCAAGAAGCAATCCAGAGTTTTTGAACACTTGCCTACTGGACATTTCTCTACCCAATGGAGCAAACAAGGAAGAAGATTTGAAAGTTTGGAAACTTTCTTCAAAGTTTTGCTCAAAAGCACAACTTGCCGACTTTGAATCATGAATCTGAAAGCTCCGAAGCTCCAAAGCTCCAAAGCTCCAAAGCTCCAAAGCTCCGAGGCTCTGAAGCTCCTCACCATTGATGTTGAGGATAAAGGCTCATTGAAGCCCTGCACTGCAACAACCAGCTGTTGTTGAATCAAACTCCTGATCTGAGGAACACGAGAACTCGACATTGAGAGAAAAGCTCCAAGAGAAAGGCTAAGTTTGATGGTAAACTTTTGAACGGGACCTAGCACTCAACCTACTCGACCTGCACTCACTTGTGGTGGGCCACCAGTCCATCATCACCAGATAGCTGCGATTGCCACTTTAAGCTTTTTGGTTCTAGAATGCACAATTTCTGATTTCCTCTTTAAAAATTCATATCTCCGGTTCCCTACACTGGATTTTTGTAATTTGTTTTGTAATTTTAAAGATACATATATCCTCTAATTTTATAAATTGGTTTAGGATTGTTATTATGTTGTGTCTTTTACCTATTTACTGTTTTGCTGATATTAAATGATCAGCTAATCCATGGCTGCCAGCTAATCCATGGAAGGGAGACCTGTGTAGTCTAGAGAAAGCCCAGTGTGCCTCTGGTCTTGAACCCAATGGTGTGAGTTACATTGTGGTCCGCCAGCATTTATAATCGATGTTTGTTCTCCATGAGTGAGGAGGTGCAGACCCAGGGAAATATGTCCCCCAGTAGTGGAGTATACCCATTTTTGGAGTTTGACATCATTAATTAAAAGCTCAGGAGGTAGGAGTACTTTCTTTGTTTTAGTAATACACTTTTTAGAAATCTGAGATGTAAGAAACTTGGTTATTGTTGAGGCGTGTGAAACCCTACTCAAGCAGTTACCACAATCCTTGTCAGGGTGAGGCACAAGCAATCCCCAAATTAATCTGTACTCAATCCTCTGGTGTCTTGGCACAGAGCTTGCAGGGTTAATTTATAGACAATATGTAAAGTATGTATGCAGCACTTCAAACAGTAATAGGGTGAAACACAGCACAAGGAAACATCCACACCGATTTAGGAAAATAGAGACATTTTTATAAATAAAGCAAGAAAATAACAACAACAATCCAATCAGTATACCAGGAGAAACACAATTTTAAATATTTCAGTGAAAATAGCACCATCAGTACAAAGCTTCAACTGCCGATATCTAATCATACGAGACTGGGACAAAGACACAAGTTCAGTCCGACTGCGATTGAGTGCAGGCCGGCTACAGAAACTCAGGGGGTCATTAAAATGGCGGTTTCACCGCCATCGTAAAGCACTTCTCTGCCCGCCAAATTAAAATGGTTGGTGGGATTTTACTGGCAGATGCAAAGTCATCCGCCACAGGTCCGCTACAGGCAATCGTTATGATTGCCTGGCGGACCCACCCTGCATCAACAATATGGTGGAGGTGCGTAGCAGGCACCGTCCGCCATATTATGATGTTGCCTTCCCACCAGCCAGTGTATGGTGGTGAAACCACCATTCACAGGCTGGGGGGATTGCATTTGGGGCCTGTAGCGGGCCCCCCTTGTGTTGGGGGAGGTGGGTGTGCACTGGGAGGGTACCATTTCCCTGCACCAGGTGGCAGGCACTGTGTGGTGCCTGCCACATACTGCAGGAAAATTCAAACAGTGCATTTCAGACATTGCGCCGGGTGCTGCAGCCAGCAGCACCCTCCGCAATGTCAGAGATAAACGATGCGACCGCCACAGTGGCGGTCGCTTTATAATCTCTGTGCCGGACCGCCGCATTACAGGCGGAGGATCCCAAGCCCCGGCATGATGGCGGACGGACAGAAGTCTGTCTGCCATCATAATGACCTCCTCAATTAGGCCCACTGAACAAGAATACCTTAAATCCTTGTTGCGGAGCATGTCACGGTCCCATGTCAAGGATGCGTCAGTTGAGGTGATGTGTCAGTTCCGAGGAGCTGTAATGAAAGGTCCTGCATCATCGTTGAGGATCCTGTCGTCAAGAGCTTACGATGCAAAGTCCAGCCTTGAGGATGCATCATGCAGTTGAGGCAATGGTTCGCTTCAGAAGAACAGAGAGGCTGAGATGTGAAAACTTGCGTCATCACTGTCGAGGCTGCTGTCAAAGAGAGGTTTTTGGTGTGGCAGCCTAAGCCGGCAAAGCTTCCCGCAGTGGCGGTTCTGATGAGGGGCTGCCAGGTTGATGCAAAGTCCTTGCACTGAGAGAATCCCCATAGCACAGGCAATGTGTTGGCTCTGCTCTGGTTTGATCAGCATAGGAGATTCGTTGGGTCTGCTGGATCCACAGATGGGCTAGCAGAACACATTTAGGGCCACTTCCAAGGGTCCAGGACTGGGGTGGTACTATTTGGCAGGGTAGGACTCACAGATGGCAGAGTCCAGGTGCTGGGTTTTAGGTTTTTTTCATAATTTGTTTCTGAGGCGCCAGTCAGGAGGCCAGCCAACTAGCCTTTGGAGCCACAGTGGGGTTCTGAGTTTGACAGATGCAGGTCTAGTCCCACTCACCCAGGAAAGAGGGCAGCAGGAAGCAGGTCAGTACAGCAGGGCAGTATTCCTTCAGAGTGACAGTCCTTCTTCCTGGCAGAGTATCCACAGATCCAGCAGACTCCTGAGGATTTGTTGCCTGGCATCCAATATTTATACCTGGGCCTTCCTTTGAAATGGGAGAAGCTTGTAGATGTTTCCTTTTGAATTTCATAGGTTTACTGCCTTCCCTACCCTGGCTCCTGACTAACTAAAGGGGGTATGCAACCCATTGTGCGGAGGCAGGACACAGCCTATTCAAGCCTATTCATATAATCTGAAATGTTACTATAGGTTTGAGTGTACCTAACTCTGCCTGGACTGTTTCTAAACTTACCCCAAACCTCCAGCCTGGAGCTAGGCCTTGACTGATCATAAAGGTCTATCCAGAGAACCAAGCAGACTTAAGGGGGCAGGTGTCCATTATCGTCCATGAACCTAGAGTTCTATTTAGTGGGTGACACCAAGACTCTTGTGTTTGACATGCTCTGTGACTGTATAGTCTGAAAAAAAAACCCTGAAAAATTCCAATTGTTAAAGTAGAAACCGATAAACATAATAGCGTCGTAACTGCATCCGTAGGCCATCATAACTATCCACTTACAAAATACTAGGACACTTGGGGTGTCACACATATCACCAGCACCTCATGCGGAAAGTATTTCACATTGAGACATTGTTGTCAGCACAAAAAATACTCTGATGTGCTTTTTTATTTTTCAAACAAAACTTTGGCCATCACAACCTGCACACTCTCTCGGTAAAAACGCCAGCTCACCATCACAATCTTTAGTGGTGCTGTAGCCTAGTACTGGACTGCAATTAAAAGTAAATAAATAGATAGACATCATCCTCCACTTTGAAAAAGATAGGAACGTGTACATTAACTAGAGGACAGCAGCAATTTCCAAAGTTAACCAAATCAGCAATAAAAAATTCAGTGCTATATTTTCTTAACATCATAGCACTTGCTACCTGTTTAAAAGACAGAGTAACAGGGTCATTTGTATATTATCTTCAAATAATGTACATTCTCAAAATATATTTAAGTAAATATTTTCAATGTGTCTCTGTAAAGCACTTGCGCTCTGGCCTTTAGTTTTTAAAAACATTCTACTCCACTATGCATGCCTAGTTAAACAATAAGTCTTTTCAAGATGATTGCCTAGGAGGTTGACTATTACAAGCCATAAGATTTTCCCTAGAAACATGTACTATGACCTAATTGGTTGTGGAAAGACCTGTATAATAACACCTTTTCCAGACACATTTGTTATGGTAACAGTAATTCATGCATTAGCCCAACTTCTGTAACTATAAGTACTTCTTTGAATGCCAGTTGGGGGACACATTTTTCTATATGTGTTAGACTTGGCATCTTTTGGGTGAGAGGCAAGATGGCGGTTGACTAAGACCATAGCGTGCACTATGGCTGAGATCCTGATGGTTCACCTAAACGTTATGCTGTAATTTTTTTAGAAGGAGAGGTGGAGAGAGTGAAATGATGCAGACGGAGTTCCCATGGACCCCTCAAACCCCACAGGGGCGCTACATGCAGATTGTGGGGGCCTGTATCGGATTGGCACTGCTTAGGTATTTCAAATACCTGAAAGAAACATTATCGGTGATCCCGATTGTACCTGCGGACTGCGTTGTTGCTGGAGTGGGTCTTTGGCGGACAGGCCCGTTAGAGGCAGCTATAGAGTCAGCGGCAATTTCGGCAGAGTTGGTGCCTGCCCTGGCTGCCTTGGAGGCGGCGGAGCTCGCGGGGGCCGAGGAAGCTGCGAAGATGGTTCCAAAATCGGCGGCGGCACTGGGGAAAGCTAAGGCACGGCTTCTTTTGAAGAATTCTGTTACAGCAGCAGGCGCGGACATGGGGAAAGCCGTATCACCAGATCAGTCACCCTCGCGTAGTCTCTGAAGTGCAGGAGGTCCCGGTGAGAAGGCAACTGCTACACCAGAGACCGGGTTAACAAGAGCGGTGAAGGAGCCGCCGGCTGCTCAGGTATCAAGCGGTGTGTTGGGGGGAGCTGGGGGTTAACTCTACACCCCCATTGAGGACAAGTGGGAGAGAGGCTGACTCGGGACTGTGTACTTCAGAGATAGGGCCCGCCCACATAGAAAATAATACTCTTGATACTATTGCTACTGCTGACAATGCTGCCACATTGGTTCTTACTGCTGGTATATCAAGTCAGGTGGTAGTACGAACAGAAATAGAAACAGAAGTAGAAGCAGAAGTGGAAGATATGAGTGGGGGTAGGAAGCCCGAAATGGAATCCGAAAAGGAGCTTGATTTCTTCTCTGTCTCAGATGGGGGAGAATGGTCAGAGGGTATTACGGACAGCCGTAACACTGATCTGAGTAATAGTGATATCGATAGTGAATTGTCAGATGGAGGAAAATCGAAAACAATCCTGAGAAGAAAGAAAATGCGAGAGAGAGACCTTACTTGGGACTAAACCCCTTCGACCCAGCTTATCAGTGGCCCAGCAAATGTAGAAAAGGGGCAAAAGGTGTCGCCAACGCTAGAGGTTATTTTCAAGGCAATATCCACCCACCGCGAAGAGACGCGCCAGAATGGGTGCAAAGCTCAGGTTGCTGTGAGAAAAGTGCAGGGGGTGGTGCAAAAATTGACGAAAATGAGTAGCGCTTTTGGGGAGCAGATGACGGATTTGGAGGCAAGGATTTGCACCACAGAATCTGATCTTGCAAACACTCAGGAGCGGGCTAAATCACAGGAGGCACAGATAGCTGATATTCAGTGGAAACTGGAAGAACATGAGAACCGCCAACAGTGCAATAACTTATGGGTTCTGGGTGTTCTGGAGGGGTGGAGGGGGAGGATGCCCGTAGGTATGTTATTGAATTGTTCAGAGAGACGCTGCCAGAACTTACAGACTGGAATTGGTTATTGGAGATTCAACGGGCACATAGGGTGCCTTTTGTACAAAAGCAGCCAGTAAGGGTAGGGGCATTGCCACGGGCCATCCTGGTATATTTCAGTAGCTTTCTATTACTTCAAGCTATCTTTGAAAAGGCAAGACCTGAGGCAAGGCGATCCAAGAATGGGGTCTCTTATTTTGTTCGCCCAGACTTCTGCCATACCACCATCGAAAGACGGGGGAGGTTGAGGCAGATGATTAAACCCTTCCAAGATAAAAATGCTCAGGCCTTTTTGAACAACCCTGCCCGATTGAAAGTCGTCTGGGGTGGACAAACACGTTTTTTTATGTCTGAGGTGAAAGCTAAGGAATATTTGGATAGTCTGACGGGATAAAATAAAATATAAATAGGGTATAAGAAAGGAAAAAAGGAAAATTGTTGTTTGTGTGTGGTAGGGTATTATAGTTAAAGCACTAGGGGAGGAGTTAGACACAATAAATACACAGCATGTACTGACTAAAAGGAGTATGTGTTTATGGGCTCTCATCTTTGTGCGATGCATCCATTATGCGCAAACACTTGTCTGAGTGTCTCTCGGAGGGGATGGTAGGGAGTTGTGGGTGCTGGGATGGGAAGGTGGGGTGGGGAGGGAGGCGACGAGGGGATAAAATATGGAAAAGACATACCCAGAGCAGAAGAGGAAATATGTAGACACTCAAAAGGAATCTGTGCAACTCAGAGTATGAATTGTAATGTGTTGGAGAAAACGGATGGAATAACAGGATTGGTAGGATTACAAGGAATTGCTAAAATCAAACTAAGATGGGGAGAATAAATATCTGCTCAATGAACGTGGCAGGACTTAATGATGAAGCCAAGAGAGGTAAACTGGGGGAGTTGGTAAGGATGAACTCATTCGATATTGTCTGCTTGCAGGAGACGCATGTCCCTTAGGAAAAAAGACATTGGCTGACAATCCAAGGATATAATCTCTTGACATCCACATCTCAAACCTCAAACATCCGCGGAGTAGCCATTTTGGCTAAAACATCTCTGGGTCAAGTTTAGCGAAAGACAGCCGATGCTTTAGGAAGGTAGGCGATAGTTGAGTTTGGGATGGGACTTACTATATGCTCAATTTATGGATCGAACTATGATGACCACCAGATCTTTGAAGATCTTGAGTTAGATTTGGCAATGTCGCCTACGCCCCTAATTGTATGCAGAGATTTTAATATCGCCCTAGATCCGCAACTAGGTCAAGCGAATCAAGGGAGGGCGGAAACCCAGGGTATATAGGGCAGTAACCTCACTTAATAAGAGCCATAGTTTGGTGGATATATGGATGGCTAAAAATATCTCCAAAAACATAGGATATGCATATTAATCATGTCCACATAAAAAATATGTTAGGATTGACTATGTCTTTTGAACAACATATCTTCTTAACAAAGCTAGTATTAAAATCTTACCTAAGGTCATATCTGACCATAATCCGTTAATTTTAGGGGTGGAAATTCCAAGCTTTATTAAAAAAAGGGGAAAATGGTCATTTGATAAGAAGCTATTAGTCAACTTAGATTATATCAAGCATATTAGTAAGTGGACAAGTGAGTATTTCAACATTAACAGGTATAGTGCCTCTAGAGTAGTCGTTTGGGATGCCTTTAAGGCAGGTCTGAGAGGAGAAACTATTAGCTACAATGCCAGAGCTAGAACACTGCGTATGAAAAATCAAGATCTAATGTACAAACTTAAAGTGGCAGAAGAGGAACATTTCCTATTAATCAAACAGGGAAAGAAACAGTGCAAAGTCATGGGCAAATTGTGGCTCTTAAGGCAGAAATTAATGGCTGGCTTGCTCAGAAATCAGCGGAAGAGTTTCAGTCTCAGCGCAATAGCTTATACGAAAGTGAAGAACTAGTGGGAAAGAGATTAGCTCTGCTTACCAGACAAACGATAGCGCAAAATTAAATATTGGCTATCAATGCGAGAGGAGGGATATATACTGACCCCGATGATATAGTTAAAGCTTTTCAGGAATCAAGCACTGTACTCTGAAGAGAGGGATAGGGATGAAATTTGACATTGAATGATATTAGTCGGATGGTGACAGTGGGTGAGCTGGGAAAGGTTCTGGATGAATCTCTTAAGAAAGAACTAGAATTAGAGATTACACAGGAGGAAATTCAAATGGCTTTGCAGAGTATGGCTTCAGGTAAGGCCACGGGCCCTGATGCAATACCTCTTGAGGTATATAAAATCCTGGGTATGACAATAATGCCTCTCTTGTTAGATCTCTTTAGAGGTATCCAATATAGTGGGTATACTCCAGATTCGTGGAAAGAGACAAATATTGTAATCTTTCTAAAAAAGGGGAAACCTCCTGATAATCCAGGGTCACATAGGCCAATTTCTTTAATCAACACGAATACAAAAATGTATTCCAAAGTTTTAGCTACTCGGTTGGGAGGAATCATTGGCCAGCTGGTCTCCCCTTGGCAACACGGTTTTATACCAGGGAAAGGAACAACAGATCACACTCGTAGAACGATTTCATTTTTTTATGTTATGTCTGAAACGGGCGGCCAGATAGCCATGATCCTCCTAGACACTGAGAAGGCATTTGATCGAGTGACATGGGAATTTTTGTGGGGGATTCTGGAGCTAAAGGGGTTTGGATGGGGATTTATTAGAGCAATTAAAGCAATGTATTGTGATCCAAAAGCCCAGATACAAGTGATGGGGAGAGAATCGGGTGAGGTTTTTATATCTAGGGGAACCCGGCAGGGGTGTCACTGCTCACCCATATTATTTGCTTTATACGTCAACCCATTAGTGGAGAAGTTACTACAGTCATGCAAAATCAAACCTATATGCACCAAGGGGCATCAGACCAAAATCTTGGCTTATGCTGATGACGTGGCAATTTTAACAACAGACCCAAAAGATGAAAGTAATATTAAGGTTTGGCCTGCTTTCAGGATACTCTCTAAATAGAGAGAAAACGATTGTTATTTGTACAGATAACATAGACTTTAATGATTCCTGGCGAGCGGAGTCAGCAGTTTATCTTGGGGTGCGAATTACAGCAAAAGTGGATGACATAATCAATTGCAATTTTGACCCACTGGTCAAAACTACAGCTACAGAATTGAAGAGGGTGAATGGGCTGCAATTGTCGATAATTGGGAGGGGAAACTTCTTAAAAATGACTATTCTGCCCAAAATTTTGTACCTATTCAGGTCAATTCCACTCGCTCCAATTTTATGTGGCAATATGGGAAGGTGAGGAGGGCTGTGAAGTTTCTGACACTGCCACAGGATCGAGGAGGGCTGACAGTTCCAAATATCACATTATATTATTGGGCTGCCCTATTGCATCAAATAACTTTTCTGCTGACGATAGATAGTAATAGTAGTGAAGGCATTATAGAGAGAATTCCCACAATATTTGAACTTGCTATAGGAAATGAGGCCTCTAGGTTACTATTAAAACAACTAAAGCAAAGTTATTACAACAAAGTTCGGTTTAAAACTATACAGAGTGCATGGAGGCTATAGAAGCAGATATCAAAATTTATGGGAATTCCTTAGGTTATGCAATATACCCCCCTATGGCATGCATCGGTTTTTTTCCAATGGATGCTTATGATGCTATGGGGAAGGAGTGGGAAAATAAAGGGGTGACCACTATTGGAGAGTTTTATGGTGGAGAACAGCAACCCCAATTTTCCAAACTTCAACATGATTTCGGAATAACTCCCAATAATTTTTTTTAATTTATACAGATTAAGAGTATTCTCACAGTGTATAGACCAACGGTGAAAATTGAGAAGATACCTTTGATGGACCAGATTAGTAATAAGTCATGTAGAATTAGAAGCATATATAGTCTTTTTTTAGCAGCATTGCCGGACGATTTGGAAAAGAACGAGACGTCTTGGGCTGTGAAACTGAATAACTCTGATGTAGATATCTATAAGAGCTTAGATCTATCTGCTGAAATATTTTTATCTTTGAATTTAAAGGCACACTTATATAAAACTATATTTAATCTTTACTTTACAGCGGCTAAGCTATTCACATGGGGGAAAAGGGCAGATGATAAATGTCCCAGGTGTGTGGTGGGTCCGGCTACACTGATGCATATGTTTTATGATTGCGGGAAATGGACGCTCCTAAAATTAGGGATCCACGGCTTTTGGAAGAGCCTATTTCGTATTAATTTGGAATTGACCCCTACGTTAGTGATTCTGGGTTACGATAGCACTCTAAGCTGTAATAAAGAACAAGAATATTGCCTTTTCTTAGGCACAGCTATTTTTAGAATAATGCTAGCAGCCCGTTGGAAAGACACAGAACCTCCAACTTTTCAGATGTGGCTAGCCAGACTTTTTGGAGTCTGGAAGCAAGAGGCAGCCTTATATGCATGCAGAGGGAGGCAAGCTAGAATTCAGGGATTAAAAATATGGGCATGTATATCAGAATGTAGCAGAGAGGCTGGGGGTTTGGAATAAGCCGGAATGTACATAATGTTATTAAAAGTTTTATAGAAGAATTTGGTGCTATATTTAAATAAGTATGTATCTCGATGAATTGTATCTTGATCAACTACTATTTATCTGTATACACTACATTTAATATATCTATTACCTTTTGAGGGGTATGTGTATTGAATTTTTAGTATACTAGTTGTATGTATTTTGTTCAATTACTATCTATTTTATACACTACGGGGCAGATTTATGTTGCACTTGCGCCACTTTTGCACCGCCGTTGCGTCACTTTTGTGACGCAGCAGCGGCGTAAATCCTGCGCCATGGTGCGGGGTATTTACAACGTGACGCATCTGGGAGATGCGTCACGTTGTAAAGCCCTGCGCCACATGTAGGCGTTCCAGGGCAGGTGGGGGCGTTCCGGCGCAGGAACGCCTCCTAAAAGTGGCTGAGTGAAATCTACAAGATTTCACTCAGTCACTTTTAGGCCCATGCTGCGTCAAAACCCTGCGCCTGCTTGAAGCAGGCGTAAGGATTGATGCAGCATTGTACAGATAGGGCCCCCCAGAACATTACTGGAGCTGCGTCGCGCTTGCGACGCAACTCCAGCAATGCGCCACTTTTACGGCACAGATGCGTTACGCATCTGTGCCGTTTTTGCCCCATGGTGCGCCGCATTATAAATGCGGCGCAGCCATGGTGGCGCAGCTGTGGCGCATAATAATTGGCGCTTCCCTGCTGATATGCAGGGATGCACCAGTTAACATAAATCTGCCCCAACATTTGTTATATCTATGACTTTTTAGGAGGTATGTGTATTGAGTTTTTGATATATTGGTTTTATGTATTGGCACTAATTATTCTGATGAACTGACTTCGTATTGTAAAAATGCCTAAACCTTAGGTTGCCAAATATTTCTATTTCTATGAATTCATGTGTCATTATGTATTATTGTAAAATTGTCTACTCTGGGTATGAATTAATTAAAAATAAATTAAAAAAAGACTTGGCATCTTTGGCATGGTTTCCCCGGTTTTCCTCTTCGTCCTGAATTTTTGATGCTGTGCTGGATTTCGTTTAGGCTGACTTAGATGCTTAGAGCACTGTGCCACTGCTGATCAGCGTCAAAGTTCAATTGCTCCCGGTATAGATTGTTGCTATGATTTGTTATCCATGATTTGTTATCCATGGTTGGTATATTTGATATACTGGTAATTCCATAGTAAAATGTACTGAGTGTGGTAGGAACTGTAAATCAAATGCTACTAGTGGGCCTGCAGCACTGACTGTGCCACCCGCATGAGTAGCCCTGTAAATCTATCTCAGACCTGCCGCTGCAGTGTCTTCATGCAGCTGTGAACTGCCTTCTCTACCTGACAAGTACACCCACTTGCCAAGCCCTAACCTTCCCTTTTCTTACATGTAAGACACCCGTCAGGTAGGCCCAAGATACCCCCATTGGCAGGGTGCAGTGTATGTGAAAGGTAGGACATGTACTGGTGTGTGTGACATGTCCGGATAGTGAAATACTGCCAATTTCGTTTTTCACTATTGAAAGGCTATCTGTCCATTAGGATAGCATGGGAGACACTTTGTAACATCTTACAAGTATAAGTTCCCATTGGGACAAGATAGAGGAATAAAGTGTAGGCTTCCAGAACTCAGAATTTAATAACACATCTTTTAGTAAAGATGTTTTTTGAATTGTGTGTCTGAAAATGCCACTTTCAGAAAGAATTTAAATAGGAAACAAGGGGACCCTACCCACAAGGAGCCTGGGTATTATGTGTTGTGAGGAAACAATAGCTCGTGTGGATCAATGATTTATCAATGCAGTATATAGTATATAATAATAAGAATGAAGGGGGTTTAAACGAGATGTCAGAAGAAAAGGCAAAGCCACACACAGTGGGTCTTATTGTAAAGAATGTTTTTCCTTTATATTACAAAAGTATTTTCATAGAAAGTAGACATACATACAAAATACAAATTGACATTATACATACAATTTACAAAAATAGTGTCCCAATGAAAAAAAAAATAATCAACCTAAACAAACAATTAACAAAGTGCAACATACAAAAAAGGTTTTCAATTTTCTATTCCAAGGCAATCATAAACAAATAATGATTTAAGTTAACACTCAAGCATTCTGAGTGTTGCTTTATAGATTTGCCTTTCTAGTCAACGGCGTTTCGACCCTGTTCCAATTTAAAGGGTCTCGTCAGGACAGTCTAATAAGGGGGACACCTTATCGTCCGGGGCAGGTCTAGCGTTTAATTATATAGTGACACCGTGTTTAAGGTGAAGGTTTAAATACTCACAGGTACTCAGCCGGGTACCCTGTGAGGACGAACTCACACGGAGGCAGTTGCCCAATGTTTGTATGTCAGCTATTGAAGTAGCTCGATACAGGAATTACATATTATAGCCAGTCTGCCGAGGCTCCAAACTGCTAAATAGCTGTCGTTATATTTCCAAGAGTCCAGTCAACTCTTTTCTTTACATCCAGGGTTACGAATATCCCGGAGGGTGCTACAGCAGGCGAATGATGTCCTGTCTGTAACAGACAGGACATCATTCGCCTGCTGTAGCACCCTCCGGGATATTCGTAACCCTGGATGTAAAGAAAAGAGTTGACTGGACTCTTGGAAATATAACGACAGCTATTTAGCAGTTTGGAGCCTCGGCAGACTGGCTATAATATTTAATTCCTGTATCGAGCTACTTCAATAGCTGACATACAAACATTGGGCAACTGCCTCCGTGTGAGTTCGTCCTCACAGGGTACCCGGCTGAGTACCTGTGAGTATTTAAACCTTCACCTTAAACACGGTGTCACTATATAATTAAACGCTAGACCTGCCCCGGACGATAAGGTGTCCCCCTTATTAGACTGTCCTGACGAGACCCTTTAAATTGGAACAGGGTCGAAACGCCGTTGACTTGAAAGGCAAATCTATAAAGCAACACTCAGAATGCTTGAGTGTTAACTTAAATCATTATTTGTTTATGATTGCCTTGGAATAGAAAATTGAAAACCTTTTTTGTATGTTGCACTTTGTTAATTGTTTGTTTAGGTTGATTATTATTTTTTTCATTGGGACACTGTTTTTGTAAATTGTATGTATAATGTCAATTTGTATTTTGTATGTATGTCTACTTTCTATGAAAATACTTTTGTAATATAAAGGAAAAACATTCTTTACAATAAGACCCACTGTGTGTGGCTTTGCCTTTTCTTCTGACATCTCGTTTAAACCCCCTTCATTCTTATTATTATATACTATATACTGCATTGATAAATCATTGATCCACACGAGCTATTGTTTCCTCACAACACTTTCAGAAAGAAGGCATTTTCTAGTTTAACAACTCGGTGTGCCTCTGCCTGGTTGTCAATTGACTGTCTGGTTTAGGAGTGATAGGGGCTGGGAAGGTGTATTCACTGTAGACAGCCACTGGGGGCGGGGTTGAGGTGTGCCTGGCCCTTACAGGATGACTCAGAGCTGAGCTGAATAGGCCTTGGCTGTATTTAGAGTAGTGGGAGGAGTTTTCCTTGCACCCGAAGAGGGCCTGTCTCCCTATCACAATGCTTTCTCCACTCCCTGTGGTCACACTGCACTAGTGAGGACAGAACTGTTTTGGACTGGACTCAGAGACCCTTGCACAAAGATGAACAAATCCAAAATGGGGTATAGGTAGTGGAACTTAAAAAACAGAAATTTAGATCACTTCAGGACTCAAAAGGAACCTTTGCCAAAGAGAAGAGTTGGAGATCTTTGAGGAGTACTGCCCCTTTTGCCGTGTGAAGTGTGGGGTTGGACTGCAGTTGTTGCTTCTGCCAAAGAAAAGACAAATACTGGAACTTTGCTGAGAAACCTGCTTGAAGAAGAATCTCCAAGGGCCTGTGAGTGCTGGTCTCCTGTTCTGACGTCTCAGGGACACAAAGGCTTCAACCCCAACTCCCCTGAACTCTATTGCTGAGAGCTCTGCCCTGCCAGGAGGTGCCTATTCCAGTTTTGGGCCTCTGGAGGTTGTTCCCGTTGTACAGAGCTGGAAGCAACTTGAAAGAATCAAGAAAACCACTCTCCGATACCATCAGTGATGCAGCTGCAATGCCTGCACCGAGGCCAGGGGCACCGATCAATCATGGAGTGCAGGATACACCACCCGGCCTGCCCCACAGCTCCGACACCCAGCGATGTATGCCGACAACAGCATTTATCAGCTGTGCCTTACACCAGCACTCACACTGACTCCGTCACCACCAGCGCCTACATCCAGTTATCGTAGCACTGATAACCGTGAGGGTGACTCCACGAACTCGCTGACTTCACATTGCCTCACCGGAACCGACGCCTCACCGCCGATGCAACTGACTTCCCCTGTCCTGGATTCGACACATCGCCTCCTCACGGACACAACGCCTTGTCTCCCTCATGGCAGTCAGGGAGCCGGCCTGAACCTCGGCACGGACTCCTCACCTCCTCAAAGCCTTGCATCATCATAGACTTCATTTTCCAAGGTACTGTTTGTTTGGAGGCTCTGTGTGACTGTGCCAGATGCCACGCATCTTGCGGTTGGTTCTGTACTTTGGATTTATTGCTGTCACGACATCGTAATAGCCCCAGCTGGAGCTGTTTGTTTTCTACAAGCATTATTTTGGAAATAACTGATTTAAGTGCTATCTAAATACATGTATGCTGGATTTTTGTCGTTTTGGTCTTGTTGAGTTTAGATAAAGATACTTTATGTTTTTGCTAAACTGGTGTGGTGTCCATTTGTGGTGTCATCACTGTGTTACTGTGTGTTTTGAGGACAAATACTTTACACAGTGCCCTCGGGATAAGCCTCTCTGCTCGTGCCAAGCCACCAAGGGAGTGAGCAGGGGTTATCTAAAGTGTGTAACCCCCTTTCCCTGACTAGAAGCAAGGGTCCCTATTTGGACAAAGATACCTACCTCTGGTATGCAATGTGCTCTATGATGACACAGCAAAGAGTAATGTCAGGAGTGAAGATGATTACACAGAGCAAAGACATCAAAACAGATCATTTGTATACTCATATGGTACTGCAACATCCAATTACTATATTATCCTTTCAGAAAATGCACTATCACAGTAATGTCACTTTTCTGTGTCGCTTACGTTTAACAAATACACTATGGTAGCCATTATTTATTTTAAATTTTCACGAGTCATATTGATAGTTCACTCTGAAAATGAGAACAATACATGTATCATGAATAATAGGCTAGTTAATAAGAGTTTTTTCTTCACTGTGCGAGACTTAAAGTATGACAACTTTGCCCTGTTGTGGGTCCTGTAGCCCAATTTCCCATAATAAGCCCAGATGTTTTGTTTACGCTGGGGAAATTTTGTGTATTTTCTGATATTTTGCATTAAACTTGTTTAGTCGATATACAAGAGATTATACCATTACCTCACTGTACGTATTCGTGATGTAGTTCCAGCAAAAATCTTATCAGATGAGCATGCGAACAACGCAAACTAACAGAATGTGAGAGGTTGTTGTGCACTCAACACTCAATTTTGTGTAATTTTGATTAGTCCAAAATAAGTCTTCTGGTCCAAATTGGGTGCAAGGTTGTATTTCTTGCCTTTGCCATATCGTATTTTCACATACATTTTTGTGCAGCTTGCCGAATTTCCACAAAGGAAATTACATTAATTTTGCTCACGTCTGAGCAAAAAAATAAAATAAATGGATTGGAATGTGGCCAATATTGATTACCAGTCGCTGGAATTAAGAAAAGACTTGTAGCCATCATATTTTTGTTTATGTTTATTTTTCAGAGTTGTTAATAAAGTTTCCAAGTCTTGAAAAAGAGAAGAATGCACTATCAACAGTACAGTTTCTATGACTGTATTGATTACATTCGAAAGCGTTCAATGAAAAGTAACTTCCAGCTGGCATCCAAATGCACCATTGATTTCACAGAACGTGTGTTCATTCATTTCCGGGCAGTCTTTGGTTGCACTCTGCATGCCTATTCTGGTGAACACTACTTGTCAGGGGTGTTGATACCATTGGTGCAGCAGGTGCAGTCGCACCGGGGTCGAGAGCCTGTAGGGGGGCATTGACCCTTGATAATTACCATATCTTACTACCCCAACAGCAGCCATTTTCTTGCTTACACCAAGGCTCATGACACCCTTTGCTACTCTAATGTAGCTTACACATTTATATCCAGATACCAATTGCTGGTATTTCCCGCCTCTTGTGACACTTCCTCTGAACTTTTCATCTTCTTTTGAAACTATATTAAATTCCTGAAAGATTTTACTATTCCAATGTGTCGCACAAACAAGCAGGCAGGCATTTCATATCACAACATGTTGTGAAGGGCCGAGCTGCTGACCTTGGAACTGGGGAATCAGGTTCCAGTCCCGGCATCATGTCAACATTCTGTGATTCTGGGCAACTCACTTATCTCCTTGTGCCAAAAAAATGAATCTGACCTTGTTTCATGCAGTCTTGGGCCAAGTTAATGCTATATAAAACTGCGAAATAAATAAATAACATGCCAGCGTCTAGAGGAATGAAAGACAGTTGCCATTATAGACTATCGATCACGTATTCAATTGGGAATTAATCAAAGAGAATTTTAGGAAACACTGTTGCCATGATATCTCTTAATAAATAAAATAAGGAAAAAGGCACAAGGAAAATGAAAATACCTGGCTAGCTCAAACTCCAAGCTAAAACTGCAAATTATGAATGAGTCCTCCGGAAAGAAACTCGCAGACAAGCATTGCCAGAACGAGAGATATTGTGTTACAAAGCCTCCAGCTAAAGGCCACAGCATTAATTTACAGGCAGGTTACATTTTACAACCCAAGAGCATTAGTTGAGAGCGTTCTTTTGCAAAACTGTCAATATGTATTTTATAACGTATTCGTGTGCTCTTCTTTACTCTGCAGAGGAAATCTCTGGAGTGTAGTACTACAATTTGATTTATTTTCTTCTTTTGTTTGTATGCTTTTTGGTCCCCCGTGTCCTATTACAGGAGAATAAACTCCTATTTTTCAAGAAGAGGAAAAAATCCTTAGTAATAACAATAAAAATAATCCTCCCTCGTCTACACTTATGAAATAGGAACTCCGAAGCCTGCTATGCCATGATTTAAATATAAATAATTGCAAATCATGGGTCCTCTTTTACAATATGTGCAAATGGTTCAAGCCAGGACAAGTGAGATGTCTTTGCAATGATTTGTCCAAATCGTAGATTAACCGCCGTGTGAAAATTTAAAAAAAACATTTAAAGTATCCTATTTGTTTCACATTGTGATTGAATATTAAAATATTTGTAGTTGGGTTAAAATGGCAAGGTTTGGAAATTAAGGGGCAGATTTACAAGAAAGTGACGCATCCGTAAAGATGCATCACTTTCCCTGTGCCACCCTGAGAAACCCTTGCACCACTATGGATGCGCCGTATTTACAATACGGCGCACCATGGCACAAGGATTGACAGATGCGTCAGAAATTCTGACGCATCTGTTGGGGCAAAAGTCATGCATTGCTGGAGTCGTGTCGCAAGCACGACGCAACTCCAGCAGTGCAGGGGAGGCCTAACCTCATTGTGCTGCAACACTCCTTACGCCTCCTTCAAGCAGGCGTAAGAATTTGACGAAGTGGCGTCCTAGAAGTGGCACAGTGAAATTTTGTAGATTTCACTGCGCCACTTCTACGGGGCTTTTTTGCGTTGGAACGCCCACCCTGCATACATTATACCTCACGCAGGTATAATGTGACGCAGGGCTTTACAACGTGACGCATCTCCCTAGATACGTCACCTTGTAAATGGGCCGCATTTTTACACTGCTGCTGCATCACAAAAAGTGACGCAACGGCGGCGCAAAAGTGACCCAAGGGGCTTGTAAATCTGCCCCTAAATGTTTGGCGTTCTGGAAATTCAGAAAAAGACAGGAGCCATATCATGGTCTTGTGCGCATGGACCCTCACGCAAAAGCAAAAAAATAGTTCCGCCTCCGATACTGTACAATATAGCACAGTCTAGAACTCATGCGCTACATCGTTCTACTGTTTAGCATATGTACTGCTTAATAAAATAACACACATACATAGGGGCAGATTTACAATACCTGGCGCATCCCTGCATATCAGCAGGGATGCGCCAGTTATTGTGCGTCGCGGCTCCGCCACCATGGATGCGCCGCATTTACAATGCGGCGCACCATGGGGCAAAAATGTGCTGCCGTAAAGGCGGCGCATTGCTGGAGTTGTGTCGCCACTGCGACGCAGCTCCAGCAAGGCACGGGGGTGCCCTATCTTTAAAATGCTGTGTCAATCCTTACGTCTGCTTCAAACAGGCGCAGGGTTTTGACGCAGCATGGCCTAAAAAGCCACTTTTAGGAGACGTTCCTGCGCCGGAAGGCCCCCCCCCTTCGCCGGAACGCCTACATGTGGTGCAGGGCTTTACAACGTAAGGCATCTCCCAGATGCGTCAAGTTGTAAGTACTCCTCACCATGGCGCTGGCTTTGCGCCGCCGCTGCGTCACAAAAGTGATGCAACGGCGGCGTAAAAGAGGCGCAAGGAGCTTGTAAATCTGCCCCATGGTTTGCGGGTTTTTGCTGTGTTTCAGATCTGTGCTTTTAGCAATGCTTCCTGTAGCTCCACCCAAAGTGAAAATGTGCTCCAGGTTTTTTTCTTCAGTGCCTCGATATGGCGGTTAAGTCAGTGGCGGCTAGTGACATTTGAAAGTGGTGAACGGGACGGGCAGACAACCAGGGCTTTAACTAGGTTGTAAAAACTGGGGGGGGTCTCTCAAAGGGGTGTGGCTGACATAATTAAGGGCGTGGCTTAAAACACACAAACCAAAAATCTGTGCTTAGCATGTGGTGCCGCACAGCTGGTATGTTGTGCTTCTGTCATTGCATATAATATAAAAGGTAAGAAATACATCTACAACAAGCCAGGACTATTCGCTTTGTCAATAGTTGTTAGGTGCATAAGATAAATAAGCAACAACTATGGCTTTGTTGTATATAACTCTGAAAATGCTTCAGTTCTGACAAGAAGAGACTGTAAAAGAACTATGAGTCTCTTTGAAGTTACATCAAAGGCCAGCGTAGGGTGGAACTGCTGAACTGCTGCAGAGGTAAGATTTATTTTTTCCACCCTAAGTGTGAGGGCAAAATTGGAGAGCCCGGTAGGGAACCGTCTCGGCACATCAGTTTTAGAACTGACAGTGCTGAGCACCTGCAGGACCCAGCCCACTTAAAGTTCTGCAGACAACCAATTTTGACTGATTGATTGGATTACCTATGAGATGCCCTGTCCGGAATAGTGCATCCTCCGGTGTCCTGAGTGAGGGTCTTCGGGCTGCAGAGGGGTTTAAGGGGAGACAAGCATTCGTCCTGTCAGGCACTGTACATCCTCTCGGGCCCTCTGAAGGTCGCTGGGCCTGGTGGGGGTGACACGATGAGAGCCAGGCTAACCATTGGCTCTGTCAAGCACTGTACATCTCGGGGTCCTCGGTGAGGGGTGGGTACCGGCAGGGGAGCTCCACGATGCGTCAGAAGCGGTGTTAGCCATTAACCTAGGAGCTTTCACTCTCCCATCACCACCTCCATCAGATGTCCAGCGGCCTGTCCTGGCTCTGAGGACGAATGTCTCCGCCGGGCCTTTCATACCTGCCTGACTAGTTCTGATGGGCCTTGTGGTCTGAGAGAGGGAGAGGAAGCCCCCTGGGCCATCCAGCTTGATCCGGGACCCCATTTAAGGTCAAGACACTTTCTCATCAGGCTTCGCAGGCCATCCTTGCTAAGATGAGTACCAGCTGCTCACAGCCTCGGCATGGCGGGTTCAGTATTTCATCCACCTTGAGGAAAGGAGCCCCATTGTATTGGTAACAGTATGTATTATCAAGTCACCTAGTTATGTTTCTGCTTGCACAGCGTCCCATTTACACCATTTTCATTTGTATTATTGTTGATAAATTACCAGTATTATCTTGTAAATATTAGTAGTAGAAATATTTTTTTTGCATTTTTATATAGTGCAAATTGGACCCGAATGTACTAGAGTGCTTTACATGAGTACCAGTTACATTACACACGGACAAATTTTGGGGCAGATCTACAAGGAAGTGTTGCAGCATGGCACCGCAAGCCCTTTGGCTGCGCCATGCTGCGGCACTTCCGAAGCACAGGGATGTGACATATTTACAAGAATATGTCGCATCTCCGTGCTTCCTCCTGCGCTGGCGCACAAACAGCATCCAAAGCGCTGGCGGAGGCACCCTTGCAACATGGTGCAAGGATGCCTGTGTCGTGGGGCGATTATTTTTGTGCAGGAAGGGGCACCTCGCTACACAAAAATGATGACTACAGGCATTTTCCTCTTTCAATGCGTGCTGTAGAATGCAGCACGCATTGAAAGAGGAAAAAAACGAGGAGAAATGAAAACATTTCTCTTCGCTGCGCCTCGCTACGCCACCTCTAGGGTGGCGTAGCATTCACACGCATCTCCAGATTGACGATTTCCCATAAATCTGGAGATGTGTCCTGTTCCATGTGTGTTGCGTGGGAACACACACAGCAACACCCATGGAACACCCCTTCAACGCAAAGTGCTGCGTGTGAAGGGGCCGTATTTACAAGGAGAGGAAAAGTCAAACAGGGTGGCTGTTCCTGTCCTTGTAAATATGGAGGAGTCCCCTGCGCCATCAGTACTTCACGAAAAGTGACGTACCGGTAGCGCAGGGGGCCTGTGAATCTGCCCCTTTATTTTTTGTCCATTTTTTAGGCACGGGTGATTAAGTGAGTTGCCCAGAATCACAGGCTGTTGAGCTGACGCTGAGACTGATTTCCCAATTCCAAAGTAGGCAGCTCTTGACGAAATGCCACATCCTGTCCCCCGTGATATATATTAACTTTCATAAATAAAAAACAGCATATGCAGGTTTAAAGAAAGAGTGCGGAATTTATTGTAAAACAGTCAGGGGCAGATTTATGACGACTGGCGCATCCCTGCATATCAGCAGGGATGCGCCAGTTATTATGCGCCACAGCTGCGCCACCATGGATGCGCCGCATTTATAATGCAGCGCACCATGGGGCAAAAACGGCACAGATGCGTGACGCATCTGTGCCGAAAAGTGGCGCATTGCTGGAGTTGCGTCGCAAGCGCGACGCAGCTCCAGCAATGATCTGGGGGGCCCTATCTTTAAAATGCTGCGTCAATCCTTACGCCTGCTTCAAGCAGGCGCAGGGTTTTGACGCAGCATGGGCCTAAAAGTGACTGAGTGAAATCTTGTAGATTTCACTCAGCCACTTTTAGGAGGCGTTCCTGCACCGGAACGCCCCCACCTGCCCTGGAACGCCTACATGTGGCGCAGAGCTTTACAACGTGACGCATCTCCCAGATGCGTCACGTTGTAAATACCCCGCACCATGGCGCAGGATTTGCGCCGCTGCTGCGTCACAAAAGTGACGCAACGGCGGCGCAAAAGTGGCGCAAGTGCAACATAAATCTGCCCCTCAGTGTTCTGTCCCCACTGTAAGGAAAGGAAGCCTCACCTGGGATAAATGGGCCTCTGGGGATATAACTGCACTTGGCCTTGGACACCTCCAATAACAGCACACTTCATCGAGGTGAGGGGGGGTCGAGACCCGACGAAGGGACAGGAAGTCACGGCCTCTTCTGCTCAGGGAACAGGTGCAGTGTTGTGAATTAGATCAAGGAATTAACTGATTGTGAATATCAAATGCGGAAGTGTAAACTTTAAATGTAAGACTTTAAAGCCTGTGGGGCACATACATGACATCTGTGGAACAGTAAAATATGTGCATACCAAACAAGGTGGGTTCTTCCTTAAAAGTTACAAATGTTTTTGGCAAATGAACATAAGTCACAAGCGTTACTTACGCCCCGTTTGTGGGCAGCAAACAGAACTGCTTAAGCTTGAAACAGAGGGTCTTTTTTGACACCCACTGCCCCACTGAGCAATAGCTCTTCACACACGATCGTGCAAAGAGCAGTGTGGGGAGGGGGCGATGACCCCAAGAGAAGGATGGCCCGTGGCCAGTGCCTACATTAATATGCATGCCCTCAGGGCTCTCCCTGGTTCTGGTGCCGTTCCTAGCGCTGCTCAACTTCCTCTGTTACACTTCTACTCTGTCCCACGGAGTGCAAGCAGCTGCTGCTCAGACTCTTGTGCAGTAGAAGTTAGTGCCGCAAGTCCTGCCCGATCCAGACTCTGCTCCATTGTTGAGAGCAGCACCAGGATTGGATCGGACAGGTGGACCCAGTGCTCATTCTGAGTGCAGGGGGTTGCGGCTGCCCACCCCTATCACTATGCACAGATGGCGAGATGCCTCAAGTGCGCATGTCAGGCTGGTCACTGAAAGGCAGTCAGCCAACCTGACATGCACACTTTGAAGTGCAAGTGTGTGTTGAGGGCATGACCTGGGCTGTATCGTATTTTTAAGCCCCACCCACTAATCACTAAGCAAACCCGGCTCGTGACCAATAAAAAAAAATGCAAGGTGTGTAAACAGTAGGATTATTGGCATTACATTTGGCAGCTTTAGGGACAAAATATAGTGGGGCAATTGGCCCAGCGCTGTAATAAAGGAGCCACCACTGTTACGTTTTACTTCAGGCCCATAAACACCCGTTTAGAAATTCTTTCATAAGGGAGAAATATTAAGTAGTATTAATTAATGACATACAAAATGTCTACTTGGAATCTATGAAGATGAGCTGCTAAATTAACTTGGAAAATGAAAAGATTTTAATAAAAAATACATCATATCTGGATTTTGACACAGAATGTGACACAGAAGCATTTACAGAATTCTGCATGGAGGAGAGCAAGTAAAACCCTGGTAGCCATATGTAAAAACGTAATAATAAAAAAAAGAAGGCTTAGCAAACTATCTGTGAGGAAAGTGTGCAGAATTTCATTTATAGACAAATTGCAATTTATAAATGAATGTGATATTGTACTGAATTTTGTGTGTTTCTTGTAGTGGCATACAGGCAAATGTTGTCCATAAGAAGGACAACATCACATCTGTATAAATGTTGTCCTTTTGGATGCTGGCTAGGCCAAGTTAGTGCCTTGGCACTATCATAGGTTTTACCCTAAATTCATCAGCCTTGTGTGTCCTACTCATGTCCCAAAGGCAGAAGAGGCCCCTATCCCAAGTAATAGAAGGCCCAGAGGATTCAACATACAGAATTTAACCATGGTCTTTTTGAGCCCCTATGCTGGATAAACTTCACGTTGCTTATGCCTGGCGGCATACTTTTGTCACACCTAGTCTAACCGTTGCCTTGTACAGTCACAAGATCTGATGTGTGTGAATTAATGGAAAATGGAAACTGAGACGCCACATTGGAGGAAATAAAATCATGGAAAAGCAATTTTAAAGAAAGATAATTTTAAGAAAATACATAAAAATCTGAAATTAAAGGAAAGATAATTTAAAGGAAAAATCCTAAATTACATTAAACTTTGGAGGAGTTTAGGACTACTGGGATTTTCGGATTCAGGGATGGGTAATGTTTAGGTTGATGAAGGATTTTTAGGGGTCAGGAATAATCGACTTTTGGGCATCGAAAGGGGGTTTAGGGTTCAAAGATGAGTGGTCTTTATGTGTGTGAGGTGATTTTAGGTTTCAGAGATGGGTGGAGTGTAAGGGTGTTTAGGGGTTTTAGGATTAATGAATGGGCAAAGTTTAGGACTGGAGAGGGTTTTTAAAGTTAAGTGATGGTTGGAGTTTGGGTGTGCTAAGGTGTTTTCATGGGGATGAAATGAGTGCGTTTTAGATATAGAAAGGGGTTTTTAGGGTTCAGGAATGGGTGGAGTTAAGGGCTGTGAGAGATTTTAGCGTTCAGGAACGGTGGAGTTAGGGATAGTGAGTAGTTTTATGGTTCAGAACTGGTGTATTTTTGGTGTAGAACGGGATTTAGGCCTCAGCGATGAGCGTAGCTTTGGTGTGGTGAAGGTTTTTGGGGACAGGTTTTGATGATATTCAGGGTTTGTGAGGAGTCAGGGATGGATGGCATTTGCGGGTTGTGATGGGTCAGCAAATTTAAAGCATCTAAAGTAATTGTTTGACAATGTCAAAGATATAAACTTGAAAACATGTGCCGTAAGTAAAGCACAACTTTAACTATCTCCGACAAAACTGTTTCAGAAATTAAGACCTGGAACCATTGTATTTACACTTCAAAAATAAGCATTCAATAGCCAATGTTGACCAAACAGACATTTTTTGAATTGGTTATTCAATGAAATTGTTTTTCTATGAAATCACGTGCAGCCCATCACATCTGTATATCGCTAATAATTTTTGGAATACATGTCACATATTAAAAACCTTTGCAAAGCGTAGTTCAGAATCATAGTCAGTTATGTTTAGTATTTTAAGGATATGTAGACTAAAAGTGGCATTATGCTGAGTCACTTTCTATGATGTATTTCTTCATGTGGTTGAAGCCTCTTGAAGGCGATTACCATTCCTTACGTATTCCTCCATTGTTTAGCATGAATATTTTTATAACTGGCCAGTGGGAGACTGTTAAACAGTCTCGTACTGCATGTGCCATACCCTTAAAACATGATGTTTATTAGGCACAGACAAACTGGCATATTTGAAATTCAGGTCCCTGAATCCACTGAGCAAAATTTGCACAGGTGGCATAACCCAATGTGTGGCGAGGTGTAGTTTTGCAACCCCACCTGTGCAATTTCACAATAGGGCTGGCAAACTGTTGTGTGTCCCTGCTACCAAGACAAGTATTTTAGGATGTCATGTTGAACTGCTCAAGATGTTTCAGCAAAACATGCAAAGTGTGCCTTTAACCCCCCAAAACCAGCTGCATAATACTTAATTTCAGTTACAGCAACTAAAAGTGGTGTGTACCTCAAAGCCTGGTGGCACCTTCCTTTTGAAAATGGTGGCAATATGTTTTAAGAGCATATTTAGGTAGCTTAGTCTAGGGACTAGGTACAGAATTCAAATGTGCAGCATTCTACAATTCATTGGTGAGTTTAGATTAGCAATACATAGAAATATTTTTTAGGAAAGTTTGCTCATTTGTGCTTCATTAACTGAAAAGTTACCAAACCAGTTTAGCCAGCCACACTGGCTTCCTTCATCTTATGGGTACAGTAGATGATGTGACTATCTAGAGGGTGTTTCCTTCTTGGAGAGGGAAGGTTGTAATCGGAATGGACCAGTTCGATGACAGGACTTGGTTCCCAGAGAGATGAGCAGCTTGAGTCTGCCTCACAATCTTTTGGGGGTAGTACTTTCTGGGATAGATTTGATCAAAAATCCAAGGGGCATATTATCAAGGTCCAGCGATAAATATCGCAAAGCGCGCTTTACGCTTGCATATTTACCGCCGGCTATCTCTGGAATTTATCGATCGGTTAGCGTGTTATCAACAACGCGCATCGCCGAGGCGATAAAAATTCCAGAGATAGTGTGGATATCGCCGTTTTCCATGGTGGAAAATGGTGATATCCTTGGTGGTAGGGCCTGTGGTCTTAGCCACACAATCCACCCCCCATGTTAGGTATGCCTTAGTCAGGAATTTAACGGACTTAATTGGAAGGCCTTTAAAGTGCACTCCTCTCATCTTGACAGTGGAAACATCAGCGCAGCACTCATAAACGCGCGCTCACTAGTTAAACATAAACTCAAGATAGCGGACTTGTTAATTGATCACAATCTTGATGTTCTTTTTATAACGGAAACTTGGACAGATCCTTCATCAGGACCTGATCTTACTGATGCTACCCCAGAAGGCTACACAGCCTTAAGACAAGATAGAGTTAACAAAAAAGGTGGTGGGCTCGCGATAATTTTTTGCAGCAATCTCACAGCTAAAATTGATTATATCCCCTCCTTGACCTGCGAAGCTATATATTTCTCTATCCAGCTCACCTCCTTTCAAACCTTTAAGAGCATTTTACTCTATCACCCTCCGGGACCCAGGACAGAGTTTCTTTCTACTCTAAGCAAACTGATAGAACCACTAGCAGCCGAACCCACCTTCACGATTTTGGGGGATTTCAATTTTCACTTAGAAAACCATCTTGATAAGGACACTAACACTTTACTTTCAGACCTGGAAGCGGTGGGTTTATCACAGCGAGTTTTAAACGCCACACACCAAGCCGGCCACACTCTAGACGGCCTTTTTCAAACTCTCAAGCCATTAGTTTACAGAGTACTTTCCCTTTAGTTTGGTCTGATCATCATGCGATTATATTTAATATTCAGATTGACAACAAGTCCTCGTCTAGTACCTCAAAAACTAAGCCGGTTCTCATAAAAGCTTGGAAAAGTATAGATCCCCAGCTTCTTAAAACACACTTATGTTCAACCCAACCAGTTGTCTCATCAGATCCCAACCTGGCCTCAGTAAATTATAAGAACTGGCTAAATGATGCATTTAATCTGCTGGTGCCAAACAGAATTATCTCAAAAAACCGGAGCTCTCCGTCAGCCCCTTGGTTCTCCGAACTCCTCAGAGAACAAAATAAATTGTGTGGAACTGTGAAAGAAAATGGCGTAAATCTTATAACTGTCAGGAGAAACTGGTTTATAAAGAAGCACTTACTGAATATAAACTACTGATCGCGCAGGAAAAAAGTAAATATTACACCGCTCAGATTGAATCTGCGCAAGATTGTAATAAGCATCTCTTTCAAGTAGTTGCCAAATTGTCAGGTCAAACATCCTCCTGCAACTTAGCCCCTTCACAGTCACTATGTGACTCTCTAGCGAATTACTTTTTTGGGAAGGTAAACGACATCTATTCGAAATTTGCATCTCAGACCAACACTACTGATCAGTCTTCAATAAGTGGTACCACTGAATACTCCTTATTACAATTTGATAACACCACACCTGATCAGATTGCTAATATAATCGCCTCCGTGAAATCAACATCCGCTACTGACCCTTGTCCTCCGGCCACACTCTTACCAGTCATAGAACAAGTGGCTCCTGTTTTATCCAGTATTTGTAACACTATGTTTGCTTCAGGTATATACCCCACTACCTGGAAGAAAACTTTTATAAAACCACTCTTAAAAAAAAGCAAACCTCGATCCTACTCACACCAAAAATTATAGGCCGATAGCTAGCCTGCCTTTCCCGACAAAATTATTTGAAAAGGTGATGAATACTCAACTCTCCAAGCAAAAACTGCAGCTAAAGCGGCAATATTGCCCTTGCAAGTAAGTACTGAAATCTAAGGTCTGTTCAGTATGGGTAAGTAACAGTGAGCGGGTCAATAGGTCTTACAGTCATTATTGCTTGCTACTATAAAGAGTTCCAACCATCGCCAAAAATTAGAGCACACCTTGGAACCATGAAGGAAAAGTGAACTGCTGTTGGATACAATTATGCACTGTGAGAATCTATGAGTTGTGCGTGCTCTACCTTGTATCTTGGACTCTAGAAGGCTTCTATGAGGATCATGTAAGCTGGTTCCTTACACCTCACAAAGACAAAAATGAAATGCAGGACTTATCCAGATGAGCCACTCCTATAGACCAATCCTTCCCATGGCTGCAATCAACGAAGGACATCTCAAAAAGAGAGTGAGCTGCACTGCCTTGGGGAAAGAGTGTAGGAAAAGTTGCAACTGTTCTTTCATTCCATAGGCTTGAATGAATTCTTGAGGAGAATTCCACCTCCGAAATCTGTGACCTGGTTTCTAAAGAAAGCAAACACAAGGAGATAGTGAACGGAGCACTGAAACTGTTCAGCCAATCACCCCGGTCACAAAACCCCGAATCCGGTCTCAGGATGCTTGTTTCTAGACCAGGGAGGTCCTGGCCTGGCAGTTCGGGCTGGACTGTTCCTATTGGGGGCAGGGTCAAGGCTGATTTGCATATGGCTGGGTTCAAACTGGAATGGCATGGGGAGCCAAAAAACGATGGATTTAGGCCCAGATCTCTGTACTGGGGTGAACGTTTGACATTATTCTGCATTCCGTCCATCAGTTGTTTCTTTCTGCACTGGTTTCTGAAGAAGCATCCATAATAGATGGGTTGGGGGACATCTAAAGCATCAGTACATGAACCACATTTCTTTTTACGGGGCATATCATCAAGGGGCCGCGATATAATTATGGCCGCTTTAGCATCCGTTTTCGGGCGAAAAGCGGCAATAATTATATTGCACTATCATCAAGGTCTCCTTAGCGTGTGAATTCATGCCTCAGCGCCCATTTTCTGAACGCCCAGCATCGCAACGCCAATGAGATGCAAAGTGGGCGTATCTCTATGAAATTATGTGAGAAATGTCTCTAACACCACTTTCTCCTATCATCAATCTAGCCACTAACCCGCTGAGCGATGACAAAAGTAGCGCTAACCACTCTTATCGCTCCTTTCTTACGCCTGCTTTCAAGTCGACTTAGCCATGATACCCTATGTGAGGTGGATTGTGAGGATAAATCCACCCTGCCCTATCATCAACGATTCGCCTAGCGCTGTGCGATTAATCGCACGTTTTGCATCTATCTCTGGATTATATATCATATTGGAGATCGGCGATGTAATCCAGCGATAGCCGGCAATAATTATCCTCGTGCTAAGTGCGCTTAGCGATAATTATCGCTGGCTGTTGCTGATATGCCCCTGGATGTGTTATCTGAAACATGGATACTAGCCAATAGTGTGTAAGATGGTGTTTTTAAACAGAAGACAATGAACTGATTTGAAACATTTTTACTAGAGGCCCTTGCTTAGTTTTAGTGCGAAAAATAAATGCATTGCTCTATAACAGTGTCAGTTTTTGAAAAGCACAAAAAAAGCTCTGTTATCCTACATGCCATACATCAGAAAGAGATTTGAATGCAAATAAAGCATTCACCAAAGTTGTTTGTATATCTCCTAATTCATATATGCTTGTTTTTTCTGCCATTTTGATCATTAAAAAGTTTTCTACGTGCATGTTTTTTCTAACTGTAATATGTCTGTTTCTGTAGTTCCTAACCACCTGCATTTTCCTGACACAACTCACAGCTACCAAGAACAAACTCAGAATTCCTCACTAAATCTTGCTTTTACTTTTTAATGACTAGATTGTTTAACTTTGTGGAAACGCTGACAGATTTCACAGCAGGACTAAAGCTACCCTCCACCCTATGTATAATATTTTTCCTAATCCTTTGAACAAAGATATTACTTTTGATAACAAAATCCTGCAAACGTCTTCATATTTGCTTGGTGATGCATCTTGCTGCTTTATGTCAAGGCTGAATGAATGTAAATGTGGGTAGTCTGAAATGAGAATTTTGCAAGAGTGTCTGAATAAAGTATGAGGCTTGAGAGCTCAAGGCTAGTTTTTGTTCAATGGGAAAACCTGTTTTGCCCATGGAAATCGCAAAGAACTAAAGGCCAGATGTACAAACATTTACGAATACTGATTTCCTAATTACGTTTCTCTCTGAATCGCAATTAGGAAATCAATATTCCTAATTTATTAAACTCATTTAGGGATTCCTCGTCGGTCGCAAATCGATCTACCTCATGAATCTTGAAACATGTGAGGTAGGCCGCAGTTTGTGTCCTATTAGGGATCACAGTCTTTTTTTTTTTTTAAGTTTTTTTATTGAGCAGAGCAGGGATAAAAAAAAACAAAAAAACAATACAATCAAAAGAAGTCACTCTTCATATACGTCACATTCATATTCCAAATAAAACATAATTGAAAACTTTTTCTATATTTTTAGATATGAAAACAGCTAAAAAAAACCACAACAACTTCAGGTCATATCAAAATAATCAAAAAACTGCCAGGTCTTCTTAAATTTACTCAATGCTCCCACCCTCATCGCATAAGCTTCTTCAAACGCCCTCGTACGCTTCATTTTATTGAACCATTTCATAAATGAGGGTATCTCAGGTGATCTCCAATTTTGCAAAATTAACGATCGTGCCATCAATGAACAAATCATAACAAAAGCCTCTTCATATTTAGTCAAACCTGAGATTGTTCTAGAAAATCCAAATAAGGCTATCTTTTCTTGAGGATCTATCGATTTATGGATGGCCTGACTTATGGCTCGAAAAATATTTCGCCAAAATTCATTAAGTTCCGGACAGGTATAGAAAATATGAAGCCAGTTCCCTTCCTCTCCAGCTCGACAATGAAAACATCTATTTTCTACCTCCGGAAATCGTTTACTCAGGGCCACGGGGGTAAAATATGCTAGCCATCTACTTAGAAAAGCCATCCGTTTAAAATTAGCCGCTCTCAAAACCTTATAGCCTAATTGAGCTTGAAGTTGCCATTCTTGACTTGAGAGAGCGCACCCCGTTTCCCGCTGAACCTTGACCAGAAAATTATTCAAGATAGGGAGCTCACTATCCTTCCGTAGAAAAGAATACCATTTTCCTATGCCTTTCACTTTAATTTCATATAAAAGGGAGGACAGATATATCGTCGCGGAAGGAGGGGGGAAATTGGCCGTTTGGAGAAAATGAGCAATCTGTGAGTAATCAAGAAAATTAAGCACCCTTTGATCTGGAAATTTGTTTTGGATCTCCTGCCACGAGATAATCCTATTATTCATAAAAAAATGTCGCAATTCCACTAAGCCCATTTCATTCCATTTCAGAATACATCCTGGATGTAGAGATAATCCTAAAGCCTTACATTCTTGAAGCTTTAAGTAAAGCCATCCTGGGAAACTATTTTGTTTAAATAAGGATAACAATCTAAAAGAAAAATCACGTAGTGTTTTATACCTAGTTTTTTTTGGCAATTTGATGATTTTCAAAAAAATAGGAAGTTGTACACCTGCCTCCTGAAGCATTTTGTTTAAAAAAAAATAATCTTCTGAATTATTAGTGTCTAAAAAACAAGCTATTTTATCGAGCATGACTGCCTCATAATAAGTTCGCATTTTTGGAAGGGCGAGCCCCCCGTTTTCTACCTCAAGTTGTAGAACCTCGAGTTTAACCCTGGATGCCTTCTTGGCCCATATAAAGTTCCTAAATAAAGAGTCGATTTCTTTGAAATAACTCGCATTAATTTTTAAAGGTACATTACTGAAAAGGAACAAAAAAAGCGGGAGAATCATCATTTTAATCTGGGACACCCGACCGATTATAGAAAAAGGAAGTACAGACCATTTATCAAGAAGAGTTTTTATTTTAGTCAATGTGGCCCTATAATTCAGGGAGAATAATTGATCTATTGATTTAGAAATAAAAATACCTAGATAACGAACCGTGGCTAACTTAGCAGCTTGGATTTGTAAAGTGGGTGATAAGAAAGAGTTGTCATTTAGATTTAATATAATGATCTCCGTTTTATTTTGATTAATTTTATATCCCCCTATAGACTCAAAATTAGTGAATTCCGCCAGCAGATGATCTAAATTAGATTTATCCGGATATAAATAAAGAATAACATCGTCAGCAAATAATTTCAGTTTTTCCATCCCACTTATTGGAGGTCTTATTTCTGAATTTTCTCTAATTCTTATTGTCAGAGGCTCTATAAAAAACGTAAACAACAAAGGGGAAAGGGGACAACCCTGTCTGGTCCCACGTTTAATAGATACTGATCCAAGCTGCTCAGCATTCAAAACTACTCTAGCTTCAGCTCCCGAATAAATATTTCTTAGCATATGTATTATTGGTAATGGGAATCCAAATTTATTTAACCCGATAAATAATGCCTCCCAATTTACCAAATCGAAAGCCTTTTCGGCATTTACCATCATAAACATTGATGGAATTTTATTACCAGTACAATAGTCAAGAGCTTGAATCAAATAGTTGGTATTAGATGACATAAAACGACCGGCTATAAAACCTGATTGATTACTGTGAATTATTTCCTGGGCGGCAGGTGTAAAACGCTGAGCCCAGATTTTCAGGAATAGTTTATAGTCGACATTAGGCAAACTAATCGGGCGATAAGAGTTTACATCCTTTGGGTTTTTACCTTTTATAACAAAGCTGACAATCAACGATTCTTTAAAACTCATGGGAATATCTGAGCCATTTTTAATAACATTAAAAAGCTTAGTCAAAAATGGAGTCAGCTCCTGGGAGAAAGTTTTGAATAATTCTGCGGGAAAACCATCCGCTCCGGACGCCTTAGCCCCTGAAATGGATTTTATCGTTTGTGAAACCTCTAATTCAGTAATCTGTTGACTAATTAACTCACATTGATGTTCTGACAAGTGAGGGAATGAAACCGCGTCAAAATATTCAACTATTCTTTCCTGTGATATGTGATATTGTGTGGTATATAAATTAGAATAATGGTCCATAAAAATCTGGGCTATTTGTTCTTTTTTGTGCGTTATATTCTCAGTTCGGGGGTCGGTAATCTCATTAACCAATGCGGCTTCCTGCTTAAATTTAGTTGTCCCTGCCAGTAATTTGCCTACCATCTGGCTTTCTTCATACACCCTCTGCTGGAAGTTTTTTGCATGACTAATCTCTTCTAGTATAAAAAATTCTCGCAATGATTGTTTAGCCTTATCCAGGAGAAATCAGGAGTTAGGATTAGCAAAGCCTTGTAAATTATTTAAAGGATGTGAGGCTATTTCAACATCATGCTGAAGTTTAGCAATATTATCTTGCCGTATTTTATTCTGAGCTGATGAATAAGCTATTAATTGACCACGTAGTGTCGCTTTAAATGTGCCCCAGACCGCAAATATCCCTGCTGAGTCCAGATTGTGAGAAAAGAACTCAGATATCCACTGCTTAGTATTTGACACCCAGATAGGGTCTTACGTTAAGCGCCGATCCATCTGCCACCTGGAGCGAGTCTTTAATTGTTCAGATACCTCAACTTCTATTTTAATAAATGAGTGATCTGAAAAAGAATTAGCCCCTATCTCCGAACCCCAACACTTTAGTGACTGAGATAAAAGAAAAAAATCGATACGCGAGGCCGTAAAGAATTGTCGCAAAAAACAAGTATATTGATGGACGGAGCGGTGTAAATGCCGCCAGGGATCATATAAGTGATGCTCCGATCTGAGGGCTTCCAGAGCTTTCTTAGTACGCGGTTTCAACACTTTTTTATTTACATTAGAAGTGTCATTTTTAATGTCTTGAATAAAGTTGAAGTCTCCTCCCATGATTATTTTTCCTGGGACCCCCCTTATTAGATTTGCAATAGTGGTCAAATGAAGGGTCTCGACAACCACAGGGCCATAATAGTTTATGAAATTAAGTATTGCACCGTCCAATTTAGCCACTACCCAAATCCATCTCCCTTGTGGATCTCTCTCTATTTGAGAAAACTCCCATGAAAGGTTCCTGGAGAAATATATTGTGACCCCTCTTTGCGCTAAACCAGAAGAGGCAAAAAACGCATTAGAAAAAAAACCAGGGAGAAATAATTTAGGAAAATTGGTTTTTAGATGAGTTTCTTGCATAAATAAAACATGGGGGGAGAAGGAGGTAAGCCATCTAATTAATCCACCATATTTCTGCTTATTTAAGATGCCATTTACGTTAACAGACATTATGATACATTACTAATCATTCTTATGTAGAATAAACCTGATCGTAATTTCCTTTGATTTATCCCAATTATAATCTTCCCTGATACTGCTCATTTTATTTTTTCCAACCCAAACCCCCCCACCCGAGAACCCACCCCACAACCACCTAAGCCCTAGAGATGTGGGACTACCCCGCTTTCCACATCTCTCCCACCCAAACCGCATGGGGTGCTTTGTTGTTGCACCCTGTGAGTGTGACCTATAACCCCTCCCGCCAAGTAAAGGCACACGTTCTTAAACAGACTTTACTCGACTGAAAGCATACATTCTACTTGTCTTTTCCCCCCTCCCATTCTTCCTTGCTTCTTTTTCCCCCACCTTCCCTTTTCCTTCCCTTTCTCCTCTTTCTCCCTCATAGTACTTTCCTTCACTTCCCTTCCCTTCCCTTACTCTCCTAATACCCTTCTGCTCTTCTCTTGGTTTTCTTCTTGTTCCCTTACCCTCACACTCTCTTCCCTCTCTCCCCTTCTAACCCCCAACACTCCATTCTTAAACCCCAAGAAAGACATTCTACCGTGCTCATAGCTCTTTCAGTAGATCTTGAGCTTCCTCGACAGAAGAAAACATTAAAAATTTGCCTCTAACTAACACCTTTAGTTTAGATTGCTGGGCTAAGGAGGCAGGTGCTCCCTTAGCTTTGAACAGATGAAGAAGCTTAACAAACTCCTTGCGTCTCCTAGCTGCCTGTGCAGACAGGTCTGAGAAAACACGACACTTTGATGTCTCATTGACCGTTATTTGTCTCAGTTCAATTGCCTTTGTCAATATTTTCTCTTTAATTCTAAAGTCAGCAAAGTTGACTAGGAAGGTACGTGGTATCCGAGAGTTAGAAAGAGGATGGGATGGAATCCTATGTGCCCGCGTGATTGTTAAATCATCCGTACAGCCTGGAAGAATCTGCTGTTTAACAAAAGATTCAATCCACTGGATTGGTTGTGCTCCCTCAATCCCCTCCGGAACCCCTACGAAGCGTAGATTAGAACGCCTGGAATAATTCTCCAGTTCCTCCAGTTTGTTTTCCAACAGGCGTTTATCCTTTACTCCGTCTTTGACTCTCATGGACATACTAGCCATCTGATCCTCTTTTTCCGAAATTCTTGTTTCAGCTTCTTGCATTCTAGCAGGGAAACCTGCCATATTCTCTTCGATGAATGGACGCCGTGACCAATTCTTGAGATTTTTTTAAATCTCGGATGCCCTCTAAAATCATGTTGAGCATTACCTTGATATCCATTTGAAGGGTGGTATGTTCTTTAATCTCAGCCGATTGAGGCAGGGAAGATGATTGAGCTGAGGATGTAAACCCTGCTTGTTCCTTAGCTGGTAGGAGGGGTTCTCCGCTTTCTACTGGGAAAAACTCCTGCGTAACCTGCGTAGCCAAGATCTCAGAAAAGGCTGTTACAAGTGACGGACCTAATGCTGTCATATTCTCCCCTACCGGTTGAGGGATAGAGTCCGGGCCTAGCTGTAGGGGAAATGTGGAGAAAGGCATTGAAACTGTAGATGCCATAGCCGGAGAGTCTGCGAGTTGGATGATTAATTTAGAGGGTCTCAAAATAGACTTCTCAGATGATTTCTCTGTTGATGAAACCGAGGCTTGAGATGCATCCAAAGATTGAATTGATGTCGGAGTAGAGTTGTTCAAACAAAATGATGGAATATCCTCTCCCCCGGATGCTTCTAGAATGGATTTATCCTTAATTAGTGGGGGATTAAGAATATCAGATAATATATGTGAGCCATTTTTTTTGGGAAATAACGGAAATTCTCTTATACTGGGCCCAGCGGTTAAATCTAGATGAGCAGGAGGCAGACTAGAAGGCGAGCTTGAGTTTTCCGGGATCGAGCCTATCTCAGTACTGGGGATTAATGTCGAAACCTTCAAGGGGGGATCCGCATCTGCAGATGAGTGTGCCTCTTCAGCGACGCTAGCTTGATTAGAGATATCATGAATTCGACCCGGATTATTCTCTAGTATTGCTATGGGTAAAGTTGATTTAGTCTGACCCTGGCGTGTCTTAATCTTACGCTTTGCGGCTGCATCAAGCAGTATAGCAGATTTAAGGCTTTTCCCCATTTTTTGCAAATAGCAAAATTTAGAAAAAAAAAACTTTGTTAAAGTCTTTAAATTTGCAGGAATGGAAAAGCGTTTAAATTTGTTTAAATTCGTTGTGCGTCCCCAAAAGTGAGTAGAAGTGGAACAGCAGTGGCCAAGGAAAGTATAATATGAGACTCACCACTTAACCGGATTGTCCAGAACGAGCCTTAAACCTGTAGAGACACTTGAAGCTCACTCCGCCGGACACAGGGAGAGAGGTCATCAAAATGCTTTTACGTTTTGTTTTTTTTTCACGCCAGTTTTAACGCACACACTTGATTTTAACCGCTGTTCCGCTCTTCCGCTCTACCGTCTTTCTGGGTCTTACTTTGCCAAAGAGCCGCCTGCGTAAAGCCTCCACGGCGCCTCAGCAGCTGCTCGCATAACCAGCTCTCATGCCGATACAGTCTTGCGGTTATATTGAGTGCTTCCGTAGGGGGGAAACTCCGATTTTCGGCTGCTCTTGAAATGCCTTACTCCTTACTCCGCAAGAAAGAAACAGGAGCAACAAACGAGATCTAGTGATGCAAAACACAAGAACGCGGCCGCCATCACCGCCATCACCGACGCCGAGCAAACGACTGCCTCCACAACAGGGGGAGGGGCTCAGGTCACCTGTGGCTACGGGGCAGCGGGATTCGCCGCAGCCATGGCAGTCCTATTAGGGATCACAGTCATCGCATTAATGGTGGCCTGTAGAGGTCAGCAGACCACCACGTCTGTGATTGCTTTTTATTTAATATTTTTTTTTTTAACTCAGCCTAATTTCCTTTAAGGAAATTGGACTGAATTTAAATAGAAAAAAATGAAACCTTGAAGTTGCTTTTTTAAAGAATAGGCAGTGGTCTGTGGGACTCCTTAAGGGCCCGCTTTCCCTTTGCGAATAGGTTACCACCAGTTTGAAACTGGTGGTAGAGTATTAATGTTTTGCAATCGGAATTTGGTCACAGAGCAGAAATACATACCATACTAATGTGAAATTTGGAAGGGACGCCCTAAACACACAAATTCCAAATACCAAATCGCAAATGCAAAATGAGATTCAGTAACAAGCTACTGAATCACATTTTGTACATGTAGAAAAGCATTTTTACAGTCACAAACAGAGACCATAAAAATGCTTTGTACATCTGGCCCTAAGTGCCAGATGTATAAAGCTTTTTTGAGGCTGCAACTGACCCGATTCTCAGAATAGGGCAGCTTGCAACCCCCAATGAAGCATTTTTCAATGTACGAAAGGCAAGTAACTTGCTATAGAATCACAATTTGTGTTTACGACCCAATACCGATTTGGAATTTGAACAGGACCACAAATGGAATTCCAGTGGTATGTATTAATGTTTTGCATCTGAATTCCGGTCTCAAATAGTACAACTTTACCACAAATTTAACCCTTCACCTTTGAGAATGTTTATCAAAATATTTTTAAAGAGCAGGCAGGTGTCCCACCGACCACTGCCTACTCTTAAAAAATGTAACTTAAGTGTTTCATTTTCTTTTTGGAAATACATCCCTTGTTCCTGTAAGGAAAACAGGCTGCATTAAAAAAATTGCTTTCTTAAAAAGGAATCACATACAAGGTGCTCTGCTGCGCATAGCAGGACGACATTCCTATGAAGGATGTGATTCCTAGTGGGTCACAAATTGTGACCTACCTCATGAATAATCATGAGGTAGGTAGATTTGTGACCCAATAGCAATCGCTATTTTAAAATTAAAACAATCATACATTTGGAATTGCAGCTTCCAAATTGTGATACAGTAAGAATCGCAATTTGGAAATCGCAGTTCATAATGTTGATACATCTAGCCCTAAGACACGTTTTGGTGTGCTGCTGAAATAATGCCACAAAATCCTGCCTGCAGCTAATTATGACTGTGAAATATAAACATTTAACTCAGCAAACCAGAAAATCTTCTGAAACATGAAGAGTTTATTACTCAACTCCTCTCCAAATACAATTAATATTTGAAATGTGATTGTTATGTTCTGTTATGCTGTGTTGTGTTGTGATATGTTATATGGCATGCATTATTCAGTATTATGGCCTTGCAGTGCTAATCTTTTTTGGTTGCTTTTTGCCCTAGTTTCAAAGATGTTTTCATGGACTATATTTTTTTTTTTTGTGACTTGAAGGGACAAGTAGGTAGATTAATATATTATTTCATATAGTAATTCAATGTGTTATGAGTTTGGTGATTTAGGTTGAGGACCTAGCCAAGGTATTCCCATACTCACTGGATAAAGTGACTTGTCCCTTGACCTGCAGGTTTGTACATGTGTAAAATAACCTGCAGTATGCAGTGGTGCTAGAGAACCCTGATATCCAATTGCTGGCATATCCAGACGGAGCTGTATGTGTGTTTGATGCTCTATTTAGATATGCAATGGTGTATGATCGTCTATCGTGATGGAATGTGTGAATGCAAATTTAGGCATGCTGATTTACACCTAAGGGGCTGATTCCGATGTCGGACGGAAGGGCTCCGACCGATGGTCGGAGCCCTTCAGCCTGCATCTGAACTTGATGTTCAGATTTCTTTCCGACTGAGCCATTCTGATGGGCTCGGTCGGAAAGGAATCCAACTCGGATTTCCGGATGGCTTACGAAGGGCTCAGAGAGCCTGTCTGCCATCCGGAAACCCTTCAGTACACCCCCGGCCGCCTCTTTCCGACCGAGGGAGTACGATGGCAGTTTCTCACTGCCTTTTCGTGCCGGAGTTTCCGGCATGAAAAGGCAGTCGGAAACTGTCTTTGGGGGCCCCAAGTAGGGCACCCATGGGTGTGAGGCCATCGAATGGTGGCCTAGGGGGCACCTATGGTGCCCCCCTGTTGATCCCTGCACCCGGTGGCAGGCACCTTGGGGTGCCTGCCAAAGGGTGCAGGGATGAACTGCAGCCCTGCATTTCACAATGCGAGCATGCATTCCGTTCAGATTGCATGCCCCCTTGTGAAGTATACAAGTGCGACCGAACAGGGTTCGGTCGCATCATACTTGCAGGTCGTAACCGATGACAGTAGGTCGGTCGGTTACAGTTCCTGACCGATGTCCGACGGACTCCGGTCTGTCTGACATCGGAATCAGCCCCTAAGTGGTAAATATGTTCAACATTGGAGGCTCCCAAATCAACCTCACCTTCTTAGACTGGCCTCTTCGACTTCTGAAACCGTAATCCCAATCTACTAGAAACCCTCTACCTCAATTTCTTCACTGTCACCCTGCCCACATTATCACAGTTATTACATAACACTGATCGCTTGGGCTCTCCTCTACTCTTCACTGCTATTAGGTCTCCATTGCTCTCACTCTCTTAGCACACCCAGCTTCATTTTCTTTTCTCTCAACCTTGGCCACTTTTTCATGTATTTCATTTAAACACGGTTAGCCAGCTTCATTTTCACTTGATTTTATTTTATCTTTAAAAATTAGATTTACAAAAGATCACAGGCTGAGTGTGTAAACAAAGAAAGAAAAAATCCCATGTAGCATAGCATGCAATTCTATCTTAGTCACATTATTCAATTGGGTGTATGGGAATATCACTTCTGTCCAAACCATGTATATGTCACTCAGGGTTTCACACTATTAATATATGGGATAACTCTTTATTCCACAGAACCTGAGTAACCCATACAGTACAGTACAAAGGGTCCTATGGATTCATTCAAAATTAATTCTGAATTAAGGTAGCCTTAAAAGTAGTGCTACCCACTTCGCATTCAATCACAAAGCAAGCTATTACTGCAATATTTTACAGAAGGTAATGTTATATTTAAATAATGTATATATTTTTATTTTTGTATGCATAAGGAATTCCAGAAAAAAAAGTGAAACAGGGTGTTGTTGATGAGATGTGATAATTGACAAACAACTTATTATATACAAAGAAAGACATCACAGTAATGCAGTTGTCAGTTGTTACACCTTTTTATGGGAAAATCAATGCATTCATATACTAATATCCGAAAAACCGCATCTAGTTCCAGATGATAGTTCAAGATGTGGTAGCTTGTCAATGTTTCAACCTTTTTGGTTTCTTTTGCTGACACTTCATCAGGACAGATTGCATCATTGAAAATGAAAGAATGCAGGGCTGGACCAAAGGTTAATGAGTGAGTGACTCAAAAATGCAAGTGAGAGTCATAGGAAATAACTTACTCACCTCCATAAAATACACACCATAGAGTTGAATATGCTGAAAAAAGAAAAAGGTGGAAAAACTAAAATGTAATAAGGACTGCATATCTAATACAATTCAGGCTATTAATAGCCTTCTAACAAATATCTTACCCAGCATTCAACAAAAGAATGTACTTATTCTGCAACAAAAAACGAAGTGAACTAAGACGTGGAGACAAAAGTTGGTGTTATAAATGTGTAAATTAAAGAACACTCACCGCACATTAGGAAGCATGATGTCGAAAGATTCCACCAGCCCTGAAAGACAAATTTGTAGAAAACAACAGGTCAAAACATTTTGTTACTCAGAAAATGGGTCTGAAATGCGCTAGAGCAGTTTCATATCAAACTTAGAGGCATATCAGCAACAAGAAGTGATAATCATCGCTAAGCGCGCTTAGCGCGTTTTAACTAAACGCCGGCTATCGCTGGATTTTATCGCACAGCTAGCATGCTATCAGCAACGCTTATCTCCAATGCGATAGGAAATCCAGCGATAGCGGCGAAAGTGTGCGATTATCGCTGGAAACCCAGCGATAACAGCACAGCGATAGTCAAATCCTTGTTGGTAGGGCAGGGCGGACTCATCCCTACAATCCACCTCCCATTGGATATAATGGGAAAGTCAGATTGAAAGCAGGCGTAAACAAAACAGCGATAAGCGCGGTTAGCGCTATTATTATCGTCTCTACGTGGGTTTGCGGACAGATTGCTGATAGGAGTAAGTTGTGTTAGTGACATGTCTCACGTTATTTTAGTGAGGAACGCCTACTATGCATCCCATTAGCGTTGAGATGCTGGGCGTTAAGGAAACAGGCGCTGAGGCATGGATTCACGCGATAGCGTGTCCTTGCTGATAGTGCGATAAAATTATCACCGCTTTTCGGCCAAAAACAGACGCTAAAGAGGCGATAATTTTTGCGCGGCGCCTTGATGATATGCCCATCACTGAGCACTCACTTTTGGTCAAGCAAGATGAACAGGTGTGCAATGCCTGTGCATGTGCTGTAAGTTTAAATGCCAGAGTAAGTGTGCATGATGGGTTGCCAGGTTGCACGCTAGGCAACTATATCAATGTATTACCAAAATAAAAAAAACATCAAGAAGTTGCAAACATTTTACTAAAAGTTAGGTCAATCTGAATTCTCAACGAATTTTTTAATGAAATAAATAAATAAATAAAATACTGTGGAGTTGCACTATAGGTTGTAAGACTAAACAAAAGGTAGATGGTATAATAAAAATTATCATACCTTCTTGTATTTTTAAAAGGATCTTATATTAGGCCAAAGGTCCCAAAAATCCAAAGAGTGCAATTAAGCCCAAGTAGGTCTGATTAAAATCTTTCAGTGCCAGTGTCAGAATTCAGAGAAGAATCATGTATGCAACTAAGCATGATAATATAATCATGTGACTCAAAATCATACAGATTAATAGCAGGCTAATATTCAGTTATTTCAATTTACACCCAGAGATGTAAGAAAAATATATGGTACCACAAAGATGTCCTTTATGATAATGTTCAAATTAGCCATACGGGGCCTTCACCAATAGATTCCCACATTCCTCATATTCATTCAGTTCATTAATGATTATATCAAGGTTTTAATCCATTTTCATTCACAGAGGTTCAACCTAGATGACCTATCACTTCTTCACAGGTTAGGGAAGATTTTCACTAACACATGCCAGGAAAAGTCCTCTGGACTGTAACTGTGGGACATTAAATATTCTACCCATAGTGCCCTCCACGAAGCTGTATTCAATTCTGCTTCAGTGTTGTAGTATCCTACCCTTCATCCTGTTCTGTCTGTCCTACATATAGTAAATTGCAAGGATACCACATCCCATAGACAACATTAATAGTGTTACAGGTTTTAAACCTTTGAAAGTGACTTTCTTATCAAGGTTCTCAAAACTCCTTATCTCTATACATAGGCTACATGCTTTGCAATGTTCACATTTGATGTGATGTATGGATGGGTTTAACCTCAGGATTCCTGGCTCTACCTCCTGCTCTTTCACTGACATAGGTTAGGCAGGTAGACTAGGTACCCCAGACCCAAAAAAAGAAGAGGGTTCTCTGATCCACAAGAGTATCACATGCAAGGGAGATGTCTGTAGTTTGTAGAGATTAAGAAAACTGCCATAAAGAACGTAGAGGAGCTCAAAGGCAGAGCCACATGGCTGCCATTCTGCTTACTCCTAACTCAACTTTACCCTTAATAAAAAAATAAGTCTTACCTGGAAGACCATGCAAAATAATGATAACGTTTTTGTTTTCTGTAGTCGGGCAGCAATGGATGACTGGTTACTTTAAGCTTCTGCGTGTATGTTCAGGTTGTTGGGCCATGACCAACATGACTCCCTGCCAATTAGAATCTGTACAAAAGGTCGTTCCAAACAGGCTTGGATAATGGTTTCCTCTTCAGAAAGATTTCTAGGAAGAGCTTCCTGGAATATTTTCCTGGGTTCTGAAGTCAGAACTCCATCTAATAAGGGCTTGTGGGACTGCCTCTTAGCAAACCAGTGGTTCTGCTAAATTCCACCTATTAAGGGCATCTTGTACTCCATCCTTGCCATTGAGCAAATGTGAAAGGTTGCTAAAGACTGCCTATTAATGGCTGGGTTGGTGCATCTATGCTCATTCAATGTTGGCACAACAAAGAATAGATTCAAATCCATCTCACTAAACTGGCACATGAACATATGTGCTTTTGTTAGGTCTGAGGCTAGGGTACGGAGTGACCAACATTGTCTAGCCAATGCAAGAGAAGCAGGTAGTGGAACGATTGTGAAGGCATTGAAAAACCAAGGTAGGGCAGGTAACATAGAAGAAGTATTGTTCACAAGGCATGCCATCCTAATGCTGGGTGGAAACTGCAGGATGGCCGACTGCAGGAAAGTGGGCATCTGACTGGATCTGTTCAAGTGGCACACACATGCTTTCCAAAAGCTGTGTGCAAAACATCTGTGTGACTAATATCATCGTAAAATAGTAATTATTGCTGGCTGAAAAATCCTGCAGAATTTAGGGATGTTGCTAGTGACAACAGGTCTTTGCTATTCCACCTTTGCAATCCAGACATACTGAGGAATGCTACCTTGGAGAAACCTTTTGTATTGCTCTCTTGCAATCCAGCAATGGTGGTAAGCTGCTACCACTGCCTGGTAACAGCATGTGATACTGCATCCCTGTTCATCCAGCAATAGTTATTTGAGCCATTATGCTTTCCTAGGCTGACAAATTATACAGCAACCTCTCACTCGTGGTTTAAGTTAAAAGAAATCATGTAGTGAAGCTGTTATAGGTGCATTTAGGGGGACGAGAAGGGTGGGTAACTATAGAATTGAAGAAGTATGAATCTTAAATCATGTCTTACCATCACTGGTAAGAAAAATGGCAGTGGTTGTAAATTGGAGGTCAGCAGTCTTCAGGGAAGTAGGGAGCTACACTAGTTTAGTTTTGCTGCGAAGGACTGGTTTGCTCCTCAGCTGGTGGTTACTTGAAGCATCAAGGTCATTCTATGCCTAATTGATTAGTTCACCCATTATGCACTTCCACAACTCATTGATCAACGATATAGCTCTGAAGAGGAAATACTTCTGTTGGTTAGTTCAAATTATGCATAACATTTTGTCAAACAACGACTGAAAGGGGATGTCCCAAAATAAATAATGTTTACAATGGGCAGGCCCAGAGTCCCTTTCTTTATTTACATCTTATGATGACAGACATATGGCCTACAGCTAAGGCTGTCTCAGGTCTGGCTCAGAAAGGGAACAAAGAAACATAAAATATTAAAGGTCAGTGCAGAGATGAGTGTGTTTGCCAGTCCCCAAGTCTCACTTGCATTTGTAACAGTTAGCCTCTCAGGAAGTTCATTTCCACTGCTTGTGTTGGGTCTGTCCTCAAAGGACTCAGTACATGTTTGCTGAGACTGATAATTGCTAATGTCATTCTTTTAAAGCTGCCCCCACTGCTGTATTTTGGTGAACAGTACAGTGCACTTAGGCACTCTGTGATAGAGCATGACTACTGGCCACAGCCTGCCATGCAGACCAAGGTCATGTGGTCAAGAGCAGGCATGCAGAGCTTCAACAGGGCCACAGGCTTAGTCATAAGTGGGCAGGAAGGCAGAGCTTCAGAAAAGCTATTGTAATCAACTTAAGAAGAAGTGGGTAGAACTCCACACTCTGTAATTCATCTTTAGCAACAGTGTTCACTCAAGACTTCAGTTCCAATTCTTTTCAGTGACCTGTAGGGTAGCTCCTACGTAACTTTGCTGGAGCGGGTTATGCAAACTTTTGTATACCCACCCCATTTTGCATGTCGTTTTCTTAATTAGCTTAATTAATTAATTATAATCGTACTAATGGTTTGGAGTGATGTGGAAATAACTAATCAACCTTATTAATGATCGAAATACACGTGGGATTTGCATCTGCATGGCCTAATTAATTATGTAAACTAAATTTCGTACGCATATTAATGATAGATAATTAGAACATTGCATGATACATGTCGCCTTGGTGATGTAACTGTGATTCGTGCTTTATTTAGTAAGTATAAATCGCATTGAGTGTTGCTTTTGGCTAGATAAGTACACACACATATGGGAATTAGCGAGGGAATAACATTTATTTAGTCATTTCTATGTATTAATTACATCTTTGTGTTTCTTTGCTTAAGTTGACCATTTGGAGTGGCCACAAAATGGCTGACATCCCTATCTGACGAATTGACTCCATTACGAAAGTCTCTGGGTGAAGTGCGCATGCGTCACCATCAGCAGCAGTGGCCTTCCTGTGACCCTAACGCGATTGTGCCTACCAAGGTAAATCTGGGCTGCAAGCCAGATGCCCTGAAAGAAACAATAAAAAGATACTTTGGACCGGAAAAATTATGAACTACATCTAAAGAGACATTTACCGCATGGGACCAATCAGAGACATTTAAAAATAATATTCGATACTTTTGGAATGTGTTTTACTATAAAATACCATAGAATAGAGAGGTGTTCTGATCGCGCTTTTCGATTTCCTGATGATATGCTGACGGAGAGGACGGTGACACTGCAGGACAGCTGTTAGCCTGAATCTTTGACGGACTGAATTAATGCCCAAATTCCTGATGAACTTAACCTGCTAAAATTGATGGGCATAGATTTGCGAAACTGTCAGATTTGACATAGAGGACGACTTTAGCCAGAATAGGTAAATATGAATGGCAACTTGATCAAATGAATGATTTAATCTGCAATATTAATATAAATTTGGATTTGAACATTTACAGAAATGAGTTGGGTTGTTTATTCATTGAAATGTGTTAATGAAAAGGTTAATTAGAGTATTAGTATTTCACTTAAACCGCAACTAGCAGATCCGTCCCAGTTATGAGGGTAATACCAAATGTGGAATCTAGGGCCTAATGAGTATGAGAAGGGTTTATAGGTCTGTGGCTCATTAGGGTAAAGTGGTATCTTCCTCCCTCATTATTCAGCGCTTAGGAGGATAATCGCCTCTTGCACGGATTAATGGTAAGTGTGTGTTGGTGTTATGGGCTCCACCAGCGAATGTATGGATAGTGTGCGTGTGTGAGATATTTTGGTCCGTGACGGTAGAGAGGTATTTTGCACTCCACGCTGGATCAGTTTTTCTGGTAGCAGAATGATGGTTTGTTATTGTTTGGTTTAGTGATTATTGCTTGTACATTGCTTATTGATTTTGGTTATTGATTGGTATTGATTTATGTACTAACACTCTATGTTGAGTTACGTTGAGTTATATGTTGTATGCACGGCTTCTGGGATGTAGGAAGACGGAAGGTTGTAACGGTTCCGTAGTAGGGCAGAGGTAAGCGCTGGTCTTGGAAAAGACGGAATTGTTGTTGCCCTGTAGGTACACAGGGGAAACGTGTGATAAATGAAGTTGCACGGCGCATTGTCTGCGTTCGATTTGGTGACATAGTCGTGTGTTGCCATTAGAGACGTCTTCTGTGTGAAAGAAGTGTGTATGATAGCGAAGGTTACCTGTGAAGTTCTGGTCTTAGGTACCAGGGACCCAACTGGCATTCCGATAACGCTTATCACTGGAAAGGTAATAGGTATTCTCTGAGCTTGTTAGAAGGACAAAGGAGAGGTAAGCGCGCTTTGTTAATGTATGTCATAATTCTGTAGTAGGACAGACTGTTCGCTGTTCTCAGGAAAGACAGGATTCTGTGTGAATGTACTACATTTTCTGGTGTGAACGAGTGTGAATGCAAAGGCATTTGGGTTGATTGCGAAACTCTGGGTTTATTTCTCAGGAGCATTGGGTCTCCAACTATGTGTCTTAAATACTAGAGAAACAATTAGCTAATGCTTGTTAGAAGGGTGAAGTAGAGGGATGTGCTACTTTATCAACGGAAGTAATGATTCCGTAGTAGCGCAGAGGTAAGCGCTGCTCTCGGGAAAGACGGAATTCTCGTGATAAAGGTCTTTTTGCTCTTCTTTGGTTAGCGAAGTGGACAATGGAGATGCTTCTATGTTGTTACTAACAGAAGTGTAGAAATTGAAACAAAAACTTACTGAGCGGATTTGTAAAGGAGGGGTAGACAGAAGCAGGAGCAGGAGCTGCCGCAGCGGCTGCTGACGTCAGAACGATCGCGCTGGGATTGGACAGTCGGTCAGAACTGTGAAACGCCCCGGATTGGTGCATTAGTGCACGCCACGCTAGGATTGGAGAAGAAACAGGGTGACGTAGACGCTCCTTATTGGTGCGTTAGTGTGAGTCGCGCTAGAATTCGAGGACTGTGACAGTGACGTGGACGCTCTGAATAGGTGCGTTAGTGTGAAGTCGCACTGTGATTGGATAGATTAGCGGTACAGTTGTAAAGAGGGACTAGCGTTGCGCGAAAGAAGAAAAAAATGTATTACGACCCACCAGAGAAGTAGAAGAAGACCTGGTTAGGGAGAATTAAGAAGTGGTTTAAGAAGGACAAACCAGTTAAGACTAGGGAAGGACAGTTACTTCCTCCACCGAAAACCCCTGCATCCTTTATGATTACAAAATATGGGTATCATACTTGTATCTGGTTGGATAACTGGGTGAGATAAACCAAGGACGACGGAGTATTAGCTTTCCCAGAGCATAGTTCATTTAATTTGGCTGTTTTAAGAAACTTGAGGGAAAGAATGATGAATTTGGAACCAAGACCTAGACCAACACAGTTTGAGGCTTTGACAGAATGGGAAGACGAAATGCATGAACGAGAAAGACAAAGAAGTGGTAGAGGATATAGGTACTGGTTTGGAAGGCCATACGGACATGAAACGCATAGTGATCGCATGAAAAGATGGCGAGATGCGAGCATGACTGAGGGTGTGTTCACTGTAAGAACTGTAGGAGAGAATGAAGGTCGAAAGTGTGCAGAAAAGAGGCATAATTTGGAGTCGAGAGGGTATGGAGCGAATGAGTCTGAGGATGATGTTCTTGATGATATGTTTTATAAAAATCCACCACCATATAGATCAGACCCAGAAATGTTAACTCCAAGTGCCCCAATGAGAGAAACAGTGTGAATTATAAAAACGGAACCAGAATCCCTAAGCTTGAGTAAAAACAGTGGTACCGGGGAAGTAGAAAAGAGATCTGAAGGAATAACAGATGGAGAAAATTCCGTAGAATTAGCAAAAACAACCCTGGAATTAACTGAGAAAATAAGAGAATTGACCAAGAATCTAGAAGCAGTAACTGTTCCAATAACGATAGGTCCAGTAATGCCTATTTTTGAAAAAAAAAAGGACAGTGAGCATTGTTTGACAGTCCCTTACAGAAATAGTAACCCTGTAGAACAACCAAGAGTGAGACAGAATGAGAATCCATTGAGGCAAACTATGAGTGTAATGGAACCAAATTTTACAAATAATCCATTTGTAGATCAGAATTGTGCAGAGAGACGTATGACAATGATAGAGACAGTGTCAGAAAAACAAAATGATTTTGGACATGGAAGTGTAGAAAAACCAGTAGGACCATCAACGGACGAGTTAAGTGAATGGTTAAGAAGCTTGCAGAGGAAAGATAAAGAATCCCAATCAATTGATGTGGCCAAGTTGCGAATGGTATTGGAAGAGTTAATCGTAGGGACTATCCCGACAGAAAAATTGAAAACCTATCAAGATGAAGAATTATTATTTCTGTGTAAAAGTGCAACCTGGAGAGCGAAAAACTTGCATGAAAGATTAGAAGAAGTGGCAAATGAAATGGGTATTGATATTGAAAAAGTAAAAGCCTTACAGAAACCATATCGAGTAGAATTCACTGAAAAGGACATTGAAAATATGAACAGCACAGGACAAATAGGTCAAATTAAGGACATAATCATTTTGCTGAGAAAATGGGGAGACGTGGATAAATGGAGAAGCAGGTGGTATAGAAAACGAGATGATGCCTTAGATAAGACATTTTTAGCTTTTCCTGTAAGAGAAAAGGAGAAGGTAGTGACAGAGTGCCCTATGAGAGAGATTCCAGGAGGAGGATATGTACATGTTCCATGGACAAGACAGGATATTTTGTCATTTACGAATGACTTCCCTCGACTAAGCGAAAAGCCAGTCGAGTGGTACAGACAGGTAGACAGATTTGTAAAATTGTCAAAGGTATTATGGATTGATTTGAATAGTCTGTTTGACATAATAGTACCAGCAGATCTATGGTCAGAGTGTAAGCTGATGATAAATTGGCCAACTAAGGAATATCCTAGGGATCCTAAAACAGGAGCACCAGACCTCGAGGTAATGAAGAAATATGAGCAGGATATGGTATTTTAGAAAAATAAAGTGCCCCCTAAAGAAACAGACTGGGTAAAAATGTATCGAACACACCAGGAAAGTAAAGAGTCAGTATATGCATACTATGAGAGGCTAATACAAGCTTTTAAGCAGTTTAGCGGAGACGAGAATCTGAGTGAAAAGGATTTGAGCCATTTTGTATACAGATTCGTATATGGTCTACGACCAGAAATTGGTGATATGATTAAACAGCATACGGTAGACTGGCAAAACAAGAAAATAGATGAAGTATTGAGACGTGCTAAATACTTCAGTGATGAAATTGAAGCAAAACAGCGAAAGTTAAAGGAGAAGGCAATGTGGGCACAGGTAAAGGTAGCGGAGAGACAGGAAGCACAATTGGTGGAACAAGCAGGGACCAAGCCAAAATTTAATAATGGGAAGTACAAAGGGAACATTGAAGAAGCTAAGAAGAAATTTCCGTGTCATAATTGCGGCAGGATAGGGCATTGGAAATCCGAGTGTAAATTTCCCCCGAGTGCTAACAATGAAAATCCATCATTGAACCCACAGGTGCAGCATGAGGTGAGTGGTCAACTGCAGCAACAGCAGCAAGTTGTTCCCCCACAGAATCAGGTGCCAAAGCCGCCTTTTCCACAGAGCAGAAACACACAGAAGTATAGTAGTGAATCGGGATTCTACAATGAAGAACAGGTAAATAAGCTGCCACGCGCTAGCGCTGTTTCGCAGTATTGGTTGCAACGCGATGAGAGTGATGCAGAAGAGAGCTATTGACGGTGCCGAAGGGAGGAAGAAGAGTGCGTACTTGGCGCAACTCTAGAAGTAGACCAGACAGGACGTTTTGTAGATGGGAGGGTTAATGATGAAAATATGACTTTCCTAGTGGATACTGGTGTTACTCGATCAACTGTTAGATCAGCTGATGTTAAGAATCTTCCTCTCTTGGATGAAATGATCCAAGTAGATGGTGTGTCCAACAGGCAAATTAAGACTTATCTTACAGAACCAGTGAAAGTCAGCATAGGGAAATTTTCAGAAATGCACCGCTTTGTGGTTTGTGACACCAGTCCTGTGAATTTACTAGGTAGGGACCTGTTGTGCAAAATGAATTGTACCATATTTTGTACTCCGGATGGAATAGCTTTTGAAACACCAGATGATGATGTATTATATAAGATGACCTTAGCTAACAGAGAAAGTGAAGTTACTGAAACATATGCTGTATTCAACCCTAATGAATTACCAAAAGAACTGAGAAACTCTGTAAAAGCAGAGGTTTGGGATTTCACTGGAGAGGATGTAGGGCTAATGAGAAATTTAGATCCAGTTAAAATAACTGTAAAAGAAGGAGTAACATATCCAAATGTTCCACAGTACAGATTGAAACCTGAAATAATTGAAGGTGTAACTCCTATAATAGAGAAAATGATCAGACAAGGAATCTTGAGAGAAATAATGAGTAGTCCATGTAATTCACCGAAAATGGGACTGAAAAAGCCTAATGGGAAATTCAGGATAGTGCAAGATTTGAGAAAGGTAAACAAGATTGTGGTATCATGTTGTCCCATTGTAGCAAATCCATCAGTGATTTTATATCAGATTCCCCATGATGCAGAATGGTACACAGTAATTGATCTGTGTCATGCTTTCTTTTCCATCCCATTGCACCATGACAGTCAGCAAATTTTTGAATTTCGTTTTGGTGAGCGTATTTTGGCATGGTGCCGAATCCCACAGGGGTATACAGAGAGCCCCTCAATATTCAATCAGTTGTTAAAGAGATCTTTGGAGAGTCTAGAAATACCAGAAAATTCTGTACTGGTACAATATATTGAAGACCTTTTGGTGGCGTCCAAAACACGTGAAGCCTGTGAGGTAGATACAATAGCCTTATTGAATCAATTGGCAGATGGAGGACTTAAAGTGTCACCTGCAAAACTACAGTTTTGTAAAAAGGAAGTGCAGTATCTGGGACACAACATTGAGAAAGGACTAAGGAAAATAACCATAGACAGAATCAGAATAATAAAAAGAATGAGAGCTCCCATGGCTCAAAGAGAAGTAAGAATGTTTTTTGGGAATGGTAGGGTACTGCCGTCAGTGGATAGGGAACTTCTCCTTGATTGCAAAGCCTTTGGTGCGATTAACGAGAAGTGATGTAAAGGACCCCCTTGAATTAAGCAGAGAAGAATTGGCAGTATTTAGACAATTGAGAGATGGTTTGTCTGAAGCACCTGCTTTAGGCATGCCTGACTATGAGAAAGAATTTGAGTTGTATTGCAGTGAGAGAAATGGATGTGCACTTTCTGTGTTGACCCAGAAACATGGAAAATTGAGAAGACCAATTGCATATTTTTCATCAATGCTAGATCCAGTAGCTGTAGGTTTACCTGGATGTCTGAAAGCAGTGGCTGCAACATGTCGAAGTTTGGAGCAAAGTGAAGGAATTGTGATGGGATATCCTTTAAAAGTGTTTGTGCCCCATGATGTAGCAATTCTGTTGACAAGGAGTCGTACTCATTATATGACACACAGTCGACTGACTAAGTATGAAAAGGTCATATTGGGTGCAACTAATGTGAGTCTTGTAAGATGTGTGAATGTGAATCCAGCAACTTTGTTGCCTGATAATGAGATTGTGGAGGTAAGAGATGAAGTTGATCAGGATTGTCTGGATGTACTTGATTTTTGTACCAAAACACGACCAGACATAAAAGATGTACCTTTGCCAGAAAGTGATTTTGTGATGTTTGTTGATGGGTCATGTTTGAGAACAGATGAATGAGTGCTGAGTGCAGTGTATGCAGTATGCACAGTCGCAGCAGTAAACGAAGCCTCATATTTGAAAGGAGTGAAATCAGCCCAGGTAGCTGAACTTGTGGCTTTGACTAGAGCATGCAAGATTGGGAAGAGTGTGAGAGTGACTGTGATAACTGACAGCCAGTATGGCTTTCGGGTTGTCCATGACTTCGGCCAACTATGGCTACAAAGAGGTTTCCTGACCTCGAGTGGAACTCCCATTAAGAATGCAGAAGTGGTTGGAAAGTTGCTTGAGGCGATACAGCTGCCTAAACAATTGGCTGTTGTTAAATGTGCTGCACATAGTCAAGGTGGTGATTATATTGCCACTGGGAACAGGTATGCCAATGACATGGCACAGTATTGTGCACGGATTCAGAATTTGGTCAATCGGGCTAAGGAAAGAGAAATGTCTTCTTGCTCATTGATGTTCACTAACATTGTGGGAACTTGGGAAGAGGTAAAACAATTGCAGGATGAGGCAGGAGATGAGGAAATGAGACAGTGGGTAAAAGCAGGATGTACCCCAAGGGAAAAGGATCATGGGTGGGTCTATAGAGATGGAAGACCAGTTATGCCTGATAGCATGATGACTACCATGGCACGGATGTATCATGGCCAGGGACATATTGGACGAGATGCTATGATCAGGTCATTTAAGCAGACCTGGTACAATGCAAAATTCAGACTTGTGGCAGAAAGTCTTTGTCAGAGATGCTTGCAGTACAATCCTGGTAGGAAGACAGTAGTGAGTCTGGGAACAATAGGTCGAGAAGAAGGGCCTTTAACCAGAATGCAAGTAGATTTCATTGAGATGCCTCCCTGTAACAGATTGAGGTATGTTTTGGTAGTAGTCTGCCTATTCTCCAGGTGGGTGGAAGCATTCCCAACAAAAATAAATGATGGGTTGACAGGAGCCAAGCTACTGTTGAGAGAATTCATCCCAGGTTCGGGTTCCCAGTGACAACTGAGTCAGACCGAGGAGGACATTTCCATAATGAGATTGTAGGATTAATTTGTGAAGCATTGAATGTATAACAAAAACTACATTGTGCCTACCGACCAGAGGCTTCCGGTGTGGTTGAACAGATGAATGGTACTATCAAAAATAGAATAGGGAAAATGTGTTTGGCCACAGGTATGAAATGGCCTGATGTCTTGCCTTTAGTACTCATGACAATCAGGGCCATTCCAGACAGAACTACAGGATTGACTCCTCATGAAATAATCATGAGACGTGCAATGAGACATGTGTTTATACCAGTCAACAAGCTGATGACAATTTCTGATGACATGGTGTTGGAATACTGTAAAGGCCTGGCTGACGCAGTTCATTCTGTGTTTCATCAGGTTGGTCCAGATGCCACCACACTTGAAAAGAAGCAAGCCCATGACCTGAGCCCAGGTGATTGGGTAAGGATAAAGGTCCACAGAAGAAGAAATTGTCTGGTTCCAAGGTGGGGAAAACCACGACAAGTCATTTTGACCACGACAACAGCTGTGAAGTGTGCTGGACTGAAAAACTGGATCCATGCCAGTCATACATTGAGAATTCCAAATCCGGTGGACAGCACAGGAAAAGAATACTTTGGTGAATCAGAATCAAGCACTGAATCAGATGACGAAGGGTCAAACACACAAGGAAATTCTGAAAGGGGGGAAACAGAACAAAGATCAGCTTTAGTCCCCAGAAGTGTCGCTCTGAGAAGAAGATTGCAGATTTCTGAATCTAGCGATTCTGGAAACGAGCAAGAAGCACAGGGTTCCAAGAAGGAACACAGGAAGAAAAGAAGAAAAAGTACTGAAGACGCAACAAAAGAAATTCGTGAAAAGGAAGTACCAGATGAGAGACTGAGAGAAATTCCACCTGAAATAACAAATCTAAGTGAACAAGGGACAGGTACAGAGAGAGAGGGACAGATTTCTGCGGAAGACCCCCGAGGAGGTGTAGGGAACTGCAACATTGAGTTAGGTGAAGGGACAAGTAGCCAGCAGGAAGATTGCGTGTCGGAGATCCGAGGAGGGACAGAAGTAGGGAAAACAAAACAAGTGGTGGAAGAAGAAGTCGCTGAAAAGACAAAGCAAGTTGAGACAGAGTCTGAAGAGAGTGAAAATGAAATACCTGAAGGTCGAGTTCTAAGAAAGAGAGCTTGGAGGAATGAAAAGAATGACAAAGGAAGTAAAGTAAAAAGAGTTGCAAGAGATGATGTTTGGCCCAATAAAATAAGGAAACTGAGATACAGACTGACACGAGTGAATTCACTAAGAGCTGAACAGGTGAATGAAGTGACAAGTCAAGAGAAATCGAAAGAAGATGAATTAACTGAAGACAAAGAGAGTAGAAGAACAAGGGAAACTAACCAGAAGTATAAGTCACCAGAATAGACGTATGTGGCTCTGCCTGAACAGGGAGAAGAGGCAGATAGTCAAGGAAATCCAGAGGAGACTGTACTGAAAGTGGTTGAGGATGAAATAGAATCGGAAATCCTGAGAGTTCTCTTGTCCGACATTGAAGAAGAAGAAACGGAAGTTCAGGAAAATCCATATTTGGAAGACGAGAGGAGAGTGAAGAACGATGAGATGCCAAACTGAATAAGTTAAGAAAATTATTGATGAAGAAAACAAGATATTAAAGTAAAAATAGTGACTGGTAGAACCACATAGGTGTTAGAAGCTTAGGTTAGAAAAATTAGTTGTGAAGTAAAAGAGGCTAAGTCAAAAGACACGGTCCATTTTAACAAGATGGCTAACAAAGAAAGTAGTAAAGGTAGATGTACATTCATGAAAAGATGGTGTAAAATGTGTTGTTGTTGTACAGGATTATTAATGCTTTTATGGAGCATCCTTGCTCTTGTCATTTCTTTTAAGGCTACTATAGATACATTAGAAGGACATAGTGAGAACAAAATTAATATAGGGAAAATTCCTAAGGTAGTTCCAACTAGAATAGATAAAAATTATTTGCATAAAGACAGGTCAATAACAGATTTTTCTAATAATGTGTTTTCAAAATTATTGTACGAATATGTAAAGACAATGGACGTACAGGACTGCTACGTATGTATGCAGTTACCTGCATCTGTTTCTGAGGGAGTGACATATCATCACCTTCTAGCAACGTATGGTATAACATGTAGTGTAATAGCTAGTTTGTTTTATGAGACAGGGAAATAAGAATATTATTTTTCAGATGTAGATAACATTTTTGCGCAAGTGCCTTCTTATAATAAATTGAACAAAGTGAAGCCTGCTAAGGTATTAGGTGAATTCTCTTTGGAAACTAATGAACTAACATTAGAGTATATTTTTAGAAACAATTTGACATGCAGTTTGAAGAAGGAGGAAAAGACATTCCTAGACATGGTCGAGGAAAGGAGATTGAAAATGCAAAGAAAAGCAGCAGAAGGGAAAGTGGAGAAAACAATCTGGGATATAGAGAAAGAAAAACATTTGAAAGGAGAAGCTAGTCCAACTATAGCTTTAGATTGGCCTCAGAAAGGGAAATTTTGCATTCGAAGGAATCAAACGGCGTATGATAATTATTTTCTAGGTAATAGTGAATGCCATGACACATATCGAATCATGGGTGGATGGGGATTCAAAGGTGGAAGAGATCCAGTCTTTCCTGGATTATATTTTATTTGTGGGAACAGGGCATATTATCGTTTGCCAGACCATTGGTATGGCACATGTTGCGTAGGCCTGGTCTTTCCAAAAATCTTTCATAGGGATAGAGGAGAAGATGGTGTACATAGCTTAAGTAATCATTTAGCCAGAACCAAGAGAGAATCTTGGGCAGAAATTGCAGGTGATATTTTTTAGGCATTGATACCAGCAGTGGGAATAACTCTGAATGCAAACAAAATTAGAAAATTGTCAACTGTAGTGGATCACTTGTCAACAAGCACCGCTGGAGGATTTTTATTGGTTAATACTGAAATGGTTGCCATGCGTGCTATGGTAATGCAAAATCGACTTGCCCTTGATATTTTATTGGCAAAAGAGGGTGGAGTCTGTGGAATGCTGAAAGTTCAACATTGTTGTACTTACATTCCTGACGAAAGCAAAGATCTGAAAACTTATATTAAGAATATTACTGAATTGCATGATGAACTTGCACCACTGGAGGTTGAAAGTGTTTGGGATAGAATTGGAAAGAAAATAGCTGCTATTAAGAATTTCTTAGTAACAATAGGTAGTACTCTTATAGGTAAAATATTGTTTCCATTAACATGTGTAATCTGCATAGTTTTAAAGATAAGATTATGTTGTATGTGCTGTAGAAACAAGAAAAATAAGAAAAGAATAAAAAAAGAAAATTCAAAAAGAAAAGATAAGAAACAAGAAAGAGAAATTGAAGAAATAGAATTGGAGGAGTGGAAGGAAAGTATGTATGAATCGGTAAAAAGAGAAGACGTAGGCAAAACTGATTTATGATTAACAGCAAGAAAACATTTTAAAGATTCCGTAAGGACAGAACAAAATTTTGGGTGGTGTGGTGATAAAATCACCAAAGGGGAGATTGTTGGAGCTGGTTTTGCAAAATTTTGTATACCCACCCCATTTTGCATGTCGTTTTATTAATTAGATTAATTAATGAATTATAATCGTACTAATGGTTTGGAGTGATGTGGAAATAACTAATAAACCTAAATAATGATCGAAATACACGTGGGATGTGCATCTGCATGGCCTAATTAATTACGTAAACTAAATTTCGTACGCATATTAATGATAGATAATTAGAACATTGCATGATACATGTCGCTTTGGTGATGTAACTGTGATTTGTGCTTTATTTAGTAAGTATAAATCGCATTGAGTGTTGCTTTTGGCTAGATAAGTACACACACATATGGGAATTAGCGAGGGAATACCATTTATTTAGTCATTTCTATGTATTATAACGTTTTTGTGTTTCTTTGCTTAAGTTGACCATTTGGAGTGGCCACAAAATGGCTGACATCCCTATCTGATGAATTGACTCCATTACGAAAGTCTCTGGGGGAAGTGCACATGCGTCACCATCAGCAGCAGTGGCCTTCCTGTGACCCTAACGCGATTGTGCCTACCAAGGTCGTTCTGGGCTGCAAGTCAGATGCCCTGAAAGAAACAATAAAAAGATACTTTGGACCGGAAAAATTATGAACTACATCTAAAGAGACATTTACCGCATGGGAACCCTGTTGAACAAACTTAACTGACCAATCAGAGACATTTAAAAATAATATTCGATACTTTTGGAATGTGATTTTACTATAAAATACCATAGAATAGAGAGGTGTTCTGATTATGCTTTTCGATTTCCTGATGATATGCTGACGGAGAGGACGGTGACACTGCAGGACAGCTGTTAGCCTGAATCTTTGACGGACTGAATTAATTCCCAAATTTCTGATGAACTTAACCTGCTAAAATTGATGGGCATAGATTTGCGAGACTGCCAGATTTGACATAGAGGACGACTTTAGCCAGAATAGGTAAATATGAATGGCAACTTGATCAAATGAATGATTTAATCTGCAATATTAATATAAATTTGGATTTGAACATTTAAAGAAATGAGTTGGGTTGTTTATTCATTGAAATGTGTTAATGAAAAGGTTAATTAGAGTATTAGTATTTCACTTAAACCGCAACTAACAGATCCGTCCCGGTTATGAGGGTAATACCAAATGTGGAATCTAGGGCCTAATAAGTATGAGAAGGGTTTATAGGTCTGTCGCTCATTAGGGTAAAGTGGTATCTTCCTCCCTCATTATTCAGCGCTTAGCAGGATAATCGCCTCTTGCACGGATTAATGGTAAGTGTGTGTTGGTGTTATGGGCCCCACCAGCGAATGTATGGATAGTGTGCGTGTGTGAGATCTTTTCGTCCGTGACAGTAGAGAGGGATTTTGCACTCCGGACTGGATCAACTTCACAATGTTGAGCAAATGTTCACTGTCAATCAATGCCCATTGAAACCATAAAAATGTAAAGCTCCAGTCAATCGGAATTGGCATATTCTTTTGTGCTCTTAGAGGACTCGGGGTAGGTAGTAGTCTACGCCTACATGTACAGTGTAAGGTGAACACTCTAGGAGTTCCCTAAGGAGAAGCACCTTTATGCCTCTTGCAGGTTTAACCAAAGAAAAAGCAGAAAACAAGCAAAGCTTGTGGTTGTCCTATGTAACCAGAGCAAATTCTTTATCTTGTAAATCCTATTTATCAAGTAAAGTATATGTCTGTAGTCATTTATAGGACTCTATTGTAGGTCATATCTGTATGGTTTGCAAAGCTCTTTACTTCACTCTTACTAATGTCCATGCAGGGTTACGTCAGTGGTGACTGGATTAATGTTTATGAACAATACGGTGCAAATTATGGGTCTAGCGCCGGGACACTCCTGAGAGTAGCTGTGTGCTGTATAAATCTTCGTAACATAACATAACATATTTACTTGAATTGTGGTACAGTGCATTTGTGTCCTTTCTCCCTATACTGGCACCATTACAACAGCCTAAAGCCAACGCAGGCACCCTTGTACCATCGTGCAAGGGTGTCTGCATTACAGGAAGGATTGATTTTGTACATACAAGGGCACCTTCCTGCATAAAAACAATCCAATGAGGCATTTTCTTCTTCCTATGTGTGCTGCAGAATACAGCACACATAGAAAGAGGAAGGAACAAGGTGAAATAAACATATTTCTCCTTGTCACACATCACCTGAGGAGATGTAAGATTTTGATGCATTGCCAGGTTTACAATTCCTTGCAAATCTGGGAATTAATCAAAAACCATGGTAGTTGCGTGCGAACACCGCGTGCGAACCCCCATGCAATGCCCATGGAATGCCTCCACTGTGCAGTGTAGGGCAACGCAGCAATTTGCTGTGTGTTGCATTACTCCATATTTGCGAAGCCATTGAAAGTCATGCAAAGTGGCTTTGAGTTGCTTCATAAATGTGTCTTGGGGCTTTGCGTCGTGCATGTACCACATCGTGTAGCCAAGCATGATGCAAGGCCCTTTTAAATAGGCCCCTATATTTCTAAAATATAAAGAGACCTTAATTAGCCCAAGTCAGTGAACCTTCTATTTACAAGTGGAAACCAGCCAAGAACTTCTTTGTGTTGCCTTCTGCACCTCAAAAATTATATTATGCTGCTCCTAGCATTGGCTCTAATTGACACTGTCAAGGAGCATCAACTCTTGGGCAAGAGACGATTGGTGGTCTCCCCACTCAGGTTGAACCAAAAGGTTAATCTTGACCACCAATTTGCAGTTAAGTAGTTCCCTTGGATTAAGGGCCCTTCAAGCTGTTGACAAACGAAATAGGCATTTTAAGCACAATGAAAAAAATGGCATGACTGGAGAATTGCATTACATGTTAGGACTGTTGATCTTATAGTCCCACACCTCTGACTCAGAAATTCACACAACACTAACAGTATATATTTATTGGAAATACTTCTTTTTTTCCTCCATCTTTTATAATGCATTTCAACCTCGTTCAGAAGATTAATAAAAAAAAATCTAATTTTGTTCCTTATGTGGCCATTGCATCTTTAGTCTTTCAAAGGACTGCTTAACAGGCATAGGATTGCTGCAGGTTTATGATGGCAATCTGTTCCGAGTTGTGTCTCAGCACTCGGTATGTAGCAAGATTCATTGTGTTTGAGCGCAGAATTATACTACCTCCCTGGGAGCAGTCTCTTACAATGCTTGGTCACTCAGTGCAGTTCAATACTACCTTTAATCATATCAATTATAGTCTGTGGGTTTTAAAATATACTGTCCTGGGCATAATGTAACATGAATCATGCTAGCAAACACCTTTTTACAATGTACCTTCACTGCTCAACCTTGTGTCAAAGTCATCTACGCCAAAGACAGGAGGTGGCCAATCATGCACAAAAATCAGCACCTGGGAATCAGAAATTACATCTGGCAACAATACAACAAAATAATAATCGTACTGTAGTGAGGATGAGGGCGCAGAATAAAAATGGAACGATAACGAATAAATACAAAGAAGAGAAATTTAATGTGAGAAAATAGTTACAGTGTAGCTTCAAATGATAAGAATAACAGACGAATATATGATGACAAATACTTTGGTGAAATAGAAAAGTGACAGAGTATGACAGCTAATGTGTAAAAGAAATTGACAGATGAGAATAAACAGATGTTTTTTTATACTGTTTGCTTCTACAGTTCTGTGCTTATCTATTTACTGCCAGTCTGAGACAAAAGTAAGTCATACATATTCACAGATTAAAGTGGTCATGAAGAGTCTGTCAGATTGGTTCATCCGCAATAAATGAAAGGAGACACTGTTCTGTCAAATTCACACCTAGCTCTGCATCAAAAATCGTTGCCCCAAGAGCCTGTCCATCGGGATCCAGCCAGGTCATGACACCAGGTGCTCTGCTTTAATTAAAAGGTGTATGGACACTTGTTTTCCCTCCTCGGGCCACCATGTGAGATTTAAAAGTCCTGGGTAGAGAAACCACATAATGACCCCCATGCTCTGGGTGGCAACTCTCTGACTTTTATGACCATTGTTATTTTGTTCTGCAATAGCAGCTACTAGCAACATTCCCTCTGCCCCATAACAGAAACCAGTATTCCTGAGTAGTTCTGGCCACAGATTGACGCATATCACCTGTGGTCCCAACATCAATGCCTATAGTCCGACAAAGTAAAGGATAACTGATGGTGCTAAATCCACGGGAGGAACCAGCTACCCAAGGTGTCCAATCATAGGTTGTTCATAAGATCATTCCAAATTGATAGAGGTAATCATAGACAGTCTGAACACACAAACAGGTGGGGGGAAAACAAGGGGATTTAGCTCTGATGTAAAGTTAAACTATAGAATGTGGAGCATTAGTCTTTCACATCCTCCACAGTAAATATTCAGTGTGACGGACTTGACTGTTGCATTCTGTCACAGCTGTGAGGAAACCCCTCTGCCGCTCTATTGCTTCAGCTCGAGCTGCTGGTAAAGAGCTCCGCCAGCAGCCTAAGGCCATTTTTCTTGTTCTAAGTGACAATCAGCAAGCACCAAATCCTGATGTCATCGGTCCCAAAGTTGCTATCTCGACCTCATGTATCCCTGCTTAGTTACCACCTCAGGAAGATCCACTGAATACCAGGGAGTGCCGCAGGAAGACCCAATAGACATCAGGGACAGTGAAAGGTGGAAGAGGATACCCCAGGAATAGGCAATTGCTCTGCCCCCTATAGTTTGTTTCTCCCCTTGTGAAGTCCATTGGGGAGGCCACAAGCGGCCAGAAATCCCAAGGGTGGAGTGGCCTGCCTCCTACTTACTCCAACAGTGTTTCCACCACCCTGTGGTGGCAGAATGGGGTTTACCCTAATCTTTCCCCTGAGAAGGGATAGAAAGCACACTAGGTGCCAGAAATTAGGTGGAATAAATAACTGCCCCAGCACTCTTTCTGCCTACCAGGTTGGCAGTTTGGTGGATTTACCCCTCTTCTGTCAACCCCAGACATCAAAAATCCCACTGGTCAACAGAGATTTGAGAACAAATATAAGAATGGAGTGGGAGATGCCTACCCTGGGAATGGGCCAGGACCCCACTTCTCCAAAAGGCATTAGTTTTCAAGGTGAAAAGGATATGTTTCCTTGGTGGGTTTTGCAGAATTTCCTATCACAGGCGATAGGCAAAGACACACATGTGGGTTATTGGAGTATTTGGAGAAGTGCAGAGTCAGAATGGGAGATAAAATAGGCCATGGCAACAAAATAAAAGTGGCCCCATTAGTGAATCATATAGCTAAAAAAGTCACCTCATTAGCAAATTGTTGTGTTTACTTGAAGGCTGCCCATCATGCTCAATGGGGTTGCCATAGTGCTTTATGGAATCTTGGGTTCATAGAGACTCCGAAGGGCTGTCGGTGACAGTTGAGCATGAGCATGCAAAGTAGCGTCATGCATATGGCTGATGGTGAATAAACCTTTACAAAATTACAATGCGTGTACTTGAGTTGCTGCAATTTGGCGATGACCACCTGTTCAGCTATACTTCAGTCACAGTGAGATTGGATCCAGCATGATAGCATTTAGAAACACATATGCCAGGATTTGCTCCACTATGCTGTGCGAGGACATTAAGGAAGTGCTGGTGACCGGAGCGGGTGATCAACTTCAAGGAAGTTCAGGGTGTTTTTTTTAACTCTGCCTCCAACATCTTGTGAGGGGTTGGGAGTGAGGTGCGGCAGGAAAAATAACTAGCAGCATGTCAGTTGGACTGTGAAATTTGCTATACGCTCAACAGTTTCCGTACGGAATATGAAATTATTCCTATTTGCACTGCCTGCTGTGTGGATTTCGCTTTAACAGCATCAGAAACCATCATGTATGAGGCACGTGCAGTGTGAGCCAAATTCAGAGCATTGAGTGCTTTATAGCACAAGCCGCCATCAAGGCAAGCATCGAGGTCTCTTGGTATCAAATCCAGCATTCCTGTCAGTGCGGCCTGGGAGCTCAGCATTTCAGTCATTGCGTTTTGAGAGCATGAACAGAGAGTGTAGCTCTTGTGCTGGATCACCATTTACAGTGCTTAGGCTGTAAAGTGACAGACACTTACTTGAACCTGAGAACTAAGGCTTCTGCGAGGCAGTCATTGTGGGGTATCTGATGGTGAATGGATGTGCACTTGAGCTCATCAAGGAGGAGTTTGAGTGGTAAACACAAATGAGGGACTAAGAAAAAGCAGTAACTTTGCAGATATAAAAGGAGGACTGTGTTAAGCACCCTTTGGATAGTATAGTTGATGCAGATATAATAGAGCTCCATTCTAGGATGCAACACTGAAGAAGGAATTCCTATGGATATATCTTTTTAAAGGGTAATATTGTGAATTTAAGGATGCACTTATCCTCCGATGTTTTTTATCTCAAGCAGGGACACCTTCAATAGAGTGGAAAGAGTGGCCTGGAATTTTTGAAAATTATTTAGAGGCCATAGATGGTCTAAGATACTCAGCATCGAAAAAAAAGGGCTTGTTGCTCAATCCATTAGGCAAGGAGAGACAGCATGTATTAAATGATTGCCAGAAGTGACGGATGCAGAAGGGAAAGCAATCGGAAATACTTCTATTGAAGCAAAGCGGAGATTAGAGAAATACTATGAGAACCTGGTGAATATAGTGATGCAGTGACATACATTTTATACTCAGCCACAAAAAGCACATGAATCAGTAGATTAATTGGTAACACGGTTGAGAAAGTTATCCATAAAGTGTGATTTTTGGTACAATGACTGATCAGATGATCAAAGACCAATTGATAGTTCAATGCAAAAATAAGAGAATTGAAGAAAGGTTGTGGGCTGCAAGGATTCCAATGTTATAGGAGGCAAATGAAATTGCATAAATAGCGGAGGAATCTGATATGTGCACAAAGGAAATGCAATAGTTGGACACTAATGGGAAGAAAGAGTTAATGTGGTGAATAAGAAAGAAGGTTCTACAAAGGGAAATGTCAAATGGAAACACAGTGTAGAAGGTAAACAGACTGTGGAAAATGCAAAGGAGAACATGGATAGTGGTGTTAAAGCAGGCTTTAGAGGGCGTTACAGATATGGACGTATGGGGCATGCTGCAGATTTTAAAGGTTGTTTTTCACAGGGCAAAGATTGTCAGAAGTGTGGAAAGAAGGGTCACCTATCAAAAGTGTGTAAGGATTTATCAAGGAATAGGGTGGCATGTGTTGAGGAGGATGACAGTACACAGGATTTACTACTGTGTATTAAGGACAAAGGAGTGATGATGCATAAACCAAGAGCAAAATACACAGTGAATGGGATAGAGATAGACTTGATGACAGATCTAGGATCAATGTACACTGTTGTTCCTAGAGAAGTGTTTGGAGAAAAGGGGCCCAGTACAGAATAACAACAGAGGGATATCCAGTCCAAACGATAAAGTGGAGAGAGAATACACATAGTAGAAAATGCATGGAGTTCGATTTTGAACTGATGAAAAGGAGGGTGGTGGGAAAGGTGCATGTTTCACACAGGTGGTCCAGCAATCTTAGGCTGTGTACAACAATATGATTTACATACTGTATTAGATCCCAGGTCAAATGAACAGGTATTAGCTGTTCAAACCCATGAAGGTTTGGAAGTTGTTCTGGAAAAAAGTTCACAGTTATTCAAGAATCAGATAGGCATGTTGAAAGGCTATGTACGTGAGATAAGATTAAAAGAGGATGCAGAACCTGTTAGACATTGGGTCAGGAGAATTCCCATTGTGGTATGAGGGAAAGTAAAGAACATTTTGGAATATCTGCAAAGAGAGGGTGCCATCGAACTGGTGGAATCATTAGAATGGCTTTCTCCACTGGTAATTACAAAAAAGGATAATAATTTCAGATTGTATGTGGATTTACGGTCTTTAAATCAATGCTTATACTTTGATAGCTTTATTTCGGTCAATGACCATAAAAGCACAATAAAATATATACATAGACATAAAATACATAAATAATCAGCATTTGGGATAAAAAGTTATTAAACAACAGTTATCAAAGTAGCAGCAATAGACAGTAAACATGTTCAATCACTAAGAGGGACCCAACGCCTTTAGAATACGGTTGCGTATATGCCAAACGTTGGTAAGAAATTTTGTTAACGCGAAGACAGTTGGGCCAGAGTGTGGTAAATTTTAATTACCTAGACTTAATTTATGCGGTAAAATTCAATAAGAATAACTCAGTAAAAATAAGAGGCAGAATCCGTGGTATTTGAGGTTTTTAAAAAGGGTTTATTCCTTACAAAGGAATTGGTTCGAACCAGGCAATCGGGTTCCGTCACCACGAAGGTTCGGGAAGGGATAGAGCAATACTTTATTGACAGGTTATCATATATATAGTCAATGCATTACAGTGAAGACATATGCAGAAGGCGTGACAGTTGAGAAGAGAGATAAGAATACACATACGTAATGAATAAAGGCGTTACAATAGGCGTGCATGAGGGCGTGTACCAGATACGTCATTATGATGATGACACAGGTGGGTGGATCCATAAGAGAATCCTGCAAAGTCAGCAGAAATATATGGCAGAGATGCGCGCACAGTAGCATGACGTGTGATTGACGTGTAACTGGAGGGTGAAGGGGACTTGACATTTAGCCCTACATGAGGAGACAAAAGTCTGGGATGTCAGAACAACCTAATCCCAAATCGTATCTGATATCTTGTGTTTAAGGAACTGTATTATCTGGAAGGAAAGGTCTCTCAGGCAGAGGCTATCCTATACTGACTACTAGTGCGTGTATAAGCGTCTACGTGTCTACATGAGATGCGAGGGAGCATGGGCCTACCATGGCAACAGAAGCCATGAATTACTTGCACGGAGACAGTAAGGCCGGGCCCTTTGCTCTGTAGCTGGAAGGATGTTTACCTAAACTACTAGACAGGAATGCATTTCTCGAGGAGCGGAGCAGATAACTTGAAGGCTGAATACAGTCTTGGCAGGCAACAGGCCGGGCCAGGCACCGTTAGCCGCGCAGGAAGTAAGACAAAGGTCATGGATACAGATGCAGGTCCTGGCTGGAGCATTCAGAGGCAGAAGGCAGGAAAAGCTCGATGGCAGAATTCAGGGCCTAACTTGCCAGAGCTGAAAAACGTGAAAGGTACACCATATAAAGACGGTGGCAAGGCATACTTAGGAACGGAATATCCGACCCATTCATGGCGGATCTGAAAGAGGACATGTTAACGTTGGACGCATATGTATTTGCGTCTTCATAGCTTGAAGTGGAGGGAACATACATGTACTTGTAGCATGTACATGGAGCCGTTGGGGTCTAAGATAGGGGACACAATTGATCATAAAAATTCATATTTCCTCATTCCCTCCTTGTCCCCTACGGACCCTTCATGAGATATCGATCCTCAGGAATCCATCAATCTGTTCATGTAACATCATTTGCTCTTCTTTCTTCTTCCGGGATTTTGAATTAGAACTTGAACGTGGAATACATGATGTGGCACACAGGCCGCAAATCGCTGGTCCACATTGTAGACACAGGCAGCAACTGAATACTATGAGAAGGCCAATACCTAGGAAGGATAGGACTTTCCATCCCCAGGCTGACAACACGCTCCAGAACCAACCGGACCATGTCCAGGTGCCTGGATTCTGATGTATCTGGCTTGCAATCTTATGAAGACGAGTTATGGCTTTATATACGGATGGAGCGTTTTCTGGAATGAAAACACAGCAACTTGATCCGATGACTCTACAGGCTCCGCCCCTATCGGCCAGGATGACGTCAAGGACAAGACGAATTTGGAGAACAACAATCCGCATCGCAGACTGCTCCTCTGTTAAGTTGCCTAGGGCAGAGGTAGTTTCATTCACTACTGCTTCAAGGGTTCTGGTTAATCTGCGTATCAGTTTACTATTAGAGACAACACCTTTGTAAGGAAAGAGACCTTTATTGAAGTCTGTGTATTGTTCCCATGCTGTTTCAGTGTAGTCGACAATCGGGAGATCTCTCTGGGGTCTATTGTGTACTAGATGGGTATTTCTATGATAATCAGGAGGGGCTAGGAAAACAGGTGGCAGAAGGAATGCAATGTAACAGGTACCATCCCAATCTAGAGGTAAACGTATATATGCGGTATGACCACAAATGAAGTAGGAATGACGGGAAGCTCTAAATGTAGACTTGCCTTTATCACTGAATTCGATCACAGTAGTACATTTACTATGACCCAGGTGTACTGAACCATTCTTTCTTACACATAATTCACCTTTGACTGGTAATACGGACATAGCAGGCAAGACTGGTGCAGCTTCGGATTCAACATTCAGAATCATGAGGTTAAGTGTAAAGTTACCTAATCCATATACTTCATTTTCGAGATCAGTTCCTGTCCTTTTGGGAAGTCCCTCCTTGTTAGGGTAGCAGGCTTTAAGCAAAACTAAGTTCAGGTTTCCCCATACCCAGTTGCTCTGGTAAACTACGGTATTTGAATCTAAAGAATTAATCAAACTAAACCATGCGCCACAGGAACCATTGTGTGTGAATGGATACGGAAAGAGAGGCAGAACTCCCCTGTATTTCTGATAGGAAGGGAGTCGGCCACATATCCAACAATTGGTAGCGTTGTTGGCCTGATGGGAGTGATGAAACATACTAATGAATGTGTTGTTGCACAGCGCAAGTCTATAGGGCAACTCATGTGGGGGTAATTCACTAAAAGAGTGTTCGGCAGTAACATTGTAAGCAGAATGTGCACGCTTGAAAATAGGATAGTATATGTGCAATAGTATACTTGCAGCAATAATCAAAAGATTTAGAAAAAACATAATCAACAATGTCACAATACAGTGACTATGAAGTGATTTACAATATGCACGTTTCTTGAGCTGTTTCTGTCTATCTCTCTCTCGATTTCGGTCTAGAGGATACATGTCAGAGACTAATTTAACGGATTCACCTAGGAGAGGACTTAAACAATCAAATTGTCTGACTTGCTAGACCTTAGTTTCAGTTTGTATTCTTGGGCAGCGGTTTTCTCGACCAGGGGGAGTTTTGAATCAGTCTGTGGAGGAGGGTAGGGCTGAGAGTTCAAATCAGAAGGCAGTCCATGAAATTTCTTGATATGGCTCGAGTGTAGCCAACCCTTGCGACCCTCAATCTTCACTGCTGTCCTCGTGGTCAAGAGTACTAATTTCGGCGTTTGCCAGCGAGGCTCCAGCGGGCTCCTCCTGTCGAAATTTCTTATGAAAACAAAATCTCCGGGAACCACTTCATGGGGCTTCACCTCGGTGTTGTCGGGAAAGGCTGCAGCTACCTGTGAACGGCAAGATTGTAGTGCAGACATCAAGGAAGCAAGGTAATCTGTCAGCATATTACAATCAACATCAGTGATTTTACGAGGTATAGGCGTCCCCCACATATTTGGTGGCCTACCGAAGACCACCTCGTACGGGGATAGCCCTGTTCGAGAATGTGCTATCATTCTCATGTAAAAGAGTGCAACTGGTAAGGCTACTATCCAGTCGACGCCTTTCTCTCTACAGATTTTAGAAAGTCGTATTTTCAGAGTCTGGTTGTGACGTTCCACGAGACCTGCTGCCTCGGGATGCCGGACACAGTGGAATTTCCATTGATAGCCTAACAGAAGTGAAATGTGTTTCATTAGCTCGGATGAGAACGGTTGGCCGTTATCTGAATACACGATACGGGGCAAACCATACCGTGGGAAGAATTCACGAACCAGCTGCTTGGCAGTGGTCGGGGCAGTGTAATCTGAGACTGGATATGCTTCTGTCCAACGGGAAAGAGCGCATACAACTACGAGAACATATTTGAATCCTCGACAACGTTCCATCTGGATATAATCCATCTGGAGGACTTCAAAAGGGTGATCAGGAGGTTGAAATCCACCTTGCTCTACAGGAACGCCTTTACCTGGGTTGAACTGACAACAAATCATGCAAGTACGCACTTTCTGTTTGGCTGCAGCTCGTAAGTGTTTATTAAACCAAATGTTTTGAATACTGTCTAACATAGCTTTCTCTCCTAGATGCGCTGGACTATGTATTGTGTTAATGATAACTTGAACCATTGAGTCGGGGAGAAACCATGTAGATTTTCCCTTCGTCATCCATCCCTGATCTGTTTGGATCCCTCCTAGTTCAGTCCATTTCTTGATTTCCTCTGGTGTAGCATGTGTCTGTATGTCAATTACATCAAGGGCGGGATCCCTAACTGTCATGCAGTGTGTCGATCTCGGAACTATTGTCTTTGTCAAGTCAGTTACATGAGTTCGATTCTGTGCTGTTTGCTTAGCTGTTCGGTCTGCTAGGTCGTTACCCTGGGAAATGATATCGGTGACTTTTGTATGAGCCTTGCACTTCATGATAGATATCGAAGTAGGCAGATGTATTGCATCTAACAGAGCTTGAATGAGGGGACCGTGTTGAATGTTGGCACCGTGAGAAGTCAAATAACCTCTCTCTCGCCAAAGGACTCCGAAGTCGTGTACAACTCCGAATGCATAACGTGAATCTGTGTATACGTTGACTCTTTTATTTTTGGCTTGAATACAGGCTTGTGTCAGAGCGATGAGCTCTGCTGCTTGAGCTGACAATGTGTCAATACAATTTGTTTCAATAACTTCGGTGTCTGTCGTGACTGCGTAAGCGGCCACTAATTCTCCTGTACTTGTTCTCATGCATGAACCATCCACATAAAGTGTCAGGTCTGGATCTGGTAATGGAATGTCTGTCAAGTCTTGTCTGGGTTTCGTCGTAATAGTAATGACTTCAATACAATCATGTGCCAGTGGGTCTGTTCCACTTAATGGCAAAAGTGTGGCAGGATTTAATGTACTACAGCGTCTGATTTCTCTGTGTGGCTGAAACAATGTTAATTCGTAACCTGTCAGTCGTGCTATAGTCAAGTGCTGAGTCTGAGTTCGGTTTAAAAGAACTTCCACGGAGTGTGGAACTTGCACTGTCAATTGATGTCCTAATACTATGGAATCGCTTTGTCTGATCGCTAAAGCTGTCGCTGCGACTGATTTCAGGCACGTAGGCAGAGCCTGGGCTACTGGATCTAATGTGCTAGAAAAATAAGCACACGGCTTGTGTGAACCTGCTTGTTCCTGAGTGAGTACTGACAAGGCAGTACCTTCGCGTTCTGTAACAAAAAGTGTAAAAGGCTTACTGTAACATGGTGTCGCTAAAACAGGTGCTTGACATAAGGCTTTCTTTAAGTCTTCAAAAGCTTGTGTATGTGCCTGAGTCCAAGGGAGGACAGTCGAAGTCGCTGCCTCCTGGGTTGTCAACTGAATGAGTGGCTTTACTAGAAATGCATATTGGGGAATCCATTGTCTACAGTACGAAGTGAGACCTATGAAGGCCCGCACCTCCTTTTGTGTCTTGGGTGGTGGCATGTTTACAATTAACTGGATGCGGTCAGGTGTGAGCTGTCTCCCCCCCTTTGACAGCAAGTGCCCAAGGTACACAACTTGCTGAACACAGAATTGCAGCTTCGAAGGGGACACCTTGTGCCCCTTGTCGGCCAGAAAATGTAAAACCGTCAGTGATGCTTTTTCACATTCGGGTTCGCTTCGGGCGGTGATCAGCAGATCATCGACATACTGAAGCAGGGCAGTGTTAACAGGCATGTGGATACTGTCAAGTTGTCTTTTCAGTGCTTGGCTATAGATGCTGGCGCTTTCTGTGAATCCTTGAGGTGCGCGTGCAAATTTGAAGCTTCGTCCATTTAAACTAAATCCGAACAAAAATTGGCTTTCCGGATCTATTGGGACGCTAAAGAAGGCGTTCTTGAGGTCAATTACAGTAAAGAACGTTGCTTCTGAATCTATAGCTGTCAATAATGAAGAGATATCTGGAACCACAGGATATTGTGGTACAATGCATTTATTCAATTCGCGCAGATCAATAATCAATCGATAAACTGGGGGTGCATTTGGATCAGTTCGTTTAAGAACCGGAATTATAGGAGAATTACATACATTGGAGTCGGTTTCCACAACCACTCCTTGTGCAATGAGCTCGTCAATGATTTGCAGCAAAGCCACTACAGCATCTGGAGGTAACTTGTATTGTCGAATTCGTGGTAATACCACTCCTGCTTTGAGTGTGACTCGATATGGTGTAATATGCATACAACCTACATCAGTGGGGCCTTGTGCCCACAAATGTGCAGGGACATTCTGTAACCGGTGATCCATGTCTCTAAATACATAGTGACCTTTAAAGTCACGCAAAAATAGTCGTACCCCCTCCGGGGAACAACATATTACAGCTCCTAGAGCTTTCAGTGTCTTTATACCTAACAAGTTTTCTGGGCATGATTTTGTAAGCAATAAATCTGTAGTCCGTGTCAATGGACCAACTGCAAGGGGAAGAGGTTGCGATACTTCGTTAACAATAGGCTTTCCTGAAAATCCAAGGGAAACATTCTGTGAGCCTGAGAGGGGTGCCCCTGGAACCTCGTCGTGACTTATAGTTGTTCTGCTTGCCCCTGTATCAATTAAAAACTTTCTGTCTTTCCCTAATACTTGACTATGTACATAAGGACCCTCTTGATCTACGGGAACCTCAATAAGGGGTAAGCCAACTTCCCTCTCTAGGCTGTTTCATGTGTATCGCTGATAATCGGGATAGTCATTTTGTGCATACTGGTACATCTGTTGTGTCGTGTTTTGTGTTGCGGCAATAGGCTGTGGCTGTGGGGCCGCTACGGTCTGTTGTGCAGCTTGCATAGGCTGTACATTCTGAGGTACTTGTTGTTGGATCTGATCCTGTCTAGGCGGACGTGGTCTCTCCTTGGTTTTACCCGTAGAGATATTATGTTTCAGAACTGCACAATCGTTTATATAATGACCTGGCTGTTTACAATAGTTGCATGTCCCTTTAACAGGAACTGCTGAATTATTGGACTGTGTCGCACCCTTTTTATGACTGTCAGCTGGAACTGACTGGGCGACGAGCATTTTCATTTTCGTGTCTTTCATACGTCTTTGTTCGTGTTCTTGTTCTTCTCTAATTCTATTCTGGTGATACTGTAACATTTGTAACATTTGTGACGGGGTATTTGCTTGCCAAGAGCTCTCTACTTTCAATACTCTGTTCTTAACCTGAGGCAAGGAATTCTCAACTAATTTTGTTACAAAAAGATGTGGATATGAATCACTACTTGCTTTCAGACCGCTATTAATACCAAAACATTTTTCAAATCGGGAATAAAAATCACTAGTGTCTTCATCGGGTTTCTGTTTGCAAGCTGAAATTGCTCCCCAGTCTTCCTTTTTCGTAGTTAATAAACGTGGCAATACTTGTACTAATAATCCTGGTAATGCTTTAGTTTTGTCTCCAAGCCCTAGGCCTGCAGTTCGGGCATTTTCTTCGTTTTCCAGTGCTGTCCAATCAATCTTTTGTTCTCCCACCTCCCATTCTTTTTCTTTGAGTTTCTCGTAAATACCGGCAGGCAATAATACTTTTAATATTTTAATAATGTCAGGATAGGTATAATCACCCATGAGTAACATGTCTTTTATTTCACAGTGAAAACCTGCTGGATCTCTGTCATGGCTGGGCACTAATTTTTTCATTTCCAATAGTTCTATTTTAGTTATAGGCGTGTACACAAACACGCGTCTAAAAGTATTATCATCATTTCTAACTGGGTGCACTTTGCGTAAGGGATTCTGTCTGTCTAAGTAATACGTCTTTCTTTCCATGGAGGGAGCTGGATCATGCTCTGGACACAAAAAGGCACTATATCTGTGTCGATATTCTAGAATTACTTTAATTAGATCGGTACCTAGACCTCTCCATTTATTCATGAGTAGTTCTATCAGTATATCAGGTAGGGGACCAGGATCGGAGTGTTGGCCTTTATATAATATAAGGAGGTGTTGTATCATGTATATACCAGCTAAACGCTGTTCGTCTGGTGAAAGATTCAAAAACGTATGTATTAGCGCGTCATCACTATATTTATCAGAACTGTCAGCCCATTGTACTGCTGACCTGGCTAATTCTTGTTCATCCATAGAATCGAGTACATGGTACCCCATTCGTTCTTGAAGTATTTTATCAGTAGCCTGAAATAAATGTTCAGGGGTTTTTGGATTCGACATGGCTGCTTGAAAAATTCTCTTACTTTCTGGACGTATCGGACGTATTGAATTATTGAAGGATCTTCCCTTACCTACATAAGCTATCGTTTCTCTAGCTGGTAGTTGTAATTGTCCTGCTGTCATTTCTAGCTGTTCCTCCTCCCCCGAGGACTCGGTTTTATCTGCATCTATTTCTCTTTCAGGCTGTTCTCTTTCACATATTTGTTCTACTGTTTTTCTGATCCTTCGGTACATACTTTCTATACTATTCTGTTTATCATGTTTTCCGTCTGCTATATTCTGGCCCCATTTGTTAAGTGTTTTCATTTCTTCCGCGTCTACACCTGGCCTATCTCTGTGTCTTATCAGGCAGTTTATAAAGACGCGTAACAACAGTTTTTGCATGTCCACTTTCTGGTATGCCATGGCCTCGCCAATACTTTCAGGACCTTGCCCTGTTTGGACAAAGTGATATATTTTGTCTAGATGATCAATCATTCCTGGTAGTATCATTAAATAGTTCGCAACTCGTCGTAGACGTACTGATGATAGCATCATTCTGTCGTCTTTACCGGGTACTGGATCATATCTACAGTCTGTAAGCGGCTCTTTAAATATGTCATAATTCACTGTCTGAGGTGTACGTTGGTGTGCTAAATCCCTATAAGTCAATCGACGCACTGATGGCGGCGTATGAAAGCTTCCTGTCGCACCTCCTGAGGTGCTAGCTCCAAAAGGATTCGTTGGGTGTAAGGTAGGAAGAATAGGTGCAGGAAGAAGTGGAGGAACGGGCGGTAGATTTGGAACGGACGGAGGAGTATGTTGCTGCAGAAGTGGGGGCGGATTATCTCGGGGTCGAGCGCCATTAGCAGGTGGTGTACGTGGCGGCGGAGTATTAACATATTCGGGGGCTACATCGTCTAAATAGGAAGAAAGGAAAATGTCCTTTGCGGTCTTGGGGTGCAATTTAGTCGGAAGCAATGGAGGTGGCAGATCTTTTGGTACTTCCAGGGTGGCCTTAGGTAAACCCTCGGCCAGAAGAGGATACATACCATTCATAAGAGTGTTTCGTTGTCTGTCTACTTGTTCTGCTTTTACTCGGATACCTTCCTCAATTAATACATTTTCTCGGGCTTTGACTGAATCCTCCCTACTTTTCTCTTCTTTTCTGAGCGCTTTCTCTGTGCGTCTATGCGATTCTTTACGCCATAATTCAATGGCATCTTTCTGTGACTGTCTGGCTTTCTTTTTCCATAATGCTTCTTCTACTCTCATGATGCAATCTGCATCCCATGTCCCAGCAACGGGCCATCTCTGATTCTCTGCTAAATCCTTGGTGTAGTCTACCCACAATTCGAGATATAATACGGCATCTAGGCCATGTTTATGGTACATAAAGTACCCTGGAGTGTCCCTAGGTGGAATGGGAACGGCTTCCTCGAGTATCCCTTTTCTAGTTTTTATCTGTCTTAGTTTCGAGAATAACGGCATCTTAACCTTGCTACTTGATTCTTACTCGGACTTGAACACAATTAATACAATAAACACAGTATTGAAGATCGAACAATCACTCATACCACGACATTTAAAACATATTAAGACATTTTAAAACGAACAATGATAATTAGAATAAAACTAGTTAACTGCATAATACTAGATGTACTGCTAAACAGTACAGATACACTGCTGAAACAGTGCAGACCAGGTCTGTGTACCCAAACCCGTCTTGACCAGCATAAACCAATGCGCACGTCTAGATGCGTCCCCAGCAACGGTACTCACCGGGAAGCATGGAACGGAACAGAAGGCCTCGGAAGTCTGGACTGGACTAGACCAGACTGGACTGGACTCGACTCGTGACGTAGATACTTCGGAACTTCGGAATCTGGTGGGCCTCTGTATACCTCGGATCTTGCTCTCTCAGCTAGGCTCTGGTCGGGATCCTCCGCACTCCTCACCGCCTCGTCTGGGTGTTGATCGCAGCCTCAGTCACCCCCGTTGGCCTGAGGGAGATACAGGAAATCCTGCGGGTACGCGTAGTTGTCCGTCCGGCTGTGGCAGGAGACCGGGTCTGCAACGCACCTCCGGCGCGTGGGGTGTGGGAGGTGTCCCTATTCGGGCGCCAATTATGTGGTAAATTTTAATTACCTAGACTTAATTTATGCGGTAAAATTCAATAAGAATAACTCAGTAAAAATAAGAGGCAGAATCCGTGGTATTTGAGGTTTTTAAAAAGGGTTTATTCCTTACAAAGGAAAAGGTTCGAACCAGGCAATCGGGTTCCGTCACCACGAAGGTTCGGGAAGGGATAGAGCAATACTTTATTGACAGGTTATCATATATATAGTCAATGCATTACAGTGAAGACATATGCAGAAGGCGTGACAGTTGAGAAGAGAGATAAGAATACACATACGTAATGAATAAAGGCGTTACAATAGGCGTGCATGAGGGCGTGTACCAGATACGTCATTATGATGATGACACAGGTGGGTGGATCCATAAGAGAATCCTGCAAAGTCAGCAGAAATATATGGCAGAGATGCGCGCACAGTAGCATGACGTGTGATTGACGTGTAACTGGAGGGTGAAGGGGACTTGACATTTAGCCCTACATGAGGAGACAAAAGTCTGGGATGTCAGAACAACCTAATCCCAAATCGTATCTGATATCTTGTGTTTAAGGAACTGTATTATCTGGAAGGAAAGGTCTCTCAGGCAGAGGCTATCCTATACTGACTACTAGTGCGTGTATAAGCGTCTACGTGTCTACATGAGATGCGAGGGGGCATGGGCCTACCATGGCAACAGAAGCCATGAATTACTTGCACGGAGACAGTAAGGCCGGGCCCTTTGCTCTGTAGCTGGAAGGATGTTTACCTAAACTACTAGACAGGAATGCATTTCTCGAGGAGCGGAGCAGATAACTTGAAGGCTGAATACAGTCTTGGCAGGCAACAGGCCGGGCCAGGCACCGTTAGCCGCGCAGGAAGTAAGACAAAGGTCATGGATACAGATGCAGGTCCTGGCTGGAGCATTCAGAGGCAGAAGGCAGGAAAAGCTCGATGGCAGAATTCAGGGCCTAACTTGCCAGAGCTGAAAAACGTGAAAGGTACACCATATAAAGACGGTGGCAAGGCATACTTAGGAACGGAATATCCGACCCATTCATGGCGGATCTGAAAGAGGACATGTTAACTTTGGACGCATATGTATTTGCGTCTTCATAGCTTGAAGTGGAGGGAACATACATGTACTTGTAGCATGTACATGGAGCCGTTGGGGTCTAAGATAGGGGACACAATTGATCATAAAAATTCATATTTCCTCAAGAGACATCAGATTTTAAAATCCTGTACATTGGTACATATTCCCTGCAGCCCATATTCCTTATCAGCGGGAGGAGCCAGTATTTTCGTGCTGCCTTGTAGGCAGGGCAGAAGAAAGCCACATGCAAATCGGTTTCCTCCGTAGCATCACAAGCCGGACACTGCTTTGTGGTGGGAGCCGATGGCCATGTGCATGTAAAAGACCGGAAAGGCAGTGTGCCGTATCTCCATTGGAGAAACAGCTTCCGGGCCAGTACAGGGGAAATAGGATCCAGTACCTTCTCAAACCTATAAAAATCCTTGGTTTGCAGGAACACAGAGGATAAGGACCCCTGTGCCTGGGTGGCTTGGGTCCTGGCTATTTTGTGTTTGTGATATACGTTAGCCAGGGACTTTTTGGAGATATTTAGTGTGGCATTCGCTGGCTCAGTCCATAAATCGGGGAGCCCCAATTCCATGCAAGTGGCTTGGATGTTTTTAACCCAAGGGATATTGAGCACTTTTGGGTGGTTCAGGAGTTCGACCAGTTCCTCCCGATATTCTGCAAGATCATTGCTACTCCACAGCCTACGCCAGAATGCTATGGGTCTCAGGCTTATTTCATCAGCTAACGGTCGTAGGCCCAAATCAAGCCTCAGGGGGAGGAGCGGGGTGCTGGGCGGGAGTGCGGCTATCTGTCTTATAAACTTATTTTCCGTTAGGGACAGACTCCTGCAAGGCGTATGGCCCCATAATTCCGCCCCATACATTATCGCTCCCCTGGCCTGGGCCTTATATATCTGAATTAGTGCCCCCAGTGGACGGTAAGATGAACCAGTCATCATCCGAGCAATACCCCCAGTGGTTTGCGTGAGTTTAAGGTTAGCCCTACTCTGGTGAGATCCCCAAGTCATGGTTTCGTTGAGAGTCACACCAAGATATTCGAAGGTGGCCACTCTCTCGAGCCGTACAGCTCCCAATTGCGGATTTAGCCGCAATTTTTGTCTCGGGTTCAAAACCATGAATTTGGTTTTTGCCGCATTAATTTCCAGCCCCCTGTCAGTACAGAAGGCCACAAAGGAGTCCAGAATCCTCTGTATACCCATAGGGGTTTTGGATAGCAGCAGGGTGTCGTCCGCAAACATAATTGCGGGCACCCTGCTGCCATTTAATTTCGGGGCGTCAGTATATTCAGTGGCATTCAGGTGGGCGATTACCCCGTTGACGAAGAGGCAAAACAGGGTCGGTGCCAACACACAGCCCTGTCTTACCCCCCGGTCAATGGGGAATCTGTCGGTCAGTTCCCCCGACCTCCCGCACCTCACTCGGGCATAATTATTATGATGCAGCCTCTGTAGGGTCAATAGGATGTCCGGGGGAAGACCCATCTCTGCCAGGACGCTCCAAAGTTTCCCCCTGGGCACCAGATCGAAGGCGGCCCGTAGGTCCACAAAAATTGTGTACAGACTGCCGCCCTCGAATTTTGCAGCCCTCCAGTAGATCAGGTTCAATCTAAAAACCTGGTCCACTGTGGATACCCCCTTCCTAAATCCCGCCTGGTAGGGACTAAGAGCACCCACCTCCTCCATCCAGTCCTGGAGCCTATTCAGCAACACCCTACCAAACAGTTTCTGTGCCACATCTATCAAGCTGATTGGTCTGTAGTTGGCTGGGAGGAGAGGCGAGCCCTTTTTAAAGATGGGGACCACCTCTGCCCCCAGCCAAGTACTAGGGATTTCCATGCCTCCAAGAACTCCATTAAAAAGGGCGGTAAGGTAAGGGGCCCAAACAGTGGGCTCCTGTTTAAACATATCCCCTGGTAATCCATCCAGTCCCGGCGCCTTTCCAGAAGCCAGTCCTGAGATGGCAGCGGTGACCTCGCCCCGCGTTATCGGCTCCCCTGCATAATCCGGCCAGCCCACCTCATCAGTAGCTGGAGATTCTCCCGGCTCAGAACTGTATAGGGTCTGGAAGTGTGCCTGCCACACCCCTGGGGCAATATTGGGCTCTAATGCCGATTGTAAGTTCCCCGACCCCCCGTTCACAATCCTCCAGAACAAACGTTGGTTTTGAATCGCTAGAGCCTTGGTGAGTTCTTCCCACTGGTTTTCCTCCCATTCTGCCTTTGCGTGGGCAATAAGTTTCTTGTAAGCTTGCCTACTTTGTTTAATGCTGTCCCCCCCTAGACCCTCTTTGATTAGTCTAAGGAGTTCTGTTTTTGCCCTTCTGCAAGCTAGGTTATACCACAATGATTTGCCTTGTCGCCTCCCTTTTGATTTTCGTGTGCTGCAGTTAAAATGAGGTGCCGCAGCTTTTATGAGGTCCTCATGGGCCTTAAACAATTTGCCCTGGGAATCTTTATTGTTTGCCTCGATGTCCAGGCACCCCATAGTTTCCAAGATGGGGATTATCCCATCATAAAGCATTGGGAGTTTATTCTTGCTTGTAGCCAGGTGCTCCCACCTGATCCTTCTCCTGTTGTTGTCAAGGAGAAGCACAGGGTTGTTCCCTTCCGCGTTAGTCGCGAGAGGTTGGGGGCCAGGGTGAACAAGGTCAAGCTCAAGCGCGTTATGATCACTATCGGTCCTTTCCATTACCCTGAAGTCCTGGATTTTCGGCCACTTCACTATTTGGGCCAAGACATAATCCAGACGGGACTCTCTTCCCGATCTGTTGTACGTGGTTTTACTTGGTATGTCGGATTTCATTCGGCCATTACAAGCTCTGATTCCGAACTTAAGGGTGAGGGCTGTAATTTGTAGTGCTAGTGGGGTCCAAACCTTCGGAGGTGGAGCTTCCACTAAGGGCACTGCCCATCTGGCCTCTTCTTCTGATGATAACCCGTCTAGAAGGCCAGGGAGTGGCTCAAAATGAGAATTAAAGTCCCCTCCCACTACATAGAATGAATCACTCGGTAGGTCAGATATAAAGTTGGAGAGTTCATCTATGGTCGGTGATTCCTTAGCAATTCCCATTGGCCTAGAGTAAATGTTAATAAACACAAGTTTGGCTTGGTTGGGCCATAATAATGAAATCGCAAGGATATCTTCAGAGTTCACCGGCAACCGCATTGCCAGACAGCCCAAGTGAGATGCGACCCAAGTCGTAAGCCCTCCTGACGGACGGCCTTTGCCTTCCCACCTAGCTGGAATGAAGAATGACATGTAGCCTTGGTGACCATAGTCTTCTCTGGCCCAGGTTTCCTGGAACATACATATGTCTCCAGACTCAATATAATTTGCCCAGTCCGGGTCACCCAGTTTATTAGCCAATCCAGCAACATTCCAGCAAATCAGCCTCAGATGATCAGGAGTAATAGATGCCGTGCCATGGGGGTTAGAGGAGATGGTTCCAGACTCTAATGCAATCGGAAATTCTGACGCATTACCAACAGTAGGGACCAAAGGTTCAAAAAGTCCACTGGAGCCATTCTCCACAAGTGTTGACTCATTCAATATTCCAGAGGCATTGGCAACATTGTGGACAGATAGATCATCCATGGACACTGGGTTATTTGGTGGCCCAAGATTTTTACCAATAATCGGTGTGGATGGCTTGGAAAGACTACAGGAGCCGCAATCTTGGGTCATTGACGTGTGAGCGGAAAGTCAATCAACCCCATCCAACCCAGTCAAACAATTGAAGCGGTTGAAGTGAAAATAGGGTGCATCCTGCAATTGGATATTTGGACGTTGTACATAGTCCTTGTGTCTGCGTCTATGCTCCACCCTTATCCACTCATCCTGCGATGGAACCTGGTACATGCGGATAGGGGGGAAAAAAAAGGATACTGGGAGGGTCTGAATAGTAGAATCCAGTGATCTATTTGTTCCTTCACAGATGTGCAAGACAGTGCCCGGATCCTTGAAGCTTACCAGGATGCAATCCCCTATTATTGTTTTTCTGGTCTTCCCTAGCCAAGGGACCCTTCTGACCATAATAATCTCATTATTAAAACGAGATGGCAGGGGTCGGTTCAAATTTAGCCATTTAATGACCTTTTTCTTTAGGGATTGGTAGTCTTCATTTTCCCCTGATCTTAACTGGGGGGCACCTGCTAGGACCACCGTTAGACTATTAGCCTCTGGTGGCAGATCTGGTCTCCGTGGTCTTGGGGGTTGCTGGCCCGGGGAATTTAGAGGGGCGCTACCGGCTGCTTGATAGCCGCCGTTAATCCCTATCTGGAAACTTTGAGGTACTGAGTCTGTTGGTTGTAAAGGCCTATAATTTAAGTTACTGCGCGGTGCCTGGACTGGAATAGCCATTAATGGCTGCAGGGGGGGGGACAGAGGGGACGCTCTGAGAGGGGGCCTTATTAACACCCTGTGGGACTCCTATTCTAGGAGGGTCTCCTGCAGGGAGATGAGGTCCCATGTTTTTGGATTGCTTACTAACTAAGGTGTTCAAGGTAGTAAGAGATGTCTCTAGTAGAGTGAGCCTAATCTCCACTTTTTTCAGGCTGTCACTGATGGGCTGCAGAAGGGAACAAAGTAGGAATTCTATACTCCCTATGGATAAGAGGGGGGGATTTATGTTAGGAGTATTGTCCACTGAGCCGTTATTAGTGACAGCTATATTGCAGCCAGGGGACTTGGGGGGAGAAGCAATAGGCACAATCTCATTGTCCCTCCCAGATTGAGGTGAGTTTGTGTGTTTTTTTGCCAAAATCTAGATGGAATAGTTTGGCTTTCCCCCTCCCCCCCATTGACTTCCTACTACGTTTACTTGGTGGAGGCCTGTGCACTTCCCGCACAACACCTTGTTTTGGCTTACTTTTCTTGGTTGCATGCACAGGGGGAGTTTGGGTAACCAAGTTAACGGGGGTGGCACATGTCTTGGGGGGCGTTGTTTCTGTGATCTTTCCAGGTCCCAACCCAGGGGAACTGGACATTTCCCGAAATAAGAGGGGGAGATCTTCCAGTGTCAGAGGATTTAAACTATTGAGGGGCGTACCTTCCTCTTGGGGCGTAGGATGCGGGATGATCTCTGTCAAGGGTCTGCTCCTCATAGATTCAATGGAGCGTCGCCGCACCGCCCTACGTCTCTCCAGGGAATTTTCTTTGTCTGCATCACCTTTAGCAGATTTAAAGTAGTTGTCCAGTGTCCCTATGTTGCTACCCCCCTCCCTTGATGGAGTTTCTCGTGGTCCTGGCGATGGCATCACCCTAGTCAGATTGAAAAGTTAAAAGTAAGGGGTATGGCCCAGCCCAGCCTCCTTTGGCCCCTGACGGCCACAGACGGCCCGCCCTTTGCCCGGGCTTAGCCCCGGGCGCTCCCGCGCGCTCCCGCGCAGCGGGGGCAGTGGCCCGCAATAAGCTGTAGCGTGGGCGGGGCAGGCAGGGAGAGCGACCCAGGTGTTGCGGGTCTGGACCTCACGCAGGGACTCCTGGTACACTGAGTCCCTGCTGGTCAGCTCGCAGCCCTGTGGTCCCGTTCGTGCGCACGCAAACACACCAGCTGCACCGCTGTTAGTTCGCGGGAGGCACAGGAGGCAGGCACGCCCAGCAGCAGTTTAAGAAGCCCAGCAGGAGTCCTGGAGGCAGAGGCAGCGAAGCGGGACCCGCGAAGCGGGTCCGGCGAGGAGTAGCGGCAAGGAGGTATGTCCAGGAAGTCTCCGCTCGTGATTTACAAGGCAAATGATGGTCCCAGCGATTTTCACCGGGGTGTCTTCACTTAATAGCTGTAGCGTGGGCGGGGCAGGCAGGGAGAGCGACCCAGGTGTTGCGGGTCTGGACCTCAAGCAGGGACTCCTGGTACACTGAGTCCCTGCTGGTCAGCTCGCAGCCCTGTGGTCCCATTCGTGCGCACGCAAACACACCAGCTGCACCGCTGTTAGTTCGCGGGAGGCACAGGAGGCAGGCACGCCCAGCAGCAGTTTAAGAAGCCCAGCAGGAGTCCAGGAGGCAGAGGCAGTGAAGCGGGACCCGCGAAGCGGGTCCGGCGAGGAGTAGCGGCAAGGAGGTATGTCCAGGAAGTCTCCGCTCGTGATTTACAAGGCAAATGATGGTCCCAATGCACCTTGATGGTTAGCTTCCCTCCATCGAATATTTTGGAAGCGGTGTTAATGCTCAACACTGCAAAATACATAACAAGACAGGATTTAAAGTCATCTTACCCCCCAGTCAAACTACATCCTAAATCCAAAGCCTATACAGCATTTATTACCATGGAGGGAATATTTCAATTTAAGAGACTACTGTTTGGGCTGGCATCAACTTCAGGTGTTTCTCAACATGTGATGCACAAATTATTCAGTGATGTTCCTAATGTTTGTTTCTTTCAGTATGACATTGTAATAGTTTGAATCTCGGAACAGGGTCACAATAGAGCTTTAGTTAAAGTTTTGAATGTCTTGAGTGAAGCTGGATTCACATTGTGTAAGGAAAAATGTCAATTCTTGTTAAAAGAAATTGAGGGGCAGATTTATGTTTCCTGGCGCATCCCTGCAAATCAGCAGGGATGCGCCAGGAAACTTGCGACACGCATCTCAATCCTTGCGCCACCACGGATGCGCCGCATTTACAATGCGGCGCATCATGGCGTAAGGAAATGCAGATGCGTGTCGCATCTGCTGCCGTAAGGTTGGCGCAGTGCTGGAGTTGTGTCACGGGTGCGACGCAACTCCAGCACTGTGCCAACCCTGCCTATGTCTAACACGGTGCGTCAAGCCTTACGCCTGCTTCAAGCAGGCGCAAGGTTTTGATGCAGGGGGTCGGAAAAGTGACTGAGTGAAATCTTGTAGATTGCACTCAGCAACTTTTACGAGGCGTTCCTGCTCCAGATCGCCCCCCTGCTCCAAAACGCCCACATGAAACGTAATGCAGGTTTCATGTGGCGCAGGGCTTTGCAACGTGACGCATCTCCCTAAATGTGCCACGTTGTAAATACCCCGCAGCATGGTGCTGGCTTTACGCCGTCGCTGCGTCACAGAAGTGACGGAACGGTGGCACAAAAGTGGCATACGGGGCTTGTAAATCTGCCTCTGAGTATTTAGGATATACCATTTCAGCCCAAAGATACTTAGTGAAGACCATACAATTAGGTCCTACCGCTAAAGGGAAGGATGAACTGCGTTCATTCATGTGCTTAATGGAATATTGTGCTAAATTTGTAATTTTCCTGAAAGAAAAAAATAAGCTTTTTAGAGAACTGTTGAGAAAAGATAAAGATTATCCTTAAATGGAGTGCTTTTGGAATGTGTTCCTAACACATGCAGCCCCGCAGCTCTCCAGAGTTACCACTGCATGGTGCATCCTCGGTGTAGGAACTCGCATAGCAGCCCGTAGCCGATCGGGCGTGAGCTAGCATGCCAGTGAGTATTCAAATACAGATCTTTTCAGCAATGGAAACAACAACGACATTGCAGGTGTCATGGTATTGAAAGTAGATCTCTGACTGCAGGCTGGCCAGATTGGTTGTTTTTCAACATCCTTAAGAAACTATAGGGCATATATACAAGCCCCTATCGCCACCACAATGTCACAATGCCAACGATACTCAGCTGATCTCTCCCTCACCAAGGACCCGGCCACCACCAAATCCAAACTCCATGAGGGAATGAAGGCCATCGCAGACTGGGTGAAGACTAGCCGGCTGAAGCTGAACTCGAACAAGACAGAGGTCCTCATCCTCGGATCCACCCCCTCTGCATGGGACGACGCCTGGTGGCCGGCCATGCTGGGAACTGCCCCGACGGCTACCAACCACACATGCAACCTGGGTTTCATCCTGGACCCCACGCTCTCTATGACCCGGCAAGTTAACGCCGTCTCCTCCTCCTGCTTCAACACCCTCCGCATGCTCTGAAAGATCCCCACCAAAACCAGAAGGACAGTCAACCAAGCACTCGCCAGCAGCAGGCTGGATTATGGCAACGCCCTCTACGCAGGAACCACGGCCACACTCCAGAAGAGACTCCAATGCATACAAAATGCCTCCGCATGCCTCATCCTCGGACTCCCTCACCACAGCCACATTACCACACACCTGAGAGACCTGCACTGGCTCCTGGTCAACAAGAGGATCACCTTTAAGCTCTCACCCACGCTCACAAATCACTCCACAACGCCGGACCAGCATACCTTAACGAACGATTATCCTTCTACACCACGAACTGTCAGCTTCGCTCCACTGACCTCGCCCTCGCTACCATCCCACGCATCTGTCGAATGACCACCGGCGGCAGATTATTCTCCCACCTCGCTGCCAAGACGTGGAACACCCTCCCCGCCCACCTACGGCAGACCCAAGACCTGCTGACCTTCAGGAGACTCCTCAAGACCTGGCTGTTCGACCAGTAGCTGCTCCCCCTACCTCCTAGCGCCTTCAGACCCTCACGGGTGAGTAGCGCGCTCTACAAATGTCTTGATATATTGATTGATTGACAACAGGTGGGATGTCACAAAGTGTTTTTCAAAGCTTTCCCATATTTTTCTAGATTGTATTTTATTAAATATACACAACCATATTTCCTTCCCAACACTGCTCAAGATTTGATAATGCTAAAGCTGATTTTACAATTTCTTCAGGTGCTAGGTTATGTAGACAATATGCATGTCATCACCTCTCCAGCAATAACTGAACTTCTGTGCTTCAATTTTCAAAATTGCTGCTAACTAAACACCCAGTGTAGGTTACATTAATATTGATCTTTCTGCATGTTACCCTGAAAGTTCACTACACTCCTACATGTTCAGACACTGTGGCTTCTGCATTTGTTTGGCAAGGGGAGAATTAGAAACACTTCACGCTAGGTAATTCATATTTCATGATTCATTATTTCAAAGCAAACATGAGATTTCATACGCCTATTTGGTTATTTTTTGCGCTGTAAGTGATTATGCATTTTCTATATGACCTTGTTGACTCATTCCATTTTGAATGCAGTTTGTGATTGAAAGGAAATCAACACAATATAGCATAAAGTTGTACAAGGTCTGCAGTAGAACGTACATTTTGACATTTATGGAACCGACTTAGGTGTCTCAACAAAAGTGAGTGTGTGAGTGGGGGTGGGGGTGGTGGGGGATTTGCAGTATGCCCCTGTTAGAAAGACCCTCTTTCTGCATGGTGCCCCCACTTTTGGACCCTGGGCTCCTGCCAATCAGGTAGCCGGGGCCTATGCTCGTTCCCTAAAACTGCATTGAAAACCAAACCCAATTGGCACTCTCTGGCCACAGGTCAGTCCCTGGTAAAATATACCATAGGTACCCAGGGCACTGTGACCAGGGAAGGCCTCTGAGGGCTGCAGCACTTATTGTGGCACCCTTAGAGGCCCTGTACCTTTACACTCACACACTCCCTTTGCAAGGTGTGTATATTGGTGCCGAACAAAGTGACGAGTCGACATGTGTGCCATGCCTACAACCCACTGCCCTGGCATACATCAGCCACCCCTCTATCTGGGTGCACTATACCAGTGTTGAGGGTACAGGTGCATGAGCCCCCTACAGTGTCTAAGCCAATTCTTAGACATTGTAAGTACAGTATTGCAATTAAGAGTATATGATGCTGGGAGTTTGTCATTACGAACTCCACAGTACCATAATGTTTTTGCTGAAAACTGAGAAGTTTGGTATCAAACATCTCAGCACATTAAACCCACACTGATGCCAGTGTGAGATGTAATGGAAAATGCACACAGAGGGCATCTTAGAGACGCCCCCCGAAAAATAACCTAACACTAGTGTCCAGGCTGAGTGGCTGCTCCCCAGCTGTCACCACCAGACATATTTCTGGACCCCTGGGTCGGGAGCCTGCTGCTCTTGGGGGTCTGAAACAAGCACATACTGGGACGAGGTGCCAAGTCTCCTCCCCCAGGATGGGCAGGGTCCACAAAGGTGAAGCTTTAAAGGCTTGCTGCCTTTGTGAACTTCCCCAGGCCTTTTGCTGCTTCCAGCAATTGGTCACCACTGGTTCTGACCCCCACTTTGGGTGGGAGAACTGCCGGGAAAACCAAGTGAGGAAGGGAGGGGTGTCCACTTCTGCCAACCCTACCCCTCAGGTGGGGGAGACGAGGTGAAGCACAACTCTCAGTCCCAGCCATCCTGCATATGGGGGTACCGAGTCAACCAGAGTGAGGCATATGCCCCCTCCCACTGGAGGGTGGCATACTAGGTGTGTAAAAAACACAAAAAAATGGGGATACCGGAAATTGGAACCTAGCTAAGGGAGAAAAGAGACTTCCACTTAGGTAGAGTGGAAAGATCTACTAGTAGCTACCCCAGTTTTTAAACATACCAACTAGGAGCAAGAATAAAGTAATTAGCCCACTAGTTAGTTATTTTTTACCCATTTGTTCTCCACTCCACATCACTGCACTACACATTTATTTCACATAAGTGCTCCTTTGTAACTCCACAAGTCGCAGCACGCCTTAATCCGCAGCGGATTGAGAGGACCCCTATGATGAAGCATGTCACCAAGGGGAAATCCTGGTGAGTGAGGGGACTATAGAAAGAAAGTTTTCTTTCTTACTAGTAGACCTTTCCACTCTACCTGAGTGGAAGTCTCTTTTCTCCCTTAGCTAGGTTCCAATTTCTGGTATCCCCGTTTTTTGTGTTCATTACTTGAGAAGGAGGGTGAACCTAGTGGAAACCTCTTCCTCCCCCCTGTTTTCTGATTTTATAATAGGGGTGTACTCACCCTGAGGAAGGGACCCATTGGTCCCAACCTTTTACTTACCTCTAATGCCCCTAAATCTAGTATTTAGGGGCATCCCTGAACCTTGCCCCCTCAGACAAGAAACTACAATAAAAGAAGAAGAAGGACCGAACAGCCGTGCCGAAGCTAAGAAGAGGGGGACACCCACTGACTAGGCCCCAGCCCTACCGGCCTGTCCCCACCTCGAACCTGCAGAAGCAAAACTCTGGTGTGTCCTGCAGCCAGAAACCTCTAGAAACCAGAGGACCTGCCCTGCCTTCCAACGAAAAACTTTGTCTCCCGTGAACACCGGATTTGTTCTCCCACAGACTCCAGGTCCGGCGAAATCCGCAAGTCTGCACCACTCTGCACCCGACACCCACGGCCCAAGTTTGAGTTACCCAACATCACAAGGAGGTCTCCCCATCGATCCTGAACAAGGGCCAGTGATCCCTGACCTACCTCAAGCCTCCAGCCGATACCTGCAGCCTCAATCTGGAAGGTCCCTCCAACCGCGACCAGGAGCTGGTAAGAAGATCCGACCCTAATAGACACCCCTGCACCTAACGCCCCTCGGCCTTAGGTGGCCCAACCAACAGTGTCTAACCTACCCCCAGCATCCCAACGTACCTCTCCAAGTGGTGGTCGCACCCAGAAGACCTCCGTCCCCGAGCCTGTAGTGTGTTGTCAAACGAGAGAATCCCCATTGAAAGTTACAGTGCACCCGACAACAAAACAGCTCCCTTCACCCGGCTGCCTTTGGAGCTAACTTGAACCCCCATTTGCCCTGAGCTTAGATCCAGGGGCTTTGCTCCCACAACTTTGTGGCCTGCTTGTGAGCAGCCACCAACCAGAGGCCCCCTATCCCCCATTCGATAACATTGGGCCTCAACACTCTGCAACCGGCCGCCCTAATGCCGCTCAGGGTGTAACAAGAGTGCATCTTTGACCCTGGGGGACCTCTGAGTCTAACTCGAGAAACCCAACTTCCACAACAAAGTACTTACCTGTTAACAGATAACACTATCTCCTCCCATAGGATAACATTGTATGTTTTTCTATGATAAAGTTTCTAAGGGGCCCATTAGGATGGCGGGCGCTCCTGGGTCTGCGGTGTTGGGAACGGCTACCAGACATGCGGCGATCCCACACTGCAAATTAGGATGCGACTGCCACCATGGCGGTTGCATTCTGTGGTTTAACATTGCGGCGGGCACCCGCAGCGATGTTAAAATCACATTCCAGGCATTCCACTGCACCACATGGCAGACACCACACGGTGCCTGCCACTTGGTGCAGCGAAAGGTAGGGGGGTACCTTAGGTACCCCCCAAGTGCACCCCACCTCCCCCAGACACAAAGGGGGCCTGCAACGGGCCCCTAAACCCAATCTCTGCCAGCCTCTCCATGTGGGCTTTGCCGCCATTGAAAGGCCGTTAAAACTCGCCATCCTAATATGCCTTCGGTGCTTGCTAGTCACTGCCATCATATTAGAGCCCCTGCTCCACCCTGCAGGCAATTGTGACGATTGCCACTGGTGGAAAAGCGGCGGACGGACTTTCCGTCCGCCATGATACCCCCCACCATCATAATATGGTGGGGGTGAATCTCATGACGATTGTGTAACGATCGCGATCATTACGCCATCGTAATGAGCCCCTAAGTGTGGAGTTGTAAAATCTATAAAAGTCTCTATAACTGTAACCAAATAACCAAAACGTTTTTACTTACTACAGGAAACGTCCCAGTGCAGTCTCCAGGTATACCACACTGTGTAAGAAAAGCAATCTGTAAAGTAATCTACTTGACATCCTATTGAAAAGTCAATACAAAGTATATGTACAATATTTCAAAGCATTGCATTACCAGTGATTCTACTGTAATCAAACCAAAGTATCTATACAACTGCAATTCAAACTGTATTATTACTGCAAAGTATTGGCCTAACGGCGAGGGCGGTCGACCTCGAATCTGGGGAGCCGGGTTTCAGTCTCGGCAATGACGCTGAACATCCTGTGATTCTGGGCAAATCACTTTAATCGCCCCGTGCCTAATAAAAATGAATGTGTGTCCTAATGTAACATAACTGGCGCTATGTAAAGCGCTCTGATACCCGTTTCGGGTCAAGTTCGCGCTATATAAAACTAAAAAAAAATAAAAAGTATAAATCACTTACCTGTGCCAGGCTTGCTTGGTTCTAGAAAATAAAATAACTAAAAGAATATTTTTAGATAAAATTGGTCTGAGTTCAGTCTTTGAGTGTGTGACAATCATTTGCTGATTGAGTGTGTACAACAAATGCTTAACACTATCCTCTGATAAAGCCTTACTGCTCGCCCACACTACCACAAATAGGGAGTAAGGTGCTATCTACTTTTACCTCTGCCTACCTTTGGGGTTCCATTGGTCTCTGTGCAGACTATACCTCACTTTGTTATAATATATACAGACCCAACATTCCAACAGCCCCTGCAAGAGCATGTTTAATTGTTTGCCTGTTGTGAAATACTTCAAAATATATCAATCGGAAAAAAACCTTCCAATTGTACCAGATGATAGGTACTTGATCATGAGCACAAACTCCCACTTATCTTAGGGGACTGGATGCAGCTAGGGATGATGAAAGAAAACAACACAAGGTAGACATCCAGCCAACCATTTGGAAGTTTACAAAGTCATAGAAACTACAAGCCCCTTCAGACCGGTTGACAAAAATGTGCTTCTTTTTATTTAGAGGTGACATAAGCGACAAGCGAAAAGAACTCTCAAGTTTGAGGTTTATCCAGTGCTCCCTCATTTAATATTCTGATAATAAAAATGAACAATATGTTGCTAACATCCTGAAAAACCGTAATATTTTTTTTCCCTCTAGTTTGCGTTGGTCCACCCTCTTCTACTCCTGTGTACAGTTTTGTATTTCTCCTACAAAATTAGCACCGAGGATAGATTCTCGCTCACTTTTAATGTAATGCATAATTTTGTTCCCCAGTGATTGCTCGATTGAAGTTTCTTTATAACCTCAAGGACAGTACTTGCACTACTTCTGCAGATGCATTTTTTCTACCATGAATCCTTTTATTCTGTATGTTAAATGTCCTTATTGAGAGAAACAATGGTGGCATTGACGATTTGCTGTTACAGCTTCAGCCAGTGTTTCTGTACCTTGCTGCAAAGATTCGAACCCCTGCTGGACATATGTGCTGTATAATTCTGTCTATCCAACTATTGCCGCCATAGCTACACCTTGCTGGCAATGTACAGAAATAATCTGCCCCTCTCCTCGCCCTGAAATGTTTCTGGTATTTGGTACACACATCCCCACTTTAGGACTAAGGATGGGACTAGGTCTCATTCCAAGTCTGCGCCAAAATGCTTGTATCCTTCCAGCATGCTGGGTTATGGTTTCAGAAATTGCTTTTCTGTTTTAAGTTTGTTTTCTTTTACCTTATTCAACGATATGATGTTTTCGAGCTGGCTTTGTGCTGGGTGCACTCGGGGGTCCTGCAACACTGCATCCTGGAGAGGTAAGTAAAGCTCTGGTGTCTGTTTTGCTTCTGTCTCTAGATCTATGGGCTAAATATGTGTCATATTTTATTATGTGTACGTAACTTAGAACGCTAAAACTGTTTCCTTATAAACATAGGGGTATAGTCTCAAGAACGTGTGATAACTACAGCAAGAGTAGCTTATCGCAACTCACCACATTGCAGTCCATTGCGGGAAAATAACTCTGTGTCAACATGGTATTCTCAAGCCGGCGGCAACATGTGATTAGGGGTGGGCGGAATTTGCGAAAGCGACTTTCGCAAATTATCGCGAAAATGTTTCAAATCTCCGCAAACACGCGGAAATATCGCGAAGATGCAGAAGTTTTTTTCCCGCCCGTTCGCGGTATTTTCTGCGTGTTCGCGGCTCGCCAACTTACCCATGCGGTTGCTTGCGGGCGCGGCCAACTTGTTTTCACTCTTCTCGCGGTGCATGATCGCGAGAAGAAAGACGTGATCGCGCGACGCATGACGTTACTGCGGGCGCGAACTGTCGCGAGACAGCGCAAATGGCTACCAACAATCCAACATCTCGTGGAGAACGCGACCGGATCGGGAAAACTTGTCGGCGAACGCGGGGATTCAGGTAAGGCGATCGTGCGCGTGCGAGAATGTATTATTTTACAGCGCGAGCAAGAACCAAATTATCGCTAAGCTGCGGAATGCGGAAATTTTGACATTTTCGCGCTCTCCGCGGAACGCGAAAATGTCAAATTATCTCAATTTCCGCGAGCGGAACGGAAATTTAGCCCAGGCCTACATGTGATAGTCCCATGACAACGCATCAAACCAACGCGTAAAAACCAACGCAATGCCAGAAAAATGCGAAACACCAACGCAAAAAAAGCGGCGATGACGCCAATCGCAATACAAAAACCAGCCACAGGCCTGCAATCCCCACGCGACATGTGGGAAAATGCACTACAAAGGTGAAAAAAACACATGCAAAAGCCAAACAACAGCGAAGCACAATGGAGTGAGCCAGAGCAAGTGCAGAGGACAACCAGGACACCACAAGCCCCCCGGAGTGGGAAGAAAAGGTTCAGTCCGCAGGAAAACAGGATCCTGATAACGGAGGTGATAGAACACCATCAGTTACTGTGTCACTGGCAAATAAAAATGGAATATGGCAGACCATCGTGGACAAGGCGAATGCAGTCGGAATGCTGAAGAGAACAATGGACGAGGTCAAGAGGTGCTGGAATGATGTCAAGCGCAAAACCAAGCAGAAGCTCACAAACAACCGGAAGGCAGAAATGCAGACTGGAGCTGGCAGTCCAGCGCCACAGGAGAAGCTGGACGAGATGGAGGAAATGGTGTCCACAGTCATCAGTGGGGAGACGGTGGCAGGAGTTGGGGGCCCGGACACTGCTCAACAGAACCGGACACAACAGCAACAGGGTGAGTAAAGACAAGGGACTGGGGGACGGGGGAGATGGACACAATGGCACACATGCACAAGTAAGCATAGCACATCATCAGACAAACCATGCCCCAGACCCCCAACTCCCACCAAGATACCATATGCACCCACGAATGCCACATCCTAGCACTGTATAAGCCCTGAAGGCAGAGGCACACTGCACGTAAGGGATCAGGGGCACCCAACTCAGAGCTGCAGGGGTGACTACCCAAAAATGCGGCACACACATCACATGCAGAGCACAACAACATTGACAACGATGTGGCACAATCCGCAACACGTCCACAACAGAACAGGGGACACAACTGGTCCCAATGTGTGCAGAAACTGGCCAATCACATATTGCATCGCAGGGAAGTGTGAGTTGACAATGTACAAGTACAAACACACATCCGTGATGTTGTCGAAATCTCCACTGTCCCACATCACATAGGCAGCTCCCCACAAACAGTCTCAATGTACACTGTCATTGAGTCTGCATGTAAACATTTTCAATGCGTTAACATACATGTGAACACAATGTATTTATTTTATTTAAGAACTTTTATATTGCGCTGGCCTGACCGGAGGGTATCGGAGCGTTTTACAACAGATACATTGCAGAGATTCACTCAAAAGCAAAAGAAGAAAACATATTAAGAGTGCAGGACGATGGTTGGGAGATCTGCTTCGCAGTCTTGGGGACAGGAGACGAGGACAGGATTTTGAGTTGGCTTTGAATTTTACAAAAAAGGGAATGGTTCTGATGTGAGGGGGAATAGAGTTCCAGGTTTTAGGCACGCTCCCGGTGAAGGATCGTGCCGCAGTTTTTTGTTTTCGAGTTTTTAGCGGGATGAGTAGGAGGGAGTTTGAGCTTCTGAGGTTCCTGGCTTGACTGGCTTTTTTGAGTTTGGCCACCAAATTTTCGGGTTTGCCGGTGTGCAGGGCTTTGTGTGTGAGGCAGGCTGTTCTGAAGCTAATCAGCATTTTGACTGGTAGCCACTTAAGCTCTCTGAGTGCAGGAGAAATATGGTTGAATTTCTTGATTCCGGTGACCATTCTGGCTGCCGCATTGAGAGTTGTTTTGAGGGGAGCCAGATGTGATTTTGATATTCCTGAGAGGACTGCATTCCCATAGTCCAGTCTTGACAGCACTAGAGCTTGGGTGGCCTGTTTGAGATCACTGGGCGTAATGAAAGGTTTTATTTTGTTCAATAGCTCTAGGTTAAGGAAAGCGCTCTTGGCCGAATTCTTGATGTGTCTGGTCATGTCCAGTTTCGAGTCTACCGTGATGCCTAGTGATTTGACAGAGTCGGCCAGGATGAGATTCCCGTTGAGCGCATCGACGGCTTTTAGTCATTCAGCAATTTGGGGGTTCTCCGCTTTGTTCGAGATGAGGAGTGTCTCGGTTTTGTCGGGGTTTAGTTTAAGGTGATTACATGACAGCCAGTGTTTAACATTTCTCAGTACGTCATTGAGTCTTTGAATGTCTCTGATGGAGGCAGTTTCCAAGTATATCTGGGTATGGTCAGCATAAAGATGGAAGCGGATGTTAGCTTTTTTGAGTAGTTTGGTGAGAGGTTCCATGTAGATGTTAAAGAGTAGTGGGGAGAGCACTGAGCCTTGAGGGACTCCCTTGTTGACTGGGTGAAGGTCGGATGCAAAGTTGTTTTTTTTTACTGCGGTTATGTAGGAAGGAAGAGAACCATTGGAGGACCACCTCGCCAAGACCGGCTTTTTCTTGGAGAGCCCTAATGAGGAGTTTGTGGTCTACCGTGTCGAATGCTGCCGATAGGTCTAGGAGAATGAGGAGGCAGCATTGGTCAGAGTCTAGTGATTCGTGGATATCGTTGATGATGTTGAGGATCATGGTTTCGGTGCTACAGCCTTTCCTGAAGCCAGACTGATGGAAGTCCAGGAGGTTGATGTTGTCCAAGTGTTGGGTTAGTTGTTGGAGTACGCATCTTTCTAGGATTATGGACAGAAAAGGAAGGTTAGAGACAGGTCTAAAGTTATTCAAATCCTTGATGTCAAGGCCGGGTTTTTTCAGCAAAGGTGTGACTTGTCCCACTTTAAAGCAGTCTGGAATGACTCAATTTTTAATGGAGCTGTTTATGATCGTGCACCAGAGCGGTGCTAGGGAGCGCTTCAGCTTTTTGGTCAGTAGGGGTGGAATGGGGTCTAGGACATGGGATGAGGGTTTGGAGGTGGAGATCAGATTGATTATCTCAGTTTCCTGAATGGGGCGGAAGCTTAGCCAAGATTTGGAAGAAGGACAAGGAGCGATATCATACGCTCTGGACATGCTGCTCTTTGTGGGGTGGGTATTGTTGGTGTCCAGTGAGAGTTCGATCTTAGTAATCTTGTCATTAAAGAAGTTGGCGAAGTTGGTGCAGTGTTCTTTAGACGCCTGTTTTGAGGGAGTAGCGGGCTTGGAGGTTTGTTGCCTGATGATGTTATAGAGCTCTTTGGGTCTATTTTTTGCGCTGTCCAGCGCAGAGCGGAAAAACGTGGAATTCTTGTTCTTGATGTGATTGTTGTACTTCCTACGAGCTGTTTTGAGTTGTTCGCGGAGGATGGAAGTAGGGTTATTCCATCAGATCCTTTCTTTGGCTCTTAATTGTCTACTTTCAGAGTTGATGTCAGTGTTGAACCATGACCTGGACAGAATGGCTCTGCTTTTTTTTTAGCTTTAGAGGAGCTAGTTGGTCAAGCATAGCCACCAAATTTGAGTTGTAAAGCGAGGTGAGTTTGTTTGTGGAGAGGTGGTCGTTGGCGTAGGGAAGGAGCGAGCTTATCCTATCTTCTAGGGCTACTATGGGAATCTGGGTAAGGTTTCTGGCCCATTTGGGGGGCGCCTTGCATAGGTGGTTGGGAGAGTATTTTTTGGTTGATGTGAAATAAGATCATGTGATGGTCCGACCAGGCAACACGGGGAGTATGTGGTCACTCGTAATTGCGTCTCATTGAGCGATAATGGCATCCAAGGTTGCTCCTTTGTAGTGCGTTTCCTCTGAGCAATGTTGGGCTAAGTTGTTGTCACAGAGAAGATTGGATAACATTTGAATTAGCGGGTTGTTTGTTTCATTCCACCGAAGGTTTAGATCACCAGGAATTAGGTTGTTGGTTTCTCCGAAAGCACAGTGAGCAATCAGGTCGGATAACTGCTCCCTGAATGTGGGGGTGTTGCCTGGTGGGTGATAGAGAAGGTGGCAGAGTAGTGCTCCATCGTCTTTATTCTTTATATTGGTGGTAAGACATTCAAAGGTGTTGTACTTGCATGAGTCTATTTCCATGATGAGGATGTTGTCCTTGGGAACGATAGCTACCCCTCCCCCTCATTGGTCTTTTCTGTCTTTGTTAATAATGGAAAAACCTGGGGGCACAAGCATATCTAAGCATGGTGAGGAGAGCTCATTGAGCCAAGTCTCCGTGATGAACGCAATGTCAATGTCCTGCGAGAGGATGGCTTCTGCTAGTTCTGTTGCATGCATAGAAGCCGATCTGCAGTTAATGAGCATGCAGTTGGTGGAAAGCTCTTTTTTGCTGGAGTTCTTTCCCCTGGGCGCCCTAGGTAAGGTGGTGAGGAAGGGCGGTCTAGGGGGTTTCGTGGAAGGATGGTCTCTTTGGAAACCCGTTATTTTCTCTGACCTGTTTTTGTTGGTTTTTTGACTCTGGGCACTTTACCACTGTTGATCAGTGCTAAAGTGCATATGCTCTTCCTATGTAAATTGATGTATTGATTAGTGACTCCATGATTGGGTTATTTGATTTACTTGTCAGACCCTAGTACAGTGCACTGAGTGTGCCCAGGGCTTGTAAACCAAATGCTGCTGGTGGGCATGCAGCACTGGGTGTGCCACCCACAGAAGCAGCTTGTAAAGTGTGTCTCAGGCCTGCCATTGCAGAGCCTGTGTGCAGTCTCTTACTGTCATGTCGACTTGGCATGTGCACCCACTTGCCAGTCCCTAAACCTTCCCTTATCTTCATATCAGACACCCCTAAGGTAGGCCCAAGTAGGGGTGGGCAGAATTTGCGAAATTAACTTTCACAAATTATCGCGAAAATGTTTAAAGTTATCGCAAACAAGCGGAAATATCGCAAAGATGCGGAAGTTTTTTTCCGGCATGTTCGTGAGATTTTCTGCATGGTTGCGGGTCGCCAACTTACCCATGTGGTTGCTTGCGGGCGCGGCCATCTTGTTTTGAGTTGTCTCGCGGTGCATGATCGCGAGAAGAAAGACGTGATCGCGCGACGCATGACGTCACTGCGGGCGCGAACTGTCGCAAGACAGCACAAATGGCTAAAAACAATACAGCATCTCATGGAGAACGCGACCGGATCAAGAAAACTTGTCGGCGAACGCAGGGATTCAGGTAAGGCGATCGCGCGCGCGCGAGAATGTATTATTTTACAGCGCGAGCAAGAAACAAATTATCGCCAAGCTGCGGAAACCGGAATTTTTGACATTTTCGCGCTCTCCGCGGAACGCGAAAATGTCAAATTATCGCAATTTCCGCGAACGGAACGAAATTTTTGCCCAGGCCTAGGCCCAAGGTCAGGGTGCATTGTAAGTATAATGTAGGACATGCTCCGGTGTGTGTGACATGTCCTAATAGTGAATTACAGCCATTTTCGTTTTTCGCTATTGCAAGGCTACCTGTTCCCCATAGGCCAGGAGGGGCAGTTTGATTATTACATCTTATAATCCTAACTGACTCAGGGAACTAGGTAGAAATTCGAGTTTAGTATGCCTGAACTCAGAATAATAAAATACATCTTTTAGTGAAGTTGGTTTTAACATTCTGTGTTTGAAAATACCACTTTTAGAAAGTATGTATTTTCTTGCTTAACTGTCCAAGCCTGCCTCTGCTAGGTTGTGTATTGTGTGTCTGGTTCGGTGAGTGACAGGGGCTGGGGGATTCCAGGAGAGAGGGTGAGTCAGCACAGGGCTGAATAGAGAGATCTGTATGTAGATGGGTGGGAGGAGGTACACCTGGGACCTGAATAGGGCTGTGCCTTCAATCCACAATGCTGGCTCCACCTCTTGTGGTGTGTCTGATGTCCCTGGCCTGCACTGTGAAAGGAAGGAAGGAGTCATGTAAACAAAGTGCTCCAGGACTGACCAGAACTGGTTTGGACTAGGCAAAGGCCTCTCTGCCTTCAGAGAACAAAGAGAAAAGTATTATAACTATGGGGACCCAGACCCCAAGACTTTAGATCACTTCTGGAACAACAAGAAGAAACCTCTGCCAAGGAGAAGAACCAAAGTAAGCTGTAGGAGTAGGACTGTCGCCCCTGCCAGTGTGCTGTGTTGTTGGGTTGGCCTGCAGCGGTGTCTTTATTGAAAAGGAGAGGAGAAGTAACTTTTACAGAACTTTCATCATCTTGCAGAATATTTCTCCAAGGGCTTGAACTTGTGCTTGCCTCCTGCTGAAGTCTCAGGGACAACAGACTTCACCACCAGCTCCCCTCTGAATTTCCTTGCTGGAAATTCTATCTGCAGAAGCCTGCGTGTCGCTGGGAGCTGGAAGCACGACGCAATGAGAAGAAGCGTGCCGCTGCTGCAGCTGTAGTCATCGCATCGCCGGAGAAGCGTGCCGCCGCTGCATCTCCCAGAAGCATGCCTTCGTCACAGCTGTCTGCTGTCGCATCACTGGAGAAGCGCGTCGCAACCGTGAGGGTCACCATCGCATCATCGTAGAAGCGTGTCGCAGGGCCTGTTGCGGCTCCAAAGTGCAGAGTCGCCACAAGGCTGCCAGGGCGTGCCGCATCGTCTCAACATCGTCGCATCAATGGCGCCATCTTATCGCATCGCACCAGATTGTTGCATTGCATAGAGGCGCCATCTTGCCGCATCGCAACCGGGCTGCAGCATGAGAATCTACGCATCACCTCCTCTCCGGTAAGGATCAAGATGCATCCCCTACTCTGCGCAACCATTGAGGCGCGACGCATCGTCTCCCCCGAAGCAAGGAACCGACGCATCTCCAACGTTGCGAGCCTTTTGTTTATTTTGCGTTACGCATCCAGGTACTTTTGTGCGAACTGTGGCGTATTTACCATCAACTAAAACTAAGCTAATTATACCATCTTTAGGTCAATTTTGAGAACAGTATTGTGGATTTTTGTCATTTGTGGCCTTGTGTTAAGTCTATATAAAGAATACTTATTTTTATAAAACCTGTGTGCTGTCCATCTGTAGTGTTTTCACTGTATTACTGTATGTGTTCACAAATGCTTAACACACTGCCTCTGAGATTAGCCTGTCTGCTCGTGCCAAGCTACCGAGGGGGTGAGCAGGGGTTATCCAGTAGTGTAATCCCCTTTCCCTGATTTAGAAGCAAGGGTTCCTATTTGGACAAAGGTACCTACCTCTGTCAACTAGAGACCCCCAGTTCTAACATTGGTGGTCAGCGTTGAGGATTTGAACCTGCATTTGTGACTCATATACAGTGATTGGTGTACACTACTAGTGAGTGCAGACCAAACGCGACCACATACTTTTTTGGTAGAACTTTCTTTTTCCTTGGACTGTTATTTTTCCTGAGAACTGCCAATTCTTACTGCCATGAGTAGACCAGCATCTGTTGCATCTATGGATCTAGATTATGAGGAAGAGAGGTTGGATACCTATAATGTCAAACAGCTGAAAGCCTTCTGCAGAAAATTGAAAGTTGCTACCCAAGGTATTTCAAAGAAGGATGAATACAAAAAGGCATTGAGGGCCTGGGTGGAAGCAAGAAATGCCTCTGGGCTGGTGCTGGAGCCAGCTGAGGATGCAGATGGGCAGATGGATAGGCCGGTGTTTTCAGCTAGGAAAGGGGTACTGTCCCTAACTGGCAGTAGTATCTCTTCCAAGGACCTGTCTCCCAGAGACCTGGAAGACAAAGAGAGAAATAGGATGCACAAGCTGGAGATGGCTCAGCTTAAGAGGGAGAGTCAGAGGGAAACAGAGAATAACAGGTTGTCCTTGGAGAGACTGAGAATGGAACATGAGTTGAGAAAGAGAGAGCTTAATTTGGAGCTCGAGAGGCTTGCGGCCATGCGTGCCTCACCCCAGCAACAAGAAATCTGCGTAGCTCAGAAAGAGAGCTTTGCTGAGTTGGAGGTGGAATCCAGCTCAGATGGTGGCAGCAAAATTGAATGTTCTAGTGCTGAGAGAGTAGTACACACACCCAGAGATGTGGCGTATGATTTGGAGGGGGTTAACATACACCAGGAGGTTCAAGGATCTGAGATATCTCCAGTGGTGCGCAGTGTCCAGGAAGTAGAGTGGGGCACTGGCGCAGGGGTTCATGGTCCTAGTGTTGAGAGGGACACTCCACTGACTCTAGATGAGAGGAGCAGGGAGAAGGGCTCCCCCATGGTTGAAGTACTGGTGTGTGAATGTGGAGACCTCCCAGAAGAGTGTCGGTTGAATGACAGAGACAGTCAGATACTGTCTTGCCAATCTCAGGAGAGTGGTGGGGAGTATGTGTGCGAGGCATGGGATGGTGATATGAAGGATAGTTTGTTTAACCCTTATAGGGGGCTGTGTGATCCATTTGGGGGAGAGCATATTGGAAGTCCCTGTTTTCCAGAGCTATGCCAACACCTGTTGGAGAGTGAGTTCTCTAACCCCCAGGGAGCTCACATTGGAGGCAGACCTTTTTGTGGAGTCCAGAGGGTCTGAAGAGGCATTGGCGAGTGATCCTAAGAGGAGTGGCTCAGGTATCTTCCAACCCAGCGTGGTGGAAGTGGCTTAGAGTAGCCCAGCTAGGTCCTGTAGTAGTGAGAGGGGTGTAGGGCCTCAGGACCTGTCTTTAAGGGGAAGGATTGAGAATGGGTTATGTCCCGGTAGTGCCCAACCTCAGTCTCAGAGCCTGGATGGTTCTTTAAGGGAACACCAGGTGGGGAGCCTAGTCTGTCCTGATGGGCCGCCTGTTGAGGGGGATCCCCTAGTGTCTGGTGAACTGGGAGTATCTGTAGGCAGGCCTCCATCCGTTCTGGTGTATGGCAGTACCACTCCTAAGTGGAGGGTGCAGAAGTCCAGATTAAGGGGTGAGAGGGTGAAAGAGTCCCCAGTGGAAGAACCAGGGGGCCAGCCAGAAGGGCTGAGTCACCAAGGAGTGATCATGGTGACACCACTTCTGTCCTGGGGCATCTTCACGCACTGTCAGATGGACAGGAGGTCGTGAGCTCTGCACCTGGCGGACTGTCACACGACCCATTAGTTATGTGTCACCCTCAGGGGGAGGGTATATGTATTCCTCCTGGAAGTCCTTGTGCGCTGTGGAAATGCTCAACTTCAGGGGTTGGTCCCTGGGTTGGGAAGCCAGGTTCAGGTGTTCTCTGTCCTGGAAGAAGGGGCAACTGTAATGAGTGTCCTGACCGATGTAGCTTCTAGGGGTACCACTCCAGTTGGGGGGGTGCAGTGCTCTGGAAGTGGGTGCAGAGGGAGGGAGTCCTTGCCTCTGACCCCAGTGCAGCCTGAGGGTATAGACCCTAGGTTGGAGGGCCAGGTTCAGGGTATCTCCACTGACCTGGAAGTCCAGTTATAGGATAGAACCCCTGAACTAGTGGGCGAATTGTGCAGGACACCTGCAACAGGCACCCTGACAATTCTGGACGGGGGAACTGCCCCAGGTGGGAGGGTACAGAGCCCCAAGGAGGAGGACCGGGTGTGGGAAAGCCCACCCCAGTCTCCTGTCCAGCCACCGGGTACAGGCCCGGGGCTGGTGGGTCAGTGCCAGAATGTCATACCTGACCTGACAGGAGGGAGAATGGACAAAGGGTGCCAAGCACCTGGGGCTACTGCCCCCCCACTCTCTTATACCACAGAGGTTTGTGAGCCCTGAGAGGCCTGAGGCCTGGGTCTCACCGCTGACTACGGTCAGTGGCCACTGTGACTTGCTGTCTGTTTGTTGGGACACACCTGTGAGCAAGTCAAGGTTAGTTGCGGCACAGGTGATGTCCACAGGTGAGGAGAAGGGTTACACATGGGTTAGCTTGGTGGACCCTGAGAGTATGGACAGAAGAATTGAAATAGGTTCAGATTGGTGTAGAACTGGAGTATGGCCTTGCAGTTGCGGGCCAGGTCCAGGTTCTATCACCCAAAGCAGGGAAGCCCATCAAGGTAGTGATTGGTCTACCCTGCGTTTTGGCTGGAAGGGGGTTGTGCTGGACTTGGCCCTTTTTGCAGGGTCATCCTTGAACTTTTTGCCTTCCTCCTATATTTTCTCTGACCTGTTTTTGTTGGTTTTATGACTCTGGGCACTTTACCACTGTTGATCAGTGCTAAAGTGCATATGCTCTCCCTATGTATATTGATGTATTGATTAGTGACTCCATGATTGGGTTATTTGATTTACTTGTCAGACCCTAGTACAGTGCACTGAGTGTGCCCAGGGCTTGTAAACCAAATGCTGCTGGTGGGTTACAGCACTGGTTGTGCCACCCACAGAAGCAGCTTGTAAAGTGTGTCTCAGGCCTGCCATTGCAGAGCCTGTGTGCAGTCTCTGACTCCCATGTCGACTTGGCAAGTGCACCCACTTGCCAGTCCCTAAACCTTCCCTTATCTTCATATCAGACACCCCTAAGGTAGGCCCAAGGACAGGGTGCATTGTAAGTATAAGTTAGGACATGCTCTGGTGTGTGTAGCATGTCCTAATAGTGAATTACAGCCATTTTCGTTTTTCACTTTTGGAAGGCTACCTGTTCCCCATAGGCCAGAATGGGCAGTTTGATTATTACATCTTATAATCCTAACTGACTCAGGGAACTAAGTAGAAATTCGAGTTTAGTATGCCTGAACTCAGAATGATAAAATACATCTTTTAGTGAAGTTGGTTTTAACATTCTGTGTTTGAAAATACCACTTTTAGAAAGTAGGTATTTTCTTGCTTAACAGTCCAAGCCTGCCTCTGCTAGGTTGTGTATTGCGTGTCTCGTTCTGTGAGTGACAGGGGCTGGGGGATTCCAGGAGAGAGGGTGAGTCAGCATAGGGCTAAATAGAGAGATCTGCATGTAGATGGGTGAGAGAAGCTACACCTGGGACCTGAATAGGGCTGTCCCTTCATTCCACAATGCTGGCCCACCTTTTGTGGTGCGTCTGATGTCCCTGGCCTGCACTGTGAAAGGAAGGAAGGAGTCATGTAAACAAAGTGCTCCAGGACCGACCAGAACTGGTTTGGACTAGGCAAAGGCCTCTCTGCCTTCAGAGAACAAAGAGAAAAGCAGTATAAATATGGGGACCCAGACACCAAGGGCCCGATTCACAGAATTAACTTAAGACAAAATCCTAAACTTACTACCATTTTGGTATTCACAGAATGCATTTACTACTTTTGGTATTCACAGAATGCACTTACTACTTTTGGTATTCACAGAATGGATTTACGACTACTAACTTTACGTCCACACTCGGGCCGGAAATTCCGGCCCGGAGGCGGAGCTTCCGGCCCGGAGGCGGGGATTCCGGCCAGTGGCGGAGATTTAGCCATGGCCAAAATCTCCACCTCTGGGCCGGAAGCTCCGCCTTTGGCCTGGAAGCCCCGCCTCTGGACCGGAAGCCCCGCCTCCGGCCCAGAAACTCCGCCTCCAGGCCGGAATTTCCGTCCCGAATGCGGACGTAAAGTTAGTAGTCATAAATCCATTCTGTGAATACCAAAAGTAGTAAGTGCATTCTGTGAATACCAAAAGCAGTAAGTGCATTCTGTGAATACCAACATGGTAGTAAGTTTAGGATTTTGTCTTAAGTTAGTTCTGTGAATCGGGCCCCAAGAATTTAGATCACTTCTGGAGCAACAAGAAGAAACCTCTGCCAAGGAGAAGAACCAAAGGAAGCTGTAGGAGTTGGACTGTCCCCCTGCCAGTGTGCTGTGTTGTTGGGTTGGCCTGCAGTGGTGTCTTTATTGCAAAGGAGTGGAGAAGGAACTTTTACAGAACTTTCATCATCTTGCAGAATATTTCTCCAAGGGCTTGAACTTGTGCTTGCCTCCTGCTGAAGTCTCAGGGACAACAGACTTCACCACCAGCTCCCCTCTGAATTGCCTTGCTGGGAATTCTATCTGCAGAAGCCTGCGTGTTGCTGGGAGCTGGAAGCGCGATGCAACAAGAAGAAGCGTGTCGCCGCCGCAGCTGTAGTTGTCAAATTACCGGAGAAGCGTGCCACCGCCGCATCTCCCAGAAGCGTGCTTCCGTCGCAGCTGTCTGCTGTCGCATCAACAGAGAAGCGCGTCACAGCCGTGAGGGTCGCCGTCGCATCATCGGAGAAGCGTGTCGCAGGGCCTGTTGCGGCTCCAAAGTACAGAGTGCCCGCAAGGCTGCCAGGTTGTGCCGCATCATCACAACATCGTCGCATCAAGGGCGCCATCTTATCACATCGCACCGGATTGTCGCATCGCATAGGAGCGCCATCTTGCCGCATCGCAACTGGACTGCAGCACGAGAATCTACTCATCATCTCCTCTCTGGTAAGGATCAAGACGCATTCTCTACTCTGCGCAAGCATTGAGGTGCAACGCATCGTCTCCACCGAAGCAAGGAACCGACGCATCTCCAACGCTGCGAGCCTTTTGTTTATTTTGCGTTACGCAACCAGGTACTTTTGTGAGAACTATGTCGCATTTACCATCAACTTGAACTAAGCTAATTCTACCATCTTTAAGTCAATTTTGAGTACAGTATTGTGGATTTTTGTCGTTTGTGTTCTTGTGTTAAGTCTATATAAAGAATACTTGGGGCATATTAACAGGGGCTTTATCTCCGCTTTTTTGGCTTTAAAAGCTTTATCAATAACAGGGTGCTAACATGCAAAATCGCATGTTAGCACCCTTTTTCACTACACTTCCCTTTGCTTCTCTAGTCAGGTGCAAAGTGGGCGTTCCAGAGCAAAATAATAGTAGCGACATTTCATCTATTATCAAGCTTTACGCTAGCCCTGTTAGAGACAAAAAAAGCAGCGCTAACCACGGTTAACGCTGCTTTTTTACGTCTGCTAATGTAATCCAATGGGAGGTGGATTACATGGCTGAGTCCACCATGGGCCATCAACAAGGATATCCCTATCCTTGCAGTTTTATTGCTGCATTATCAGCGATAACCTCCCAAAATGCCTCTATCGCTGGATTTTTTATCGGCTAGGCGGTTAGCGTTGTTAATAACACGATAATCAGGCGATATTATCCAGTGATAGCGGGCGTTAAAAAACTTAACGCTAAGCACCCTTAGCGTTAATTTTCCCTGTTCCTTGTTAATATGCCCCACTTATTTTTATAAAACCTGTGTGGTGTCCATCTGCAGTGTTTTCACTGTATTACTGTTTGTGTTCACAAATGCTTAACACAATGCCTCCGGGATAAGCAGGTCTGCTCATGCCAAGCTACCAAGGGGGTGAGCAGGGGTTATCCAGTAGTGTAATCCCATTTCCCTGACTTAAAAGCAAGGGTTCCTATTTTGACAAAGGTACCTACCTCTGCCAACTAGAGACCCCCAGCTCTAACACCCGTGATCACTTGGATCATGGATTTTGGGGAGTCAGTAGGAGGTGCGTCGTATGATGAGGCTAGATCGGCCGCTTCTTCGAAAGACATTGCGGCTTTGGTTCTAGTGGGTCTTGATCTCATGGTCTCAATGTCGGTATTTATGCGTCTCTGTAGCTTGGGCCCTGGGGCTTTGATTCCTACGGTTTTCTGTGACAGGACCTCAGCGTCCGTTCTAGAGGGTCTCTGTATCCGTGTCGCGGGGGACGCTATGGGGCCTGTAGGGCGCTAAGGGTGGTTGGAGCTGGATGGAGAGGGCACCCTGGGAGGGGATTGCTGGGGCATTCGGGCCTTGTCGAGGTTGGTAAGGATTTCTTTCAAGCCCCGGGATATCAAATCTAGCTTGCTTTCTAGTAAAGCGAGACACTGCACCATGATGTCATGGGCAGGGGTGCGGGGATCTTAGGAATGGTCGCCCTGTGCAGTGTAGGTTGTGTTCAAGTTATGTTATCTATTACTACTTGTGTAGAACATGATGTCTCCTTTTGGGACCCTGGGTGGGGGGTGTATTGGGTCATGACGTGGTTTCGACCTCCTGAGGTCTGCTCGAGTACCAGTGTGGTTAAAGGTCGAGGTGTTGAGGTGGGTGGATCATATGAGGAAGTTCAGTTTGGCGTTCCTCTGGGAGTTGGAGAGCACGATTCGTGGAGGCGCTGGAGTGGGAGGTGACTTCGGGGGAGACGGGAGGTGGTGGCGCAGGGCGAGATGGTGATTGTTTGCTTTTTCTGGTGATGCAGGTTATCTGTGGGTGGGAACTGGGTCAGGAAGGTTCGAGACAGGTGGAGGAGGGCGGTTTGGAGTGTGGGGAAGAGGGAGTCGAAACCCTCTAGATTCTCATTGTTAGCCTGTATCAGGACTGTGCCGTTAGTGTAGATGGTCACAGACGTATTGCCACCCATTGACGAGTGATTAGGGAGTGAGGTCGTTAGTTTACAGCTATGCGAGGTAGTTGTGGTTTTAGAGATGTAGAGTTGTGTTCTGAAAGTGGTGTTCCAGTCATCTGGTCTTTCAGTGTGGAAGATTACGTCCATCTTAATCTGTCCTTTGGAGGAGCAGTGATATGTGTCCATAAAAAGAGTTTCTTTGTGCTGTCTAATCCGTCTCTGTTTGAAATCTTTTCTCGCTTTAAGAGAAAGGTTGGGAGGGAAGCTAATAGCGAATGCGTTCGCGCTGTGAGGTTTCAAGTTAGTCGGTATGGGTTGGTTGGAGTGAGTTGGCGTGCTCTGTGACATTGTAAGATTTCTAAAAGAGGGAGGACCGTGCATCTGAAAGGGAGTCTAGGACGATTGGAGTGTTTGGACAGATCAGCTGGGGGTGAGTTAAAAATTGTCGCCTAAAGTTGGGTCGGGGAGGTTGGGTTAGCAACTTTGCGGCCCCTTATTAACCTGCCAGTGATGATCAGGGGATATTGACTTCAGGAAGCCACCATTATGGGGTCAGGCATCCGAGTCTGGTGTGGATTGGTCTATGCCGCCTTAGTTAGGGTGACCCGACGTCCCGGATTTGCCCGGACGGTCTCGCTTTTTCACATTGTCACGGCTGCTTTCAGTGAATGTAACTTCTGTCCCGGTTTTCAGAGAGGGTTGACTGAAAACTGTGGGAGGTGTTTGTTTATATTTTACCAGGCAGGGATACTTAGCAGTTGATTCAAGAAAGCAGTTAGATTAACATGTAAAACTGTAGTCCTTTTTCTATTTTCTTGAAATGTTCCGGTTTTTGTCTTTAGAATTCTGGTCACTCTATCCTTAGTGGGTTTTGCTGCATGGGACACTTGCTATGTGGGTTTATTTTCATGTTGAGAGAGCACATCAGCGGGGATGTGTCAGTATATTGCTCAATCTCTTGATATGGGTGCATTCAGTGTGCCTACGAGGGCGGCCATCTTAGATCGGGCAAAGCACTAGGATCACTGGAGAATGAGAGGACCAAGAGGCTGCGCGGAGGCAAGATTCCTCTTTATTATGGGCAAAAGACCGTTGGATTCCTTTTAATTGATGGCCCTTGCAGCGGATGGTTGTGTTTACTGATCCTATCTTGAGATAGAGATGGATCTCCGTGAGTCAAGAATCAGCCATCTTGAGGCCAGGCAGATTCGAAGGGTGGAGCAGGGCTCTGTGTGGGTCTTGCACACTATTGAAGCCGTCCCAGGTCTCCTCTGGTCTGCTAGTGGTAGTAGGAGCCCTCGGTCAGCATCGTTGGGGGCCCCGGAGCTCAGCGGGCCCTCGCAATCGGTGCAGATGGGGGCCATTTTACAGTCAGTCATCATACCTGGGGGACGCTGCTCCATGGAGAAACGGGGCGGAATTCACTTCGGTCCGGGTCCTGAAAACCGTGCCCGGGAGTGGACATTCGTCAGGTCTGGGACTCTTGTGGGTCCAACGCGGTACTGATGCGAAATTTTGTCAGGGCCGCTTGCAGTCCTGGAAGTATCAGGCGAGCGACGTTATCTCCAAGCCTTTCTGGTCACAACCGTTTCTGCCGTTTGGACTGTTCCATGTGATCCGGTGATCCGGTGAGTCCCGCTTTATTGGGGGGGGGGGTTGGATTGGGTGGGGGTCGGGTGGGATTTCACTGAGATAGTGACGCCGAGCCCGGGAGCACGGTTTCAAAGCTCCTTCCCCGTGGCCATAAACTACATCTCCCCTTCACATTGCAGAGGGAAATACAACACCTCCTGCAGAGCAGTCCCAACCTCTCTTCTGCGATGACGAAGAGGACAACCAGACCTTTGACTCCGATGCCCTCCAACAGCTCGTGGACAGCCTCCGGAGCCCACTTCCAGGAGCAGGTCAGCCCAGCTGCTACGAGGAGATCCCACCCCTGCACAGTACACACAGCAGGCAGCACCCACCACCACGGCGGACTCCCAGGACCTCCTGGCACCCCTAAACACGGAGTTGGAAGGCCATGTGTTGGGGTGCCAGGAGAAGCTGGCCAAACAGGTGCAGGTGGGGTTCGACCACATGGCAGCCAAACTAGACGCCATACGTGGGTGTCTAAGTCCCATTAGGTACCACTCACAGTCCCTAACAGACACCGACAGTCCGTTCCATGCCCTCCAACGAACCATGGCTGAAATCGACATGGTCCTGACTCAGAGGCAAGAACGACTCTCCAGTCAGAGTGGCTCCAGCTAGCTTGCTCGGGAGTTGGTAATCATGCGGAGGCTCATGGAGGGCAGGGAGCGTAACCGTGCGGAAACAGCGGCTGACACGGGTGCACAGCACACCAGCGAGATTTGGCTGGGCCCCTCAATGCCATAAAGACCATCCTCATGGCATTGCTGCCACAAGGCCTGGCGGCAATGCATGCTGCTGCTACCACTCCATTCACATCTCCGGCCACTGATGTGTCAGTGCCAGGCAGTGCAGCAGACATTCCACCTCTGGCCCCTGCGGTGTCACTGCCACACAGTGCTGGAGACAGAACACCACCACCCATATGTGAGGCACCTGCAACAGCAGAGGACGAAGATGCAGATAAATCTGGCCTCATAGTCATAAGGAAGCGGTAGCATCCATGTCCGACATATGGCCTGTCAATGCTTGGTTCTGCCCTCAGCATCATCCCCTTCCAGTGTCCCCCGATGAATTCTGCAACACTCACCTTGGACCTCGACATGGACTGCCATATTCTGTCTGGTCACCCATGACACAGATGTCAGACTGCAGTCTGAACTCCTCAACTACTGAGGAACATGTCCTTCACAGAAGGACTCTGGAGGGATCGCCACGGGCCGACACTGCAAGGTGGGCTTTGCATGGCCCTGCACTGCTCCGCATACAACACTCCATCGAATGTGCATTAAACATTCATTTTCACAACAATGTGTCATGTCTATGATCTTGCAAGTGTGGAGGCATGAATGCATGTAGGGTCATTGATTGCAACTTACTTCCATGTTGCTTATGTTGTGGGACTTAGGTCACAGGGTGATTGCATGCCGGGTGGCATCGGGGAAACACGCATTTGTTACTTCCTTGTCCCGATCAGAATGGAAGCACACACACAGCCTCGGGGTCATTGTTCACACACCTACGCTGGACTGGCATACGCCGAGCCAGACCACCCCACTCACGCTCACGGGGGGGACGACAGCGCACCATGTCCCAGGTCTTACCTGTAGGGATCTGCTGCTCACAGGTCTAGTTGTCTGCATGTCACAGCCACTCCCTAACGTCTGGTTCACACCCACACCACACCCATTCGGCACCGGCATCACAGGACATGTGACCCTGCCAATAAAAAGGGCCTGGCACATGTGCTGGATGCCATTTCCACTCTCCAAATGGGTGTCTCCTTGTGGGTATCCTTTATTCATGAGGGCTTAGGGCCCAGGTACAGCACGTTGCCCAGTGCCGGGGGTGACTTGATGGCGTCCACACCACGGGACTCAATCATAAGGGGTCCATGGTTAGCGGTTGTTAGAATCCAGATTCCCAGGTTGGCATAGGTAGGTACTTATACCAAGCAGGGGACCTTTCCTCCAGTCAGTGTAAGGGGTTACACTCTAACAATAACCTCTGCTCACCCTCTAGGTAGCTTGGTGTGAGCAGACAAGGCGTTATCTCAGGTGTAATGGTTAAGCATTTGTGATCACATACAACAACTTAATGATTCTCCCACAAATGGACTCCACACTGAGGTATCAGAAAATAGACTTCTTTATGTAAGCAGACTTAATACAAGACCCAATAACGTGTAAAACGGGCCACAATACTATTTGTTCAAAGCGTTCTTGGTTATAGTTCAGTTCAGGAGGTCTGTGCGCTTCGTGCGCGTTGGCCGGCTCGGGTGGCGGTAAGAGGCTTGCGAGCGGGGCTCACAAGCATTGGCAGCCACTCTGGGTGACACGTGCACCTTGCGGTGCGAAGGGGGCACAGTACCTTAGTCTTGGTAGAAGTTCGGCAGGGACAGCGCGGTGAGTCCTCAGCGCGCGTGCACGGCGCAACGTCCTCTCAGTCGCGGTGCGAGCTACGGCTCGACGGGGGCCTCAGTCACGGTGCTCAGGGGGATGGTGCAGACATACGGTGCGCTGGCTCTTCGTTGCGGCGTTCGTGCTGGACCTTTGAGGACACGCCTTTGTTCTCAGTGCGATGCGAAGCAGGCAGTACGCTCCGGTGGGGAGCCTCGTACCATCCACTCTATGAGCCACAGTCTGCCCACAGCAAGGGTAGGGGGGGCACGCAAAGTGGCATGTTGCAGAGAGGCAATTCGAGTGTCACGAAGTCCTTCCTTTGCGTTGCGAGCTACGGCTCGGGGGCCTTAGTCACGGTGCTCGGGCCGGGCAGGGGGCACATGCTTGCAAAACTATGCGCGGAGTTGGGAGGCGCACACTTCTCTCGGCGTCAGCTTCACGGGGAGAACAGCGGTTCTCAGAGGGGGTGAAGTCCACTGGTCCTGGGACTTCGTTCAGGGGGCAAGCTCAGCACAAGCCCTTGGAGACCTTAAACAGCACAAGTTGAAGCAAAGTTTCTCAGCAATCTTTCTCCTCTCCTTCAGCAGCAAGGCAACCACTGCAGGCCAATCCCTCCTACAGCTTTCCCGGTTCCTTCTCCTCAGGCAGAGGTTCGTCTTGTCGCAGGATCTAATTTCTTAGGAGCAGGGCTCCTACATTTATACTACATTTCTTTTGTTCTCCCAGGCCAGGGGGGCCCTTGCCTAGTTCAGTCCAGTTCTGGAGCACTTTGTTTACGCGATGCAGGCTGCTTCATTCAAGGTGCAGGGCAGAGTCATCAGACGCTCCACAGGGGGCGAAGCCGGCATTGTGGTGGCAGAGCACAGTCCTATTCAGAGCCCAGGTGCGCTCATCCCACCCATCTACCTGTCAATCGTCCTATTCTCCACCAGGCTACCTAGCCCTGCCCATCTGGGTTTCCCCAGCCCTGTCACTCACGCAAGCCAGACAGCAGATACACATTGCGCAGAGGTGGGCTGAAATGGTTAGGCAAGCAAAGGCCAGCTTTCTAAAAGCAGCATTTTCAAACGCGGAATATTAAAATAAACCTTACTAAAAGGTGTACCTTATTATTCTGAGTTCAGGCATACTAAACTCGACCTTCTACCATGTTCCCTGGGCCGGTTAGGATCATAGGATGTAACAATCTTAACAGCCCATTCTGGCCTATGAGAACAGGGTAGCCTTACAATAGTGAAAAACGAAAATGGCTGTAATTCACTATTAGAACATGCCACACACATCAGGGCTTGTCCTACCTTATGCTTGCAACGCACCCTGTCCTTGGGCCTACCAAAGGGGTGACTGACATGAAGATAAGGGAAGGTTTTTAGGGACTGGCAAGTGTGTGCACTTGCCCAGTCAGCATGACAGTACCAGACTGCACGCAGGTTCTGCAATGGCAGACCTAGACACATTTTACCAGGCCGCTTCTGTGGGTGGCACAACCAGTGCTGCGAGCCCACCAGCGGTATTTGTATTTACACGCCCTGGCACTCCTGGTGCACTTTACTGGGGTCTGATAGTAAACCAAATAAGCCAATCATGGAATCCAACCAACATATACATTTTACATAGGGAGCACTTGCACTGTGGCACTGGTTGGCAGTGGCACAGTGCTCTGAGCGGCCAACACCATAAAAACACATGAGGCACAGCTACAAAAAGTGGAAGGGAGACTCACGCCAAGGTGCCAGGTCTAACAGCGGTGCACAGACTTGGTGGCACCAGATTCACTGCAGCAGGCACAGGCACACCGCCACGGGACGGTGTCAGTCGGAGCACTGAGATAGGGGCATCTTCAGTGCTGCGCGCGTATGCAGCCTGCGATGATGCACCGTCCGGGCATTCCGGAATGGTGGCATTGGTGTGAGCTCTGCTGGACCGCAGTCTAGGCCTGAGCCAGCGGGCAATGCGTGCCTCCCGCCATGTGGCGTCGCCTCACAGTTAACAGAGTTAGTGGCACCTATTGGGCTGAGTGGGTGTGCAGCCTGTGATGATGCCCTGTGCACTGATGTGTTCTCTGCCATTGCGAAATCAAGACCCAGAATAATGTGTGTTACCTGGTGGTCCACGGTGCGTGGCTGCATCATGTGGAGGTTCCCAAGGTCAGGGGACATGGGCTTGGAGATCCAACTGGCACGTGGAATGCCCTCTTGGAGACACGCCAGTGGCAGAAGGTGGGCAGTGAAGCCTGGTCGCGCAGGGGCTTGCAGTCTCTGCTGGGCGGCGAGATGGGCTGGGGTGCAGCAGCCTGTGTGCGCAGGGGCGGGCAAGCGGTGATGGCGTGTGCTACTGTATGGACTCTGCCATTCATGTCTCTGGCAACTGTTTCAGATGAGTGACCTGGGGGACTTCAATGTGTGCCGGCACGTGGTTGGAGACACACCGGTGGCTGCAGGTGAGCAGTGGGGCCTGGGTCCGCAGTGTCGGCACGCTCTCTTTCTCCCTCACTCTCTCTTTCACTCTCCCTCTCTTCCTCTCTCCCTCTCTCTTTCTCTCTCCCTCTCTCCCTCTCTCTTCTCTCTCTCTCTCCCTCTCTCTTTCTATCTTTTCTCTCTCTCTCTCTCTCTCTCTCTCTCTCTCTCCCTCGATTTTTCTCTCTTTTCTCTCTCTCTCTTTCTCTCCCTCTCTCTGTTGCTTTCCCTCTCTGTCCTTTGATGGGCGCATGACACACTTTCTTATCTGTCTTTCTGTCTTGCAGGCTGTGACTTACGGAATGCCTGGAGAAGACACGCAGTGCCTCTTCATGATTGTTTTTATTTGTTTTATCTGTAATAAAGGTTTTGTTTTGGGTATATGATGTGGATGTGTGTTTCTATTTTTGTGGCCTCACCTGTCTGTTAGGTGTTGTGGCTGTGCGACTTCAGGGGATTTGTTTTGGTCATGGTTTCTTGGGGTTGATGTGCATTATCCTTGTCAGGAGAAAGGGTGGGTGTTGGGGTCCGGGGTGGGGGTGGGGGTGGGGGTATGTGGTGTTGCCCTCTTGGTGCTCCGGGTTGCATGTTCAGCTGCTCCAGGGCATCTGTTGTTCTTCATGCTTGGCTTTGGGCTGTGCTCCCTTGGCTGCAGCCAGTTGTTGTACGACTTTGCACCAGGTCAGAGCAGGTGTTAATTTCCTGCTGCTAACGCGCCTTATCGCCTGTTTTGTGTTCTTATCGCAGATCAGGCAGGTCGCTGAGAATGTTGTGGAGTAGTGTTGTCGCGGCTTTTTGCTCGGTAATGCCTACTCTGCATCTCATTAGCGATAGTTGCCAGGGTCATCAGTGGCGATGTTTTTTGAGGATGCTATCACTGGAATACTGGTGGTATCGGCAGTTTGCACCAGCTTGTGAATGGGGAGATGGATTTGTCGCGACTTTGTCGGCGATAAAGTGCCGTTAACTCGGCGATAGCTCCTTGAGAATATGGCCCATAGTTGCATTTCTTTAAACTTACATGGTCATGAATGCATTATTGTTTGTTAAGTAAAAAATAAGATACTGAAATTGTTGCATATTGTAAGAAAGAATAAGGTATTGCAAATCCCAGAATGCACTGCACTGGTAAAAGTGGGATGTTTTATGGAAGTTTAACATTAGTTCTTGAAATTACTCTTGAAAGGGTCGGGCCCATTAGTTCTAGACCTTCTCTAGAGACACAATCCGAAGGATCTTTTAAGCAGCGTGAAAAAGTGTAGAGAGGAGAAAAATTGTTAATACACAGTTCATTAGCCAATAACTCTCTTTGATGCATAATAATCCACTGACAGCTATATAAGGTTAGTTGATTTATTACAAAGCCAAACAAAACTGGACATAGAGACACCTCAACACAAGGGTATAGAAATAGAAAGGAATTAGTATGAAGTCAAATCTATGCATACAAATTAAACGGTGTAGCAAGAAACATTTATTAATTCAAGAAGTAGGATACAGAGAATAAGAAAGCATGAGTCCTAATTTTCCTGCATCGAGGGTTGCTAATTGAAGAGCATTAAATCTATCCCAAGTCCATTACTAAGTGACATCCCCACATAAGCATTTTCAGTGAAAATCATAGGTGTCAATGTGTGGAGCCTTCCTAAGAAGTCTCTCCACCATCAATGGGTCAGGTAGCATAAAGCTACTATCGGAAAAAGAAAGAGCTCGTTCTGAGATGCTCTCTCTCTGAAGGAAAGAAAGAATTGGGACTTTTCTCTAATTCCAAAAGCCAGTTATCCACAGGTAGCTTTCCCATAATACACAGTGTGTGCATAGTCAATATGAGTACAGTCATGCGAGTACTTTTCCACGGTGTATTCCATGTAGCTCCTTTGCAACAATTTGCCCTTGCTTTCTCAAATGAGAATGTTCCTCCATCTTTATCACCTCCAAACCATGTAACTGTAACTTCTTCTCTCCTTGCCTAGCTACTAAAACAAAGACATTACTTTTTCCTAATGAATGCTTCTCTACCTGCAATGCAAACGTGAGAATGTACCGATTCCACAGTGCAAATGAAATCCAAACTATTAATTCTAAAGCGAGAGTTGTCAGGGACTTGCATTTCAGGCCTACCATTTTAGCTAACATACGAACATATTATTTTAAACATTACAGATTGGCATAACTCTATTGCATTCTAACTAGCACATTTACCAAATTATAGTAATATCATTGTTAAATACATTCAGTATATGAGCGCTGTCAACTTCATGTTAATGTTCCTGCAAGTTACATTCATTTCCTACATTAATTCTCCTTGCTTCTTGTCAATACCAAAATATGTCACGTAGTTATGTTAATACATTTCGCAATTCTAACAACTCACATTGATATAATTGCAAAATTATATGCCGCTCTACACATGATTATGATGCACCCCTACAAATGAAATAAGATGCCCGCTCCATCACTCTTTAACTTACACCTGTAATGGCACCTTTGCTTATTGTTATAGATTATAACAATGCCTAGATCGGTGGCGGAGACTACAACCCTGCTATAATGTATGTCCTATGGTAGAATAGTCAGGGTTTGTGTTCTGGTAATCTATCCAGAAACTAAGGTTAACTTTATTTCAATAGTATTGATTGTCATTGTCACCTCGGAGGTAAAAAATAGCAGAATCATTTGCTAATGCAGTAAGCTAAATACCCTTTCTCCTGTGCAAGCCTGCCAAAAAGCATTATGAAAGAGGGGTCAAACGCAGCCGTGCCACGTGATAGCCCTTAAATCCCTTTTGAAATGTCTTCCATCAAAAAACCTTTAATGAGCGGGCAGCTCCAGTGCATCTTTTGGGTACTCCCTTAACTACTTTACAGTACATGTCAACTCTTACCTGTAGAAATCAGGATTATATTAATAAGCTACCATGACCTCGTATTTCTTAACCTCATACCATTCGTCTTACAAATACCTTCAATTTAGCTCTTAATTCCCTTTCTTTCAAATTGAAACAGAGTATTCACAACATGCACTACAATTCCCATCATCATCTGCACAGGAAGTAACATCACTGCATTTCCCATCATGCAACTGCACAGTAAGTGACATCAATTGTTGCCCACCTAAACCATCTTTAAAAAAAGAAGCCAAGCAAGAGGATTTCATTGTCCATTATCCATCTTCACAGGAAGTGGCATCACTACATTTCCCATGCCCGATCTGCACAGGAAGTGACATCACTGCATTTCCTATTATCCATTTGCATAGGAAGTGGCATCATTGGATTTACGATGATCCATCTCCACAGGAAATTGTATCACTGGTTTCCTGCTAAAACTGTCTTGAAGTAGAAGCCAAGCGAGAGGACTTAATTTCTCATCATCCAACTGCACAGGAAGTGAAATCACTACATTTACCAATATCCATCTGCATGGGAAGTGATATCATTGGATTTCCCATCATTCATTTACATATACATGACATCACTGGTTTCCTGCCAAAACTATTTATAAAAGAAGCCAAGAAAGAGGACTTCATTTCCCATCATCCATCTACATAGAAAATGAAGCCCCAAGTTTGTCACCAAAACCATCTTTAAAGAACAAGCCAAAAAAGAGGACATCAAGTTGCATCATCCATAATCATTTCCTGCATTGTCCAGTCACTCGGGCATTCTCAGCAAAGGCCATGCACACCTGTTTTGGCCTATTAGAATCTGAAACGACCCTGGGTTAGAGCCCCATTCCAGTAAAACCTATAAGGTAAGATTAAAATCTTGTGCCTCTCTCAGCTCACCATGCTGCCAATCCAAGGAATCACACCCAGATGTAGACAACCCAGACATTAACATAGCTTTTGCTCAACACAGAGAGCCAACTTCATACACATCCCACTAAATATCATACACCCTCAAACTACAGAACAGACATTCCAACTCATGCTCATTAATGCTCACTCTGCATTATTCACTGCACCGGACATTGCAGTCCTCATCACCTACCACAAGCTTGAAGCCTTCTTCATCACAGACACAGGTTTAATCCCCACATCTTCAGACATCATAGATGTCCTTATTCCCATAGACTACAGCATCCAATGTGTGGACCACATTGTCATCCATAAGTCGTCATGGTGCTGCACGTTAGGCAATGAATGAAGATTCAACTCCATGGAGCTGCTAACATGCAACATACCTCTCTTTTCAACTCAAACAGCTATATTCCATCTCATGTACAGGCCTTCCAGGCAGAACAATGACTTAATTGACAAATTCTCGGATCTCCTTACCACCATGTTTATTTGTTATAACTATGCCATTCTCTGGGTTGTTGGAGTGATTTCAACCTCAAACACACTGCAAGTTAAAAAAATAAATAAGAGGCACCCTCTTCAACCTCATTGATACACTCAATGTGATACAGTATGTCACACAACCAACACACTCTAAAGGCCACATCTTTTTTTTCTTGTCTACTCACCATCACCAATAATCCAACTCAAATCATCCTAACACTTGTACTGGACTGGACACTCTTCCACCCTAACTCCTTGCACAGTTTAACAGCAACAAACCAAGGTCAACACAAACGTGAAGGCCAAGCCATCAGATCCTTCAAAGACTTCTCCATTAATAAAGCAAATCTGTGGATTCATCTCTCACCCCATCAACCCCAAGTCCGATACCAACCCCCTTCTAAACAACTTCAACAATTTGTGGGAAAGCTGTGTGAACATCCACACTTCAAATACAGCACACAAGTGCAAGCCAAAACCTTCAGCACCCAAATAGTCAAAAGACCTTGCTCATAAAAAATGATCCATTCTAAAACAGGGAAGACAATGGAGGAAACCAGAACTCCCAAGGATCTGTTGATACTGAAGGCCCTGTGTGAAAAACACAGACAGCTCATCACATCAGTCAAACCAAAGCACTATATTATCTTCATCAATGAAATCACCAACAGAAACAGAGTGCTGCTGAAGTAGAGAATATTTTTATGTATAAATATTAGAACAGGTTTTCCTGGTTGGCTGAGGTGTGCACCCAGGCTAGGCAGGAACCACCAATCTAGTCAGGGTTAGTTAAGTGCACACTTAAAGATAAACTGTACTCACCCACTGGTAGCTTGGCACAGAGCGGTCAGGGTAATCTAAAGAGACAACGTGTAAGTATTTGTGCAACACACACACACATACAGTAACACAATGAGTACACCACAAAAAGATTCCACAAAGGTTATGAAAAATAGATTATTATATACTAACAATACAAGACAAAAATGACAAAAATCTAATGTTTAGAACTAGAGACATTGAATTTTAAAACAATAAGTGAAAAATAGGGCCTACTTGAACTTGTGCTGGACCGGGGCAAAGTAAAAGTTCTGGCCAACCGCAATGGAGTGTCGGGAATACACGCAGGCCCTGGTGAAAAAAAAGTACCTTTCCTCGTCACAACTGCTTTTCTTTTTTAATCCCAAATCAAAATGGAAGAAACTGCTTCCTGTTATTGGCAGATATACTTCATGTGTCAGGAGCATTTAAGGAGATCATAATTGAGCCTTGACGAGTCACAACTTTGCTTATTCGTTGTTCTCTTGCAGTTCTGTTTTTTCTTCCTTTTTTAATTATTTCAGGAGTCTTCTCTTCCTGTTCCAGATGATGGTCAGTGATGGCTCATTCATGTCTTTTGGTCTGAGCCTTGGAAGGTTCTGTTTTTTTATAGTCAGCTGTTTTTTACTTCCAAGAAATTGCTTTCAGGGGTAACGCTCAGGGGCATATGTACAAGCCCCTATTGCCACAAGAACATCACTTTTTGCGATGTTCCTGTGGTGATAGGGGCCTTGCCATATGCACAAGGCAGCGTTAAGCCACCTTACATGTCTTAACGCTGCCTTGTACATAAGGCCCCCTTTCAAGCTATGGTAAGCATGAAAGGGGTAGGCAGTGGGTGTTGCGGTGGGCTTTCCACCGCAACACCCATTGATTTTGATGGTGCCCTCTATGTACTAGGGTGGCGTACATAGGAGGCAGCGCCAAAATTAGGACCAGGAAAAAGCTGGTCTTAAGATGGCAAAACGAGGAGAAATTTTTTATTTCTCCTCGTTTTTGCTTTTTTCATGAGTGCTGCCTTGTGCAGCACACATGCATAAAGCAACATGCCATTGTTTGTTTATGTGTAGGAAGGTGTCCCTTCCTGCACATAAGCAAACTTTTAAAGAAATTCCATTTTGTCACTTTCATGTGCGCTGCACAATCCTCCCCTGCACGCAGACACCCTTGCACTCTGGTGCAAGGGTGCCTGCGTTGGTGCTAAGTTGCTAAACTTAGCGCCATTGTAGGGGGAAACGCAAGGCTGCACCAGATTCTTGTAAATATGGTGCAGCCTTGTGTTTCAGAAGTGGCGGAGCATGTCGTTAAGCCAGGAAGGCTAACAACAAGCTATGTCACTTCCTTGCACATATCTCCTCAGGGTATGGATTACATTTAGAGCTGGAGTTTAGCACTAGAAGCGCAAAGCCATATCTGTGCACTAGGGACTAGGGAGACCATCAACTCATTGCCAAGTCAACCTGCCCTTGACTGGATGTGATGCTATAAGCCTGACACCATGGATCAAGTTCAAGATTTGTTAATGGCTATTAATAACTTGACTTTTCAAGAACAACCATTAACCAATCAAAGTACAGCCTTAAGGCAGTTTTGTCAGTTCATTTGACCATTTCAGCTGGATTGGAAGAACAAAAGTTTGAAGGCAATCAAATCAACTTAAAAGAGTTCCTGGATGCTTGTCAGATTCATTTTTACTTTCAATCCTCATCGTTACTTTACTGATACAGCAAAAGTAGGTTTTATCATTAGTAATTCTGTGGGCAGCACTCTCACATTGGCAACACCACTTGTTTTTTGCCAGTCACCTCCTAGACTAGATTTTTGTAGCTTTCCTATTAGAATTAAAAATGTTGTTAGACCACCAAGACCAAAAATACTCAGCTCAAGAAGAGATTCTTGAAATCCATCATGGTGTCTTAGATCTACAGGTTGATAGTATGAAAATTGGGTGTTGGCTTATGAAGTAGATTGACCTGATTCTGCATCTTTTACCCTGTTTTGCAAGGGTTAAAAAAATAACTAAAGGATGAATTAGCTAGATACCCTTGTCCTGCTTCTCTGCTGGAGCTGATTCACTTGGTCTTTACAATTGCAGGCAAGATCCGGGAGCTTAGCTCTGAAAAGAAGAAACAAATCTTTTCAAGACCAGCAAATTGTTTTTTTTAAAAAACATCTACTTAGCCTGTGGAAGTGAAAGAAGATCCCATGCAGATTGGTCTTAGCAGGGGTCCTCCAACTGATGAAGGTCAAGAAGAAGATTAGAATTATGCCTTTACTGTGGTGAAAAAGGTAATCTTTTGAGCACATGTCTGATCTATCCATCTCGCACCCAACGACCTTGGTAAAACTCATTGGCTCGAATCTTAGAATAGGTAGAGTATTTCCACGATTCAGAGCATCCCTAGTTGTCTATTTCTTCCAGATTTATTTTCTTGCAAGAAAATTCTTAAAGCCAACCTGTTTTGTTCTGATTCTAATTGATTGTGGGTTTGTCTAATTCCTTCATGGATCTTAATTAGGGAAGAAATCATGGAATTTCCTCAACCTTCAAAGAAAACCCAGGGACTATTGTAGCAGTGGATTTCTACCTAACATTCTTGAAACTTTTTCTTTGTCACTTCTGGAGAGGACAGCACTCATGAATTATCTCAACATTAATTTAAAGACTGGGTTGATGGTACCATGAAAAGCTTCTGCTGTGGCCTCTATTTTTGAGGCAAAAAAGAATTATTTAGCACTTTGTCCCTGTATCGACTTCCAGAGGCTCAACCAGATTACAATGCCAAGATCTTTGCCAAGTTGGATTCAAGAGAGACTTTTGACTTGTTACATATAAAGGGTCATCTTTATGAACGGATAGTGTCACTTTTCCACCATGCAATGGGGTGCGCGTGTAACGAAACCCTTAAATGTGATTAATCAAGCCACACAAGACCACCTTGCATGGCCCTGATTGTATTGTATTGGGGTCTTCCTTTTGCTCTTTGTGCCCAGGACGCTACGCTGCTTGTGGGGCCCTTGAACTGCCTAATACAACGGGACTGCGAGGACCTGGGAGCATTGCGCTCCGTTAATCCAGCTCACCTGTTCCTCTTCCCACTGGTCATTTCGACGCCACGCCTCGCGGCCCCCGCTGCGCGGGAGCCGCTCGCAGGCTCTTTCTCCACCACTTAAAAGCTCGGCTGGCGTGCTGAAGGTTGGGTCTTCCTTTTGCTCTTTGTGCCCAGGACGCTACGCTGCTTGTGGGGCCCTTGAACTGCCTAATACAACGGGACTGCGAGGACCTGGGAGCATTGCGCTCCGTTAATCCAGCTCACCTGTTCCTCTTCCCGCTGGTCATTCCGACGCCACGCCTCGCGGCCCCCGCTGCGCGGGGCCGCTCGCAGGCTCTTTCTCCACCACTTAAAAGCTCGGCTGGCGTGCTGAAGGTTGGGTCTTCCTTTTGCTCTTTGTGCCCAGGACGCTACGCTGCTTGTGGGGCCCTTGAACTGCCTAATACAACGGGACTGCAAGGACCTGGGAGCATTGCGCTCCGTTAATCCAGCTCACCTGTTCCTCTTCCCGCTGGTCATTCCGACGCCACGCACCGCGGCCCCCGCTGCGCGGGAGCCGCTCGCAGGCTCTTTCTCCACCACTTAAAAGCTCGGCTGGCGTGCTGAAGGTTGGGTCTTCCTTTTGCTCTTTGTGCCCAGGACGCTACGCTGCTTGTGGGGCCCTTGAACTGCCTAATACAATGGGACTGCGAGGACCTGGGAGCATTGCGCTCCGTTAATCCAGCTCACCTGCTCCTCCTCCGGCAGCCCCGCCCCCTTTACTACTTAGTCCCGTCTACGCGAATCCGCAGCGCGGATCGCAGCGCGGGCGAAGCCCGGGCCAAGGGCGGGCCCGTTGTAGCCCATTCGAGCCCGCAAGAGTCCGGTCCGGGCCACGTCCCTTTCATCCACGGACTTGGGTGCAGGTTTGATTTGGCCTCTACATCCACATTGTCGTATTGCTTGCGGGTTGATAGAGTTTCGTGGGCACAGTGGGTGTTAGGCATTGCTTGTCATAGCTGTGGGTACTCTAACGTTCCAACGCAATTGTTTCCCCCGTACTCAGTTTTGCGCAATGGCCTCTAAAACGGGCAGGATTCCTGCTCGCAACGACAATCTTACGGGCACCTTAGATAATTTCATCATCAGAGCCAACTCAGTGATAGACCAGGGCATAGTTCTTATGGAACGAAGGGTTTCGCAAGAACTTGCCCAGGCCAGACGGTCTTCTCTGGGTCCCATAGCTTCTGTTTTTACTCCTCAAGCAATTGAGGGTATTTCTAATTGTACAGGCGCTAAATCATCTGCACTCCCACTGACCCAATTTATTGATGACACTCCACAAAGTGACACCTTGAGCTGCGATGAACTATTAACTTCATCGAAAATTAGTCCCCCTCCACCGCCGTGCTTAGGCCCTATCCTGCGCAATAAAAAGGATAAAACTCTGATAGCGCCCTCAAAGAATAAATCTAAAGCACCTAGGGGGAAAAGAATTCATTCTGGGGGTAAGAAAACCCCAAATCGCCGTGACAATCTAACCATGGAAGTCCCTATCAGGTTAAGTGAAGTTCTTGAGTTATGCTCCCCGCACTCAGTTCCCCCCACTGATATGGTCGATGCAGGCGTTTCATCTAACATCCCGCTGCAAATTGAAGGGGTTGTAACACCGCTGCAATTTAATTCAATGCTGCACACCCTACTCGATCCCATTCTCATTAGGTTAGATAGGATAACAACTCACCTGGCACAGCTTGAGATCATTATCAATGGAGCTCAGGGAAACGTCCATAACACCTCACAATTGCAACGTCCCTGCAAATGCAATCACAATAACAGGCCGGATGGGATAACCCCAGCCGCACCCTTAAACAACCTAATTAATTCAAACACTCAGCAATTGTCTAATCACCCTATTATAGATCAGGCAGCTCCTGCCCATATTGTCAACCCAGCACCCCTCCAAACTGAAGCCAGGGCCATTAACTTCCAACCATCTGCTCCCATTATTCCAGCACATGCTCTGGTGGCAAAAGGCAGTGTCAGTGGAAGTTTGACAAGAAGGGGAGATCTGGGAGAGGCACTTGGGTCTTCTGTGACAATTGATTTACCTCCCGAATCCTGCCCCCTTGTGGTCATTCTCACAGGAGTCCCCGAAATAAGTGAAGCCATCACAGAAGATTACATCTCTCTAAAGAATAAGACGATGCAATGGCTGTGTACCCACAGGCCTTTGCCCCCCCATGTCAACAGCGAGATTATTATGGTTAGAAAGGTGGGCTGGATAGGGCATACTCGTAAAACTATACAGGGTGATTGTGTCCTAGTTAATTTTAGGGACCCCGAAACAGTGGAGTATATCTGCAGGGGGGGATTTTCTCACCTTGAAACAAAAATTGCAACATGCCCTCTTTCTCACTTCTATCCTAGTCAATCCACAGATAGTCAAGAAACTGAATGGTCCCTTGTATCCCATTCCCGAAGGGGGCGTGTCGGTCATCTAAGGCGAGAAGCTCATACCGTGTCCCGCACTTTTATCCCCCTCTACAACAGGTACAGCCAGTTAGATCAGGTTGACTGACTGATATGGTCGCTAGACGGGACTCAGGCTTCCCCACAGGTTGAGCCAACCCATGAAGGCAATATGCTTCCCTGTAGTAGGGAGGTACCTTCTCCCCCTGAAGCGATCAGCTCTGGTCACTCTCTTGAGAGTATTGGTTGTAGTCCAATTGAGCAACACCCCACAGAAAATCTAGCCAATGACATCATTGCCCCCGAGGATCCCACTGAACTCAACCCATCGCAGAGTCTACCCCATTCAACTGTTTTTCCATCTCTACCCAATAGCCACGTCCAGCAAATGTCCATAATATCATGGAACGTGGCGGGAATAAGCACCAAACTTAAGTGCCCTGAATGGGGTTCCTTTGTAGACACCTACGATGTGATTTTATTCCAAGAGACTTGGGCTAGGGAGGGAGCCCATAGATTGGGGTTTGTAGCCTTTAATACCATGGCACGTTGGGGTGGCATTGGGAGGCCGTCCGGCGGCCTGTCCACGTGGGTTGGTATCCATCTGGCTTGCAATGCAGAACTAATAGAGACCAATTCAGCTGACATTTTATGTGTCTTACTGACATGGCAATCCTCTTTTAAACTAGCCCTAATCAATGTTTATTTCCGCCCCACAGCATTGGCTAGAGAATCTCAAACCGTCCGAGAACTTTCAGCTTTTCTCGACTCTTTGAATCGGGAGATCCAGTTTATTATTGCAGGTGATTTTAACTGCCACTATGAGCCCCTACCAGGGATGGACGAGGGAGCCTTGTTGGAAGAGGATGAGTTCTGGGGAATTCCTCCATGCAACTCTGCTCCTGCTAAGGCCTGGTCCCCACTAGCTACACAGATTATGTCTCTTACCCTTCACAATTCAGTTAGGGCGGTTAACGGTAGGAAACCCTCGGACATTCCGTCTAGATGCACGTACAACAAAAAAGATCACGAATCTCATCTAGACTATGTTATGGTCGAGACAAGGCTTTGGCCAAAGATCGTGGATCTGGAGGTACTGCCCAGGATTGATAGCGATCATAACGCCCTGGTGCTAAAGATGTTTTCTCCTCTTGCTTCAAAGCGACATCCCGAACTGCCATCTGACCCTGGCCTTGTTCTATCTAATAACAGGCGGCGTGTCAAATGGGCGAAACTGCAAGATAAGAGGGATGCCCTCCCTAGATTATACTTAACTATTCTCCCCTTTCTCACCAAGGCACGGGATATCCTGATCGCGGAAGAGCATTCTGCTCCCTCTGTGAACTTGCTCACTCTTCACCAGGACTTGGTGGTCTCATTAGCCGATATTTTTAACCCAGTCGTAACCTCCAATAAACCTATGATGCCCCGCCCTTCCTCCTGGTATAATGCGGCGTGCAGGAAGTCAAAAACTCTTTTGGTAAATGCAATTAAGGATGGCACGGATAGTTCAACTATTCGTGCCCTCAGACGCTCCTACAAGGAAATAATGGAACAGGCAAAAATTGCCTGGGATTGGGAGCGCTGGCACGATCTTGCCTCTGCACTTACTAGTAAGGATTCGCGGAGATTTTGGGCAATTGTAAACAATGGGATTGCAGAACCCAGCAAGGCTATAGTAGTAAATTTAGATCCCGGGGTTTGGGAATCCCATTTTAAGTCTCTCTATGCAGGATCTTCTGACCTAGATGTTCTGCATTTTTATCCACTTGCACATGGAGTTGACGAGGTTGAGACCTTGGCTTTTACACATGAGGATACTATCATTGCCCTGGGAAAAATGATGTGGGGCAAAGCCCCAGGTTTAGACAAACGTCCAGGTGACATGTTTAAGGACCAGCCCCTGATTTGGGCACCGTATCTGTGCGCTCTATTTAATAACATCTTGCGAGGCGCTGAAGTTCCCGGGTCGTGGCTGGGAGCAGAGATTATACCTATCTACAAAAAGGGGTCGCCTCTGCTCCCAGCAAATTACAGACCTATCAGTCTCATTGATGTCCCCCAAAAAATATTTGCGCGACTTATTTTAGATCGCCTGCAAGAGTGGATCAATGAGAATAATATTTTGTCACCCTACCAGGCTGGCTTTAGGAGTAAAACATCCACCACGGACCAGCTATTCCGCCTAGCTATGCTATACTGGAAGACCGTCACTATAGAGGGTGGCAGCCTCTATATGGTGTTCGTTGATCTCCGTTCAGCATTTGACACCGTGCCTAGGGGGAAATTGTGGGCTGTTCTCCGGGACATGGGAGTACCTAATGCTTTGTTGAACATATTAGTGAGATTGCACACTCAGAATTTTGCGCAAGTCAGGTGTGCGAGGGGAGGAGTTTTGTCCGCAAGGTTCCCGGTAGACAAGGGAGTTAGGCAAGGGTGCGTCCTTGCCCCCACTTTGTTCTGCCTGTACGTGAATGGGCTGATCTCTCGCCTGGATGCAGTCTTAAACAACGACGCACCCAGGCTGGCAGGTAAGAAAATCGCGGCAATAATGTTTGCCGACGATACTCTCTTATTAGCTAAGTCACCCATGGGGATACAGCGTACATTGGTTGGGTTCCACGAATTCTGTATTGATCATGGTCTACAAATCAATGTAGACAAAACTAAATTCATGATTTTTAATCCCCCACGACGCACCAGACCTCCTCCCATACTGGACACAGTTTTGCTTGAGAGAGTGCAGACCTTTCAATACCTAGGTGTCACGTTGAGCAAAAACTTTTCCTGGGTGCCCCATCTCTTAAAATCCCAGCTTAAACTGACTCAAACAGCGGGTGGAATATTGAAAATGAACAATGCCTCAACATATAGGCCCATAAGCCCAGGTTTAGAAATTTATAAAACCAGGGCTAGATCAGCGGCCCTGTATGGGGGTGAACTATGGGGGTATGTTGTGAGTCCCGAATTAACTAAAGCGGAGAACAGATTTTTGAGGCAGCTGCTAATGCTCCCGCAGAGTACCCCCCTTATTCCTCTTCGGCTTGACCTGGGCCTACTCCCAATCCAGGAGGAATTGTCTCTTAAACCCCTTAGATTCTGGAGGAAATTATGGCTAACTCCTGAACTCACACAATATAGAACCGAACTGCAGGAAGTATTAAACCTGAGCAAAGCTGCGCACATCCCCTGGCTCTCCTATGTCAAACAGGAACTAATGTTGATGGGTCTTGCGGATTTGTGGTACCAGCCAGCGATTGCCTGTAGTGTGATCTCAGGAAAACACCTTACCCAGTCATATAGAGCTAGATGCACTAGTGTTTGGCTGCATAACTCACACATTGGTCCTATGGTAAATTCATTTTTAGAGTATAAATCTGTATACTCCTTTGAGGACTATTTAAATGTAATCTACCCTGTGCTGGCCAGAAAGTTATACATCCAATGGAGGTTCGGCTGCCTCCCCCTTGCATGTTTCACAAACAAGTGGTCTAGCTCCGGGGTTTCTAAATGCCCTGGCTGTGGCTCGGATCTAGAGAATGAATGTCACATTCTTTTCTTCTGTCCCATGTATAGCAGAGCTCGGAAGCACTGGATTATACCTGTTTGTAGGAACCTGGGCTTTCGTAAATACGCAGATGCACTTAGAGTCTTTAAATCTAATACAGCAGCCCACATTGTGTTTGCACTTTCCAAGTATCTCCATGCATTCTGGATAAAAAGGAGTTTTTTAATTCGAAACAGTGCCTAGACTAATCTGGGGTGTTAGCTGAAAAATCTTTGTCTTTTATTAACTGATGATATTTTTATTCCGTATTTTATTGTATTGTGTTTTTATTGTTACTTTTATGGCCGAAACAGGTCGAAATAAAGTATTATTGAATTGAATTGAATTGATTGTATTGATAAATCCAGAGTAGCGCACTGCAGCTCAAATCTCTAAGTGGCATTACTTTGCCCTACGGAGCCGTACCATGAGTTGCATGGGTGTTCTGAAGCAAAACCCATGGATTTTGATTCACTCTCAGATTTATCATAAGTGGTAAACATGGGAATGCAGCAAATCTTCTACGCCTCCCCAGGTGAAAATCTTTTATTTCTCCTTGTTTTTTCTTTTTCTATGTGTGTTGAATTTTGGAGCACACATACAAAGAGGAAAATGCCTAAGGGGATTGTTTTTATTCAGGAAAGTCCTTCTTGCACAAAAACAATAATGCTTACAATGCAGGCACCCTTTCACCATGGTGCAATATGCTGCCTGCATTGGCACAAGGCAGCATATTGTGCGCCAGCTCTGGGAAAAGGCGTGAATGTGCCATTTTATAGTAAATTTGAAACATTCCCGCTCTTTCCCTGTCTCACCGTACAGCAAGGTGACTTGCTGCACTGTGATGTGTGACCAGGGCCGGACTGGCCGTAGCGGGCACTGGGCATTTCCCCTTTGGACTGATATGGTGGGGGCAGGTTTTGGGCCCCCTGGGGGCTGTTTTTGTTACCTGGGCCTTTAATATCGGCCCCCTGTAAAAAAATCGTCCGAAACCACCAGAGTAAACAGCTCGGCCGCACCCCCTCCCTCCCCCTCCTGGGGGCCGGCCGAGCAGCTTGCCAGGGCTGGTTTCGGTTCCCAGTCTGGCCCTGTGTGTGACATATTGGTAAATATACCCCAAAATTTGTTGATGAGTGGAGAACCGCTTTCCGCTTTCCAAACTCCTTTCGGCCACTTGGAGCGTAGAGTGATGACTCAGTCTTACTAATGCTCCATTAATTTTCTAAAGGTTCATGAATGCCATATTTTCCTATCGTCTCTTACAATAAGTGGTCTTTAATCTAGACAATATTTAAATTATTTCCAAAGATCACCATCAACATGAAAGACGTGTTACGGAAGTATTACTTCAAGTATGTCAACAAAAACTTTTAGTGAAACTTAAAAATAGTTTTTAATTGAATATCTCAGATAAATCTTCTCCACATATAGCTTACCCTTGGATGAGTGAACAGTTAAAGCTTTTTTGGAAAGCATGTACCCAACTCAGCTAGACAAACCATAAGTTTTAATGCCTTGCAAACTACTATAAAAATTCATAAAATTCACAGATCTTTAAAGGAAGAACACATTTTTTGTTTGGGCTCCTTCTGCTAATACTGTTTTCATAACCTTAAATGAAGAGTTAATTTTTTCTCCAGTACTAAAATAACCTTATGTTCTACTTTTGTAGTGGAGACAGATGCCTACAAAGGGCAATAGGTGCTGTGCTTGTTCAATAAGGTTCAGCTGGTGAGGAAGACCCGGTTGTATATTTTTCCAGAACATTTCCCCCTGCAGAAGTAAACTATTCTGTACTAGAAAAATAACTTTTGGCCAAAAAGGATGAATTTATTGCAGCAACCTTTCACATTTCAGCTTCATCTCCTACTACTCATCAACATCAAGCTTGCCTTAGACATTGTGTGCACCTTGCTGGCGTTTGGCTAAGTTTGCTTTATAGAAATTCCATATCCTTACACATAAATTTTACACCTAAATACACACACCCTGTGTTTCCTGTTTTAACAGCTTTATTCCTGATCTACAGTGACTAAGAACTTAAAAATTACAAAATCAACATCTGCAGATGCACCAGTTTACACCAGGGAGGTATGCAGAACCTCTTGCTTTGTCAACTGGAAACAGACCTTTTTTTGCTCCTGCCTAAGATTATATCTCTATGTAGAGAAAAGCTGAATGCTCCCCAAAAACAATTGTCAAGGACTAGTCTTCACGGCAGCATGGAATTTTTGTTTTCTATTTTCTCATAGATAAGACTACCATCTTCCAAAACCACCATATCATGTAGGATTTTATAGGATAAGGAGTGGCCCACAAAGGAAGATATTAATGCAAGAAGGGTAAAAAGTCTAATTTCCCAGAAATACAACCTTTTCTTTATACAAGCAGACCAAATGGGAATAGGAGTCAAATTCCTGGAATGTACATGAACAAGGAGAAATGGGGCGTGGCCTGCAGCTGAAGATGGCAATCGAGTCTCCATAGCACTCCTGCTAGGTCTCCCTTTAAATCTGACTACATCCTGGTTGTGGCACCCCTGGAGCTGCAGGACCAGTGCAGCCATTCCTCTAGGCTGTGGGCAAGGGGAAGAGGACCCCGCCTACAGTGCAACGGGCCCCGATTTGGACTTCTTGGGGACCTCCCAGGGAATGCTCTGGGACGGAGACCCCCCCCCATTCTGGCTGTTGACTCAGGCCTTATCGGCCTGGGTCCCCCATGGCCTGGAGGGGCATTGCTCCAGGGTGCACCTCACTACTATTATGTAGGTCGGGCAGCCAGGACCAGGTGCTGGGATCCCTGCTGGTGGGTGTGGTGGGGGTCCGAGGGAGTGCTGAGGTCCAGCCAGTACATCAGGGGCAGTGGAGTTGAGCTACCGCTGCGTGAGGTGTGAGAATGGGGGGGGGGGCCCGTGGGCCCCAGTGAGGGACCCACCTGAGAGCGGTCCAATGTGTTTGCCCCATGACAGACTGCTCCTCTCCTCAACCAGTTGAGGGTGACCTTTGGCTGATAATGGCCCCTCTCCCCCTCACTCCCGGGAGATGGTGAGGGGGCAGATTGAGAATGCTGCAGAGGTGTGCTACCCCTCATGTGGGGCATGAGGATGCCCAGCAAGAGAAACCGCGAGCGAAGGCTAATGTGCTTATGGAGGTCTGCTCCTTTCCTCTCACCTGACTAGGGGCGACCCCGCGCCACTCCCCAAAAGTGACCTGCTGACACAAGGTGGGCCGGGGATGCTGGGGGCCAGTGTGACAAATGTGACGGAGAGGCAGAGTTCTCCAGGGTCAGACAAGCTGCCCCCTTGCAGGCGAGACACCGAAGAGGGGGCCACTGTGTTGGCTGGATCCCATGTCCCTGCTCCTTCTCCCTTCGGTCGAGGATGACCCTTGTCTGCACATGCCCCTCTCCACCCTTCTTTAGCAGTTGAGGATGAGGCAGACCTACTGTTATGGTGGCAAATGCAATGCTGCATCTCGGATGGTGGCCGGGGGACCCAGAGTCCCCCATAGATGCTTACCGGCCCTTCAGTAATCTGGTAAAGACCTAAGGGGCATATTTACAAGGCGCCGATAGAAAATTATCACTGCTGTTGCGTCCGTCTTCGGCCGAAAAGCGGCGATAATTTTATCGCCTAGATAGCAAGTTCACGCTAATGTGTGAAACCTTGCATTAGCGCCCAATTCTTAACGCCCAGCTTTGCCTCTCTAATGAGATGCAAAGGGGGCGTTCCTGACCTAACATGACGGGAGAAATGTCGCTAAGCGACATTTCTCCTATCATCAAGCCCCACGCTATGAAGCATAGTGGCAGGAAAAGTAGCGATAACCCCTGTTATCGCTACTTTCCTTATGCCTGCTTCAGGACTGACTTAGCCATGATATCTTATGGAAGGTGGATATCATGGCTAAGTTTGTGGGGCCCTATCAACTACCTAATGCCACATTTCGTGAGATTATCGCTGGATTTCCATCGATAATCTCACGTTAGGCAGTTAGAGCTAGGATTTTTATCGCTTTTGAGATAAGCGTTGCTAATAGCACGCTATCGCAGCGATAAAAATCCACGCTAGCCGGCGATAATTATCCTAGCGCTAAGTGCGCTTAGCGATAATTATCGCCGTTGTTGCTGATATGCCCCTAAGTACCTGTGAAGGTGAGAACCAAGGCCAGGTGCTGGTCAGGAGAGTCAGCCTGGGGGTGAAGCGGGCTGCTGTTGGTGAAAGAGACCCGGCCCTGGATCCAGTTCGAGGCTTGGGTCCTGATTCAGGAAAGTGGCGACGTCTGACCCTGTGTAAATGAAGACCCTTTCTAAAGTCATGTAGATGTAAGAAAACAACTGCTTTGTGTGTGTATTCAAACAAGGGGTGACTATGCCAAACGCTTATAGATATATTTAATTATCTGGGGTAGTTCAAAAGCAATACCACGTGTCCAAGACACAGTAAGAAAGAGTCCTGTTCCATGGTGCTCACACAGTGACGGCACCCAGCCACCTTGGGTGCACACTGCCATGCTGTAAAATGGCCCGGAATACATAAATACAAAACACCAAAGTGCACACTCTGCTGTTTCTTCTAGTTTCCTTGGTAAGAATGCCCTGTATATGCTGTACACAATTTTCACCATGGAGGCTTCCCCATGGTGAAAATTGTGTACATCATATACAGGATGTGGATGCAAAGAAACTGAAGAATTTGAAATGTATTTGCTCATACATTGACGTTCTTACCAAGGAAACTACAAGAAACAGCAGAGCGGGTGCGTCGGTGTTTTCTGCTTTGTGTGTGTACTGCACAATTATTACTGCAACACATCTTAAAGTATAAATTCTAAAATCTCATAAAGCCACTCATTTTAAGTGCCTGTATCTCTGATTTAGCTAAAAAGACTTTTTAATAGTGTTCATCTACTATCTTCATACTGTTCATCATGTCCCAAGTGTGAAAACCCCAAAATGAGTGCACGGTCAATAGAAATATTGCATTATTAGCCCGAAATGAACATAGCATAAATCTACGAATAATGTCAAAGAGGAGGTGAAAAGTTTGGATAGTTTGGCTCATTCCTCCCCAGTACCCTCAACCTATCCACCAATCCAAAGATTCCCTAATGACAACAATAGAGGCACTAACGTTACTCATTATGGGGAATATTATTACTCATTATGGGGAATATTTACTAAATTCTGCTGCAACACCTCACAGCTACTAAGATATGGTGATGTTTTTCGACCCCCCATGGCTGGCGCACTTTAGCCTGCCATGCACAAATGCAGAGATCCATGCACGATAGTCAATGGTGTGCACATTTTCTTAAGCTTAGGTTTTGTGCTGGAACAGGACTCTTGTAATGCAAAAATTTTACTTTAATACTTTTTCAACTCTGAATGTGTGCTGTAAAGTGGGGCACAAATGGCCAGTTGGAAAAATGTGGAGACTTTTGGAAAAACCTCCCCTGTTACGCCTAGCTTGAGGAGACATCATTTTTTTGTGCAAATCCCTGTCTATGAATGTTACTGGATCGGGAGTAATGACTCATGCTTGACTCCTGAATCATTATAAAAGATATTTCTATAAAGCTTCTTGTTGAAAATATATGCAGAAGCTAATAGCTACTTTTCTTCTTTCCACAAGAAGCAACAAAAGGTAATCTTCCCTTCTAGGTTGACATTAACTATTGTGTTTATGAACAGTGCAGATCAGCTGAGAATCAAATTTATACTTTCCTGTCCAGTTACGCTGGAACAAGAAACACATGGCAATCCAAGCACACACTTATTAGTTGCTCAAACAACGAGTTATCTTGCTTTCTCGGCCTTCTACTGTCAGCAAGCGCTGCATCCATTTTAAATTCACACTTATTATTAATGTTAGCCTACTGCCAGGTCTTCATTGCACGTAACAACAAAAATACAAATAAAAGGCATGTTGTAAGAAAGTGCCCTCTTTTCGAATGGTTGCCGACTTTTTGCTAAACTGCTGATGTACTTTGACTGAGTGTGCCCTGGGCTCCTGCCAAACAGGTACCCAGGGCCTATGTTCTTTCCCTAAAACTGCATTAAGACAAAACCCATTTGGCACTCTTTGGCCACAGGTCAGCCCCTTGTAAATGGTACCACAGGTACCAAGGGCACTGTGGTCAGGGAAGGCATCTAAAGGTAGCAGCACTTAATGGGCCACCCTTAGAAGCCCTGTACCTTTACACCCATATACTGCCTTTGCAGGTTGCATGTTTTGGTGCAGAGCAAAGTGAAGAGTCGACATGGCACACAGCCCTGTGTGCCATGCCTACAACCCACTGCCCTGGCATAGTTCAGCCACCCCTCTTGCTGGCTGCACTACACCAGTGGTGAGGATACAGGTGCATGAGCACTGAACCCCTACAGTGTCTAAGCCACTTCTTAGACATTGCAGGTGCAGTAATGCCATTAAGAGTATATGGTGCTGGTAGTTTGTCATTACCAACTCCACAATACCATAATCACTTTACTGAAAACTGGGAAGTTTGGTATCAAACTTCTCAGCACATTAAGCCCACACTGATACTATATGGGATTTAGCGAAAAATCCACACAGAGGGCATCTTAGAGATGCCCCTTAAAAAATGACCTATAACCAGTGTCCAGGCTGAGTAGCGGGTCTCCAGTTGCCACCACCAGACATGTTTCTGGACATGTTTCTGGACCCCTGAGCATGCTGCTCTCGGGGTCTGAAACAATGCACATCCTGGGACAAGGTGCCAAGCCTCCTCCCCCAGGATGGGCAGGGTCCAAAAAGGGAACGCTTCAAAGGCTTGGCACCTTTGTGAGCTTCTCCAGGCCTTTTGCTGCTTTCAGCAATTGGCCCCCACCGGTTCTGACCCCCACTTTGGGCGGAAGAATCAGCGGGAAAACCAAGCGAGGAAGGGAGGTGTGCCCACATCTGCCAACCCCACCCCTAAGGTGGGGAAGGCGAGTTGAAGCACAACTCGCAGTCCCCGCCATCTTGCCGATAGCGGGACCCAGCCAACCAGAGTGAGGCATATGCCCCCCTCTGTAGTAATGGTGTAGCGCTTTAAGTATAGTTCTAGTTCTATGACTGGAACCTGAATAGGTAATAGGAATGTTGTGTTATGAACAGGAGTTCGGTTATTGGGCTACCTGCTTTTGTGTTCTTAGCTGCTGGTCCTTGATGTACTTGGCTCCTAGAAATAAATACTTATTTCTTATATTCTACCTGCTGCAATACTTCATTTTACTACAACTACTTCGCTTTACTACATAGATTGGCGACAACTTGGGATACGAAATCTCTTGCCTTCCTGGAATATTTCTTTTGAACATTTTTTTTTTTGGACCTCGGTCCTGCGAAGGAAGTAACTTGAAGCAGACTTCCAATTATCACGATCTACGAACAGCAGCATCCGTGATAGATTTTGGTCACCATGCGAACATCCTGTCTGATTCTTCATTGAAAAGACAACTAGATGCAGTTCTGCTTAAAAAAAAACAGACTTCACTTGGAGGATAATTGAGGGACACGGCGCAAGCGTTTGAGTGTTGGTGCATTTGGTGAGCATAAATTTCTATAATACATCTTTGCTGCTAAAGAAGAAAAGAGATCATACGGTGGTGGTGTACAGCGAGCGACCGCAACCGACTTACTTTTGAAATTCGAGTTCGCCGCGCTCCGACACCGCAAGCCATTCCGTCTGATTTCAGTCCCGCATTCAGCCAGAAATCGACAACGGACACAACGTACGTGGGGAACGGCGTCATAGAGCGTCACCACGTTACGTTCCAGCGGCCATTTTGTTTACCTACGTTTCCATGGCAGCAGAGTAGTGGGACACCCGATACACGCTATCACACGTTGCAGCCTCCACAGAAGTAACGCGCACTGGGCACACAACGTGCGGTATTGAATACTATTATAAAAGGAAGACCTTCGACACGGATAAGGTAGTAAAAAAAAATATATATTAAGTGTCTTTAAAGGATATTTAATTGTAGTTGCACTCAGCTCATTCAATAAGCAACTTTGAACGTCGTGATCACTTACAGATCAGCTGAGTACATCAGGGACATTTTCTTGAAGTTGAGCTACTGTATCAGCACAAGACTTTATACCTGAAGAAGAGGTATTTCACATATTATACGTGAGGAAGAAGTATACGTGAGGAAGAAGTAGAAACACATATTTTTAATTCATTTGCTTAATTTTGAGTGCTGGGAAGTCCCCATTGCCGTATTTTTGTCTGACATGCCTACCAATACGTCAACCACTGATGCAAGAAATGACACTATTGGGGATGGTAACTTCTCGAATCCACACATTAATTCACCAAAAGAATTTCTACCCACCCCAGGTGAACCAATAGTAGCGTGGTTGGACTGGAAAGAGTATTTCCTCAACTACATTGCGAACCTAGAAGACATCAGTGGAACATTTTCACCAGAAAGAAAAAAGGGAATGTTATTGTACTCATTAGGCCCTGAAGGTTTACGCATATTCAATGAATTGCATAATCATGAGAGATCAGAGGGTGATCTAGACGTATTTAAATCGGCTATTTTGGATCTTGATGATCATTTCTCTCCTTCTGTTTGTATTGCTGTTACCAGACATTCTTTTTTCCACAGGAAACAAGATAAACACGAGACAATAGAGGAATATGTATCGGCATTAAAGAAATTAGCGAGCAAGTGTAGGTTTGCACAACTGCATGATGAGTTAATTCGAGACCAAGTAGTCATGTACACTAAGAATAAAACCTTACAGGATAAGTTATGGGTAGAAGGAGAAAGTTGTCTTAAAGACATCATTGCTATGGTCAAGAAAGCTGAACTATCAGAACGGTGTGCCAAAGCTACACCATCTCATGATAAAACGAGTACAGATGAAGTTGTTAGTAGAATAAGTGGAAAGAAAGTAATGTACAAAAATCACGGAAACACAAGGTTTGACAAAAGCAAAATAGATTTCACGGAGAAAAAAAAATTTGACAGCTTAGAAACAAAAAGAGTCGGCAATCTGATTTGCTACAGATGGGGAAGCTACTCACACTCCGCAGCGTAGGAGAAATGTCCAGCCAAATAGGCTGAATGCTTAGAATGTGGTCTTATAGGACACTTCTCTAGAGTGTGTAGACGTAAACGTAACAAGAATTCCAAGGGAAAAGTAAAGTGCGTTCAAGAAGGAGATGAAGATAGTTCTTTAACTTCCAGTGACGTGGAAGTACAGGTTAACTGTGTCCAGAAAAAGAAGGTGGTACTTAACATCACTGGTAGATCATCATCCAAACCATTGTGCCTGGTCTCTTTAGGAGGCATGGTAGTACAAGTAGCTGCTGATTCGGGATCTCCATTCACCATAGTGTCGCAAGAGGTATGGAAAAACCAGTTTGTTAACAAAATTGGTGAATGGTTAGAACCTAATGATGTCTCTGCCGAAAGCTTCACGGGGGATAAAATTGACATGTTAGGTTTTAGGACCCTAGTTTTCAGGTTTAAAGCAAGACAAGCTGTGGGAAAGTTATATGTAGCTAAAGAGGGACCATCAGTGTTGGGATGGAAAAATCAGAAGTTGTTAGACATCATTCTCAATCCTAATAGCAAAGAACAAGTACTAGTCTCTTGTGATGGGGAAGACACTAATAAAATGGGTGTTGCAAGATTTTCAAGAAGTTTTCACTAATAGTATGGGTAAACTAAAGGGATTTACACATCAGATTCGTTTAAAGGAGGGAGCTACTCCAAAGAGACACAAAGCAAGGAACATTCCCTTTATTGTCAGGGACGAGGTTAAAGCGGAGCTTAAAAAGATGTTGGAGAACAATGTCTTTGAACCCGTAGAAGCAGCAGAATGGGTTTCTCCATTAGTCGTAGCACGCAAATCTAATGGTAAGGCCCGTTTATGTGTGGACTTAAGGTACCTCAATGACAACATTTTAGTTGACCAATTCCCTCTCCCTAGGAATGATGAAATGCTGTCCTTGACACGGAATGCAAAGTGGTTTTCCACGTTGGACCTCTCAGCGGCATATCACCAAGTTGTCCTAGAGAAAGGTAGCAGGCATCTCACCACTTTCTGTACACCATTTGGCTGTTATAGATTTAAGCGCATGCCTTTTGGTTTGGCGTCAGCCGCTGCGGTATTTCAGAGGTTAATGTCAAACCTTTTCAGCCACATTCGAGAAGTTGCATTCTTCCAAGATGATATTTTAATCATGGGGAAGGATAAGACACATCACGACACGATTTTAAGGGAAGTTTTGACCATTCTCAGAGACAATGGGTTGGTTGCTGAAGGCAGCAAATGTAAATTTGCTGAGAAATCAGTCACCTATTTAGGACACGAAATTGGGTGCTCAGGTATCAAACCAAAAAGTAGACTGGTAGAGGCCATCCTCAATGCACCTTCACCCAAATCTAAGGATGAACTCGGATCCTTTCTTGGTTTTGCTGAATTTTATTCGAAATTTGTTAATAATTTTGCACAAAAAACGTACGAAATGCGTACTTTAATGAAAAACAAGGCCACATTTGTGTGGACGGGTGCGTGTCAGAGTTCATTTGTTAGCATTAAAAAAGCTATTGCTTATGCTCCTATGTTACAGGGTTTTGACCCACAGGCATTTTCTATTATCACGACAGACGCCAGTGGTACAGGTCTAGGAGGTGTTTTATCTCAAATGTCGGACCATGGTAAAGAGGTAGTCATAGCGTTTGCATCTCGTTCCCTTTCTCCAATGGAAGGTAAGTATTCAGTAATAGAGCGAGAGGCTTTAGCCTGTGTTTGAGCCATGGAACATATTAGGAAGTTTATATGGGGGAAGACATTTTTGTTACGTTCGGACCATAAACCTCTAATGAAATTACTCACGACTGAAGGTCTATCTAGAGCATCAGCGAGGATTGCTAGGATGTCAATGCGACTCCAGGATTTTGTTTTACGAGGTGAAATATGCACCAGGTGCAAAAAATGGCATTGCTGACTTTCTCAGCAGACTTTCTCTACCCATGAAAGAGATAGATCTTGATCCTTGGTGTGAATTTGCGGTAGCGGGTGTATTTGATGACACATCAGGTTTACGTAGAAATGATTGGCACCAGGAGTGCGATAAGGACAAGATTTTAGAGATGGTTAGAAACAAGGTCATACAAGGTTGGTCCAATGATTGCAAACACAATACTGTACTGAGAGCATTTTGGGAAGTCCGTGATGAGTTGAGCCTAGATTGGGAAATTTGTTTGTAGGGGTGGAAAAATTATACCCCTGTTAGGAATGCGGGAAAAAATCATTATCATAGGCCACGAAGGACACCCAGGAGTTTCTCGCACTAAGAGAAACATTAAAGCACAGTATTGGTGGCCTAGGATTGATGTAGAATCCTAGGCCAACCAGAGTGAGGCATATGCCACCCTCCCACCGGAGGGTGGCATAATAGTGGGTGTACCCACCCCAAGGAAGGGACCAGTGCCTTTACCTACCTGTAAAACCGCTAAATCTTGTATGTAGGGGCAGCCCTGAACCTTGCCTTCTCAGAGAAGTATCGACCAAGAAGAAGAGAAGAAGAAGGATTGAAAAGCTGTGCTAAAACTAAGAAGAAGAGGGCACCACTGACTTGGCCCCAGCCTTACCAGCCTGTTCCCACCTCGAACCTGCTCCTGCAAAATCCCGGTGTGTCCTGCAGCCAGCAGCCTCAAGAATCCAAAGGACCTGCTCTGCCTTCCACAAGAAAGACTTTGTCCCCCGTGAACACCGGAATGGTTCACCCACAGACTCTGGCCCTGGCCAAATCAGCGAGTCTGCACCACTCTGCACCCGTCTAATATGGCTCGAGTTTGAGTGGCCCAACACCACAAGGAGGTCTCCCCGGCGTCCTGATGGCTTTGGGTGGCTCAACCGATGGTGTCACAGCATACCCACGCATCCCAACATACCTCTCCAACCAGTGGTCAGCTCCAGAAGATCTTCGTCCCCGAGCCTGCAGTCTTTGTTGCAACCGGAGATTCCCCATTGAAAACAACAGGGCACCCCACACCAAAACAGCACCCTGCACCCAGCTGCCCCTGCACCGCTGCGGGTGTACTTTTGGTGCTAACTCGGATCCTCATTTGCCCTTGCTCCCACAACCCTGTGGCCTACTCGTGAGCAGCCACCAATCGTAGGCCCCCTATCCCTCAATTGATAACATTGGGCCTCAGCACTCTGCACCTGGCCACCCTAGTGCCGCTCTGGGTGTTTCAAAGGTGTATCTTTGACCCTGGGGTAACCCTGGTTCTAACCCCAGGAACTCAACCCCAAAGACCAAGTACTTACCTGTTAACCAATAACTTAATTTCTCTCTATAGGAATACATTGACTGTTTTCCCTTGAATAATGTTGTGTGGAGTTGATTTATATGAAAATGTGAAAAACTACAACTGTGCAAAACTGATTTTACTTACCTTTTCTCTAGGAAATGTCCCAGTATGATATCTAGGCATATCACACTGAGTAGAAAAAGTTACTTCAAAAGTAATCTGAATAGTAATTTCGACATCTTGACTTACCTGTATTTCAATCAATTGCATTTGAACTTCCATTCAATTGAAAAATACTGCACAAGATTTTGCAAAGCATTTATTTAATTTACCTGTGCCAGGCTTGGCTTGGTTCTAGAAATAAAATAACTTAATAATATTTTTATACAAACAACAATGGTATGAGTTCATTCTTTGAGTATGTGACATCATTTTCAGATTGAGTGTGTACAACAAATGCTTAACACTACCCTCTGATAAAGCCTTACTGCTCGCCTACACTACGACACTACGCCTCTACTTTTACCTCTGCCTACCTTCAGGGTTCCACTGGACTCTGTGCACACTATACCTCATCTTGGTATAGCATATAGAGAGCCAGCTACCTACACTTGTGCACACTCCACTCCAATTGATCATATTAATAATCACTGAGTGTCTTCATTGTTGCAATATTTAGCTTCTGTGTCTCAGAGATGTGTTTCCTCATGGCATTTATCCTAAGCAGCTCTGCATTTACAAAATTCCACTCACAGGATGAAGTTAGACCACTAACAACATTCCACATCACTAGGCCAAAAAAGGAAAAATGCATTAGCACTGAATGCACTTTAATGTAACGATATATCTGCATGCTTACATGCTCAATCCTTTTTTTAATGCTAACCACTTCTCTTATCAATGTCCTGCTGCCCGTCTTGCTAGCCAACCTTTCTCCCTCTAGGAATATCACCCACAAACTGACTGCATTAAAGAGAGCAACTTGGGTGAAGCTGCTTTAACCTAAAAATAGCAAACCGAATTGGCATATTGGCAAATGATCATGACAAAGCAGCAATTACTGGCTAGTAAGACAAGAGTTATATTTAAATAAAAAGGTTAGAGCACAGAAAACTTCTGGTTTATGCACATCTTAGGAGCAATTACTCAATGCCAAGTCCCGCGACCACACGAAGGTGCCAGGTATTGGGGTCTGTTCGAGCATTAACGCAGATTAATGCTTTCTAAGTGGTCACAGCGGCCAATCCGCAAACCACTTTAGGAATGACGTTGGCCAAGAAGGTAATTTATATATTTATTTGAGAGCAAGCTGGTAGCGTCCTCTCACAACCAGAACACCTTCTAACTGACACACCTGCTCCCTTCCATCATCACATTCCAGAACCTGACACAGACAGGTTACCTAGACACAGGTATCCTGGATACCACATCTCCCCTTTTTGCCACAACTACGATAACTTAATAATTAATACAATAAATAAGTGTCATACAAATGAAAGGTAGCTATATTCGAATAAACCAGAACATTGTTACATGTAAATAAAACTAGAACATTGTTGCATTCAAATTGATGCCACACAGAACTTCCTAATTAATACGAATCATAAGTAATTAACAAACTAAGGACTGTTATATGCAAATTGATAGAAATGTTACATGCAATATGATACCAACCCCATCTCAATTCTTTTAATATACATTATGAAGTTATTACATTTTTGGGGAAACAAAATGGATCTACCCACTTTTGGTGCTGTAGTGCTTTCACTCAACTCAGTAGTGTTAGTAACCGGAGTGTGGATACCCCCACTACCACTCCCAATTCCTTTCCTCAAAGTAAGTGTGCTTACTTCCCTTGTTGATTTGCAACTTCCACCCACATCCATTCCAATGAAAGTGAATTGTCACCTTGCCTCCTTTTAGCAAATTGCCAATCAAGAACTTCATGGCATCTGGATATTCTATTAAAATGTCATATCTTTTTGTCACTTAATAAAGCAGATTTAGCACCCACTTCTATGACCTGCAATGGTTCTGAAAACTTTGTTACACCCCTTCCTTATTTTGTGGGCCAACTTTACCCTCACTCAATCGCCAGGTGCCAAATACATATCTTTCTCTTTATGCTTTTTGTCATAATACGTTTTGTACAAATTCTACATTTTTAATCAGATTGCTTTTCACTACGGAAGAAGACCATTAGTTCCATATTCTCATATTCCTCCAAGCCACATTGTCTTTTGTAAATGGTTCTCTTCCTCCAGGATTTCTAAATGGGCTGTACCCTGCGGGTTTTGTCCTATGCGCCCAGACCATGCTATTCAACTCCTTCACCTAATCTCTACCTGTATTAATGACCGATTGCACACTGCCCGTTACTACTCTGTTGAAGCATTCTACAATGCCATTCCCAGCTGGATGAAAGACTGTAACTCCATTCCTGCTCAAGAAATTTGCATACTTTTTGGGAATACATTGCAGACCATTATCACTTAGAATGGACTTCGGAATCCCTTCTCTTAAAAATATCTTCCCTAGGAAGGAAACTAACGCATTGGCATCAATTACATCCAATACTTCAATTTCAGGCCGTTTGGAGTAATGGTCGCTGACCGCAATGACATATTTGGATACACCTTAGTCGTCTAACATAGGTCCCAGAATGTGTGTGCTCAAGATTTTCCATGGATACTCCAGCACTTTCGGTCACCCAGAAATAGCCTGAACATGGACTGTGATTTATTCAAATTTGCACATAAATGGCAATTATTTACAAATCTGTCCATGTCCACATCTATGCCAGGCCACCAATAGGTTGATTTCCCTCTTCTGATCAGTTTAAAAATACCAAGGTGTCCTTCCTGGTGTATGTATAAAATTCTCAGTCTCAATTATTTAGGAGGTACTAACCTGTCCCCTCGGTGAGCATAACCTGCTTCTCTAAGGGACAATTCGTTTTTAATTTCCCATTTCCTATAATCTCTTGCATTCATCATGTAACATCCTAATATCTGACCAACCATTGATGATGAATTGTTTGACCAATACCAATGTTTCATTGCCTTTATATTTTGCTTCCCATTCCTTATTTAATATAGCCTCTTTGCCATCCTCAATCATTGTCTCACCGTAGCCCTCCCACTCCCCAATTACGTGTTCCTACAAAGTAGAAGACCTCTTTGTTCCTTTTCTCAGGCAAGAATTCAACATCATACACAAAATTCAGTACCCTCAAAGTCTTTTGTGCAATACGTGGCATAGCCCTGATAATGTCATTAGATGTAAGGACCTTCACCAGTGGTTCAAGGTTCATACGGAGCGTAAACCAGGATCCCCATAAGTATTGTCCGAACTTTTCCATCACATATACTGCAGCTAACATTTATTTCTCGATCATCGAGAACTTTTCCTCTGCAGGGGACAATGAACGGGAAGAGTATGCCACTGCGTCCCAGCTGCTTCTGAATACAACAGCTTACTTCATCTGACAGTGCACCTGCAAAATTCCCATCTTCAGCTTGCTGCCCACCTTGCAGGCGCTTCGAGTCTTCCAGTAATCAAAGAAAAAGATTCCAGCTCGTTGCCAATTTGTAGAAACAATGCTGACCAAGAGGATACATTGTATATCTATTTGAGAGTTGATAGCTCCTTCTCACCACCAGTATCCCTTCCTACTGACACTCCCTGCTCCCTTCCATCACCACATTCCAAAACCTGTGATATCCCGTTACCCAGACACAGGTAACCTGGATACCACAATCACCCATAAATCCTTTCTTCATTTCTGCCATCTATCTGAGATCAATACACGCCTGAGGCGGATATACCTATATGAATCAATAGAACTATATGCAGGGGATAGCTGCTTTTAGAAAATACTTGAGTGATGCCTGAAGATGCACCTGCCTGCTCTACCTGAAAAGATGTTGGGACAGGTGGACGTGCTAGAGGCATAGTGCTATGGGAAAGTCCAAGATGGCTACTTTGCCTCTCTATCTGCTGCAGGATCCCATTCCTGCTTCATCATGGAGTTTTTACTCAAGGGTAGTCCGAAGAGCGACATGTGGTAGTGCACCTGTTGTGACCCTGGGGGCAGTGAGTGGGAAAGGGTTGGGAGTCATAAAAGGTTTGCTAGATGAAGGCGGCTCATCCGACCCACCTCAGTGACTCTGTAGCCTGCCCACACCCGATGATACAGACCCAGGTGGGAAACTCAGGCTCTCTGGGATGTGAACAGAAGTGGCCTGAACTATGGAGGGAAGTAGACTTCAGAAGGGGTCTGTAATGGTACCTGCAGTAGGTTGGGAGCCTTGTCCTTGAAGGCACAGGGCAGATTACAAATACATATTGGAGGAAATACAGCTAGCTCATAGAACTTCAGGAACATATGGTGACTTCTAGGCTAATATAACCAAACACTAAGAGGGGCAAATGGAGGTCCTGGTATCTACTTGCCCATAACGTTCTGGAAAGAGAGGCAAGGGGCAGATTCACGTCAATACTTTGTCAGTGTTACATACACACAGAGATGCTGCACAAAGCTATATGTGTAGTGTCATCAGCACAGCAGTAAATGCTGTTACTGGCCAGACTGAGGGAGGAAACCCAACAAGTCATGACTGTAGCTCTGATGGTGTTCTAGTTGGTAAGCAGTGATGAAAATTCCTTTGGGTATGTCAAATCTATAGTATCCCGATTGCCTACAAGGACAAGTGTGATGCTGCCTTTTTATATTGTAACCTACTCATACTGGCTCACTGCCCTGCCACAAGTCCCAACAATGTTTTGAAGCTCTCAGCCGTCAGATACCACCATAAAAAGCCATAACACTTGTATCCTCCTAGATTAGCAGAGAAAGAGATGCACACGTGATAAAACACAGGCTGGCCAAATAGGTTTCTTTCAGAGCAAACCACTGAAGGGCAAGTCAAGTGCACTGCTAAAAGAAGAGATGGCATGCTAATCTAAGCTGATGGCAGAACCAATACTGAGAGGGGTGTTTTAAGAAGTGAGAGACTCAAAACCCATTCTAGAAAGCAAAATAGATGCATTCGACATCAAAACTAACTTGCTTAGAACCATTTTTTTTTAAATTGGTGGCAGAGAGGTATAAAATGAATGTACAATGTTGGCCGTTACAACAGAAGTCAAACCTTATTAAAATGTGATATTGAACATTCAATCAGAGAATAAGTTAATGCAAGTCCACCGAGAAAATGCCAAGAGGTGATCAAGAAGAAATAATATAAAAATAGTAAGGGTGTTTCGACCTGTCATCCTTAAGGTGGTCTTCCCCCAACTTCTTGCCTGCTTACCTCCACGTTTTGCTGTATCTTTTTTGTTGGCCTTAGTGCTCTGAGAACTCTACCACTGCTAATCAGTGCTAAAGTGCATGTGCTTCTGCCATAATCATGTTGACATTGGTGTATACTTGATTGGTATATTTAGTTTACCTGTGATAGAGCGCCATGTATTTCTGAAATTTGTAGGGGTGCATCATAAACACTGTTAGTCCGCAACCACATATTTTGTGGATTCACATTAACGTGTGCTTTAGAATTGTTATACTAAAAGCTGCTGATATTAGTGCAATTAGGAAAGTAATCATGTAATTTATGAAGCGCAATGTAGTAGTTAATTGAAAATATATTTTAGACAATGTATAATGATTGGTTTTCATGTAATGTGATGCATTAGGTTTAAACGTGCATCATATTAAAGTCTGCACGTGTAGTTTTGCTGAGTAATGAAATTAGTGCTTATAGTGGAATTAGAAATGTGTGTTTAAATTGTGTAAAGGCCTGATCGCATATACGTTAAGAGAAAGGCCTGTTTCTTTCTTATGTTAGCTAAATATTGTAGGAAAATGGTTTCCCTTGGTATGGCTTTGAGTTTCAGAGACATTAGAAAATCTCAGAGAAGTGGAAAGTTTCTTGTTCCCATGTTTCTGTTGTAGGTGCAAGGACACCTAGCTCGTTAGAGAAACTAACCCTTTGTTTCAGGAGTTAGGATGGCATGATAAGCCAATATGGGAGTATACTGGAATGCAGGGATGATACTTTCGGAGGAGAGGGTGCCTGGGACCCAAGGCCAAGCTAACCGTCGTTGGATGGGATACAAGTTTCACTGGAAAAGTACTGGAAGAAGACTTGGCTGGAGAGGTGTGCCGGAGGGCGTGTTCTACGTTTTGGGGATTTTGAATTAGGGACAGTGGCCCGTGGGTTGAGCAGTTGAGGTTTAGATGGGGAGCTAGAAGGAGCATCTTAGTACGAGCTCTGACAAGGTGATTGTACTTCTAAGGAAGTCTTTACTTCTGACACCTTTTATCCTCTTGCCTGGGGAAAAATGCTAAGTAGGGATGTCACCTTAGATATAGAGTAGGGATAGACTAACTGATTTTCTTTTTAGGTTAATGACTTCTAACATAGAGATTGGAGCTGTACTCACTTCTCTAATGACTCTGGAGCTGACTATTATTCTTATTCTAAGTCGGATGAGACTCCTACATAGACTCTTTTTTGTACTAGTGCCCATTTATTTTCTTAACCTCGTGTTGAGGTGCTTGTATGTGCAATTCTTTTTGGCTTTGTAATAAATCCCTAAAATTTGAGATTAGGAGTCAGTGGTCCTTTAGAGGTCAAATTCTATTTTTCCTCATTATGTGTTAATGTTGGATTTCCTCCCCTCTACACTATTTAGCAGATAAAAAGATCCTGGCGACCTGAGAGGATTCTTGGTGATGGTAAGATGGATACGAATGCGGCTTTATCACCTGTAATGTCAGGGTCGAAAAGGGCCGGAGGCGTGCACCCCGCCAAAGGGGAATAGCGCCTACCAGGATGTCCCACCAACCCATGGACCTGGATACATGTCTCCAGATCTGAATCACCGCTTGGCAGGCCGGGCGAAGCGCCTCTAAGGACGAGTTACTGTGTAGGAGATTAAGCAGCGGGTATTCCGCTAGGAAGAACCTTTCCACTGCATGGGCTGGATCAGCTTGAGAGTTATACCACCATTCATTAATTACCAACAGCTGAGATGCCTAATAGTACGCCTGGACGTCCGCTGCCGCAATCCAGCGGCAGTACGTGGATTGAATACACGTCACTAGGGCTACTCGGACCGCCCCTCCCCCCAAAGGAATCTATTGAGGAGCGCATTTATTTGGAGAAACCACAACTGGAGAATGGGATATGGATAATTCTGTAGCCTGTGAAGCAAGCGTGGCAAGGAGATCATTTAAAAAATGGTGGACCGACCATATAAGGGGAGGTCGGACCACTTTGTTGTTTCCTCTCGCACCCCCGGGAGCAAGGGGGCTATATTGTGTGACCAGTACCACGCTACAGTGGGGCATCTGGTGATATGAACACCTAGGTACTTGAAACCCTCCTCCGCGCCGATCAGCTGTGAGGCCCAAGCATTACTCCTCTGTTCGCCACACATGAGGAAAAGAACAGATTTGGACGTGTTGGCACATAGTCCAGTTGTCTCTCCAAAGACCCACAAGATCTGGATCACCCTTGGCCCAGTGACCCAAGGATCGGAGATGAAGAATAACGCGTCGTCGGCATATAGCGCGATCCTGGCTGAGCAATCGGGCGACCAATCCAACCCCCGGAAGACTGTGTCCAGGCGCACCCACACTGCCAATGGCTCTATAGCTAAGGCAAACAAAAGCGGGGAAAGAGGGAAACCCTGTCTGGTCCTCCTGTGGATGAGGAAGGAGGTCGAGTGGTAGCCAGCCACACGGACCATGGCCGTGAGATCTGTATATAGTAATTTTACATAGGCACGAAAACGGGGCCCTAGGTTAACCGTGTCTAGGAGTTTAGAAAGATAGGTCCAGCTCAAGGAGTCGAACGCCTTATCAATATCTGCTAGCAGGACAGCCGCGGGCGCCCCAGGCTATGGGCATCTGCCAGCGCAATGTGGGCCTGTCTGATGTTGTGCCTGGTAGAGCGTTGTGGCATAAAGCCAGATTGATCTGGATTTACCAGGTCCAGAATACAAGTGCGCAGGCGATCGGCCAGGACTTTTCCTAGCAATTTCGGCTCGAAATTCAATAGGGATATGGGGTGATACGAACCTGGATCTTCTGGAGGGCGGCCCGGTTTAAGGAAGATAATGTCGCCAGTCTGGAGGCAGGATACCCTGTTCCAAAGCCATGTGTAGCGCTTTAAGTAAGTGTGAGCCAATGGTCCCCATATGGGGGTGCATAAAATCGCATGGGAACCCGTTCGGCCCGGCCCGGGTGCGTATCGGAAAGAGCTGCCTGTAACTCGTCTAGAGAGATGGGTTTGTCCAAGGCATCCTGTTGCTCATCCGCGAGGCGTCTGGGGGGGACATCTACAAGAAAAGCGTCTATGAGAGGTTCGGCCAGTCCCCACGGAGCTGCATAGAAATCGGCAAAGGCATGAACTACTGCCTCGGGGGAGGTACAAGTATCACCTCCAGGGGAGCTCAGGAGACAGACTTGTGTCGGGGATGCCCTAGCCTGGCACAGTCTATGGAGCATCTGACTAGATGTGTTGCCCCATTGATAAATCCTGTATTGAGTTGCTAGGCAGGCTTATTTGGCATTATCTGTGAGCAACTGGTGCAGCTGCTGTTGATCATGTAGTAGGTTACGGCGGGTGCCGGCGTCAGAGCCGTCTACTAGTGCGGTTTGAAGAGTGAGTTGTCTATCTTCTAGGTCCTGTATCTGAGCCATGTGGCGCCACTTTTCTCCTGTACGATAGCTGATATCAGCCCCACGGATTGTAGGCTTAAAGGCTTCCCATAGTATGATCGGGGACTGAGTGGCCCCAGTATTGAAACGAAAATAATCTGTGGCTGCTTGATGGAGCATCTCCTGATATCCAGGCTCCCTGAGTAGCCAAGGAGAGATGCGCCATCGGTATGGGGCAAGGCGGGTCTGCAGGCGGAGTTTGAGTTGGATCGGTGAGTGATCGGACAGGCCACGGGGCAAGATGGAGGTGTGTGACGCTCTGTGAATATAGCTATGCAGGAGTAACAGGTAGTCTAGATGTGAGAGGGTGGGGTGAACGGACGATGCATATGTGAATCCGGCCTCTGATGGATGAAATATGTTCAGTTTAGACTTGGGAGGAGGGCCAACTGGGGGTTGAGCTCGCCACCTATCTGAAGGAGCCATGTTGTCATTCCAGTCCCCACCGAGGATCATCAGGCCGCCCCGGAGATCTCCCCACATCTGCATCAGTCTGTCAATAAAAGTCTGGCCGAGCGGTGGTGGGGCGTAGACACTCCCAATCGTGATCTGTTCCCCAGCCAGAGTACTGTAAACAACTGTGAAGTGGCCATCTGTATCCAACCAGTGCTGTGTATATTGGAATGGGACTCTGCGAAGTATGAATATGGCTGTACCACATGCCCCCCTCGAAAAGCCGGAATGGTATATTGTGACATAGCCATAGCGAGTGAGACATGGCGCCTTGTTACCTAGTAAATGTGTTTCCTGTAATAATAAGATGACTGCCGAGTAACGTTTTGCCAGGTGAAGTACCGCCCAACATTTGTCCTTTTTCAATAGGCCCCGTACATTCCAGAAAATAATGTTAAGATCCCCCAGGGGAGTGTCGTCTGCTGTGGGTGTCATGTCCAGTCATTAAGGTGTAGTGCGAAAGGCGATGCAGAAAGTATGGGACTCCGTGGTGCGTGTGGTGCGGAAACAAAGAACAAATATAAAACCAACTTATGAACTTTTCCCAATCTCCCCTCCACCCCCCACCCTCGTACATCCAGGAACTCGGAGTATCTGTCGCGGTAGAAGCCCTCCCTGGGTCCCCAACATGATGACCCAAGCGGTTTCTCCAACGGGTCCCTCCCTCCCAACTTACCCAACATCACCCAAAACGTGAGGGGCATGTCATGTCCAGTTCCCTCCATGGCCAGTAGTGAAAAGCCCCCTCAGTTAAAGTCAAGACACTTTCATGTGAGACAAACACCCAAGGATCTCACCCACCCCTGGGTGGCAAACCATTTAAGACAGAGGGTCACATGCCCTGATCGTCTCAGTCTTCCAATATCACCTAAATGTGAAGGGCGCGCCATGTCTAGTGCACCCCTAGGCTAGTGATGCCGATCCCTTCAGGTATAACCAAGACATTCTCATGTGAGACTAACACCCAAGGATCCCTACCCACCCCCGGGTGGCAAGCAATAAAATATAGAGTCAACTTGCCCCAATAGTCTCAGGTAACAGTGCCCGTCAGCTCCTGGGTGGGCCAATTAGAGCAGGACCGGTTGCGTCTCGATGTTGTGGCTCTGCCCTGGCGACAACTCCGATGCGAACCCTGGGAGGAGTCAGAGTCCAACGGGGCAGTGAATGAGGTTTGAGAGATCGTCGCTCATCGGTCCAGGTTAAGACTTCTTCTGGTGTCTCGAAGAAAAATGTTTTTGCCTGGTACATCACCTTCAGCCGAGCTGGGAACAACAGAGCGTAGGACAAGTTTAGTTTGCGTAATCGTCTCTTGGCAGCCACAAAGGACTGACGCTGTTGCTGCACCATCCTTGTATAATCAGGGAAAACCATGATGGTATGAGAGTCGAAGACCATCTTGTCTTTATGTAGCCGGGCGTAGAGAAGGACAGCGTCGCGGTCGGCATAGTTAAGAAGGCAGACGATCACTGGCCTCGGGAGCTTCCTGGTGGCGGTTTTTTAGTCAGGGCGCGGTGAGCCCTCTCGACCATGAAGCAGGAGGACCTGTTTTTGGGGGGCAAGAGAGCCGTGAGCCAACTGGAGATGAAATTGTCCATAGATGCCCCCTCACAGCCCTCCGGGAAGCCAACCAGGCGGATATTATTGCGGCAGGTCCACCCCTTGGCATCCTCGACCCGGGCAGCCAAATCCTGCAAGTGCTTGGTTAATTTGTCCACTTTCAGCTGGAGCGCTGCGGCGGAGTCCTCAACAGTCGAAACCCTGGTCTCGGCATCAGTAATGCTGTCAACCGCTTTCCACAGGTCCTGGCGGAGGAACGACACCTCTGTGCCTACAGCCCTGATCTGGCCCTCGAGGGCAGTCTGTGACTAATGGATCGCCTCCAGCAGCTTCGCCGTATCAGACAAAAGACCCTCAGTGGTCTCCCCCCGGGAGGGTTGGCAGTGGTGGTGTAGCGGTCAAATGTAGGTTGCATGGGGGCTGATGCCCCTGGCCTATCCTTGCCGATGGGTACCCGTGACAGCCAGTCCAGGTGTCCAACTAGGTCAGCCCCCCACGTCCGATGGAAGGCGTGGACGTGATGAGCAGCAGTCGTCTACAGGGGGTAGCCTCCTGCCGGACCCAGCCGCAGGGCAACCCTTCGGCGTCCTCGTGACTCGGCCGTCCCGTCTTCAGTAACCAACCAGGGGTACTCCAGCCACGGCGCTGCTCACAGGCCAGGCACGTCACCCAGGTGGTCTCGGCGTCGCCAGGCCAGACGTCGTGAAGGACGAAGGCCCAATTCTGGCAGTCACAGGGTCTCCAACTATCCACCCGTATCGGAGCCCATGCACCCAGGCACAACACCAAATTCATTCTTGTATTCTTTACTCCAAATTTCAAGAACCTACGGATTAAGAATACGGTCTTGAAATTTGGAGCAAAGAATACAAGAATGAACTTGTCACCACAGAGACAGCGCAAATACGATACGCGAAGAAATGTACTATTATCGGACATTTATTATGTTCAGTTTACGGGGTGGTACATTGGGAGAGCATGTTTTGATAATCAGCATTTTCTTAATGTTTAATTTTATAGTGCACCTAATTGAACACAGTCATGTACTTTGGTTTGGGTTTAAACTATTTTCAGGTCATGGAATATTGTTTATCTACTTTGTTTGTTTCCTGGGTGTTTAAGTAGCGCATTTGTTTCACACAGAGATTTGGTGTAATTTCTTTGAACTGTTGGGAAAGATTTTCGGGTCAGACATAAAGAGCGAGAATTTCCATGGGAAGGAAAGTTTGTAAGTAGTTGAGGGGAGGGAGCAGCATTGTGGGTGTTTGAGGCCATAGGCCCAGCTTAGGTTAACATTGCGTGCAGTTAGAGGGGGAAGTAATCATGTATTGGTAGTTAATGACCACGCCCCAGGGTTTTAAAAGATCGAGAGTAAGAGCAGCTGAAGACCAGGTTTATCTGCCAGGAAGAAAGAGGAAGTAATGGAGAGAAGAACGAGGAGGTGAGACTGTTGAAGGCAGCGTTTTTGCAAGTCGAAAGGGCGAGGGACAGAGAGAAGGAGGGAGAGTGTTACGAAGGAAGGAGCGTGTTAATGGATATGAGTATGAGGGTTGGGAATTATGCAGGCCGTTTCTTGTGCAGAGATAGCCATGGGGGACATGGTTAAGGTGGGGATGGACGATTAATGACGATGGGAGGTCATTTTTGTGTCTTTGTGGTTTTGGGAGATAAGGGGGATTACGAGTATTTTAGTATAATTGAGGTGGCTTGATTTACGTAATTTTGGGCTGTGGGGATTTAGGAGTGTGATGAGCAGGGTGATGGGACTCAGAGCCATATGTAGATAGCTAAATACCGGTCGGTAAAGGCCAAAAATCGGTAATTTTCCCATTACCGACCGGTATTTAGCCCTTTCTAATGTAGGAGGCATGTTTTAAGGATTCGGTAATTTACCGAATCGGTATTTTAAGAAATCGGTAAAATACCGATTTGGTCAATTACCGAATCCTTAAATCCTATGTAGGGAGCACTCAAGTGAGTGCATTTTTGGTTTAAGGATTCGTTATTTACCACCAACTACAAGTTGATGGTAAATACCGAATACCTATTCAAAAGCAATTTTGTGCTTTTTTAAAAGTGCCATGTGGCAGACATACATGCCCTTAGGGCATGTATGTGCGCCACATGTGCACACATGCACGATTCAGGGGTGCTTCAGGGTGTCAATGTGCCACCCTGCCACCCTTGAATATGCTCCCCCTATTACCGATTCGGTATTTACCGAATCGGTAATAGTGAATGGCTTCCCATTCATTCCTATGGGCCTCCAGGCCCATAGGAATGAATGGGATGGTATGCCTTATTACCGATTCTGTAAATACCGAATCGGTAATAACGAATATTACCGAATCTGTAAAATTTACCAATTTTTTACCTACATTCTATTTACCGATCCTTAAATACCAAATCGGTAAAATTTGGTATTTAGGAATCGGTAAATAGAAATTACCTACATATGGCCCTTAGTATTTTGATTTTCACTATAGTATGATAGGGTCAGAAATGTGAAGGGTGATATATATGCACAAGCAGTCACTGTTTCATTTTTCAATAAGATGTATGCCTTATAATGGATCAGTTACTTAAGCTGTTTATTTTATGTTGTTCTAGAATACCCTAAAGAAGAGCCTTAGGGGCTCGAAATGCATTGGGATAATATAAGTCGAGCCTACTTCATATTTGACTTCAGTCTGCACGTACCGTTGTACGAAGCCAAAGGCATACAGCTGGTATTAGAAGTGTTTAATAAAGATTACAGTTTGAATTATATTGTCTCCGTTGTGACGAAGAAAATTAAGTCTATCACAAAAAATGGAATGACAAAAACTGGAATGATTATTTATGAAAAAAAAGGGTTTACCTTGGAATAACAGGATGAATTGTACATGTCGGAGGGATAAGTTCCCGCTTTCCGCAGTGCGCCAGTAAAGAGCACGAGAGGAGTGTTCTGTTCAGAATACTTTTAGAAAGTGGACATTTCTCTGCTCTTAACTTTGCTCTATGTACCTGCAGCCTGTCTCCAATACACATTTGGGTTGGGTGACAGCTACACTTTGTGCATTCCCTCTAGACAGCCACAGCACAGGAAGGGCTAGGTGTGACAGGGGACTCGTCTGCATACTGATAGCCTTTCTGGGCAGGAAGGGGGAGAGTTGGCTCCTACTTACATCTGAATAGGTTGTGCCCTGCTCTCACACAAAGGAATGGGTTACCCCCTACTGATAGTCTAGAGCCAGGGCTGGGCTGAAAAGGATCCTTATGCACTTCAGAGAGTTCCTTGGCAGTCATCCCCTACATCAAAGGCGCTTTTGGGTATAAGTACTAAGATTCAGACCATACCAAATTAGTACACTACCGTACCTGGAAAGAGCTCTGCTGAAATAGGCTGCTGTGCCATTAGGATTACCTCTTTGCTGTGACTGGCTGTCCTGAGGAACTGCTTCTCTGCTTTGCTGAGCTCTCCTGCTCCTGGTTGATCTTTTCCCTGCTGAGAACAAGGAGGGCACCCAGAGTGACTCCAAGGGCTTACTGGCTTGCCCCCCCCCCACTGTTTTCTTTGAAGTTCCAGGCCTATAAAGGACTTCCCACCTCCCTCGATGTTGCTGCAGACTCTAAATTCTGTGAAGCTCGCTAAGGGCAGCCCACCACTGTTTGAACTGCACCAGGGGCTCTACAGCGGGCCAGTGCTTTGCTTTTGAACCTGCAGTGTTCTACAGTAGTCCAGTTCTTCAATCTTAGACCTGCAACACTCTGTAACGACGATCAGCCCACACCACCAATCGAGATCTCCTTGTTAGTCATCTTCCAGATGCCTCATTGCTGAGGGAAGCCCTTTCCGCTGATCCAGCTGTTTGCCGTGGTAATCTCTGTACCGATTCAATGCTATGCACTGGCGTCACCAGCTCACCTGTGCCCCAAGGGCAGTCTATTCTTTGGGAGCCCCAGTGACAGGGTCATCACTCCTATGACTACTGAATTAAGGTACTGTGGGTCAGACCCATGAGGTCTTCCAAGTCGAGGCATGCGCTTTCAGGTGGCTGGGATTCTCCTGTTTCCCTGGTTGCGAGGGACTCGTAGTGCACTACCCTATAGGCTCCTCCTGCTAAAATACACTTTTTTGGCCACAACACCGTGGGGAAACAACCACCAATCATCCCTACTTTGTTTTGCGTTATTTCTCGCCAGTTCTAAACATGACCTGATGATAATAAGCACTGTTTAGCGCTGTGTTTTCTTGGATAATTGCTAAATGCATATCTCATTAACTGCTTATTGGATTTCAATAATTTCAGTCTTATTTACATCACATAAATAACCTTTATTTTTCTAAACTGGTGTGGAGTCTTTTTGTGGTGTTTTGCTTGTGTTACTATGTGTGTGTGTGTGTTGCACAAATATTTGACATATTGCGTTGATAGATAAGCTTGACTGCTCAGTGCCAAGCTATCAGAAGGTGAGCAGAGTTTATCTTATTGATTATCTAACTTACCCTGACTAGAGTGGTAGTTTCTGTCTGGACTGGGTGCATCCCTCAGCCAACCAGGAACACCATTTCTAACATTGGAGACAACTGTGGAATGACATGCGTTTGTGCATTTCATATAGTAATTCAGGGTTCACTGCAAATCTATACTTAGACCAATTCAAACCTATTACTTCTGATTGGCATAAAATGGTATCTGTCCTGTGCTAATTGGCATTTTTTGATTTTCAACTCTCCCTGATTGGCCTTTTGATTTTTTCTGCTAAACATGTCTTAATCTGGAGAAGCAGCACCTGCACATGAAGTTATATCATTTGATCTGGCCTGGTTGGAGTCTTAAACCATGGCTCAGAAGCAATTTCATGTCTCAGTGAGGGGGTTCGCCAGAAAAGTGCCCCTGCAGAAAGCCTTAAGGGTATGGGAAGAGTCCCAGGGTGCAGGAGGTGATGACCTGGATTAGGAGTAGGAAATTAATGAGGAGGATGGACAGCTGACCCTGGATGCCAATGTGGATTTGGGAGTGCCTGTGGAAGGGTGAACAACTCACCAGCGGTAGAAGTTCTTCCTAGAGCAGGGAGCAGTTTCTAATCAAGGAACGTGTCCCCAGAGGAGTGGGAGTACAGGAGCCAGGAGAGAAAATCAAATTTGGAGCTTGCCAAGTTAAAGAAGGAGCACAATCTGGAGGAGCAAAGCCTGGCCATGGAGGAGAGAAGGATGGCCCATGAGCTCAGCTTGGGAGGGCTGGACATTAGAGCCCTGCAAATGAGATCCAGCAACAGCAGTAAAGGCAGCAGCATACTCACAGTGTCCACACAGCAGCCCAGGTTTCAAATTCCCAAAGATATGGTGTCCAGTTACAATGTGGGGGATGATGTAGATGAATGGCTGGCAGCCTATGAAGTGGCAATAAAAGTGCAGAGGTTACCAGAGGAGTTCTGGGAGGTAGTCTTTTGTGGTGCATGCCAGGAGTGGGGAAGCAATATACATTTTACATTAGAGATGGGGGACCAGATCAACTACAATGACATGAAGGCTATATGTTGCAGAAAGTATAGTTTGACACGTGAAAGTATAGGTAACGGTTCAGGTCTAGTCACAAAGTCTCTACAGACATGGGTGGATTTCCTGGACTATGCTCGTAAGGCACTGAAGGACTGGTTGAGGGGCAGCAAGTTTGATGATTTTGAAGGGCTGTACAACCTATTTTTTAAAGAGCACATTATGATAATTGTTTTCCAGAGCTGTACCAGCACCAGGTAGATAGCAAGCTGACTGACTCTGGGAATCTTGCTGAGGAGGCGTACATCTGGGTCAGCACCAGAGTGACCAAGATGGTATCTGGGTGGGACTTCGAAAAGAGTGGTCAGGGTTCCTAACAGAAGAAAGACGGGGGAGATAAAGGGAAGGAGGTCTCTAAAGGCCCCCAAAATGACTCACAGGAAAAGGGTCTGGTTCTCATTCCCAATCTGGCCACCAAAAACAAAACTACTCTGACAAAACTCAGAAGGCCAAAACTCCCAAGTGCTATGAGTGCGGTGAGTATGGACACTACAAACGGGGTCCCAAGTGTCTAAAAAGAGCACACCCTCCTACCTGTTATGGTTCAGCAAAGCCACAGTACTCTTAGAACTGAATAACATAAAGAAACACCATTGAGCACTACAATAAAAAAGAGAACTATTGAGGATAAAAGCTTGGTTTTTATAAGTGTTCACCTTTCATGCACATTTTATGTTAATCGTGTTCCTCCTTGTGCTTGGTTCATTAGTAGCACAACGTGAACTGTAACGGATGACAGGTGCTGCACAAAACAGTTGCTACACTTGAGCAAGCAAGCAGGATGAACTGAACACACACCTCGTGCTGATCCAAACCAGCACACACATTATGTGTGAATCAGCATATACATGAGGGCCGATACACAAAGCAAGTGCTTGGTCTTGTTTCACTCCAGAGATCACTTACCTGCTATCCAGCCTCTCTTCGGTTCCTCGCTCTGGACTCCCCTTCCAGTGACTACCTGCTTCAAGGCTGCTTTCCTTGTTTCCCAGGCGAAGGCCCCTTCTTCTACATGTTTCTTCCCGTTCTGGTGGTTGGCCACGCCCCTTTTTCCTTTAACTGCATCCTCTTCACCTCCTAATGCTTTCGGAGCAGGAGGGCTAATTCCTAGAAACAAAGAGAAGAAATTCAGAACAAGTGAGGTATTTTGTTTTTGGCAATTGCAGCACAAAGAAAAAATGAAACTTTCTGGAAACGATAGCTATGTACTTTATTTTGTATATGCATTTGCTGATATAAACGATTGCAATAAGGGACAAAAAGGACTTTTGGAATGTATTAATTCTGAACTTTTGAGAACTTGACATTGAGAGCAAGAGAAAAAATGGTTCTTTTTGTGAACTAACAAAAAGAGACGGAATAAATACGTCTTTACAATGTGATGTCTTGGGAACAATGGAGTAAGTTGAAAGTTTAACTAAGTTTGAGAGACGTATTAACTTCAGTTATTATCACGGTTGTTATGTGGTTTATCTAGGTGTATCAGAGACTTTGCTGCTATGTCAAGTTCCTAATCAATAAATTTCCCTATCTGCTATGAAGTTGTAATGCAAAAACAAAACCATGCAACGCCATTATCATTACGGCATGTTGGTTTTTATCACTTGCTACATAAAATAAATGAAAGCATATTTCAGGTCATTTAAGTGATCACTGCTTCTGTTCTTCATAGATAGCTGCAATATTCATGTATCCTCATTTGATTGGTGAACACACTGACTCCAGAGACACCCTTATACCCCAGAGGGCGGAATCCAGACATCCTTATCCTCCAGAGGACAGAATCCAGTCCAGCTTGTTTATCTTTTTTCTTTCTTTCTTGTCCCAATCCCCTTCCCCTTGGGGTCTCCCCAGCCAGAATTTTTACATTTGTGTTGTTATTGTCAGGGAAGACTCAGAGGGCCTTGGAGGCCGTTCATCTCCCCAAAGGAACAACCTGTATTTCAGGTGAGTTCCTTCATCTAATCTTCACAGAAGACCAAGCCACAAAAACGTACGTTCCTTATGGGAGACATGAATTCCGACCAGATAGATACACAAGCTATGGCTCAAGCACTTGATTTGGACACAACACAAAACCAAGAGGTAGGACATATACTATAGAATTTACATATAGAAAATGCAAAAACTTAGAGATTAAAACACATCGTTACATGCTGAATTAGTATGTTACAAACGACAAGTAAACCCATGGACAGACACAACACATAAGACTGTGAGAAACCTATTCGATCAGGGGACACGGAGTAAAATACCCTCTAGCCATGTTAATCAAGATACTACTTCAACTCCTGTGCAGTTGCTGTGCCCACACCAGCTCCATTGGCTGCTCCTGAGTAATTTGTTGGAGATAGTGCTAAATTCGCTGTTTTCCTCAGCCAATGCAAACTTCATTTTTATGTAAACCCCAGTCATTCCCCACTGATGCAGCAAAAGTAGCATTTGTTTTATTGTACTTGGGGGTTTTGCTGCAATTTGGTTCATCCCTTTAATAGGCAATAATGATTCCCTCCTTTATAATTGGTCGGCATTTAAAAGAACCATGACTAAATTATTTGCCAAGCATATCTTTGTCCAAACTAGTGATAACGAATTACTCAATTTAAAACAAGGAACAAAAGATTTTTTGACCTTTATAACTATTTTCAATAAATGCTTAGCTGAAACTAGATGGCCTGAAGAAAAGCAAACCTCCTTATTTTATTGTGGATTAAGAGATGACTTAAAAGACGCATTGTCCCACATTGTAGAATTATCCGATGACTATTCTGAATTTGTTGATGTAGTAGTAAAGCTTGATCATAGATTAGGAGAACGTAAAGGAGTATGGTCACGAAGTGACAATAAAATAATGGTAGTTAAAGAAGACAGAAAAGAACTTGATGCCAAGCGTCCTGAACCAAAACTCATGCAAATAGGAAGTATCAATGGTCCGTTATCCACTGAAGAAAAAGAACACAGGAAAAGCTAAACCTCTGTCTATATTGTGGCACATCAGGACACTTTGCTCAGGACTGCTTAGTATGACCAAAACTACTGAAGAATGTCACTGTAATTTCCACTCATACAAGTTCTCCTCAGGAAAAACGAAGTCTCTGACCAGGAAAAGGGATTGCCTCATCGCGAGTTAGAGAGTCCCAGATCCCCCATCAATTAACAAAAACTGTACCAAAAGTGCCCTGTCATTTCACCATTCAGGTTACTCTCATATTAAATAATCAACACACATGTATTTTCTTTTTTTTTAGATTCAGTTGCTACAGGTAACTTCTTCAATCTACAGTTAGCTAATGTATTAGGGATTTCTAAGGTCCTCAAAGCAGTACCTGAATCCGTTAGAGCAGTTGATGGATTTGAATTGTCATCTTGATTGATTACATATCAAACATCACCAATTACCTTAGTCTGTCATAACGAACACACTGAAGTTTTGATTTGATTGATACCCCAACGTTCAAAGTGATTCTCAAAGTCCCATGTTTAGTTACTCACAATCCACAGATTGATTGGGATCTTAGAACAGTGACTCTAGATTTGGAATATTGTCGTACTCATTGTTATCAAGAAGCCTTGGCTGATTGGGTGGCTCCATTGCATTGTGCAGTAATCATTAACATTGTACCCCAAATTCCTATCGAGGATTAAGAATATAGTGATGTGGTTGACCCAGTCCTGGCAACTGCTTTGCGCCCACAGAGAGCTTATGATTGCGGTATAGATGTAATTCCTGGCACTACCTTACCAAGTAGTAGAATTTGTGCATTTACGGAGTCTGAAACACTGTATTTACAACAATATCTTGATGAGCTTTCAGCTCTTGGCTACATTCGTCATTCTACCTCACCTGTTTCGTCACCCCTTTTCTTTGTCCCAAAACTGGATGGTGGCCTGAGGGCATGTATAGACTATCGCGGGGGCTAAACAAGGGAACTATAAAGAATAAATATCCATTATCCTTGATCCCTGTAATGCTGGATTAATCAAGACATTCCACCATTCACACCAAATTAGATCTACGCTGAGCTTATCATCTCATATGGGTCAAAGAGGGTGACGAGTGGAAAACAGCATTCAGAATCAAATTTGGTCTATTTGAGTATACCGTTATGCTCTTTGGCCTGTGTAATGGTCCTGCGGCATTTCAATATTTCATAAATGAGGAGGTGATACACAGAGCAAGTGCTTGGTCTCTTTTCACTCCAGAGAGCACATACCAGCTATCCATCCTCTCTTCGGTTCCTCACTCTGGACTCCCCTTCCAGTGACTTCCTGCTTTGTGGCTGCCTTCCTTGTTTTCCAGGTGAAGGCCCCTTCTTCTCCATGTTTCTTCCAGTCCTGGTGGTTGGTCACGCCCCTTTTTCCTCTGACTGCATCCTCTTAGCCTCCTAATGTTTCCGGAGCAGGAGGGCTAATTCCTAGAAGCAAAGAAAAGAAATTCAGAACAAGTAAGGTATTTTGTTTTTGGCAATTGCAGCACAAAAAAAAACGAAATCTTCAGGAAAGGATTGGTATGTACTTTATTTTGCATTTGTTGATATAAACGATCGCAATAAGGAACAAAAAAGACTTTTGGAATGTATTAATTCCAAATTTTACAGAATTTGACATTGAGAGCAAGAGAAAAAATTGTACTATCTTTGAATTAACAAAAAGAGACAGAATAAGTAAGTCTTTGCAATTTGATGTCTTGAAAACAATGGAGTAAGTTGAAAGTTTAACTAAGCTTGAGAGCCTTAATACCTACAGGTGTTCTCATGTTTTTATATGGTTTATCTAGGTGTATCAGAGACTTTGCTTCTACGTCAAGTTCCTTATCAATACGTTTCCCAATCTGCTATGAAGTTGTAATGCAAAAACAAAGACATGCCTCACCATTATCTTTATGGCATGTTGGTTTTTATCACTTGCTACATAACAGAAATGAAAGCATAATTCAGGTCATTTAAGTGATCAGTGCTTCTTTCACTCATAAATAGCCGCAATATTAATTTATCATCATTTGATTGGTGAACACACTGACTCTAGAGACACCCTTATACTCCAGAGGGCGGAATCTAGACATCCTTATCCTCCAGAGGGCAGAATCCAGTCCAGCTTGTTTATCTTTTTTCTTTCTTTCTTGTCCCAATCCCCTTCCCCTTGGGGTCTTCCCAGCCAGCATTTTACATCTGTGTTTTTGTTGTCAGGGAAGACTCAGAGGGGCGTGGGGGCTGTTCATCTCCCCAAAGGAACAACCTAGATTTGAGATGAGTGGCAATGAGTCACAATTAATTGGCAAGGCAATGAGGCCCTGGCGGACTCAGGTACCAGCATGACTATGGTAAGGAGTCAGCTGGTGTCCCCAGAAAAGTAATTTCCAATGTATTCGACCAAATAGTGGTGGCTGACAACAGGGAGGGTCATTATCCAGTGGCCCTGGTTCATTTAGTGGATGGGGTTAGAAATCTTCTGAAAGTTTTGTAGAGCCCTGCCATGCCCTGCCATGCCTTTGGACTGTTTGTTGGTTAATGACCTTGAGCACACTATCTGGAAAGAAGTGGAGCTCAAGACTCATGTGGTTACCTGAGTGAATCTGTGAAACGACAAGGTCCATGGCTGCCCAGGAAGGCTGGAGCCTAGAATAATGTCCCAATCAGCTGCTAAAAATTGGAAAGGCAGAGGGCGTGGGAACCCAGCACCTGAATATAGCCTCAGTGAGATGGATAGGGCCCCTCTGGTGGCTACCCTGGAGTCCACTGAGGAGAACATTGTGATCCTTGGTGACATACCTACACCTGCTGATTGGCATGTAGAAAGAGGACCCACCAAGAAGGAGTTTTGTAGGGCACAGAGGGAGAGCCCAACCCTTGAGGGCATGAGGTACCAGGCTGAAGTCCAAGCAGCAGGTGATGTCTCTCGAAGTTATCACATTTACCGGGAGGACAGCCTCCTTTACAGTGGGCCTAAGGCTGCTGTGCATGGGACATCAAGGGCCCTAGTCATCCCCCAATGCTACAGGGTATTTCTACTGTAGCTGGCTCACCAAATACCCCTGGCAGGACACTTGGACCAAGACAAGACCTTTGCAAGGCTTGCTCAACATTTCTATTGGCCCAAAATCAGGACATCCTCAGATACATTCTGTAGGACCTGTGTGATGTGCCAGGCTAATAGGAAGACGGAAAAAAATGAAAGCTCCCCTGGAACCACTACCTACCATTAGCACTCACTTTGAAAGGGTGAGCATTGACATTTTTGGGACTATTGATCTCAAAACTGCTTCAGACAACAGGTTTATTGTGGTTCTGGTGGATCATGCCACCTAGTACCCGGAGGTCATCCCTTTGAGGATCACCACTGCACCTGCGGTAGCAAAGACCATGATGGTGATTTTTACCAGTTTGGGTTTCCCAAGGAAGTTGTTTCTGACAGTGTCACAAACTTCATGTCTGCATATATGCAATCAATGTGGAAAGAGTGTGGGGTTACTTGCAAGTTCTCCACACCTTAATACACCAAGGCAAATGGGCACGTTGAGAGATTCAAAAAGACCCCGAAAGGCATGGTCAGAAGTCCGCCTGGGGGCTTGAGAAAAAAGTGGCATATCCTGCCTGTTGTTTCCCTACAGGAAGAGACCGCAGAAGGGAGTAGGCTTTCATACCTTTGAGTTTCTATACGCTCAGCCTGTCAGAGGACCTCTCAGTTTGGTAAAGGAAGGATGAGAGCAAGTTCCCAGGAAAGTTCCCCAGGTAGTAGTGAGCTACATGCTGACCTATTGCAGCCAAATGGCGAAGTTGTTTAAGCAAGTTTCTGATAACTTGGAAGCCAGTCGGACTGTACTGAATGAGTGGTATGACCAAATTTCTACTACTGTGGAATTACAGCCTGGAAACAAATGTGGGTCGCGTAACCAGTGGAGCCCCGTGTCCTTCAGTTCTCCTGGACTGTGCCGTATGAGGTAATTGAGGTCATATATATGGTGGGCCTTAAGACCCCAAGGCAAAACCACCAGGCACTTCACATCAATCGCCTCAAACCATACTTTGAGAGGCCAGAGCTCACCATGCTGATGGTGGCAAATGACACAAATGGTGAGGAGAATGAACCTCTCCCTGACCGCTTGGCCTCCAAGAAGAAGGATGGGTCTGTGGAAGGAGTAATCCTTTTGCCCACTCAGACTCCTGAGCAGCAGCGGGACGGTCAGCAAGTTTTGGAACAGTACTTCTCTCTCTCCTCCATTACTTCTGGGATTACCTACCTGTGTACATGTGATATGGACATAATGGACAACCTCCCTGTCAAGAATAAATCTTACAGGTTGTCAACTAAGTTGATGGCCAGCATCAAGAGTGAAGTCTCTAAGAAGCTGGAGTTAGGGGTTATATAATCCTCCAGTAGACCCTGGTCTAGTCCTGTGGTTCTGGTACCAAAAGCTGCCCCACCAAATTGAGGTTCTGTGTGGATTACAGAGGGCTACATTCTGTGACCAATACTGATGTTCATCCTGTCCCCAGGGCAGAGCTCATTGAAAGGTTAGGGGCTGGCCAGTACTTAAGTACCTTTGATCTTACATCAGGGTACTGGCAGATCACCCTAATGGCGGGAGCCAAGGAGAGGTCAGCCTTCTCCACTCCAGAGGGCCACTAACAGTTTAGCCCTAACTCCTGTACAACAGAAAGCCCACCACCAAGTGCTGAGACAGCACTCCTCTCTGTTCTCCCTTTTCCCTCGAACTACCCACCTGTCTACCGATGATGTGGACACAGGGGACAACTTCACAGTTAAGAATACGTCTTACAGGTTATCAGATATTTTGAGTTCTGGCATTAAGAAAGATGCTGGAGTTGGGGGTGATAGAACCCTCAAGTAGCCTTTGGTCTAGTCCTGTGGTTCTGGTACCAAAAGCTGACCCAGCCAACACCACATATGAACCGAGGTTCTGTGTGGACTAAACAGGGCAAGTTCCTTTTCAAATATAGATGCTCACCCCATCCCCCAGGCTGATGAGCTGATCAACAGGTTAGGGGCTGGCCAGTTCTGAAGTACCTTTGATCCTACATCAGGGTACTGGCAGATCACCCTAACAGAGAAAAGGAGAGGTCGGGCTTCTCCACTCCAGGGGGGCATTATCAGTTTAGGGTGATACTCTCTGGATTAAAGGATACCTCTGCCACCTTCCAGAGACTGCTGAACCACGTACTTGCTGGTTCGGAGGCCTTCTCAGCAACCTACCTGGATGACATAGATGGCTTCATTGGCAGTTGGGAGGACCATCTCTTTCACCTGTGGGAAGTGCTTCAGGCTGATCAACTGGCAGGCCTGACTATCACGGCCAGTAAGTGCTAGATAGGTCAGGGGTCTGTGATGTACTTGGGACACTGGTGGGCAGTGGGAAGGTGTAACCCCTTTCGGCCAAGATAGAAACCAAAATGGCCTGGCAGCCCCCCAAAACCCAAACTGAGGTCAGAGCCTTCTTGGGCCTCCTGGGTACTATAGGAGCTTTGTCAAGGGTTATGGTACCATTGTTGCACGCCTGACTGAGCTGACTTCCAAGAAGTGGCCTAGAAATGTGATTTGGACAGAGGCATGTAAAAAAGCATTTGACTCCCTGAAGCCAGCCATATGCACAACTCCTCTGCACAAGGCCCTACCAGTCTGACGCTCACTTCCTGATTTAGACTGCCCACAGGCCCCTCAGGTGGCTCTTGCAAATGAGGAGTGAAAATCCAAAATTGTTGAGGTGGTCCATTTCCCAATCGGGTACGGATTTTAGGGTGGAACACAGACCAGGAGTAGACCACACCAATACTGACGGTGTGTCAGGTTCTTCCGCCCTAGTGATGAGAACTCCCTAGAAGTTGGGTAGCTCTCCCCACTTTTACCAGTGTTTCAGTTTTGGACCTGCATCACTCTATAGCGACAATCAGCATGCAGCACCAGTCGAGATCCACGTGTTTGGTATGTTCCAGATGCTGCAGCACCAAGGGAAGCCCTTTCCACAGCCCCAACCAGTTGTCGTGGTATCATGAATCATCTCTGTGTGGACGCGTGAGCTCCACTCACGAGAGAAGTTTAAACGCTACGCACCAGCATCACCTGCTCACATCTGCCCAAGGGAAATTGCTGCAGCCGTGAAGCAGCTCGGATCCACTGATATGGCCCGTCACTGCAACACCTTCTTGTCTGGAAGCCTCAGTGACATGGACTCTGTTCCACGTGGTTCTCACCCCTGAAAGTTCCAAATTATGATATAGTGGGCCCGACCCACAAGTTCTTCCAAGCCGAGTCACACTTTTTTAGGTGGCTGAAATGATTCTCCTGCTCCCCAGTACTAAGGGACCCATCACGCCTTCCCTACTGACTCTTACTGTTAAAATACAGTTTTTGGCCACGACACTGAGGGGAAACAGCAACCAATCTTCCCCACTTTGCTTTGCGTCATTTCTCACTGGTTCTAAATGTGAGCTGAGGATCATAAGCGCTGTTTAGCACTGTGTTTTCTTGTAAAATGCATACCTCATGAACTACTTATTAGATTTTTGTTTTTTTGGTCTTATTTTAATCTGGTAAATACTCGTTATTGTTCTAACCAGTGAGGAGACTTCTTGTGGTGTTTTCATTGTGTTACCGTGTGTGTTGCACAAATACTTTACATGTTGCCTTTATAGGTAAGCCTGACTGCTCTGCACCAAACTACAAGAGGATGAGCACAGGTTATTTTACTGTGTATCTAGCTTACACTGAGTAGCGTGGTAGTTCCTGCCTGGCCTGGGCACATACCTCAGCCATCCAGGGACCCCATTTCTAACAGGGTGCCTGAAGGGAGAGAGAGGCAGGGTGTAGGCTCATGTCTGTAAGCCTGGCTCACCACAGTTCTTCATACTAAAGACTCATTGAGCTTCTTCTCGGTTGAGAGGGCATAGAAAGATCCTTTCCCCCACCAAATACAGATATGAGGCAACCACGTGCCATATCATATCCACGGGGCATACAAGGGTTATTGGGACAAAAATGTAGAGGGGGAGGCCTTTTGTCACTGGTGTCCTCATGTCTATTCTTCTATGGCTCTGCAAACTGAGTCAAGAACAACATTTTCACACTTGACTGGCAGGGTAGCAAAGGCAAGCAGTCTCAGGCTTCAGAGGGAGGGCACAAGCTCCGAACTCTGCATCCATTCAACAGATGCAGTAGCTTTAATGGCCAGCCAAATGCGTATCTTTTTAGTCAAGCAAAGTACATATCATAGCAGTATTTAATACTGCACAGTTCAGTCCAGTATAGAGGGTAGCAATCTTGGTCATGATACTTCCTTGTGTAACAACACCCACTGCCACCCTTCTGACCCTTGAGAAGCATGTCTTCTCAGCAATTGTGGAAGAAGCATGAATGGGTCTCCAGTGGATATTCTGGTGCCCCACAAGAAAAATGAATTAAGTTTGTGTTTATTGGGTAGGCTTACCCTGTGTAGTTTTGTGGGTGGGAACATGGGCCCAGATGTACTAACCTTTTTCTCTGTCACAGGCAATCAGATTGGCGTTTCTTGTGAAAGACATCATCACTGTCATAGTGGAGGACCTGGAAGTGGTGAAGATGAGCTGCTCATACCAGCAGACTGAGTGAGGAACACAAGCACCGCCCATATTCCGGTGCCGCTGAAGAACATACCACTGGTGCTATCCTGCTGAATGCACCATTTTGCTTTGCCCCAAGAAAAATCTCCACTGAGCAACTAAATGCACAAAGATAAACATGCCATTATTAAGTTGCCATTAGCCAAGGTACTCGGTGGCTCAAGAATAGATTTAACTGACCTACAAATTACCTGACATGGTAATCACTTAACAAACTTGCCCCTCTGTCATATATTTCCTTATGTCTATCCATCTAAATAGTTACAGTAGATATTGGAAGGCACCCAAGATTTGGCTAAGGCACTGTAGATTGTGAAGCAATTAACTAGAGCCAGTAGCTTGGAAGGTAGAAACTTATAGCTGAACAACCATCAAACTGGATAATATTTTGTTTTGCTGTGACTGTAAAGTGTTGCCTCTTTACTAAGCTAACCACTCATTTGGACAGTGAATTATTAAGTCTGTTATTTAACTTTTAGACTTCTGAGTTTCTGCTCCCCACACTACCTCCTTTAGAAGCCTTTGACTGCTCTCTCTCACTAACTTATGAGTCAAATGAAGAAGAGGTGTACTTTGCCAAGATTACAGACGTAGTAGTATGAACCGCAGAGCACCCAACACACAATACATTGAGTCTATAATCTACACATCTTGCAGTTAATGAATGGACACTTGTACAACTAGATCAGAAAGCAATTAGGAGAGACAGAGATGCAATCTGAAAGTTGTGTTATACAAATGTACTATATGGAGGAATAGTGAGCAAAACATACCAACGGCTGCAAAGCTTGTAATAAAAGTATGGTTGTAGACCAATAATGAGACAGACTGGAAAGGACAGCACACTCTTAAAACTAATTATGAATTAAAAAAAGATTTCCAGGGTTGACTAATCTTTGTAAATTTAAAGGCTCGGTCAAAGTAGGTAACTCTACACTCTGCAAGATATAGGACAAAAATAGCATTAAAACCTTGGCCCAAGTGAAACTGGAATACTTTCAAGCTGACTCCAAAGTATTTAACTTACATGCAACTTAATGATGATGTTGCATTATCAAAGGAACAGACATCCAAAAAGGAAACACCACAGGAGGGTAGAATCTTGGATGTCAAAATACTCAGGATGGTGTTTTCCGTAATATATAGAACACGGATAAAAAAAAATCTGAAAAAGAGATAACCGGAAATCATGTCGGGAATTTGAAGTATGCACAGTAACAGATGGGCCATGGGACAAAGCACTTACTCCTCCCCCCCCCCGGTTCCCCCCTTATATCAGGATTTCTCTAGGTGCACCAGAAAAGACTGCACAGGTTATATTATACTAGGGTCCAACATCAGAAATACAAAAGAATAGTGTTTGAAGGGTGCGGAGAGAAAGACATATTTATACTCACTAATTTGTAAACCCTATATCCACTAAATTCAAATGGAATGTTCTGAAAGAAATAGATGGGATATTGGGCCTCATGCTGGAAATGAGACCATTCTTCATACATTTGGAGATATAGAAATTCGGTCCCTAAATAAGTGCAAAAATTGTTCATGAATCTAGGCCCCATAGTGGCCAAAAACTTCATTGCACAACAGTGGGCCAACCAAACACCAATAACTATAGCAGGATGGTATATCAATATCGACTGGTGCATGGGAGCAGAAAGGGCAGTGCACACAGGCAGAAGATAACCAGCAAACCATAAGATATTGAATGCTTGGCTAGAATATCATGGCCTAACATAGAGTAGGAAAGAAAAAAAGGTGAAATAAACAATTCTTACTTAGCATTGCTTAAGGAAGATGATGATATAAAGCTAACATTTATATCTAGGCTACTTGAACAGTTAATATGTTTTTGATATTAATAGACATCAAACTGTAAATATCCTACTAAATTGCTCTGGTGGTGTCTGTATCACATTGTGCTCGAATGCAACCTAAAAAAAAGCTTACAGATACTTTTCATAGTATTGTTTGAAGAAAACAAACAAAAGACAATTTTCAAAAAAGAGTTCAGATTTTTAAGCCTTGATTTCTGAATTAAATAAAAATAATCTGATTGTCTTGAAACCCTTTGAATTTGGCATGCTCCTGGAAAAATGCACATGCTCCTAGCACCCGAAGGGCATTCCATCCACTCGTTTTGGTTTATTTGTGCAAGCGAGATGGTAATTCCTTCCCAGGAAAAGAAGTTTCCCTGATGGAAGTGCTGCCTGCCCAATTTTAAAAAAAATGGCAACTGGCACAGCAAACATTTCTACTATTGTCAGGAGCTGTTGCTACCATGGTTCCTGTTAATGTATTTCAAGTTTGGCAAACTGCTCCATCAACTTGATAGAGCCGTACGGCAAACATACTTTTTTTTCCAACAAGTTAATGCTAAAGCGAGATTTTATTTTTGAAAATCAAAAAACAATCCCCCCCTCGGGATTTGAGTCTCTTCCCGTGGTGAGCGGGCAGTGAGCACTTTTCAATGTCCCTTACATCCTGGCAGTGACAGACATTGAACACTGGCTGTATGTCTACCCATGTAAATTAGTTGGGCAGACAAAAAAAACAATCCTCAGAATGATTAAACTCCATTGGGCTGTCTGAGAATTTGACACCAATGGTCTGCCTGATTCAATATCAGGCGGATAGAGCATAAGGATGACAGGGAGGGAACTCTATCGCTGTAGCAACAGTGTTCCCTCCCCACCAACATTTAAATCAGGCCTTTGAGGAACCAACCTCCAAGTATCAGTTTTGCTGTTGTTGTTGGGTCTACCACTGGCTATTTGTCCATCCAACAAACCAAGTCATCCATCTGTTTTGGTCAAGCCCCAAAGTCCTTAACCTCTGCATCTTATGTTAGTATTAAAGCCAAAGGGTTACATTTTATCTAAAGAATGCACAATAAATGTATGTATTTGCAAAATATAGTTGCCACAGCAGGGCTGTGACTGCAATTTGGTGTAGAAAGACAGTTGCCGGGGCTAGAGTGTTACCTTGATTCATGCCTGTCAGAAAGTTTGCAAGCGTTATAGCTGAAGTGATGGTAACATCAGGCGAAATGTATATGATGTTGAGAGCATTTTTATAATAGGAAAAGTGATGGTCTTTCCAACTAGTGATTCCTATCCATCTGTATTAATGTTTTTTTTTTTTGTTAAAATTTTTTTATTTAAGAAAATGAACAAAATTTTAAGGAAATACATTATAACTATCATAGGAGATATAACAAGTACCATACAATAATACAATCCATTAAACCCAAAGGTTATAGGTAAATATAAAAGATTTCAAATATTATGATAAAAACTCCTAAAGTTATACAAATAAAGTAGTCATATGGATACTAAAACTGAGAGATATATTAAGATACAGTGTTCTAGTAGAGATTGGGAGAAGATAAAAAAGATATCAGTATCAAAAAGTTTGTTATAAAAGGAGAAGAGAAAAGAAAAATTTAAAGAAAAGTAAATAGAAAGAAGAAAAGAGAAAGGAAGGGGAAGAAGTTGTTAGGAATTAATTAACATAAAAAACGCCCTTCTCTCTCCAATGTTTGTAATAAAATGATTTAATATATTTATTAAACCATAAAGAAGAGGATAAAAAAGATTGGTATGCGTCAAATGTTTAAAAAAAAGTGTGTGTATTATATAATGAGAATATTTCAAAATTGGATATTCGGAAATGAAGGTACAATTGGTCAGGAACATAATATCCTGAACAGAAAAATCATTTAACAATGAACGTTCAACAGTAACCCAAGATGGCATAGGTAAATCTTGATAATCTTTAAACATAGCATAGAATTGATGAATCAAAAAAGCATTGTGATATAATCTAAAATCCGGAAATCGAACACCACCCTCTGAGTATGGCTTAATCAATATAGAGAGAGCAATACGAGCATGTTTATTATTCCATAAAAATGTTGTATATATAGAGTTAATCTGTGTAAAATAATAATTAGGGATTTTAAAAGGTAACATTGAAAGTGTGAAAAGAACCTGAGGGACAATCATCATTTTAATTGTATCCAATCTGCCCCACCAGGATAAATATAATGGAGACCAAGAAGCTAACAAATTAGTACGTTTGAGTTTTAAAGCATTACAATTACGAGATAAAGTGTAAGGAATATTTGATGAAAACCATGTACCTAAATACTTAATCTTTTGAGGACACCAAGTAAAATTAGTTGAATCAAACATATAATGATAACATACTGAAGTCAAAGGTAAAATTTCAGTCTTGAAGAAATTTAATTTGTAACCTGAAACCTTAGAGAAAAGATTAATCTCTTGTAAAAAGGGAGGAAGTGAGGTCATGGGATTGGACATATAAATCAGGATATCATTTGCATACGCAGATAATTTAATGTGATGGGGGTTAAATGTAAAACCAGTAATTTTGAAATTATTTCTAACCCGTTCAAGAAATGCTCTAAGCACAGGAGAAAAAGTAATGGGGAAAGCGGACAACCCTGACGTGTGCCTCTTTGAAGTTGAAAATATGAGGAGAAAAGGCCATTAACAAAAACACATGCGCGTGGGGCAGTATAGAGCAGTTTGACACATGAAATAAACTTTGGACCAAAACCAAACCAGTCCAATGTGTAGATCATGAAATCCCAATTACTTTGGTAAAAAGCCTTTTCAGCATCAAGTGATAGGGCAGCTAGGGGAGAGGAGCATTTCCTACCAAGGGTTAGAATATTGGAGAACATTCTGGCATTATCGGAGGCCATTCGACCTTTGACAAAGCCAGCCTGGTCTGGTTTAACAAGATAAGGAATAATCTTCTCCAATCGGGAGGCCAAAATCTTTGTAAAAGTTTTACAATCATAGTTGATTAGGGATATGGGTCGAAAATGTTTACAAAAGAAAGAATTCCTGTCTGGTTTGGGAATTACAATAATAAGGGCATCTAGAAAAGAGCCACATTCTTTAGAATTAGAAAGGAATTAATTGAAAAGATCTAATAATTTTGGGGCAAAAATTGAGGAAAAAGCTAAAAATAATTCAATTGAGAAGCCATCTGGGCCTGGCGCTTTGGCTTTTTTCAATGATTTAAAGGCATTGGTTATCTCTTGAAGAGATATATAATTTTCAAGCTGTAAGAAAGTATCAGGGAGAGATTTAGGTTTGGGAATATCCCGTAAAAATTAGTCAAAATCCCCTTTAGAAGGCTTGGTATCCTCCGTGTATAATAGATTGTAGTAGGCCTGAAAATGTGTCTACAATGTCAGAATCTGATGAAAGGAGTTTGTTAGTTATTTCTGAGTGAATAGGTCCAATATTTTTATGTTCAGATTTAATTTGTAGATAGTTTGCTAACATTTTCCCTGCTTTGTTTTGACCCCCATGACATTTTGATTTAATCTTAAGGAGAATATTGCAGGCCTCTACAGTAGCAATTTTATTCAGAGTAGATTTGGCTGTAATCAATTCTTGTAACGTGGAGGGAGATTTAGATGAAAAGTAACTATGCTCCAGATTTTTTATTTGTTGCAGGGTTTGTTTATAGTTAGCGTTCAACAACCTTTTCTTCTTAGAAGAGTATGCAATAGTGAAGGCTCTAAATGATGCTTTAAAAGCATCCCAATTATTATATTTGGAGGTGTCAAAAGGATTGTTGAGAAGAAAAAATTCATTAATAAAGGAAGTCACTTCTGTTCTAAATGTTTGATCTGAGAGAAGGTGATTGTTAAAACGCCAACGACCCTGTTTACAAGTAGTGAGAGACAAATCAATAGAGGCGGATACGGGAGCATGATCGGAAATAAAAAAAAAAACTATTTCAGAGGAATGGAGACAGAGGAGTAATGATTTAGATACCAAAATATAATCAATACGGGACATAGTATGGTGAACAGGTGAAAAAAAAGTAAATTCGGAGGTGTCTGGGTTAGAAGTTTTACATACATCGAACAAAGGACGAGATGAAATGGCAGACTAAAATGATTTATGGATCTTATCAGGTTTAAATTTACAACTAGATTTCCTTTCAGAAAAGGGGTCCAACCAATTATTAAAATCACCACCAACAACAATATTGTGATTAGAAATAGTGGATAATTTCAATTTAATATAATGCCAAAATTGTGGATCCGGTTTGACAGGGCCATAAATGTTAAGAAAGGTCACATGTGATTTATTTATGATATCATTGACCAATACCCATCGACCATTGGAATCACATTCTGTTGATATTATTTGGGCGTTAATTGACTTATGAAATAAAATAGCAACACCACCATAACGATCAATAGCAGGGGAAAAAAAAATTGATTGGCCCAATGTCGTTTAAGTTAAAGAGATTCCACATCATTGCAATGAGTTTCCTGTAAAAAAGCAACATGAGTGTTAAGTTTAGCTAAATGGGACAATACCTTTTGACGCTTGACAGGATGTCCTAGACCACGTACATTCCACGAAACAACATTAAACATGATGACGGATTATGGGGGACATAAGGAAACAGGAACAATAAGCTGCAAGACCAACAAAAAGGAAAAAGAAAGACAATATTTAATATGTGGTGAAAAACAGACAGTACAAAAGATAAGACATTTGTAATCGTTAAGAACCAGGAAAGTGAAGCAACAGGGAGAGAAAGGAAAGAAAAAAACAAAAAAAGAAATACAGAAAACTGAAAGAAGTAAACAGATCAAGGAGTAAAATCCAGACCTGTAAAGAAAGGATTAATCAAAATGAGAGAAGCATAGTTACGTCGAAGAACACGGACAGAAATTAAAAACGTATCTTTTCCGTTCTGCACTGATCTGATTCCCTACTTTTGCGCCTCTCTTGCCTCTCAGCGCGGGGACACGCCGGTGTGCGTAACCATGCGCTTTATAAACCTCCATAATAATAAATAATAATAATAATAATAGTGGAGATATATAATAAGTAAAAACGAAAGCCTCCTAGGAGGAAAAGAACAAATATTCAAATAACATCTAATGTAAGAACTTTTAAAACAACATTGGCGATCCTGTAATTACAAGATAGTTAAATATTGGTGTCCATCCCACGCGAGGAGATGTTGTTAAGAAAGAGTTTAAGTTTATCAGGATCATCAACAGAGCGTGAGTGACCTTCATGTGTGATTTTGCAAAGGCACGGATGAAGAATGCCATATTGGATATTTAGATGTCTCATCTGTGGACGGAGAGCGAGAAATTCTTTGCGTCTGGCATTTGTGGAATTGTAGACATCCTGAAAAATGTAAATATTATGGCTTGACCAAACAAGATGATGTTTGAGCTTTACTGCTTTCAGAACATGCATAAGTTCGGTGAGTCCCAGGAATAGCATTATAATTCTATGTGGTTTGTTTGAGTTAGGACGTACACGACCTAGACAATGAGCTATGTTAAGTGGTGAGGCTGACGGAAGCTCTAAAAGTTCTGGAAGGAGCTTCTGAAAAAATTATACCTTGTCAGGACCTTCAATATTTTCCGGAAGACCATACAAGTGCAGGTTATTCCTTCGATTACGATTTTTAAGGTCCTCAGTGTGTAATTTTAATTTGCGGATCTCTTTTTCTAATAGTGGAATTTTTGTAGAAGCATATAGAAGATTGCTCACCCGTTGCTCAAGCTCCAGAACCTTTCCCTCTATAACAATCCATCTTTCTTCTATCTGTTTTAATTTTTCGTTGGTGGTTGACATAAAGGGTTCAAGACCACGTACCTCATCTAATATAGAGTCCAGAATTGGATTTTGTGAGGAGAAAATAGGAGAGGGTGGGTCATTTTTGTGCCTTTTGGGTTTTGCTCCCGAAGAAGTTGATTTAGTAGCGTGAGAATCGCTTGCCATCTTTGTTTACTGATAAAAACAATGAGACAGTGAAAGCAATGATCAAATGCGTCTCATAAATTAGTGGAGGAGAATAATTGTATAACCACCAAAAAAAGGAGGTAGGTAAAAATTGTAGTGATTCAATAGAAGTGTATGTGAGAGATATTATTCAGAAAAGAATAAATATAATAAACACCTCAATAAAAGACCTCCATTGTAGCTAATTATCACTTGATAACCAAGAAACCTATTTTGTTGCAACCTCCGAAGACATAGCAAATATTACAGCTCCTTTAGCGTGTAGTGACATACCTGAGTATCTTGAGTTCCATATCAGGTAGCCATAATGGCATTCAATGAGGAAAAGGTGAACTGAAATATCTCCAAAGCAAACACGCTGTTAGATGAGCTCAAAAACATCGCATTCTGAGCTATTTGTGAATTAAAGAAATTCCCAGGGTGTCTAGGCATCAATCATCACCAGAGGATTGCAGTTGAAAAGAAAAATCAGAAGATACATTAAACTCGAGCGCCGCCATTCAAAATGACAGGCGCTCATGTCTTTCTGAGGGAAAATTCACTGCCGTGGCTGCCGGGCTTAAAAACAGTACTAGGGAAGTTGGGATGTGTCCCCGAGACTCGCCGCTACATTCTATTACCGGGACCGTTCCTTAGGGACAGAGACAGCTATTTGGTGAGGCTTTTGAAAGTGTCTTAGCTCCGCGTCTGACCGGAGCTCACACCATGTCCGCCATGTTCTGTAGGTGTCGAAGCCAAGCCCCCCTGTATCAATGTTTTAGGACCGAAATAGCACTCGTAAACAATTTAAAACTTACTGACTCCCAAGTTGGGATCGTAACCCAGTCGTAAAAGGTTAGGGGTCCAATTGGGACCCAATTCTGTTTGTGAATGTTAAAAAAGGTTGGTTGGGGAGTATGCAAACTCTCAAGCAAAAGTAATATTTTTTAAATATAAATGTTTCGTTTTAAGTGCCGTACCAATTCCTTTTAGGAAAATGGACAGCATTTAAAAAACTGTCTACTTTTTCATAAATTAATCACAGACATGGTGGCCTGCTGACCCTTTGGGCCTGCATCCCTGTGATTGTGGCCAATTGGATTAAATCACAATTTGCAACCTACCTAATCATTATTAATTAGGCAGGTCAGATTGTGATTCAATCGGCTTCTGCGTTTACAAACCGAGCTAATGGCACATAGCTCGGCACATACAGATATTTACTGGTCACAAAAATACTAGCTGCAAATTGTGACCAGTTTTTTGCAACCAGTACATAATACATCTGGCCTATTACACATACTGATATTAAAAAAGGGATGACTGTGCCAGAAAAATCAGCAAAGTCTCTTTCTGGAGATGAGTGTCTGTGCCTGTGGATGAATATACTGAGGTCTGTAGAGATCCATTCATCTTCACTGTGTTCCCTAATGCAACCAGTAAGCTTGCCCACACCAACTCCGTCCACAGTCACAGAATGACCCCGCTAGTACTGCTGGAGCCAAAGTCAGTTTCAAGTCTATTTAGCCAATATCATTAATTTAGGTTACATACTTGTGGACAGATCACTTTATGTAATTAGTAACAAGAACTACTAAAGTATGAATAGTCTATGCTGCAGAGCTTTTAACAGTTGAGTTAGAATGCTAAACACACTGAATAGAAATATCACTTGTTCCCCCAGTAAATGGCAGCACCTCATTGTAAGAGACAAGCTTTGGGAGACCAATATCAGTTCTGATCACTGGATTGTGGTAAATAATTTAATTACCGGAACTTAATTTGATGCGGAAAATCTATAACAATAGCTCAGTAAAATAAGAGGCAGAATCCGTGGTATTAGAGGTTCGGAACGGGCTTTATTCCAGAATCAATTTAAATTGAGGAGCTCCATATTCCATCACCACGAAGGTTCAGGAAGTGAAGAACCCCACTTTATTGACAAGTAATCATTTTTATACAATAGGCATTACAGTGAAACAGATGGAGGAGGCGTAACAATTGATAGCAAAGATAAAACATACATGCGTAGCAAAAGTGGGTGTAACTGGGTGTAACTAAAGAACGTCATCAGGTATGATGTCATAATAGGGTGGTTCCATGAAAGAATTTCGCAATGTCAGCAGAAATACTTGGCAGAAATGCGCGCGCAGCAGCATGACGTGTGATTGACGTGCAACTAGGGGGTGAAGGGGACTTGACATTTAGCTCTACATGTGGCGACAGAAGTCTGGAGGGTCAAGTCAACCTAATCCCAAATCATATCTAACATCCTATGTTTAGAGAACAATGTTATCCATAGAGAGGTCTCTTAGAGTAGAATCTTATTCTATACTGACTATACTGACTGTTAGTGCGTGTACAAGCGTCTAAGTGTCTACACTAGATGCGAGGGCAGAAATCTTCCATAGTAACAGGGCTATGAATCACTTGCAAAATGACAGAGAAGCCGGGCCTTTTGCTCGGTAGCTGAAAGAATGTTTACTTAAACTACTAGACAGGAATGCATTGGGTAGGGAGCGGAGCAGATAATCTCGAAGGTGAAATACAGTTTTTGGCAGGCAACAGGCTGATGTCAGGCACCGTTAGCCGCGCAGAGAGTAGGACAAAGTTCATGGATACAGATGCGAGCTCAGACTGGAGCTTTCAGAGGCAGAAGGCAGGAAAAGCTTGATGGCAGAATCAGGGCCTACTTGCCTGGACTGTAAAATGGCATAAGTGAACCATATAAAGCCGGTGGCCTTTCATACTTAGGAATGGAATATCCAGCCCATTCATGGCGAATCTGAAAGAGGACATGTTGGCGGTGGACGCACATGTGTTTGCGTCTTCATAACTGGAACTGGAGGGAACATACATGTACTTGTGATTTATACATGAAACCGTTGGGGTCCAAGATAGGGGACATAACTGATCAGAAAAATCCATATTTCCACATTCCCTCCTTGTCCCCTACTTGCCCGTTAAGAGATATCAATCTTCATCAATCCATCGATCTGTTCATATAGCATCATTTGTTCTTCTTTTTTCTTCTGGAATGAATGAAATCTTGGTGGTGGAATACACGATGTGGCACACAGACCACAGATCGCTGGTCCACATTGTAGGCATAGACAGCAACTGAATAATATGAGGAAGCCAATACCTAGGAAGGATAGGACCTTCCATCCAAAGGTAGATAATACACTCCAAAACCAACCGGACCAAGTCCAGGTGCCTGAATTCTGGTGTATCTGGCTTACAATCTTATGAAGACGAGTTATGGCTTTATATACAGATGGCGAATTTTCTGGTATGAAAATGCAACAACTTGATCCGATGACCCTACAAGCTCCGCCCCTATCGGCCAGGATGACGTCAAGGACAAGACGATTTTGAAGCACAACAATCCGCATAGCAGACTGCTCTTCTGTTAAATTGCCTAAGGCGGAAATAGTTTCGTTCACTACTGCTTCAAGGGTTCTAGTTAATCTACGTATCAGCTTACTATTGGTAACTGTACCTATATAGGGAAAGAGACCTTTATTGAAATCTGTGTATTTTTCCCATGCGGTCTCAGTATAATCGACTATTGGGAGATCTCTCCTTTCTCTATTGTGTACTAAATGAGTATTTCTGTGATAATCAGGAGGAGCTAGGAAAACAGGTGGCAAAAGGAATCCGATGTAGCAGGTACCATCCCAATCTAGTGGCAAACGTATGTATGCCGTCTGACCACATATGAAGTAGGAATGGCGGGAAGCTCTAAATGTAGACTTGCCTTGGTCACTAAATTCTATTACAGTAGTGCATCTACTATGGCCCATATGTATGGAACCATTCTTTCTTACACATAATTCACCTTTTACTGGAAATACTGACATGGCGGGCAAAATTGGAGTAGCTTCGGATTCGACATTCAAGATCATGAGATTGAGCGTAAAATTACCTAATCCATATACTTCATTTTCTAGATCAGTTCCTGTTCTTTTGGGAAGTCCCTCCTTGTTGGGGTGGCAGACTTTGAGTAAAACTAAGTTCAGATTTCCCCATACCCAGTTATTCTGGTAAACTGCAGAATTCGAATCTAGGGAATTAATTAAACTAAACCATGCTCCACAGGAGCCGTTGTATGTGAACGGGTATGGAAAGAGAGGTAGAATTCCTTTATAGTTCTGATAGGGAGGGAGTCGGCCACATATCCAACAATTTGTAGCATTGCTAACCTGATGGGAATGATGTAACATACTAATAAAAGTGTTATTGCGCAGCGAAAATCTATAGGACAATTCATGCGGAGGTAATTCACTAAAAGAATGTTCAGCAGTAACATTATAAACATGTCTAGAAATAGGATAATATGTGTGCAACAATATACTTGCAGTAATTACTAAAAGACTTAAGAAAAACAAAATTAATAACGTCACTGTGCAATGACTACGCAGTGATTTACAGTACGCATGTTGTTTCAACTTTATCCTTCTGTTTCTTTCTCTATACAGGTCTAAGGGATACATGTCAGAGACAAATTCGACCGATTCACCTTGGAGAGGACTTAAACAATCAAATTGCCTGACTTGTTAGACCTAAGTTTTAGTTTGTATTGTTCATGGTTATTCAGTTCAACCAAAGGAAGTTTTGAGTCACTCGGGGAAGACACGCAAGGTGTGTCGTTTACGTCTGACGGTAGTCCATGAAATTTCTTGATATGACTTGAATGTATCCAGCCTTTTCGTCCTTCGATCTTTACGGCTGTCCTCGTCGTTAGCAATACGAGTTGAGGCGACTTCCACCTAGGATCCAGCTGAGACTTCCGATCAAAGTTCCTCACTAGAACTAAATCCCCTGGAATTACGTCATGGGGTTTCACCTCGGTGTGGTCGGGAAAGGCTGCAGTTACCTGTGAACGACAAGATTGTAGTGCAGACATCAAGGAAGCCAAGTAATCTGTCAGCATATTACAGTCAATATCAGTTATTTTGCGTGGTATAGGCGTCCCCCACATATTTGGTGGTCTACCGAAGATCACTTCATAAGGGGATAGCCCTGTTCGAGAGTGTGCTACCATTCTCATGTAAAAGAGTGCAACGGGTAAGGCTACTACCCAGTCGACACCTTTCTCTCTACAAATTTTGGACAATCTAATTTTCAGGGTCTGGTTATGTCGTTCCACGAGACCTGCTGCCTCGGGGTGTCGGACACAGTGAAATTTCCACTGATAGCCTAACAAAAGTGAAACGTGTTTCATTAGTTCGGATGAGAACGGCTGGCCGTTATCTGAGTAGACAACACGTGGTAAACCGTACCGTGGGAAGAATTCTCGAACTAACTGTTTGGCAGTAGTCGGGGCAGTGTAATCTGAAACCGGGTATGCCTCTGTCCAACGGGAAAGAGCACAGACAACTACGAGAACATATTTGAATCCTCGACATCGTTCCATCTGGATATAATCCATCTGGAGGACTTCAAAAGGGTGATCAGGAGGCTGAAATCCACCCTGTTCTACGGGAATGCTTTTACCTGGGTTAAACTGACAACAGATCATACAGGTACGGACTTTTTGTTTAGCTGCTGCTCGTAAATGTTGGTTGAACCAAATGTGTTGAATGCTGTCTAGCATAGCTTTTTCTCCTAGATGTGCTGGACTATGTACAGTGTTAATAACGACTTGGACCATTGAATCAGGAAGGAACCACACAGATTTTTCCTTCGTCATCCATCCTTGATCCGTTTGGATCCCTCCTAATTCAGTCCATTTCTTTATTTCGTCTGGTGTAGCATGTGTCTGTATGTCGATTACGTCAAGAGCGGGATCCTTAACCATCATGCAATGTGTTGGTGTCGGGACTATTGTCTTTGTCATGTCGGATGTTTGAGTTTGAGCAGTCTGTTTAGCTGTTCTGTCAGCTAGATCATTGCCTTGAGAAATGATATCAGTAACTTTCGTATGAGCTTTACATTTCATAATTGATATTGCAGTGGGTAGATGTATTGCATCTAATAAGGCATGAATAAGGGGTCCGTGCTGAATGTGGGCACCGTGAGAAGTTAAATAACCTCTCTCTCGCCACAGCACGCCGAAATCATGTACAACTCCGAATGCATAACGTGAATCAGTGTATATGTTGACTTTTTTATTTGTTGCTTGAATACAGGCTTGTGTCAGAGCGATGAGCTCTGCTGCTTGAGCGGACAAGGTATTTATGCAATTTGTTTCAATGATTTCAGTGTCTGTTGTGACTGCGTAAGCGGCCACTAGCTCTCCTGTACCTGTTCTCATACATGAACCATCTACATAGAACGTCAGGTCTGGGTCTGACAATGGGACGTCTGTCAAATCTTGTCTGGGTTTCGTCGTGATAGTGATAACTTCAATACAATCATGTGCTAGTGGGTCTGTTCCATTTACAGGTAACAGTGTGGCAGGATTCAATGTACTACAACGTCTGATTTCTATATGTGGCTGAAACAATGTTAATTCGTAACCAGTGAGTCGTGCTATAGTCAAATGTTGTGTTTGTGTGCGGTTCAAGAGAACCTCTACTGCATGTGGTACTTGTACTGTCAATGGATGTCCTAATACTATGGCATCGCTTTGTCTGATTGCTAAAGCTGTTGCTGCCACTGATTTCAGGCACGCAGGCAAAGCCTGAGCTACGGGATCTAATGTACTAGAAAAATAAGCACATGGTTTGTGTGATCCTGCTTGTTCCTGTGTGAGTACTGACAAGGCAGTACCTTCGCGTTCTGTAACGAAGAGTGTAAACTGTTTATTGTAACATGGTGTTGCTAAAACAGGTGCTTGGCATAAGGCTTTCTTTAGGCTTTCAAAAGCTTGTGTATGTTCCTGAGTCCAAGGGAGAACAGTCGATGTGGCTGCCTCCTGTGTTGTCAATTGAATGAGGGGTTTTGCTAGAAATGCATACTGAGGGATCCACTGCCTACAATATGAAGTGAGGCCTATGAAAGCCCGCACCTCCTTTTGTGTCTTGGGTATTGGCATATTAACAATTAGCTGGATGCGATCTGGTGTAAGCTGCCTTCCCTCCTTGGACAGCGAGTGACCGAGGTAAACAACTCGCTGGACACAGAATTGCAGCTTAGAAGGGGACACCTTGTGCCCCTTTTCGGCCAAAAATTGTAATACCGTCAGTGAGGCTTTCTCACATTCAGGTTCGCTCCTAGCGGTGATCAGCAGATCATCGACATATTGAAGCAGGGCAGTGTTGACTGGCATGTGGATACTGTCGAGTTCTCGTTTCAGTGCTTGGCTATAAATGCTGGGGCTTTCTGTAAATCCTTGAGGTGCGCGTGTGAATTTAAAGCTTCGTCCATTTAAACTAAATCCGAACAAGTATTGGCTTTCCGGATCTATTGGGACGCTGAAGAAGGCATTCTTGAGATCAATTACAGTAAAGAATGTTGCTTCGGAATCAATGGCTGTCAGTAATGAAGAAATGTCTGGGACTACGGGGTATTGTGGTACTATGCATTTATTTAATTCGCGCAGATCAATAACCAATCGATATACTGGCGGGGCTGTTGGATCGGTTCGTTTAAGAATCGGAATTATCGGGGAATTACATACATTGGAGTCAGTTTCCACAACCACTCCTTGGGTAATAAGCTCGTCAATGATTTGTAGTAAAGCCACTACAGCATCTGGGGGTAACTTGTATTGTCGCATTCGTGGAAGTACCACTCCTGCCTTTAGTGTGACTCGATATGGTGTAATGTTCATGCAACCAACATCTGTAGGGCCTTGTGCCCATAAATGTGTCGGTAAAGTCTGTAGTCGGTGATCCATGTCTCGGGACACGTAGTGCCCTTTGAAATCACGTAAAAACAATCTTACTCCTTCCGGAGAACAACATATAATAGCTCCTAGAGCTTTCAAAGTTTTTATGCCTAACAAGTTTTCTGGACATGATTTAGTAAGTAATAAATCTGTAGTTCGTGTCAAGGGACCGATCGTAAGTGGAAGAGGCTGTGTTACTTCGTTAATGATAGGTTTTCCTGAAAAACCAAGGGAAATATTCTGTGACCCTGAGAGGGGTGCCCCTGGAACTTCACTACGTTTTATTGTTGTTCGGCTTGCCCCTGTATCAAGTAAGAATTTTCTATCTTGACCTAACAGTTCACTGTGTACATAAGGTCCTTCTTGATCTACAGGGACCTCAATAAGGGGTAAGCCAACTTCCCTCTCTAGGCTGTTTCATGAGTATCGTTGATAATCAGGATAGTCATACTGTGCGGTCTGATACATCTGTCGGGTCGTTGTTTGTGTGGCAGCAATAGGCTGCGGTGGTGGAGCTGGCATAGACTGTTGCGGAGCTGGCATGGACTGTGCATGCTGCGGCGTTCCTTGTTGATTCTGATCCTGTCTAAGTGGCCGTGGTCTTTCTTTTGTGTTACCTATGGCGATATTATGTTTTAAAACAGGACAATCGTGTACATAATGACCTGGCTGTTTACAATAGTTGCACGTCCCTTTAACAGGACCTGTTGAAACACTGGACTGTGTTATACCCTTTTTATGACCGTCAGCTGGAACTGTCTGGGAAACTAGCATTTTCATTTTCGTGTCTTTCATGCGTCTATGTTCATGTTCTTGTTCTTCTCTAATTCTATTGTGATGGTACTGTAGCATTTGTAACATTTGTGACGGAGTGTTACCTTGCCAGGTACTCTCGAACTTCAATACTCTATTCTTAACTTGGGGCAAGGCATTTTCAACCAATTTTGTCACAAACAGATGTGGATACGACTCGCTACTTGCTTTTATTCCACTATTTATACCAAAACATTTCTCAAATCGGGAATAGAAATCACTAGTGTCTTCATCTGATTTTTGTTTACAGGCTGAGATTGCACCCCAGTCTTCCTTTTTCGTAGTTAATAAACGTGGCAGTACCTGTACTAGTAGACCTGGTAGTGCTTTGATCTTGTCCCCGAGCCCTGAACCTGGACCTCGAGCTTTTTCTTCGTTTTCTAATGCTGTCCAATCTATCTTCTGGTCTCCCACCTCCCAATCCTTTTCCTTGAGTTTTTCGTAAATGCCCGCAGGCATTAATACCTTCAATATTGTCATAATGTCGGGGTAGGTATATTCTCCCATGAGTAGCATATCTTTAATTTCACGATGGAAACCTGCTGGGTCTTTATCATGACTGGGTACCACTTTCTTCATTTCTAATAGTTCTATTTTAGATATGGGTGTGTATACAAACACACGTTTAAACTCATTGTCATCACCCTTTATCGGGTGCACTTCGCGTAAGGGATTCTGTCTATCCATGTAATACGTCGTTCTTTCCTTGATGGGCAGTGAGACATGTTCAGGACATACAAAAAGGATGTACTGCTTTCTGGATTCTAGTATTTCTCTAATTAACTTAGTACCGGAACCTCTCCATTTATTCGTGAGTAATTCAGTCAATATATCAGGTAAGAGACCAGGATCGGAGTGTTGGCTTTTATATAATATAAGGAGTTGTTGAATCATATAGATACCAGCTAAACGCTGTTCATCTGGGGCGAGGTTCAAAAACGTATGTACTAGTGTATCATCACCATATTTTCCAGGACTATCAACCCAGTGAACGGCTGACCTGGCTAATTCTTGTTCGTCCATAGAATCGAGTATATGATAACCCCTTCGTTCTCGGAGTAATTTGTCAGCGGCTTGGAATGAATGTTCGGGGGACCTTATATTTATTATAGGAGTTTGGAATTTTCTGTTATTATCTGGACGTATCGGACATATCGGATCAGTAAAGCATCTAGTATTATTGCAAGATCTTCCTCTACCTACATAGGCCATGGTTTCTAACTGTCCTGTGGGCAGTTCTAATTCTTCCTCGTCCTCAGTTTGTTCAGGTTCGTCTACTGCTAATCTTTCCTCGTGTATTCGTTCTATTTCTTTGCGGATCTTTCGGCTCATAGCTACTATACATGATCGTTTATCGTGTCTCCCCTCTGATATATTCTTACCCCATGTGGTAAGAATTTGCATTTCTTCCGGATTTACCCCCGGTTGATCTTGATTTCTGATCACACAGTTTATGAGGAAACGTAACAGTTCCCCCTGTATTTCCACCTTTTGGTACTCCATGGCTCTGTTAATACTCTCAGGGTCTCGCCCTGACTGAACAAAATGATATATATTTTCTAAATGTGCAGTCATTCCTGGTAGCTTCCCTAAATATATTGCAGCTCGTCGGATACGTAATGATGCCAGCATCATTTCGTCCCCTTTTCCGGGCACAGGGTCATATCTACAGTCTATTAGAAGTTCCTTGAGCGTGTTGGGAGTTACTAGTTTGGGCGTACGTTGGTGGGCTAATTCTTGAAAGGAAAGTTTATTTGTTCTGGGTGGCGTAGAAAAAATGCTTGATGTACCTCCGGTAGCACCACCTGGGGTGCTGGATGTGAAAGGATTCGTTGAACGGGATATAGCAACCATAGGTGTGGATGCGGATGTAGAAACAGATGTGCTTGCCGGAACTTGTGTCGGAGTTTGCTGTTGCAGAGGTACAGACGAAGGAGGGTCTTGGCGTTGAACCCCCTCGGCAGGCGGTCTATGTGGCGCAGCATTAGCATACTCGGGAGCTGCGTCGTCTAAATAAGAGGAAAGAAAAACATCTTCTGCGGTTCTGGGATGCCCTTTGGGATGTGCTTTTATCGGAAACAATGGGGGTGGCAAGTCTCTTGGTATCTCCGGGGTAGCCTTAGGTAGTCCTTCGGCCAGAAGAGGATACATACCATTCACAAGGGCATTTCTTTGTCTGTCTGTTTGTTCTGACTTTACTCGAGTACCTTCTTCAATTAATACACTTTCTCGAACTTTATTTGAATTCTCCTTACTTTTCTCTTCCTGTCTGAGCGCTTTTTCTGTACGTCTATATGATTCTTTACGCCATAATTCAATGGCATCTTTCTGTGACTGTCTAGCTTTCCTTTTCCATAATTCTTCTTCTACTTTCATAATGCAATCTGCATCCCAGGTCCCAGCTGCGGGCCACCTCTGACTTTCTGGTAATTCCTTGGTGTAGTCTACCCATAGATCAAGAAATAATATGGCGTCTAGGCCATGTTTATGATACATGAAGTACCCTGGAGTGTCCCTAGGAGGAATGGGAACAGCTTCTTCGAGTACCCCTTTTCTGGTTTTGATCTGTCTTAACTTCGAAAAGAGCGGCATATTGAGAACTGATCTGATACCTAATTTTGAACACGTTTAATACCATAAAACACAATAATGAACAGTCATTCACACCACAATATACAGAACGTATTTAAAACATTTTAACATTTAACATTTAATGAATAAACAATGATGATCATTTAGGGAACTAGTCACTAAGCATAATACTCGATACTAACTAGGTAAATCTGAATTATATACTAGACATACTTGATATACTGCTAAACAGTACAGATACACTGCTGAAACAGTGCAGACCGGATTTGTGTACCCAAACCCGTCTTGACCGGCACAACCTATGTGCACGTCAGAACGCCTCCCCGATAATGGTACTCACCGGGTAGCTCGGAACGGAAAGCCTCGGAACTGAACTGAACTTGAACCGGACTGGACTTGACTCGGAACTTCGGAAACTTCGGAAACTGGTGGGCCTCTGTATACCTCGGATCGTGCTCTCTCAGCTAGGCTCTGGTCGGGATACTTCGCACTTCTCACCGCCTCGTCTGGGTGTTGATCGCAGCCTCAGTTACCCCCGCTCGGCAGGAGGGAGATACAGGAAATCCTGTGGGTACGCGTTGTTGTCCGTCCAGCTGTGACAGGAGACCGGGCCTGCAACGCACCGCCGGCGCGTGAGATGAGAAAGAGTCCCTGTTCGGGCGCCATTTATGTGGTAAATAATTTAATTACCGGAACTTAATTTGATGCGGAAAATCTATAACAATAGCTCAGTAAAATAAGAGGCAGAATCCGTGGTATTAGAGGTTCGGAACGGGCTTTATTCCAGAATCAATTTAAATTGAGGAGCTCCATATTCCATCACCACGAAGGTTCAGGAAGTGAAGAACCCCACTTTATTGACAAGTAATCATTTTTATACAATAGGCATTACAGTGAAACAGATGGAGGAGGCGTAACAATTGATAGCAAAGATAAAACATACATGCGTAGCAAAAGTGGGTGTAACTGGGTGTAACTAAAGAACGTCATCAGGTATGATGTCATAATAGGGTGGTTCCATGAAAGAATTTCGCAATGTCAGCAGAAATACTTGGCAGAAATGCGCGCGCAGCAGCATGACGTGTGATTGACGTGCAACTAGGGGGTGAAGGGGACTTGACATTTAGCTCTACATGTGGCGACAGAAGTCTGGAGGGTCAAGTCAACCTAATCCCAATTCATATCTAACATCCTATGTTTAGAGAACTATGTTATCCAAAAGAGAGGTCTCTTAGAGTAGAATCTTATTCTATACTGACTATACTGACTGTTAGTGCGTGTACAAGCGTCTAAGTGTCTACACTAGATGCGAGGGCAGAAATCTTCCATAGTAACAGGGCTATGAATCACTTGCAAAATGACAGAGAAGCCGGGCCTTTTGCTCGGTAGCTGAAAGAATGTTTACTTAAACTACTAGACAGGAATGCATTGGGTAGGGAGCGGAGCAGATAATCTCGAAGGTGAAATACAGTTTTTGGCAGGCAACAGGCTGATGTCAGGCACCGTTAGCCGCGCAGAGAGTAGGACAAAGTTCATGGATACAGATGCGAGCTCAGACTGGAGCTTTCAGAGGCAGAAGGCAGGAAAAGCTTGATGGCAGAATCAGGGCCTACTTGCCTGGACTGTAAAATGGCATAAGTGAACCATATAAAGCCGGTGGCCTTTCATACTTAGGAATGGAATATCCAGCCCATTCATGGCGAATCTGAAAGAGGACATGTTGGCGGTGGACGCACATGTGTTTGCGTCTTCATAACTGGAACTGGAGGGAAAATACATGTACTTGTGATTTATACATGAAACCGTTGGGGTCCAAGATAGGGGACATAACTGATCAGAAAAATCCATATTTCCACAGGATCCAAGTCATCCATCCTAGCTTTTTGTTTCAGGTGATTCCCAATAGTGGAATGGAAGGCTCCTTGAGCACAGTGATATCACCCCCCCTTATGTTGATGTCCTTAATTAGCTCATTTTTCCCCACCCGGGTCCTTGTTTCTTACAGCTACATCATATAGAGTGGCATCAAACTGAAATGCTGCAGACAGCTTGGAGCAGAGGGAGATGCTGCTGGAGGAAGTGTAGCAGTAACCAAAATCTTGGCCAAATGCCAACGAGAAAGCAAGTCGGACACCCTGCCCACTTGCCCATGTTGTCCCACTGACTTGGAGGGTCTTCCCATCCTGATGCTGCAGGCTGCTGTAACCTAGCCATTGGGAAGGTTCCACTTGTATGAAAGTGGGGTCAAGGATGATTTATTCAGGATTCAAAGAGCAGACCATAACCATTAACTTGAACATTAGAGGCACGTGGAATGACTGAAGAGAGCTTTTTATAACTTCTCTTTCTTTCTTACTGCGGCCTAGTCGTTTTCTGGATGGCAGCGTTCTAGTCATCCTGGCGAGGCAATCACATTCTCATAAGCAGGCGAAGACAGACGCAGCAGATGCGGCAGCAGGTTCATCAATGGCACACCAAACGCAAGCCTTTCTGTGCCCAACATTGTCATTCCACATCCCGCACCAGCCATGCTGGTAGTTAGATGATTTTGCCTAGCCCAGGATCCATTACTCCGCTCAAGAGCTTTATCATGTATTGCTTGGGATGCTTTGCAAAATGAAGATGGTACCTGACCACCCTCTTAGAACCCTCTGGTGTGGGTAGCATGGACTATCCCTCCCTTTGGATGATAGTTCGAAGGAAGTGACCTGTGGTGTGGAATACTCTACAAAGGAAGCAGTGGAGTATCTCTTGAATCACTCTGCTTTGAATAATGTCTTTTCACTTCACAAGAATTGTCCACACATTTATAATCTGTTGGGTTGTAAGGATAATGACATTTCATTCTTAACTGAAACCTGTGTGAATGACTCCTTGGCTCCTGACATAGCTGCTGCTCCACCTCCAGGTAACTTATGCTGATAGATCCGGTAACAGAGGGGGAAGTGGCTATTGTTTTTAAAGACTGTTTTGAGTGTACCTCTTTTGACAACTGCTTGAATGCTGAAGCTATGGGATTTTGTATTACAATTTCATCCCCTCTCTCTGTAGCCGGGGTGCTGGTTTATCGGCCTCCTGGCTATGCAGGATATTTTCACAGTTCCATAGAGGAAGCTATTGCCCAATATCCTCTCCAGTATTCCAATATGACAATTTTAGACAATTTCAACCTACATATTGAATATAAAGCGGACACCTTGGCAGTTACAGTATTGGAAAAGTTGGCTTCTTTTAACTTGACCCAATATGTCATCTCCCCTGCTCATCTTGCCGGCCATATCCTTGACCTGATCATTTCTAAAGGCCCCCTTTGGATAGGGAATATTCTGATCTTGGTCTGATCATTCAGTAGTACATTACTCTTGGTGTTGTGATGGGGTGCAGAAGATTGGGAATCCATGGTCTAAACCTACCTCTTACTATGCATGGACTAAGCTTTTGTCTCCTAAGAGGGAGGGCCTTCTGACTAGCTAATGCCCCACATTCTGTAAAGATATGGAGAAAGATGTTGCAGCCACTATCAATTGGCTACTAGGTGCAGCAAATACGTTGCCCAATTGAAGATCTTTTCCTAATGTGCGATGTAACATCTCTGCCCCCTATATTTTTTGATACATTCAGGGATGAGCAAAAACATTGTAAGCAGTTGGAGAGAATATGGTGGAAAGGCTATTTCCCTGAGGAAAAAAGAAAGCATTGAGAGGCTCTTTGAAAATATCATGGGCTAATAAAAAAGGCTCAAGCCACCTATTTTGGGGACAAAATATTTGCAGCGGATGACATCCAGCACACAATCTTTACGTCTTGCTCACCAACAGTTGCCGCCTCTGCTGTCCTGTGTAATAAGTTATCTGACTAATTTTAAGACAAAATTCCTGAAACTGTCCCCTCATACCACAGTTAACTAGCCTGACTATTGCTAGCATATTGTCTGAGTTTTCTTCCATTTCTTTGAAAGAATCAGATTGCTCCATTTTTGCTTGCAAGTCAAGGTCTCCCAATGACCCTTGTCCTTGTAACATTTTGAAAACATGGGCAAAGCTCATTAATCCTATTTTCTGGAAACCGGCTAGAGTTATCTCTCTTCTGAAAAAGCCTTCAGTGAACAGATCTCAACCTTCTTACTTTTGACCTATCTCTCTGTTCCTTGCGACATTCAAAATATTGGAAAAGCTGATTAATCACCAACTATCAGCATATTTACAGCAGTGTCATCTCTTGCATCCCTTGCAAACTGTAGCATGGAAATGGCACTGGTGGGGATCACTGATGCTATCAAGTTAGCACTGGATCAAAGGAAACTGGTTGCTTTGTTCCTATTGGATCTATCTGCAGCTTTTTATACAGTGTTGCATGCTATCCTCTGTCAATGCTTGCAGAATGTAGAAGTTGGAGGCTGGGTGCTATCTTGATTTCGCTCCTATTTAGAAAATAGAAACCAGCTGTTTGGATGGCCACACACTCTTCTGAGTTGAAAGCCCTCAAATGTAGGGTTCCGCAAGGCTCAGCTTTAAGTCCCACACTTTTTAATATTTGTATGTCCCCTTTGGCTTTTCTGGCAGAATCCTACAGGGTGAGTATTGTTTCCTACGTAGATAACACACAGGCATATTTATCTTTTGGAGAAAGGTTTAAATGATGCACATGAAGTTTTTAAGAACTGTCTGGGGGCTGTGTTTGAATGGCTGTGGGTTAATATGTGGACAAGTTGGAAATTCTGTTGTTTGGCTCACTCACTCCTCAATGGGGATTAAAGTGTTGGCCCGATCATATGTCCACCCAACCCCCTCCTGCCAGGGTGTCCTCAATCTGGGAGTTAAAATGGACAAGCAACTAATAATAGTAGTTGTATCCTGCTTTGCTATGCTGAGGACTCATGAAAAAATGTTGCTTTTGCGTCCTTACTCGGCACAGAAAACAGTGATAAATGCACTTATTACCTCAATCCTGTAGTATGTGAAAGCCCTGTATTTGAGCTTCCACACATGCCTGACAAAGAGACTGCAGATTATGCAAAATGCAGCAGCCAGATTACTATGTAAGTTTCCTCATCGGGCATCTATCTCCCTCATTTGAAAGATTTGCATTGGAAGCCAATTAGGGAGATGATTCAATTTAAAGTCTTGGTCCTGGCACGCAGAGCGATCCATGCACTGGACGTTCCTATCTGTTAAATAGATTAACCCAATACTTCCTTGCTAAGACCCTCTGATCCACAGATGCTGGACTGCTGTGTTTTCCTAAAACTAAACGCAAAAAACAAGAGAGTGTCCTCCTTGCGGCTCCATCTTGGAATAGCCTTCCTGTTAGATCTGGGGGTCTCCAGTTGGCAGGGTATGTACCACTGTCCAAGTAGGGACCCTTGCTTCTAGTCAGGGAAAGGGGGATACACTGTTCAGATAACCCCTGCTCACCCTCTAGGTAGCTTGGCCTGAGCAGTCTAGGCTATCAAAGGAAATGGGTAAAGTATTTGTACCAACACTCACTGTAACACAGTGAAAACACCACAGATTTACTCTACACCAGTTTTTGAAAAATAAGGTATCTTTACTAAAAACTTCACAAGACCAAATACTACAGAAAAACCAACATACAATTAAAAAGGTTAGTTTAAAGATAGTTCAAGAGTTTGTAGAAAGTACTCCAGGATGTAAAAATCAGTGTCCTGCACAATGCGACTCTCAATGCACAAAATGCGACACTCTCGTGCCCAACAGTACCTGTAGTTGCGCTAAGGTTCCAAAAAGCTATAAAAAGGAAGATGGGAAAGGCGATGCGATACTCCTGAGACCTTGGGGAGGCTTTGCAGCAGCCCTGCTTCACGCAGCAAAGGTGGATGCGCCGGCTCCGATCTGTAGGGGGATGATGCGATGACTTTGGCTTTCGTTGCGTAGGTCTCTTAGGTGGAAGCTTCACACACAGGTACGGTGCGACGCTCTTCAATGGGGCGCAATGCGCGGCATTGACTTCTGGCGCCACAACCCTCGATGCGCCACAGGACGGGACTCTGCATCGACGCACGCAGCGACTGGATACTTTCACGCACCGGCAGTGGTGCGGCCCGCAAACTGGTTCTGCGACGACCTTCGCGGTGTCAGAAATCTTCACGCACCGGGACGATGCTCGACGCACTCACGATGCGGGGACTCTGGGTGCTACGATGACGCCGCGATGAAATTCTTCTCGCACTTTCGATCTTGCGACTCGCAACCGGATGATGCGACCCTCAAACGGATGATGCGATGGGTACCAGTTACTCTTGTTCACGCTTTCTGCTTTCCAGCTCCCAAACACAGCATAACGACCTCCTGAGGCCCCAAAACTAGGCAAGCACTCCAAGGCAGGTCAGAACTCCCTCAGCAGAGATCCAGGGGAGCTGGTGGTGAAGTCCTTTTGTTCCTCGGACTTCTTAACAGGGAGCCAGCTCTCCTCAGGCTCTTGGAGATCAGAATTTAAAGAAGGGGACACAGCAGAGTCCTTCCCCTCTCCTTGGCAGAGGTTCCTTCTTAGTTCCACAGTGATCTGAAATTTAGGTGTCTGGGGTTCTCTTCTTATACCACTCCAAGTCTTTGTCTCTCTTTGTTTCAGTGGGGGAATTCCCCTGCTCAAACCGGTTCCTGGGTGTGCTCTGCCCTGGAGCACCTGGTTCCTTTCAGAGTGAGGAGCAGGGTCATTGGACGCTCAGCAGGAGGTGGAGCCTTCTTTGTGCTGGCAGAGTCCTCAGCCTGGCCAGCAGGGGGTGGAACTGGCATTGTGCTGGCAGAGGCCGCCCTATTCAAACCCAGGGGCTACTCCTTCCACCCATCTAGAGCAGATCTCCCTATTCACCCTGCTGCTGACTCATCCAGACTCCTGGAGCCACCTAGCCCATCACATGACACCAGTCAGCCAATCTGCACACAGGCACACAGGAAGGTTAAACAGGAGAATAGCTACTTTCTAAAAAGTGCTATTCTCACACAGTGAATTTAAAAACCATCTTTCTAAAAAGATGTATAATTAAATTCTGAACACAAAGATACCAAACTTGGATTTTCTATCTTGCCTTTAGGGGAAGATAGGCATGTAAACAGCCTCCCCCATTCTGTCCTATGGGCAAGATAGCCTCTCAGCAGTGAAAAACGACAATGGCTGTAATTCACTACCAGGGCATGTTACACACCTCAGTACATGCCCTACCTTTCAGATACACTGCACCCAGCCCAGGGGGGTACCTAGGGCCACCATAGGGATGCCTTACATGTACAGAAAGGGAAGGATAAGGCCTGGTCAGTGGTTGCACTAGCCAGGTCGACATGGCAGTCCTGGACTGCACATAGGCACTGCAAGCAGGCCTAAGACATCATTTTAGCGCTACTCGTGTGGATGGCATAATCAGTGCTGCAGCCCACTTGTAGCATTTGTACTACCAGCCCTGGCACTCTCAGTGCACTTTACTAGGGCCTTGCAGGTAGAACAAATATGCCAAACATGTATAGCCAATTATATCACAATTTCCCTAGGGAGCACTTGCACTTTGACACTGATTAGCAGTGGCAAAGTGCCCAAAGCATCTATACCAGTAAAAACAACATCCAGCATAGCATCAAAAATACAGGAGGTAGAGGCAAAATGTCAGGGGTAACCACGCCAAAAGATGCCAAGTCTATCACGTGTCCCCTCCAGCTGAAATGTGGGGTGAACTACCCACCCTCTTGGGAGTTCTCATCACTAAGGCGGAAAAACCTGGACAGACCGTCAGTGTTGGCGTGGTAAATGTAAATGTAAATGTAGTGCATTTATATAGCGCTCCGCACACCCCCGAAAGGGTTTCTCATGCGTTGTGCACATACCGCTGTGGAACCCTTCCTGGCCTTTCCCTGTGAAGTGCCCACTCCTGGGCACCCCCAAGGTGAAGCCAGGCATCCTAGCGCTTTAGGGGCTATTGTGGAGATTAAGCAAGCTATTGCCCAGAGTTGCAGAGTGGGACCCATGATTAGAATAGGCACCGAGGCAAGAATTATCGGGTCCGGGGAAATTGAGCCCAAGACCCGCCGAGGCGGGAATTGAACCCTGGTCCGGGCCAGACCTCTGCATCAGGGTCTGCCGCTCTAACCATTGAGCCACACTTCTCCACCGTGGCGGTGTTCCACCGTGAAGTCCATCCCCTGTAGGGAAATGGACCACCTCAACAGCTTAGGATTCTCACCCCTCATCTGCATCAACCATCTAAGGGGCCTGTGGTCTGTCTGAACCCGGAAGTGAGTCCCAAACAAGTAGGGTCTCAGCTTCTTCAGAGCCCAGACCACAGCAAAACCTTCCCTCTCAATAGCACTCCACCTCTGTTCCCTGGGAAGTAGCCTCCTGCTAAGGAAAGCTACAGGTTGGTCCAAGTCCTCATCATTTAGTTGTGAGAGCACTGCTCCCACTCCATGCTCAGAAGTGTCTGTCTGCACTATGAATTCCTTGGAGAAGTCAGGAGCCTTGAGTACAGGTGCTGTACACATGGCCTCCTTCAGGGCATCAAAAGTTTCTTGGCAGGCACTGGTCCAAATCACTCTCTTGGGTAACTTCTTGAAAGTTAGTTCTGTCAAGGGAGCAACAATGGTGCCATACCCCTTGACAAAACGGCGATAGTACCCGGTGAGTCCTAAGAAGGCTCTCACCTCTGTCTGGGTCCTGGGGGGTTCCCAAGCCCGGATGGTAACTATCTTGGCTTGTAGGGGCGCCACCTGGCCGCTTCCTACCTGGTGTCCCAAATACACCACTGAACCCTGCCCTATCTGGCACTTACTAGCCTTGATAGTGAGGCCTGCACTGTGCAGCACCTTCAACACTGCACAGAGGTGTTGCAAGTGTTCTTCCCAAGTGGAGCTGAACACAGCAATGTCATCCAGATATGCGGTGCTGAATTGCTCCAGCCCAGACAGTACCTGGTTGTCCAGTCTCTGAAATGTGGCAGGGGCGTTCTTCAACCCAAAGGGCATGACACGGAACTGTAAGTGCCCCTCTGGCGTTGTAAACGCAGACCTCTCTTTGGCCCCATCAATTAAGGCAATCTGCCAGTACCCAGAAGTTAAATCAAACGTACTGAGGTAGTTGGCAGCTCCCAACCGATCCAAAAGCTCATCAGCTCTGGGGATGGGTTGTGCGTCAGTCTTCGTGACTGCATTGAGCCCACGGTAGTCCACACAAAACCTAAGTTCTGGAGTGGCACCTGGCGCAGCAGCTTTTGGTACAAGTACCACTGGGCTAGCCCAGGGGCTGCTGGAGGGCTCAATCACCCCTAGTTCCAACATCTTAGAAACCTCCTTCCTGATGCTGGCCCTGACTTTGTCAGCCACCCGGTAAAACTTTTGCTTTACAGGCATGCTATCTCCAGTGTCCACATCAAGGACACACCAGTTGGTGATACCGGTGGTCAGGGAGAACAGAGATGCAAACTAACCCAACACATGGCGATTGTCCCTCTGCTGTTCTGGGGTCAGGGTGGGCGAGAGGACCACTCCCTCCACTGACCCATCTTCCTCCTTAGCTTCCAGGAGGTCAGGAAGAGGATCGCTATCCTCCTCCATCCCTGCATCTTTAGCAAGTAGCATTGTTACTTCAGACCTCTCAAAGTGGGGTCTGAGGCGGTTCACATGTAGGACCCTCATGGGGTTCCTGGGAGACCGCAAGTTGACCAGGTAGGTCACTTCACTCTTGCGCTCCACCACCTCATATGGCCCAGTCCACTTGTCTTGGAGCACGCAAGGCTCCACTGGTGCATCACCCACGCCATTTGCCCAGGTTGAAACTTCACCAGGGTGGTATGCTGGTCATACCATCTCTTCATCTCATCGTGGCTGGCTTCCAGGTTCGCCTGAGCGAGTGTCCTGAAGCGCTGTGTCTGGTTGTGGATGGCCAGCACATAGCTGAACACATCCTGGGGGGGTTTTCCCAGGAGATTTCTCCCAACCCTCCTTCACCAGACTGAGAGGTCATCTAACAGGGTGCCCGTACAAAAGCTCAAAGGGACTGAACCCTAGAGACTTTTGTGGTACCTCCCTTTAGGCAAATAATAGGCATGGCAAAAAGACGTCCCACTTCCGTCTCATGGGCTCTGTCAGCCCCATGATCATGCCCTTCAGGGTCCGGTTGAACCTTTCAACCAACCCATTTCCTTGAGGGTGGTAAGGAGTGGTGAACTTATAAGTTACCCCACACTCCTCTCACAGAGACTTCATATACCTGGAGATTAAGTTGGTACCCCGGTCAGATACCACCTCTCTGGGGAAACCCACACGGGAAAAGATCCCCATCAACGCACGGCCCACCATGGGGGCTGTGGTTGTCCTGAGAGGGATAGCCTCTGGGTACCGGGTGGCATGATCCACCAGGACCAGGATGAACCTGTTGCCCAAGGCTGTCCTGGGTTCCAGTGGCCCCACAATATCTATCCCCACCCGCTCGAAAGGGGTGCTCACTACAGGAAAAGGCCTTTGCACTTCCCTACAGCCTTGCAAGTCTGGCATGATCTACAAAAGGAACCGACGTCTGTCTTCATCCCGGGCCAGTAAAAGTGGGTGGCAAGCCTTTGTCGGGTCTTGTCCTGCCCGAGATGTCTTGCAAGAGGCACGTCGTGAGCCAGACCCAGTAGGAAGTCTCTGAACCCTGCGGGTACCACCAGGGTACATAATCCACTGGGCTCAGCAAACCTAGGCTCACTGTACAACAAGTCATTCTCCCAGTAGAGAAAGAAGTTCTTTGGATCAGCACCTGCTGCCTGGTCTGCAGCCTGGTGCCGCAGACCTTCAAGAGTAGGGCATGTCTTCTGTGCCTGGCAGAACTCCTCTCTGGAGGGACCGCCCTCTTGCTGCCAATGGGTCATCTCAGGTATGTCTCCCAGCTCAGCTACCTGTTCCCCTGTAGGCTCCAGGGCATCCCCCTCAGGGTCTGCTCCTTCCTGGACTGTGGGAACAGCGGGGGTGGACGCACCACGCCCCTTGCCCTTTCTCTTTCTGGCAGGGACCCGGGCCACTGTTTCAGGCTCCAGGTCTGCTTCACAACCCTGTCTGGCTGCCATGGACTGAGTGGTCACACAGACCCACTCAGGCAAACCCAACATCTCCAAATGAGCCTGGCGTTCCACCTCCTTCCATGGGGAACTCTCCAGGTCATTACTTAGCAGACAGTCTACTGGCATGGGTTGACTCACAACAACTCTGAGAGGCCCTGAGACCCCCCCCACTCAAAGGGAACATGTGCCACCTTGCAAAGGCGCACAGAGTTGTCAGCTGACACTACAGGGTGAAGTACATCGGGAATGATTAGCTCCTCAGGGACCCACTGACACCTGACCGAAGTCACACTGGTTCCAGTGTCCCTGAGAGCCTCCACCCTCTTTCCATTGATGGTCACCCACTACCTGTACTTCTTAGTGTTATCAGGGACAGGGGTTTCCCGGACCATCTCTGTGTCTCCTAAAGAGACAAGGGACATAACTGCTAATCCCTCCAAATCACTAGAAATTAAATCCCCACCAAAAGCTACACTAGCTATACCCGGTGTTGGAGCACCAGAGGGTGCCTGGGATTTCTTGGGACACACAGGGGATTTGTGACCCAATACCTGACAGTGATAACACTTAATGGGACCCCTGTTATCAGACCTGCCCTTAGGGGGCCAGGTTGGTTTGGGTTTTGACTTGGGGGGCTGGGACTGGTTATCCAGGGAACTGTTTGGGGCCCTTGGGAGAACTCCTTTTGGTTACCCTTGTCCCCCCACTCTTCTGCTGGGGACCCTGCCCACCTTTGGCTGTGGTACCCACAAAACCCCTATGGACCCTGGTACTGACCCAGCGGTCCGCCTCCTGTGCAAGCTCAAGGGGATCAGTAAGCTTGCGGTCTAAAAGATGCTGGCGCAGCTCTGGAACACATATACTACTCAAGTGCTCCCAAATGATCAAATTCAACAATCCCTTATAATCATTCACCTTGCTGCCCTTTATCCAACCTTTCAGTGCATGTGAGAACAGATTTACACATTCCACCCAAGTCTGGGACCCCTCCCTCCTGGAGTTCCTGAACTTTACCCTGTACTGTTCTGGGGTTAACCCAAACCTGAGGCATAAGGCCTCCTTCATATGGGGATAGGTCAGGTTACCGGGTGCTTCCAATGGCTCTAGAGCACTCCTCCCTGAGGCCTCAAAATGCTTCCACAGACCTGCACCCCAATTTTCTTCAGGCACTCAATGCATCTTACAAGAAATCTCATAGGCAGAAAACCACCCATAGATATCATCACTCACACTGTAACTCTGAACCACATCCTTGGGGATATATACCTTACCCCCTTTCACTGGCTAGTTGCTGCCACCATTTGAGCCGGTCTCCACCTCTCTGGCTTTGATCTCCAGCTCCTTCATGCTCAACTCATGAGCCAAAAGCAATTTTCTTTCTTCAAAAGCAAGGGCATTCTTTTTCTCCTCCTTTGCCATTTCCATTTTCATTTTCATTACTTCCAGCTCATGTTCTCTAATTCTTTGATTCTCTTGTAAATCCTCTGCTGGGGAGAGACCCCTGCTGGAATGGTGGCTCCCTGCTCCGCTGGTGGGGTTGCCCACTGGCAAATCATTTGCCCCAAACCCATTCCCTTCATTATTATAATCTGCTCCCTCAGCCTCTTTAGCCTCCCACCAGGTTTTCAGAACCTTCTGCAACTTTTCTTTCTGAAGTTGCTTTTTATGGGACAACCAAAATCCTTGCAGAACCGCTTGAGTTCCTCCACCTTGTATGAATTCAAATCCTCAATGGTGAACTCTAGCTTTCCTTCTACACTGGCTGCTTTCTCACTTGGAGCCATGATAATTCAAGAGTTACCTCAAAAATAGAACCAAAAATCAACAATCAGCAGTATGTGGCTGTGTAATGGTCTGCTCTCCTAGTGACGTACACCAATTACTGTGGGTCAAGTACAAATACAAGTTCAATCCTCACCGCTGACCAACAATATTAGATCTGGGGGTCTCCAGTTGGCAGGTTATGTACCACTGTCCAAGTAGGGACCCTTGCTTCTAGTCAGGGAAAGGGGAATACACTGTTAAGATAACCCCTGCTCACCCTCTAGGTAGCTTGGCCTGAGCAGTCTAGGCTATCAAAGGCAATTTGTAAAGTATTTGTACCAACACTCACAGTAACACAGTGAAAACACCACAGATTTACTCTACACCAGTTTTAGAAAAATAAGGTATCTTTACTAAAAACTTCACAAGACCAAATACTACAGAAAAACCAACATACAATTAAAAAGGTTACTTTAGAGATAGTTCAAGAGTTTGTAGAAAGTACTCCAGGATGTAAAATTCAGTGTCCTGCACAATGCGACTCTCAATGCCCAAAATGCGACACTCTTGTACCCAACAGTACCTGTAGTTGCGCTAAGGTTCCCAAAAGCTATAACAATGAAGATGGCATAGGCGATGCGATACTCCTGAGACCTTGGGGAGGCTTTGCAGCAGCCCTGCTTCACGCAGCAGAGGTGGATGCGCCGGCTCTGATCTGTAGGGGGAGGATGCGATGACTTTGGCTTTCATTGCGTAGGTTTCTTAGGGGGAAGCTTCATGCACAGGTACGGTGCGATGCTCTTCGATGGGGCGCGATGCGCAACGTTGACTTCTGGCGCCGCAACCCTCGATGCGCCACGGGATGGGACTCTGCGTCGACGCACGCAGCGACTGGATACTTTCATGCACCGGCAGTGGTGCGGCCCGCAAACTGGTTCTGCGACGACCTTCGCAGTGTCAGAAATCTTCACGCACCAGGACGATGCTCGACGCACTCAGCGATACGGGGACTCCGGGTGCTGCGATGATGCCGCAATTAAATTCTTCTCGCACTCTCGATCTAGCGACTCGCAACCGGATGATGTGACCCTCAAATGGATGATGCGATGGGTACCAGTTACTCTTGTTCACGCTTTCTGCTTTCCAGCTCCCAAACACAGCAAAACGACCTCCTGAGGCCCCAAGACTAGGCAAGCACTCCAAGGCAGGTCAGAACTCCCTCAGCAGAGTTCCAGGGGAGCTGGTGGTGAAGTCCTTTTGTTCCTGGGACTTCTTAACACGGGGCCAGCTCTCCTCAGGTTCTTGGAGATCAGAATTTAAAGAAGGGGACACAGCAGAGTCCTTCCGCTCTCCTTGGCAGAGGTTCCTTCTTAGTTCCACAGCGATCTGAAATGTAGGTGTCTGGGGTCCTCTTCTTATACCCCTCCAAGTATTTGTCTCTCTTTGTTTCAGTGGGGGAATTCCCCTGCTCAAACCGGTTCCTCTGTGTGCTCTGCCCTGGAGCACCTGGTTCCTTTCAGAGTGAGGGGCAGGGTCGTTGGACGCTCAGCAGGAGGTGGAGCCTTCTTTGTGCTGGCAGAGGCAGAGTCCTCAGCCTGGCCAGCAGGGGGTGGAGCTGGCATTGTGCTGGCAGAGGCCGCCCTATTCAAACCCAGGGGCTACTCCTCCCACCCATCTAGAGCAGATCTCCCTATTCACCCTGCTGCTGACTCATCCAGACTCCTGGAGCCACCTAGCCCATCACATGACACCAGTCAGCCAATCTGCACACAGGCACACAGGAAGGTTAAACAGGAGAATAGCTACTTTCTAAAAAGTGCTATTCTCCCACAGTGAATTTGAAAACCATCTTTCTAAAAAGATGTATAATTAAATTCTGAACACAAAGATACCAAACTTGGATTTTCTATCTTGCCTTTAAGGGAAGATAGGCATGTAAACAGCCTCCCCCATTCTGTCCTATGGGCAAGATAGCCTCTCAGCAGTGAAAAACGACAATGGCTGTAATTCACTACCAGGGCATGTTACACACCCCAGTACATGCCCTACCTTTCAGATACACTGCACCCAGCCCAGGGGGGTACCTAGGGCCACCATAGGGATGCCTTACATGTACAGAAAGGGAAGGATAAGGTCTGGTCAGTTGTTGCACTGGCCAGGTCGACATGGCAGTCCTGGACTGCACATAGGCACTGCAAGCAGGCCTAAGATATCATGTTAGCACTACTCCTGTGGGTGGCACAATCAGTGCTGCAGCCCTCTAGTAGCATTTGTACTACCAGCCCTGGCACTCTCAGTGCACTTTACTAGGACCTTGCAGGTAGAACAAATATGCCGAACATGTATAGCCAATTACATCACAATTTCCCTAGGGAGCACTTGCACTTTGACACTGATTAGCAGTGGCAAAGTGCCCAAAGCATCTATACCAGTAAAAACGACATCCAGCATAGCATCAAAAATACAGGAGATAGAGGTAAAAAGTCAGGGGTAACCACGCCAAAAGATGCCAGGTCTAACACTCCCCTTGCAGTACAGCAGGATAGAAAGTGAAGGCCAATTTTAGAAGGCCTAAAAACGTGGAAAACCATGACAAACGTGAACTAAAGAGTCATAAATATTAATAAGGAACAGTTAGATACAGAGGATAGCTGTTAATGTTCAAGCAGCTGGTGAGAGTGAGTGCATACAGCACCACATTTCCTGCTATGGGGTGACTTCTCTAAGGACAGGTGTCTCTTTAGGCACTACCTTTCATGGCACTAAGGATGCCTGTGGTAGGGAGGTGCAAAGCAGAGGAGGCCAAGATAATACACAAACTGTGCAGGATGACATGTCCGTGAAATAAGTGCAGATGTTGCTGCGGACAAGTTGGAAATTCCGTTGTTTGGTTCACTCATTCCTCAATGGGGATTTAAGTGTTGACCCGATCATATGTCCACCCAACCCCTTCCTGCCAGGGTGTCCTCAATCTGGGAGTTATTTTAAAGATTTATCCCATTTAATGAACCTTCTTTTGATTCAACAGAACTGCTTTACAAACCTCTGATAAAAATGTCTATTGATTTAAAAGACCAAAAATAGAAAGAAATAGCTGTGGGAGAAACACCAAGTGAGAAGAAGACACAAAGCAATATAAAGTTTACAATAACAAATGAAGTCATTTTAATTGAAATAATTTACTGCTGTAAGCAGTATGGCAGAATCGCTCAGTTGCTCTATAAAATGAAGAGGTGAAACAAATGCCACAATGGATGGAAACCACAAACAAATATTTCACTGATTCAGCTTTAAGTATCGCCTGCAGATTAAACCTCAATTCTACAAAAGGTAGATGATCCCAGCAGATGGAAATCCATTCATGATGTATCAGGGAGTACCCGGAAAACAGAGCCAGCACTCTGCAGGGATGCTAACACCCATCCATGGAAAAAGCCAGTGATACAGCAAAGGTGGCGAAAAATCCAATTGTTGTCTGGAATTGTTTGGATCATATGATCTAAGAAGGTGCACCACAAAGGGATCTATTCCTAAAAATCCACCTATTGTGATGCAGAAATGGGAGAAGTGAAAGATTAGAGGGAGATAGGCAGGAAAAATACTTCACTAATAATTTCTCAATCTGCAGAAGCCACCAACTCTGTCTATGATGGGCACAAAAGTGTCAAGTTATGTCAATTGTGAACTAGAGGAGATGGGAAATCGAACAGTTTAGGCCAAGGATCAGCAGGACATCCACAAGCACTTATCGAAGGACCAGATGCTCTAGCTGGCCTTGAAATCAGCTAACATTACAATGCAATTCTATTTTGCATTGAAATTCCTGCAGTAACTTTGGGGTGACTGTCTCTGGCCCCTAAAGGCCTCTTGACAATTTTCCTGGTGCTTAGCATCAAATGCATCTGGAATTTCAAATGAACAAGCCCTCTGTGCCCAGTCATCTACCTTGACAACATCTGCCTCAGAATATTTTGGCTGCTTCTTCTTTAGGACCATCTAATTTTGATGGCGGCCTCTTCAACACATTATCACTTTCATTTTCAACTCAACTCTACCCTTTCTCTCTAGATGAGCAAATGAACTTCCTAGATTTTGTTGTTGAGACCAAGTCTCAGATTAGGATGTACCCACAGGATAAAATACATTCCAAAAAGAAGGAACCTTACCTTATGCAAAGGCACACTATCAGTCAGCGACATGATCAAAGTAATAGGTTTTCTGTCACCTACAGATGGGGTGATGGTTCAAAGGCACTGCCCCCTATCCCCTCAGGAGATTAAAGATATTCTTCTTGAGAAGGTTTTACCCAAGCCAGATTTCTGCAGATTGGGATTCCAATGAGAAATTACTTTGGTGGTTAGACAACATATAATTTTGTAATGTCAAGCCCACTTTGTCTGTAAGTCAGATGTGACATAATATTTGATGCAAGATGATCCTGGGTGGAATCAAGCCATCAGAAAGCAAAGACTAGAGCCTTTGATCAAATAGAAGAATCACCTATCTAGATTAATTTGTGAGGATTTTGGTAGGGACCGGTACTGTAAACTGTCAACTACATGGATATGGAAAATACACACCTCTGCATTCCTCTGTGGGTGTGGAAAATAAGAGACTCCTGTAACCTTGCAGTGCTCAAAAAACTTTACAATGACTATTCTCTGTCTATGGATAACTCATGTAACTAAACTTTGGCGACTTTGAGTAGGTCAAGCCAACCATGTCAAACTTGAACCGGTATTCTTGTGCCTTCTAAGTGCCACCTTTCAACCATTTCTCATCCCATTAATGTATTCTTTTATCAATCGTTCCTAAGACTACGGGTTTTATAGTGTTACCAAATGATCTAACTAGCTAGTGTCACTGTTGCTCATTGCAATGGCCTCAATATAAAGGACTTGGGGGCATATTATCAAGAACGGCGTTAAAATTATCACCGGTTTAGCGGCAGAAAATTGCCGCTAAAGCGGCGATAATGGGCTTGATAATATGCCCAGGAGAATGCCAATAAAAGCCCATGTTCACATCAGAACATGGACTTCTATTGGAATTCTCAAGGGCATGCTATCAAGCCCATTATCGCCGCTTTAGCTGCAGTTTTCTGCCACTAAACCGGCGATAATTTTTAATGCCGTTCTTCATAATATGCCCCTAGGTGAGATGAGATTGTTAGTTACGTTTCTGATAGTAAACATACTTTGGATTTTGAACTAACTTCTCTGCACATTTCATTCAGTTGTCAGAGATGTGCCAAAAAGGCATCCATGTTGATATGTTCGAAACAGCACTGGCCATTGAGACACGGATGTACCACACCATTCTTATTCCAACCAATGAGGTAATGTGAATATGTTTGCACCAAAGATAAGTGACCCCTAGTGACAATGCTTCATGGCTGGGTTAGCATTTGTCACAAGCACAGCCAAAGTAGTCTCAATTAAAAACAAGCATTGGCATAGCCAATGGGTCTCGCCCTTGGGACCTTATAAGAGTTTAGCCATGCAACAGTTGATGTTGTTGCACCAAGGCTATTTTGCTGCATAACTAAATACTTATAAGGTCCCAAAAGCGAGACCTATTGGCTTTGCCAAATCTTGTTGAGTAGAGGTGCACTGAGAGAGGTTATAGTTGTGCACAGTGGAGAAAGTGGATTGTCAGAATACTACAAATGTCTCAGTATGTCTGCGGGTGACTCAGGACTGGAAAATTAGTGAATCCTGCAAGTCAGGACAGTGGTGCATTAGAAGGACTCCATGGGCACTTGCATGAGGAAAGTGAGCACAGAGGTGCATTGCCTGAGCTCTGTTAACGTTTCGATACTTTGATGGCTGTACAGACTGTAGGCTGGGACAGAGGTGAATTATGAGGACTGGATGGGTGCTTCGCACAAGGAAGGCGGGTATAGAGGAGCATTGCATGAGCTCTGCTGACATTTAACTACTTGGTGGCAGTACAGTATGTAGATCAGTAAAGGATTGAATTAAGAGAACACGATCTGTGGTGCAGGAGGAAAGTCACTGATTTGCACATCCCTCATTATTGGCACACTCATGACATTGGTGCCCTTCAATTTAGAAAGTGTTACAGCCTTGCTTCTGACGATTCAAAGCACTACATGCGCAACTAACTGAAGGGTGCGGCTAAAGTACAGCTTATGGACTGTTTTAGCTGCGGCCGGAAGTTACCTGCATGGCTGTGTATAGCTGTGAATCACCCCCTGCTCCTCAAATTGATGTTGAAGAACATTATTCGTGAATTCACAAACAGACATTTCCAATTATCTACTGGGCCCTGTCCACCTTTTCAACCAGCATGAAATGAAAACCATTTAAAAAACGGGTAAAACGTCACATGAATTAACCCATCAATGCACAAAATTGCACAGCTCACTGAAGGTCATGCCCCTAACTCTTTCAAACCCACTATTATTTATTTAAAAAAATAAACATTTTGAGAGAATCTATTATCCGTAAGCTGTAATGCATAGGAAGCTCTAGACTACCACCTAACTCTGTAAAATTGAACGCTAGATGAACGAGGGACTGGATGCAAGTATTCGGGTGGGAGCGGTGGTGGAGAGCGGGATGCTCTGGCGTTGCCACATCTAGGGCTCGAACACAACATAATTTAAACAGAGCAGTTGTCCCTACTGGTGCCCTGGGGCATGAAGATCTGCTGATGGGGAAGAGCCTACAGCTCAACTGGACGAGATTAAGTGACTTGAATACATTAATAAAAAAATTTAAGTTACCGTGTGATTGGCATCCCTTTCGAAAGCACTCCATTGTCGCCACACACCTCCAATAACAAGTAATTAGCATTTAAGGAGGAGGGCTTGTTTAAAGCCGCGTGCACGTGAGCTCCATCCTGTGCCTTGCACCGCATTGTTGTTTTGGAATCAGCATGGGCGGGGGGTTGTGAGGGAGCGTTGGAGGCACTGGAGGAGATCTCGGTCCTAGTTTGTATTTTAAGGACTCCTCCTCAAACTGTGGAGAGGGACCGGTCGGACCACCTTACTTACACCGGACAAAATGAAGGCACATGGACGCTATTCTAAAAGCGTGCCGCACTGCAAAACTAAATACAAGTTAGCGAGCCGTGCACTTTAAAAAGAAGATGCGCGGGCACAATTGCGAGCCTCGCATTTTAAGCAGAAAACACAAGGGCACCATTACGATTGTCCCGTGTTGTGAAAAAAAAACACACGTTTCAAAACGAGCACTCGAACAAAAAGCAAGGTTGCTTACGCCAGTTAAAATGAAGGCAAGCGGACGCTATTCTAAAAGCATGCCGTGCTGCAAAGAAAATATATATATTTTATTGGGGGGAAATTAACATGTTCAATGAGCGGTGCAAGTTAGCCAGGCGTTAATTTTAAAAAGAAGACACGCGGGCACCATTGCGCGCCTCACATATTAAGCAGAAGACACAAGGGCGCCAATACGGTTGTCCTGTGCTATGAAAATAAGTGGGAGAGGGAGGGGGAGTGCGTCCGAGAGCAGGGACGCAGCAGCGTTTACCTTGCGTGAGCGAGCGCGATAATTGCTAACAGATGGCACCGCTCACTCTCGCAAGGGAATCGCCAATCGTGCATGTCTTGCAATAGAAAGTAATGCAAAGCGTGCACGTTTTTGGGAAAAAAGCTGATCGATTAGATGAGGTCCCCTCCTATACAGCGCATGCGCGCTGCGTAGGCGAGACCTAACAAAAAAAGGATGAATCGGTTATTTTTTTTAAACAGAACATATTCATAATATGATTCAGAGCCTTGTTTGCAAGACATGTCATTGATGAAAATCCATTCTTATCCAGTGAAAACATCTTCTCTACCAACCTACTTGTCTCGAAAAGTGCAAGAGGGTATCTCAGAAATTCACTGTTGTTATTTTCAATGCATGTCATTAGTTGTGCAGTTAATCATGACAAACTGATGCAATCGGCGGCAGGCGGCCCTGCAAAGAGTACCTCTCGGATGCATGTGATGCACAGCATGTTTTCCACTCTTAAGGAAACACACCATTAAAGGAATAAGAGTGACTGAGGCGGAAGAAAGGAAACATCGATAAACTGTTGGCTATGAACTCCTGCTAATTTGATGTGGTCCACACAGCGTTGAATGAGTGAATGGAACGAGCAGTTCATCACTGGCAGATTCCAAGGCATGGCCATTTGTCAAGAGAGCCTGCGCGTGGATTAGAGAGGTGTGCGATGACAGCAACAGCATGGCACCACGGGGCTGATGAAAGATGGACCCTTTTGAGACTGAACACGAAGACTGCAGAGCCATCAACCCGGAGCATTAACTAAAACAATTGTGAATCCAGTTCAAAAATAACATCGCGGTAAACACAGAGTGGAACATATACACAAGGAAAAAATGCATTTTGTAATCGAAAACAATGTTCAGTTTTGAAACATGATTTAATCAAACAGGACAATTAATTTGATTTAAGAACAGCACGGTGTCCTAACTTTTGCAGTGGCCATACCATTCTCCCGGAAACAAATGTGAACTGTCTCTGTGGTGTGTTCGCTGCATTTCAAAGCCTGGCAACCCGTTGGCCCACTGACTGGATCTATGACTACCTAGAGAATTACTAAGGCGTTAACTGCGACACAAGTCATGGAATAATTCACACTAATAAGAGTGAACTGTTGAGATTTGACCTAAGTTGCTTGCCGTAGGAATATCAGCAGGAAGTTAATGCCGAACGTCTTTGTGACCCAAAATGTTAGAAGAGCTGACTCGATCCAAATTAAAGCATGGGTCAAATATGAAGATTATAGCAGATGTCAGGTAATCATATCTCAGGAGGGTAACGAAGCTCGCTAAGTAACTTCAAGGGCCTTTAATCAATATGAATCTGGAGCAGTAATTATGTACTTAAGAAGAGCAGGGAAAAAACTGAAAGCAATCTTCAAATGTGTGCAGATGGGACCCCGGGGCATCCATTAGGTGGCCAGGTCTGTCCAGTGGGTTCGTTTTATGTGGTTAGGGAAATCGAGACAGAATTCTGAATTTAATGGGAGGTTCAAATCTTGACCTTTGACATTTGAGAATCAGTATTCACATTTTAGGCAAACTTGATAAATTAAAATTAGGATAGACTGTCTGAGTGTCTCAGGGGGTGTGGACTGGGCCACTTCTGCTTGATCCCATTAAGCAAATCTCGCGAAGAAGGCGCTAAATGTTGATGTTTTAAGTGAGGCGATTTCCTTGTAATTTACTGCTGTACTTCAGATTGCCAACCCGGGAGAAAACTGCATGAAAGTAAATGTATGACACTCTCATTCTGTCTTCAGCTCCATTTTCCGTCATAGTATTGCTGACATGCGTTTTGTCTTTTCTTTTTGAATTGTACCATCATTTGTATTTTAGATAAAATAAGGGGAAAATAAAGATGATACACTTTTTCCTGTTCTTTCACGTCATAGACCGCATTAAATTAGCACAGAAAAAAACTGGCAAAATATGATATATTTTACCACAGAGCAGACAGTTGTTAGAATAGATTATGAGGCACGGCTGTTTAAGATCACGTCCTTGTTGTGCTAGAATCGTAGCATGGTACTTATTTATTTGCTTTTTTCTTGCAGATTTATATTGCGCGAACTTGACCAGAACGTCTTGGAGCGCTTTATATAAGCACCCCTTAAATGACACAAGGACACATGATCTATGATCTATTTTGACCTGTTTTGTTCACTCATGTGATCACTGTCTGTCACCCTCCTTTCCTAACTATGAAAGGTGGGACGTGTTGCTGGTTTATCAAGTTATGTTTTGTAGTTTGTGGTTCAAGTACTGTTTAACTACTCCCTCTATTGCTTGTGGGAATTGCGCTTTCACCACTCGACAAGGCAGTGGCGTACCAAGGGGGGAGCGGTCCGTGCCCCCTTACCTGCGGTTGTCACGGGGCAGCTGTCGCAGGAATTGCCAGGGCCCCCACCTCCTTACATGCTGTCGCTCCAGGCGACAAACACCGGGACTGCCACTGCCACGGGGGGCACAAGGGCTAGCTAGGCCATTGCGACAGGGTCTGTTAACAGTTGAGTTCAGTGCATTTGTAGTTAGTCTAGATGAGAGATCTTCAAACTGAGGGGCCTTAAGTGACCTCGGTGGGGGGGCACCAGTCTGGCCAAGAGAAGCATTGTGTTTTATTTCAAGTGTTAAAAGCATGAGCGGCAGTAAGTCATCTTGCATTGGGCTGTCACTCACAACTTTTGTCATTTATTTCCTGACTGGGAGTATGTGTAAAAAGGGGTAACCGAGCTTACCTGCAATGTTTAAACATGTTTCGACATGTTTAAACATTGCCAATTTAGCAGAATAATTGTGTAAAAATTAAGGGGGTCCAGTTATGACAGTCCACCGATTGGTGGCAGTCCCTCTTGTTTTAAGACTAGTAGAGAGTTTCAAAATTCAATATACTTTAAAACCATGGTGAAACTGGCAAGCCTATGTATGCTGTACAACCTCATAAATAGTCCAACATGTCACACTTCTATGAGTATGGTAGTCAGCAGTTAGTGTGGAACTGGTATTTTCTTAAGCTGAAAGGGGCAGTTGGTGGTGTGAGCCACGTTGGCCTCCACTGGCACGTACTTTCTTTTTTCAACAAATTAACCACTGACAAGAACTACACAAATTGCAATGAGAGCTATAAACAGTGCTGGCTTTAAGGCTGTGCAACCAGTGCAGTTGCAACAGGGCGTTAAGCTCAATGGATCCCAGTTGCATGCAGTCCTGGACAAGCACTTCGCTGAGCTGGCTGGATAGATGGAGTCTGGTTTTCGTTCTTGTGAGGCCGCTTTCGTCAACAGTCTACACTGTCTAGGCCCAGGCCTTCTTTCTCCCTGGGACTTGAAGGCCTACTGGGTAGTGCTACAGCACCAGAATTGCGAATTCTGAGTTTGGACTGCCAATGTATACAGGAACTTGTGCCGGGAGATACAAACTACCAATGCACCAGAACTTGAGAAGCTTGCAAATGGGCCTCACAGCTCTGGCCAACAGTTGCCTTCTCCAATAGAAGCTGACGCCACCCATACAAAGGGATTGACAGCGAAGGGGCCAAGCCATTTCATGCGAAGACATTCACACTGTATATTTGTGGCATTGGGATGCTTCCAGGCGCTGGAAAACTGACGGAGTTGCATGGGAGCAACGTATACCGAAGGTCAGGACTGGGGCAAGAGTATGTCTGGTGGAGCTGGAGCAACAGGGATAGGCAACCAGCAGATGTTATATAAAAATTGTAGACAGTAAGAGAGAATGTGTGGATATGTTTGAGTGTGTTCGTGCGTTTGCGTGTAAGCGGCTACACTTATTTATGTTTTGATTTGTACATTTTTATATGAATAAGTATAAAGGAAAACTCTCTTGGATAAGCGTAGTAATCCACCTATGATCAAGTATGCAATCAGCCAAACTCGCAACCAAGTATACACTATTATGTCACACATACAAATGCATCCTCATGGATAGAGACACAAATTTGAACCCAAAGAAACAACTGTATATCACACAAAGATAAAAAAACTCGACTATATAACACAATAAGGTTTATTGAAAACAATTTGAGATCACAATAGAAAAGTGACACTAATAAAATACATAAATACAGAAATCAAATATATAGATTATATATGTCCTGATGAAGGTGGTACCTTTATAATTTTCGACCACCGAAACGCGTCGACGCCGGAATCTCTGTATTGGGTTATAGCCAGGAACAGCCTCTTGTCTAATGAAACTACGAGCGAAAGTACTGATGGTGTCTATATATTTAATTTCTGTTGAGAATAACCTGTTTTGGATGAATTTATGTGTTTCACAAATATTTATTTGTCTCTCATGATGTTTTTAAATGTCTGTTAAATTGTGAATTTATGTATTTTATTAGTGTCACTTTTCTATTGTGATCTCAAATTATTTTCAATAAACCCTGATTGTGTTCTATAGTCGAGTGTTTTTTATCTTTGTGTGATATACAGTTGTTTCTTTGGGTTCAAATTTGTGTCTCTATCCATGAGGATGCATTTGTATGTGTGACATAATAGTGTATACTTGGTTGCGAGTTTGGCTGATTGCATACTTGATCATAGGTGGATTACTACGTTTATCCAAGAGAGTTTTTCTTTATACTTATTGGTGGTACACTGTCTCTTGGCTAGTGGGGTCGCTTCCTGTTTTTGTTATTACATTTTTATATGAAAAGGCGCTTTGCACACTAACTACAGGATAATTGAAAGTGAACACCATGAAGAGGCAGTTTAAAAAATATTACATTCTTTTTTATGGCTAAACAAAATTTCTTGCCGATTATGTGCATATGCAATCAATAATGCCATTTAAAGCACATTAAATGATTTCAAAGTCTTAAAAAAGTTTAAAAACAAAGTCTTTCAATATAAGTCAAAAGACTGTATTGCATGATTAGTTAAAACCTTTGCAACAGAAATAAACTGGCATCAAGTCCAAATGTACGTGTTCCATAAAAAAAAAGTTGCCTCCTTGTAAAAAAAAATGCTTATTTTATTTAGAAATCTGTTTATTGAAGTTTAAATGACATATATCGTACCATAAAGCAGGATAATGTACAGTTACAAGTGACATATAGGAAAACATTCATAGTAGTATACCATTAGCTGTAGCAGTGGGAGTATCTCGTATTCCCTTTCCACATTGAAGGCCCTTACGACTGTGATTACACTCGTTGAATCGTCATGCCTCCTAAAATCTCACCCTACGTGGGGAACCATAATGTGAAGGCATTACAGCTGCGCTTACTTTCCTGTAGCGGTTCATCATAAACAGACAACCAAATTCTTATTAGTAACAAGACTACGCAGTTGGGAAACTATCACCTCTGCAGAGTAACAACTACAAAAACTCAATAGCAGCGCCCCGTGTTTGCCCAGGCATCCTCCTCCCATCGCCCCCCGGAACCTCCTCTTCCGCCCGCATCCCCCCCTCAAGATATCATGCAGCCAGTGGTGCGTGTGTTCCTATGCCTCGTCATTCTGACCCAAGGTACGATCTCATGTGTTGTCGCACCCTCGCGGGCAGATCAACCCCACGCCAGCTAGCGTAACTCCCTCAGCTGACCCCCCATTGTCCTCCGTGACAGTCGCTCCCAATTGCAGCATGGACTGCAACAGTGACCCCCACTGGGCTGCTATGGGCGTCATCCTGAGCCCCAGAGTTTCCTCTCTCCGGAGGGCCACGCCCTCCGCCTTTGCCCAGACCAGAAAGGAGCCGCGCCACGCCTTTACATGTGGAGGGGCATCCGCCTTCCAGCGCTTAGTGAGAAGCCGCTTTGCCACTACAAACCCTAGGTCTATGAATCTAGAGGTGACCTTTGTGGGGGGCATTCTGAGAAACAGATGCAGCAAGTAGGATGACCACTCGAAGGGGATATCACGCCCCGTGCACTCGCGGAGTGTGTCCCGTATCACCCGCCAATAGGCGCCCAAGATGGGGCAGCTCCACAACAAATGTATCAGGTCAACATCCGGCTCCGCACAACCGGGGCAGCATGCATCCGTACGGTGAAAGTATCTGTTGATCGAGGTGGGCGTGAGGTACGCCCTGTGCAAAATGAAGAATTGGATTTGGCGGAAGCGCATGTTCCGAGGAACTCTCCTCGGACCCTGTAACACCCCATCCCATTCTTTGTCGGTCATGGGACGGTCCAAATCCGTTTTTCATTTCCCCCGCAGCGACACCAGGCTCACCGCCGCGTGAGTATGTAGAGCCGCCGCGAACCACTTAACCAGGCGTCTCCCCCATCCCATCACATGAAGATACTGTATCACTAAGTGCTGCTCTGGTTCCTCTTTTAGATCTCCCCACCGCTCTGCCAGTGTGTCCACCAGGGCCCGGTGTCGAAGGAACTGGCCCGGGGGCAGCCCCGCCTCCTCCGCCAGGGCGGTGAATGAGAGAAGAGTCCCATCTCGATAAAGGTCCTCTAAGGTGCGTTCCAGTCCTCCAGCTCTGAAACCCCAAGCACTCCACGCCCACCAGGGGAGCCCTCCAGCGGTATGGCCGGTGCATAAGGGATCCTGGACCGGGTGAGACGGAGACACCGACGGAAACACTTGTAGGCCACTGCCAGCAGGAGCGGCACAGGCCGCTCCACCTCCGCCGCCGGATGGAAGAGCCCGAGGAGGCCATTCAATGAAAGGGGGGGGTGGTCGCAGTCGCGGTGTCGTCACGGCCTGTGTCTGCCAGCCAGCGAGCTATCCATTGGAGCTGCGCCGCCAGATAATAATGCTCGAAACATGGCATAGCAAGTCCCCCCTGTCCAATGGGGAGATACAATTTGGGCAGCGCGACTCATAAGAAGTTGCGGAGGGATCACGTCAAGCCCGTGAAAAAGGACACCGGCACATAGTTGGGCAGGTTGGCGAAATAATACAGTAGACGGGGCAAGACCACCATCTTAATCAGTGCTATTCGGCCAGTAACCGAGAGAGGGAGTGCACTCCCAAACTTCATCTGGGCCCGGACCCCAGTTACGGCCCTTCCCAGATTGCCATCCAGGAGATCCGCCGGTTGGCGATATATCTGGATACCCAGATAGCGAAAGGTGTCCGGCCGCCACTGCACCTGCACTCCCCCAGGCGATAACTAGGATCCACGGTGTCAGCCCCGAACGCATAAAGGCAGGACTTGGCGGCATTTACCCGGAGCCCCGGAAGCCCCTCGAATTCGCCCAAGATGCGCTCCAGTTCAACAGGGATTTGAGCCACGTCTCTGACAAAGATCAGTAGGTCGTCCGCATAGAGGGACACCTGGTGCACCGCATCGCCCAGCGGGATGCCGTCAGCCAGCCTCTTGCGAAGCGTAGCCGCCAATGGCTCCATTGCGAGGGCAAACAAGAGGGGCGACAGTGGACACCCCTGCCTGGTGCCACGACCAACCGGGATGGCGTCAGATATGTACGGCCCAGTTCTTACCCTCACTGTAGGGCCCTTGTACAAAAGGGCTGCGAGCTGAAGAAAGCCGAGGCCCAGCCCAAAGTGTGACAGCGTCGCCACCAGGTATCCCCATTCCAGACAATCAAATGCCTTTTCAAGATCCAAGACCAGGCAACCCGCCCTGGGCCAGTGCCGGACACTGTCCGCTGCCACACGAAAAAACCACCGCAGGTTAAGAGAGGTGCTGCGCTTAGGTACAAAACCATTTTGGTCTGTGTGTATCATCGCCGGTACCGCCTGTGCCAAACGTTCCGCTAACACCTTCGCCAGGATTTTGTAATCCGTATTGAGTAGGGCAAGGGAGCGGGAGGACCCCAACTGGGTGGGATCCCGCCCAGGATTTAGCAGAGACACCAGATAGGCTTCTTGCATTAACCCGGGCAGGGCACCCTCCTCCAGGGTGGCCAGATAAAGAGTGTGAAGTTTGGGTACCAGCGTTTCTTTGTAGGATTTATAGTATTCCGCTGGGAGCCCATCAGGACCCGGCGCCTTCCCGGTGGCCAGTGAGGTGACCGCATCCCTGATCTCATCTGCAGTAAGGGGGCCTTCAAGTGACTCCCGATGTTCATCGGGAACCGCGGGCAGGCCGGCAGCCTCCAGAAACCGATCTAGATCCTATGCCTGTCGCCCTCCCGTCGACTGATACAGTGACGTGTAATGTGTCGCCAACGCCTGGTGTATCTCCCAATGCGTGTACACCAACGATCCATATGGTCCACGAATAGCGCTTATCGGAGTATGAGCAGTCTCCTGTCGGAGCAGCCAGGCCAAACACCTCCCCGCTCTGTCCGATGTGGCATGAACTCGAGCCGAATGGGCCGCATAATTGTGACAACGCAGACGCTCCAGCAGTTCAGCATGGCGTGCCCGAAGTCTCAGCAGTTGGTCTGAATCACGACCGCTGCCCTCTCCGTGCAGCTCGTGCGAGAGTAGGCGAGACTCCAAGTCGGCGAGGGACCCCGCAAGCTGTTTGCGAATGTTCCACGCCGCGCCCAAACAGTGCCCCCTAATGCAGACCTTGTGGGCATCCCACTCCAGTAATTCACTACTCGCGGTACCTTTGTTGAGGTAAAAAAACTGTTCTATCGCAGTGCCTAAAGAGGCACGAAATTCTGCATCCTCCAGGGCCTCTGACTGGAGGCGCCACGTAGGGACCGGAGGACGGTCAGACAAACTCTGAGGGGGTTGTGGTCCGAGTGTGTCCGACCCAGGTACTCAGCCCGAACTAACAGGGGGAGCATTGAGTGGGAGCCCACCACCCTGTCGAGGCGGACATGAAGGTCGTGCACCGCCGGGTAGTATGAATAAACACGGTCGTCCGGGTGTAGACTACGCCACACATCCAGTAAAGTCCAGCGTGACATCCAGTTGGTAAAATCCTGCGCGTTCGAGCCCACCCGTGTACCTCAACGAGGTGGGAAGGATCGATCGAGTTGCACGTCGAGGACCGAGTTGAAGTCCCCTCCCAATAGCCAAGGAAGACCCGCATACGGCGCCAGCACAGCAGACAGGCTAGCAAGGAATGAAGACTGCTCAACATTTGGGGCGTACAGTGAGCCCAGCACCACCTGTTGTCCATCAAGCCGCCCATGTACTAGGGTGTACCTCCTGGCCGGGTCAACCAGTGTCTCTAGACATGTGAATGGAGTGCCCGCCCTTACCCAGACCATTGTGCCACTGGCACGCGCTGAGTAAGTGGTGCCGAACACCTGTCCCCTCCAGCGAGAGCGCTGCCGGTCTATCTCCCCCAATGCCATGTGTGTCTCTTGAAGGAGGGCTATAGACGCCTTGTGTCTCTGCAGATAAGCAAATATTGAGTATCTACGCGCTGGCATGTGCATACCTCGGACATTCCATGTGATTACATTTGTGGTGGCCATTTGGGACTATCGCAGTTGGCATATATGGCGGAGCTGGGGAATACCCAGTCGGCATGGGGAACAGGATCCCCATAGATCAATCCGGAGCGCTGCATTGAAAAACAACAAAACCAATAAACACTGACGTGAAACCGTGCACGTAAACTAGCTAACAAGGCCAATAGAACTGCCAGGGCAAACCCCCATGCGGGCATTCGTCCAAACTATAAGCTAATGCTTATGAAGTACAACTAAGCCCAATGATGGCTGATAGGGGTTATTGTGTGGCGTTGACTGCCGTGGATTGCTCCTGTATCATGGTGCCTACGCATGCGCGCTGTAGATGTCCCCTGAAGCATGGGCTCGGGTCAGCGCGGGCGGGGGACTGAGCCTATACTGTCTGCACCTCTGGGTGCAGATATCGCCCAGTATGCCGTCTACCCTTCTTGGGGGGAGCCACCAACAGACCCTCCCGTCTCCTGTCTTTTACATGTATGTCAGTTCAACACCCCCCCCCAGCACACCACATCACTCATACCATACTTTAGAGTCTTTAGGCTGCAATCTCCAGTCCTCATCGACTATCTCCGGATGACATGCACAGCAGCAGAAACTGTCTCTACCTCACCTCCGGGTCACGCGATCAGTTCTGAAGTTTGGGGGGTCACCAACGGCATCAGCAGGTCATCAGAGAGTGCGGTAGACGGAGAGGACGAGCCACTTGTCCCTGGGTCGCTACGTCCGTGGGCGGTCGCATCTCCCCGACCATCAGGAGATCCGAGTGTCGCTACCGCTGCCAGTGCACCCTGTCGCTCCAGGCGCTTCCTCTCCGGGCTGGGAGCCACCCCCAGACTCGTTCCCCCATCTCCACGGTGCCCTCTCCCCCTCCTCCACCGAGACCTCTTCTCTCGACGCGCGTCGGAGTCCGAGTCCGGCGGCCTCTGCCCGCCACTTCGCCCAGTCTCTTCCAGCCAATCCCAGACCTCCGACGGCGCATCGAAGAAGCGAGTCCCCTCCTTTGTGACCACGCGGAGGCGTGATGGGAACAGCAGGGAGTAGGAGATCTCCAGATCACGCAGACGGCGCTTCACCGCTAGGTAATTGCTCCGGCGTTTTTGTACCGCTGCCGTGTAGTCCGGAAAGAACAGCACCTGGCCACTTCCCACTTGGATGGCGCCCATCTTCCTGGTTTCGCGGAGTACCACCTCCCTGTCCCGGTAGTTCAGGAGCTTAAACAAGAAGGGACGGGGCCGGGCTCCCGGCTTGGGCCGCTGTGCTGGGACTCTGTGGGCACGTTCCACCACAAATTGCGGAGAAAGCACCTCGGAGCCAAGTAAGTCTCGCAGCCAACCCTCGACATACAGTTCCGGCTGCCGTCCCTCTTCGCCCTCTGGTAGACCCACCACTCGGATATTGCTGCGCCAGGAGCGCCCTTCGGCATCCTCAACCCGATCTTCCAAAACGTGGACGCGATCTATGAGGTCTTGTAATGTAGCAGTGTGGGTGTTCATCACTGGCTGGACCTCCTGAAGGGTCTGTCGCTGTTGAGCCACCGTATCTACTAATTTGTGGTGGTCTGCATGAAGGAGTGTGAAGTCAACAGTGACCTTATCAATGCGGGACTCTAGGGAGGCTTTCGTCTGTTCCAGTGTGGAGCCGATCCGCTCCACCGCAGCGAGTACCGTGTCCAACTTTGCTGCCGATACCTCTGTTTGCGACCCAGCGGCTCCCCCGCTGCTCTCCGCCACATGGCCCGAGCTCGTAGCCAGCGTCTGGCCGTCCCACGTCGCGTTCCGTAGCCGGCCCATGACCAGTTGCTGCGCTGTAGGCATCTGCCGGGGGTCGTGTCGTCAGTCAGCTAAACTAGACCCGAATGTCGTGGCCCGCCTCCACTACAGGTTGCCGACACTGCCGGTTTCCTGCCCACCCTGGGATCGGGGGGTTAGAAGGGAAAGCCAAAGTCCGCTCTGGCAAGGTCACCGTCACATACCAAGAGACATTTGTTCTCTGCTGCTCCTTGGCTCTACGGGACCTCAACAATCGTCATGCACTATTCCCCTTTTATTTACGGTTCCGTTCGTGACCTCCCCTCTTCTGTCCAGGTATTGATGTCTCTCGGTGACTGGGCTGACTCGTGCCTGTCACCAGACCTCTCAGAGGCTGTAGCTGCGCTCTCACCCGCTTCTGGGCAGCGCTACGGTGTCGCCATTGTGTCCTCTGCTCCAACACACTCCAAACAATTTCCCAGTGCCCATGGTGTCAGGTCTTCACTCTAGACGGCCGCCTTCCCGTATGCTCCATGCGCCCAACTGCGTGCTGGGAGTCACGCCGTCTCCGCCACATTTCAATGTCTGTTGTGGGTGCTCTGGGCCAGACGTTTCCCTTTACCAGCGTCTAGCAGGGCACCTCTGTCCCCACCGCCGTTGCTTGCCCAGTGCAGCGCTAGCGTGTTCATCAGTCGCCCCTCAATTCTCGGGGAGCCCACTCCCCAGCATCACGGCAATGCGTCGCTGCGCTCCAGATCCCCCAGTCCCTGACGGTATATGGATGACCTCCACCTGATCTCCGCAGCTGCCTCACCACCTCCTTTGGCTCCAGTGGGTCCCCCAGAGGAATCTGCCGCTCGGTACACTGCCCGGCCACTCCCCGGGGCACCTCTGGTACCTGAGCCGAGTCTCCGCCGCACCTCACGAATCCGCGGCAGAGTCCATCTCGTGAGGCCATCCTTCCCGCGGCGCCAATGGTAGGCCACAGCCAACTCCGCTATTCTACCGCAGGCCGGATCGTGCTGGGGGCAACTCACGTCATCCGGGCAGCCCTGATCGTATGCCTCACCGCCAACCTAGCTGCCGCTGTCTTCCCCCGTCCAGGGCACCACGTACAGGCGCGTCAGAAGCGCCCCGACTCCGCCATCCCCGGCGCTGCAGCGTTACAACAAACAAATGATGGACGGAATGCTGACAATGCAGACATTCTCCCCCAGTCAAGAGATCTGGGTTAAATCCATCGTTCTTTTGCCCACTACGCCACCCTAGTTCAGACATGGCCATATGCAAATCAGTCTTGACCCTGTGCCTCATGGGAACAGTCCAGCCCGAACTGCCAAGCCATGTCTTCCCTGGACCGGAATCAAGCATCCTAGGACCGGTTTCTGGCTATCAGCCGTCATCAGCCAGGATAGCTTGACTCCAGTGGCGTAGTGAGCACGGGTCCCACGTCTGGGAATACCCATCCCACTTAGGGCGAAAAGCGTTACAACAAACAAATGATGGACGGAATGCTGACAATGCAGACATTCTCCCCCAGTCAAGAGATCTGGGTTAAATCCATCGTTCTTTTGCCCACTACGCCACCCCAGTTCAGACATGGCCATATGCAAATCAGTCTTGACCCTGTGCCTCATGGGAACAGTCCAGCCCGAACTGCCAAGCCATGTCTTCCCTGGACCGGAATCAAGCATCCTAGGACCGGTTTCTGGCTATCAGCCGTCATCAGCCAGGATAGCTTGACTCCAGTGGCGTAGTGAGCACGGGTCCCACGTCTGGGAATACCCATCCCACTTAGGGCGAAAAGCGTTACAACAAACAAATGATGGACGGAATGCTGACAATGCAGACATTCTCCCCCAGTCAAGAGATCTGGGTTAAATCCATCGTTCTTTTGCCCACTACGCCACCCCAGTTCAGACATGGCCATATGCAAATCAGTCTTGACCCTGTGCCTCCTGGGAACAGTCCAGCCCGAACTGCCAAGCCATGTCTTCCCTGGACCGGAATCAAGCATCCTAGGACCGGTTTCTGGCTATCAGCCGTCATCAGCCAGGATAGCTTGACTCCAGTGGCGTAGTGAGCACGGGTCCCACGTCTGGGAATACCCATCCCACTTAGGGCGAAAAGCGTTACAACAAACAAATGATGGACGGAATGCTGACAATGCAGACATTCTCCCCCTGTCAAGAGATCTGGGTTAAATCCATCGTTCTTTTGCCCACTACGCCACCCCAGTTCAGACATGGCCATATGCAAATCAGTCTTGACCCTGTGCCTCATGGGAACAGTCCAGCCCGAACTGCCAAGCCATGTCTTCCCTGGACCGGAATCAAGCACCCTAGGACCGGTTTCTGGCTATCAGCCGTCATCAGCCAGGATAGCTTGACTCCAGTGGCATAGTGAGCACGGGTCCCACGTCTGGGAATACCCATCCCACTTAGGGCGAAAAGCGTTACAACAAACAAATGATGGACGGAATGCTGACAATGCAGACATTCTCCCCCAGTCAAGAGATCTGGGTTAAATCCATCGTTCTTTTGCCCACTACGCCACCCCAGTTCAGACATGGCCATATGCAAATCAGTCTTGACCCTGTGCCTCATGGGAACAGTCCAGCCCGAACTGCCAAGCCATGTCTTCCCTGGACCGGAATCAAGCATCCTAGGACCGGTTTCTGGCTATCAGCCGTCATCAGCCAGTATAGCTTCACTCCAGTGGCGTAGTGAGCACGGGTCCCACGTCTGGGAATACCCATCCCACTTAGGGCGAAAAGCGTTACAACAAACAAATGATGGACGGAATCCTGACAATGCAGACATTCTCCCCCAGTCAAGAGATCTGGGTTAAATCCATCGTTCTTTTGCCCACTACGCCACCCCAGTTCAGACATGGCCATATGCAAATCAGTCTTGACCCTGTGCCTCATGGGAACAATCCAGCCCGAACTGCCAAGCCATGTCTTCCCTGGACCGGAATCAAGCATCCTAGGACCGGTTTCTGGCTATCAGCCGTCATCAGCCAGGATAGCTTGACTCCAGTGGCGTAGTGAGCACGGGTCCCACGTCTGGGAATATCCATCCCACTTAGGGCGAAAAGCGTTACAACAAACAAATGATGGACGGAATGCTGACAATGCAGACATTCTCCCCCAGTCAAGAGATCTGGGTTAAATCCATCGTTCTTTTGCCCACTACGCCACCCCAGTTCAGACATGGCCATATGCAAATCAGTCTTGACCCTGTGCCTCATGGGAACAGTCCTGCCCGAACTGCCAAGCCATGTCTTCCCTGGACCGGAATCAAGCATCCTAGGACCGGTTTCTGGCTATCAGCCGTCATCAGCCAGGATAGCTTGACTCCAGTGGCGTAGTGAGCACGGGTCCCACGTCTGGGAATACCCATCCCACTTAGGGCGAAAAGCGTTACAACAAACAAATGATGGACGGAATGCTGACAATGCAGACATTCTCCCCCAGTCAAGAGATCTGGGTTAAATCCATCGTTCTTTTGCCCACTACGCCACCCCAGTTCAGACATGGCCATATGCAAATAAGTCTTGACCCTGTGCCTCATGGGAAAAGTCCAGCCCGAACTGCCAAGACATGTCTTCCCTGGACCGGAATCAAGCATCCTAGGACCGGTTTCTGGCTATCAGCCGTCATCAGCCAGGATAGCTTGACTCCAGTGGCGTAGTGAGCACGGGTCCCACGTCTGGGAATACCCATCCCACTTAGGGCGAAAAGCGTTACAACAAACAAATGATGGACAGAATGCTGACAATGCAGACATTCTCCCCCAGTCAAGAGATCTGGGTTAAATCCATCGTTCTTTTGCCCACTACGCCACCCCAGTTCAGACATGGCCATATGCAAATCAGTCTTGACCCTGTGCCTCATGGGAACAGTCCAGCCCGAACTGCCAAGCCATGTCTTCCCTGGACCGGAATCAAGCATCCTAGGACCGGTTTCTGGCTATCAGCCGTCATCAGCCAGCATAGCTTGACTCCAGTGGCGTAGTGAGCACGGGTCCCACGTCTGGGAATACCCATCCCACTTAGGGCGAAAAGCGTTACAAAAAACAAATGATGGACGGAATGCTGACAATGCAGACATTCTCCCCCAGTCAAGAGATCTGGGTTAAATCCATCGTTCTTTTGCCCACTACGCCACCCCAGTTCAGACATGGCCATATGCAAATCAGTCTTGACCCTGTGCCTCATGGGAACAGTCCAGCCCGAACTGCCAAGCCATGTCTTCCCTGGACCGGAATTAAGCATCCTAGGACCGGTTTCTGGCTATCAGCCGTCATCAGCCAGGATAGCTTGACTCCAGTGGCGTAGTGAGCACGGGTCCCACGTCTGGGAATACCCATCCCACCGCCTGGGGCCCTCGTGGCAAGCCGCGGGCCACAGTTACTGCCGTGGCCGGCCGCTGCTCACTTGCACTGTGCTGCGTCAGCCGGCTGCAGTTTTCATTCAGCGGTGCTGAATCTCCCAAGCGCCGCGCCCGCCAAGCTGTGCACCGCTACGTCGGGGGGTCTCTCAGGCTTCACCCCCGCCAACGGCCAATGTCCAAAAGGGAGCCCAGCCAGGAGAAGTGCCAGGATGACGGCACCGATCGGCTGGAGCTTTACTCGTTCGCGGCCATCATGTCCGCGCGCCTAGCCCTTGTAAAATACATGCTTATAATATAAGTTAGAATCATTGGAACTTAAAAAAGTGTCTGGATTTACATATTACAAACACGGTGGTGCTATTATGTAAAATGCATGCATGTGTGAAATTAGAGGAAGCTGGGGAGTTTACATCATGCGCTGATAAAAGAGTGAGACAGGTTTAAGTAAAAAGGTTTGTGAGCTTAACTCAACACCTGCGCTTCCTAACCCGATAGTGACGGTTAGGATGTGTCTGATGGTCTCATGGTGGCCTGATAATGGCCTATTCGTTTCTCGTCCCTTCGCCTACATGATCCTGGGCCTCTATCTTTCTTGAGAAACAGTGAATTAATTTGACTAAGGCACAATTTAACATGATATTTGATGGGTCAAAATAGGCCAGCACTGCTTCCCTGCAATATCTTATATCTTCAGCAATCCACCTCTTTCGTATCAAAGCCCTCCTATCCTATAGAAGGGTGGGGCACAGACACAGTACATGAATTATGCCCTCTTTTTGCAGATGGCAGAGCCGACATGTTGCCTCTTCCTTGCCCCTTTTCCAATCTGGGAGATGACATGGGAAAGGGATTACCCCAACCTCAACCTCAACTTCATGAATTGAGACTTTGCCCTTTCATTGTAGGGGTTGGTTAAGTAGCACTAAGGTTTCAGGTATGTGTAGATACATAGTGTCATCCAGACGTTTTTTTTGTGCAGAGAGGCTGGCCTTATCTTCTAGTAATGAGAGCTGTTTGGTGCTGATTGTTTCCATCCTTTTGAATTCCTTATGGCTGTTAGGTAGGTCTCAGGTAATTACCAAGCCAAGTGTGCTAAGGGCTTTGGTCAAATAATGATTTCCCACAGACCTATGTTTTGTGGCCAGTTCTGTCCATAAATGATGGGCCAGGGTACCTTCCTTTGAGGCCCTGAGCTTGTGGTAGCTTATTTCAAAGGCCGCCTTATGAATTATGAGCCAGCGCCTGTGTACAAATTACAAATTTTAGTCTTATTTGAGCAGGTGATGTTGGGGAGAGAAGCTGGAAAACTGTTCTGCAGATCTTCGTCAGAGTGTTGTCAAGTATCACACTCTCCCATCCTTTCAGTGCCTCGCTCCCATATGTTAAGGTCGGAAGTAGCTTCGCCTGCCCTACTTGGAGGATCAGCTCAAGTGTGGGGCCTTTTAGTTTGGTGTATGAGGATCTAAGAGCGAATGATAGTGCAGTGCCTTTCTTTTTTATTTCAATCATATAGCTCTCCTATCTACCATTGTTGTTAAATAGGACTCCTAAGTACTTATGGCAGTTAATTGCTTCTAGTTTCTCCTGCTCAAGAGACCAAATTGGCTTTAGTGTTTTAGGTACTTGACCCCCAAGGATTTTGTTTTTCTTTTTATTGATCAACAGACCATTCCTAGTTGAAAATGTGGGGGTTGTGTCCAGGAGATGATGTAAGCCAATCTTGTTTTACAGATAAGGACCATGTCATCTGCATAAAGTAGGTCTGAGAGGCAAAAACCACCCAATTTGGGCATGTGATAATTTACTGAGCTAAGGACAGGAGACAAGTCAGATAGGGAGAAGTTGAATAGAGTAGGGGCAAGAACGCAACCTTGTTTGAGGCCTTGCGTTGTGGTTATAGGCCGTGACAAGCGTGATCCGTCCCCAATTTTTATTCTGACCCACGTGTCGCAGTGCAGCACTTGCAGAGCCCCAAGCAAGGGCTCCAGAATTATAAGTAGCGCAAGTTTCTTCCAAAGCTTCTCCCATCAACTCTGTTGAAGGCATATTTATAGTCTATGAAGCCCATATGTACAGGACAATTGTTAGATTCTGCCTGGTCAATCAGCAAGGAGAGTGCAATAAGGTTCACTGTTGTCCCTGTGTGCATTCTAAATCCAGTTTGATTAGGAGGTATGATTTTATTTCTCTCGCCCATGCTTGTAATGAGTCCAGCAGCACGCCCGCAAAATACTTTGCTTCGTTGTCATACAGAATGGATCGCATGTCTGAGCGTGTGGATAAACATGCCGAAAGGCTATATGGTGAAGCGCAGGCTGTCTGAGGCAGAGGACGCGTAAACTGAAGCTGGGTCCGCTCAGATGCAAATGGGCAAAATAAGGCAACATTGCGTGACAAAGCGGAGGACTTGGAGGCACGCTCAAGACAAAACAACGTGCACATACTAGGCCTATCTAAGTCTACAGTAACAAGAAATATGGAACTATTCACAGAGCAGCTCCTGGTGACCTTGCTGGGTCGTGAAACATTCTCGTCTGTATTTGTGGTGGAGCGTGCTCACTGCTCGCTGGCCCCCAGGCCACCTCCTGGCACGTCCCCTCGACCCTTGGTAGCAAGATTACTAAACTACGGGGACAGGGATGTGGCACTCCGCCATGGCAGGGAGTTACGAGTGCTCAAGTATGAGGGATCGGAACTGGATTTTTTCCTGGACTTCCCCTCACAGGTGCAAGAGGCATGCAGTCAATTTGCACCCATTAAACCAACATTACAAAAGCTACAGCTAGAATATGCAATGCTGTATCCAGCTTGTTTGAGAGTGACCTTTGATGGCAAGACCAAGATATACAATGATCCACAATCATTTCAGCAAGAACTTAATAAGCACAGCAAAGAAAATAAGACAAAACTCTCACAGAAGCCCTCAGAAGAGGAAGGTAGTGCACACAAAGACCTAGAATTGCTGGACTGGCAGTAATGGAACGTTCCCAAGATTTGCTCAAAAAGTCGGAAAGACAAATATGGACATACGCATCCTATCTGCATCATGCAGCGAGATAAGTTAATATTTAAAGACTGTTTGGGGCACAATTGACGAGTAAGTAAGATATACTGCTCTATAACAGCTTCAAGATGAATAGCCCTGCACTCCCTACAGTTGTCAGTAACAGTAACTACCTGGATGGTAATTTACTAGTAGGGCGGATATAGGCCATCATGCAGCACCGGTGGCGGGCAACCACTGCACTCAAGTGTATCACACACCGGGGAGTAATGTTTAAACATGTTTTTTGTTTCTGGGAGGGGGTAGCCATCTGTTCAAGTTAAGCCATGTTGTAATTTTTGGGCTATAGTGTGGGTGGGAGGGCTGACTTAACTCAGTCATTATGTCAGCAACAGTACTAGTTTAATTGTGTATAGCATTGATCAACTATATAATTGGTCTTGCATTGTGTATATCTTGTACTAATAAAAAGGTGCATGCTATGTCCGCAAAACAAGCAACTAACACTAATGTTCATTTAAAATTTATATCGGGGATTGTAAGGGGCCTTAATGACCACAGGAAAATCTCAAGGTAGTGGCCTATTTGCAACAACACCCTGATGATGTGGTGATACTTCAAGAGACCCACTTATCCCCAGGCACTGGCCTGCTGACATTGTGAAGGATGAAGGGCACATGTGTTGCGTTGAGGTTCACTTCACACGCCAGAGGGGTGCTGAATGATCTGGGTGCGTAGGAATTCAGGATTACAGGTACAGGAGGTGAAATTATATACGGGGGTAGGTACGTGTGAGCCAGATGTCATAAGGATAATTTTAACATGCTATTGGTTGGTGTCTGCGAACCTAATCATGATGACCCACAATTTTATCACACTCTACAAGGCAAAATCATGTGATACTCACATTTTCTGCAAATCTGGGGGGAGATGTTAATTGTATACAGGATCTAGAGTTAAACAGATCGAAAGCCCCCCCCAGGTGCCCTTCTATGGCTGCTGGAGCAGTAGCTGGCGTTGTAGAGGCGGATGGACTCGCCGATGTTTGGCGACATCGCTGACCTCTGGGAAGGGTATATACACAATATTCTTCTGTATATGACACCCACACCAGAATAGAATATTGGTTTGCATCGCGGGAACTGCTACCCTTCGTAGGCGAATGCATTCATAAGGCGCAACGCTCTCTGAACACTCTCCCATCATGTTGAAGGTGTCTATCAGTGATATGCATCATAGGGAACCCACCTGGCGATTCCCACAGTAATCTTTGCTAGACCCCATCTTTCAAGACAAACTGGGTAAGGCAATAGATTAGGTTTTTGCTACCAATATGAGAAGCATACCCAAGATGAGCACTCTGGGAAACATTTAAGGTGTTCATCAGAGGCATGACGATTGCGAAGCACGCAGGGGTCCTTAAATTAATTAGAACACACCTACAAAAGGCGGAAACAACGTTGAAAACATTAGAGAAGCAATTCCAGGACAGTGGAGACTCTAAACTACTATCACAAATTAGGTTGCAAATAGATAAATTCAATAACCTAGCACACACTGAGATTAAGCACTTGGGGAAAAATGCCACTGCTCAGGTTTATGCCGAAGGCCCAGCTTGATACTGGCTATATTCATTCATTCATTTATCTTTATTTCGGTCACTAGGACCATAAAAGAATATGAAATAGTACAAAAGTTATAGACAATAAAATACAGACAAAATTCTGGTAATTATAAACAAAACACAGTTAAGCTAAGATCGTCACGGTAGTTCATTCAGCTGAAAAGACTTAAGGCAGTGCATACGAATGATCCACATTGATGTTAAAAATTTGGCAACTGCAAATACAGTTGGGGCAGAAAGATCTGTTTTCAGTATTCTGAAAGCTGGAACATGCTGTCTAAAACCCAGGTTTCTAAGGAGAGGGCGAAGCCAATAGTTCCTTGGTCTTTGGTATGCTGGGCAAAAAAATATAACGTGGAGATCCGTCTCACACGTATGTGTGCAAGCAGGACAATGAGCTGTGTGATGGGAGTGTGGCCAAAGAACCGTGTGCGCCCTAAGGGGGAGAGTGCTATAACGCCATTTCATATATAGCTTCCTGGTTAATGGCGGGCCCATGTCATCAAAGATGAGCTCTAGATGGTATGAGTCTTTGAAACCCAAAAAGTGACCAATTTGGGACCCCTCCCGCCGTCTCGTGATAGCAACACTTAAGTTGTATTCATAGTAAGCCATCGATATGGATTTTCTTGAGACCCTGGGGCAAGCAGACGCTGGGTCGTACCACAATTCTGGTCTACCCAATGACTCGCAAATATGCTTGATGTATCTTAGCCATGGGATTTGTATATTTTTGCAAAGGCGCAGGATCTCTGTCAACTCAGCTCTATATTTGGAAAGATCTAGCGAAGACCATATTTTACACCAGAAGGTTAAGGGTCTAAGACCCAGCTCCTCTGAGATCGGTCTCAGACCCAGATCCAGTAAGAGTGGGGTACTAGTTGGTAGAGCTGCCATTTGCCTGATTAAATTATTTTCCGTTACCTGCAGCTTCTGCCCAGACGTGTGCCCCCATATTTCAGCTCCATAGGTCGCTGCCCCTCTAGCCTGAATTTTATAAATTTGTAGGCGGGGGGCGAATGGCTTATATGTCAATCCTTTGGTCATCCTGGCAATACCACCCACCGACTGAGTCAGTTTCATGTTTACCTTGATTTTATGCGAATCCCACGTCATAAACTGATTAATTACTACCCCCAGATACTCAAACGTGTAAACCCGCTCCAATCTGGAGGACCCTATAGAGGGGCACGCACGCGTTGTGGGGGACGGGCTGAAGATCATGTACTTGGTTTTAGCGGCATTAATCTCCAATCCGCGATCCACACAAAAACATGCAAACCCGTCCAAAATTCGTTGTAAGCCCATGGGGGATTTAGAGAGCAGCAGGGTATCATCCGCAAACATAACAGCCGGGACCCTGCTGCCATCCAACTTGGGGGCATCAGTATTGCTCACCTCATTGAGATGGTTTATAACCCCATTGACAAAGAGGCAGAACAGGGTCGGTGCAAGGACACAGCCCTGTCTAACCCCCCTGTCAACGGGGAAGGCGTCCGAAAGGGTCCCTCCTCTTCCACATCTTACCCGGGCAAAGTTTCCCTGATGTAATCTCTTCAAGATTGATAAGATGTCAGCGGGAAGCTCAAGGTCTGATAAAACAGGCCATAATTTATCCCTGGGGACTAGGTCGAAGGCGGCACGCAAATCCACGAAAACCGTGTATAAGCTGCCGCCCTCAATCAACACAGTCTTCCAATATAGAAGAATCAAGCGGAAGATTTGGTCGATAGTAGAAATGCCTCTGCGGAACCCTGCTTGGTATGGACTCATGATCGCACTCTCCTCTATCCAATCCTGAAGGCGATTTAACATAAGTCTACCAAAGATCTTCTGGGGGACATCAATAAGGCTAATAGGTCTGTAGTTGGCTGGGAGCAGAGGGGAACCCTTTTTTAAAATTGGGACAATCTCTGCGCCCAGCCAAGTACCCGGCACAGCCATGCCTCCCAGGATGGCATTAAAGAGAGTCATAAGGTAGGGCGCCCAAACATCCGGTTCTTGCTTGAATAGGTCACCCGGCATACCATCCAAGCCTGGTGCCTTTCCAGATGCCAGCCCAGCAACAGCCGCTCGTACCTCTTCCATTGTGAACAACTCCCCATTCCCAGCGGGACAAGACAGTTGGGTAGAACTTACCCTGTCGTCCTCCGGTAATTTGTAAAGGGACTGGGAGTGCTCCTGCCATACCTTAGCTGAAATGTTAGGTTGTATGGCGGAGGCCAGCTCCTCCGAACCTGTGTTAACACATCGCCAAAATTTGCTCGAGTCCCCCCTAGCCAGGAAGGTGGTGAGTTTTGCCCATTTTTCGTGTTACCATTCGCTTTTGGCATTGGAAATCAAAGATTTGTAAGCTGATCTCCTTGCCCTAATTTCCACATTTCCCTTTCCCTCTTTGATTGAGATCATAAGGTCGGTCTTTGCCTTGCGGCAAGCACTGTTATACCAGAGGGGGCCGGCGGTTTTACCAACAATCCTGCGTGGTTTGCTGGTTAAGCATTCGGCAAGGGACTTGACAAGGTCGCCGTGTATCTGGCCTAGTTGCATATGTACATCCTGGGTGATGTCTTTCAGCTTGAGTGCCTGGACCTTTTCGAATATGGGGTTTACCTGCGCATAGAGCTTAGGTATCTTCTCGGGGTGGGAGACTATTAGCTCCCATTTCACTCTACGCCTGTTGTTCTCAACGACCAGGCTCTCCTCAGAGGACACCCTTTGTTTCCCCCTGGCCTCAAGCCCAGGATGAACATAAACTAGTTCCAGGGCATTATGATCGCTATCATCCCTGGCAGTTACCCAAAAGTCTCTAATATGCGACCATGAGGTCAGGGGAACCAGGACATAATCAAGTCGTGATTCTCTACCCACTCTATTGAAAGTGCATTTGGAAGGAATGTCGGAATTAAACCTTCCATTGCAGGCCCGGAGGCCATATTTCAAAGTTAGGGAAGTAATTTGTAGGGCCAGAGGAGACCACGTTCTTGGGGCCGGAGCCTGAGAGGGGGGTATGGACCAAAAAAGGTCCTCCTCCGAGGCCAGCCCTTCCAGGGTACCTGTAAGGGGCTCGAAGTGGCAATTAAAATCGCCACCTATTAAAAAGGGGGTACCCGCAGGAATTTCATTAAGGGCAGGCACAAGCTCCGCAATTGTGGGCGACTCCTGTGTAATGTTCACTGGCCTAGAATAAACATTTATCAACAGGAGGCTTTGGGAGTTAGGCCATTCCAACAGTACAATTAGGATGTCTTCCGTATTCGACGGGAGAATAGCAGCCCTGCACCCTAGGTCGGTAGCCACCCATATTGCAAGGCCGCCTGAGGGGCGCCCTCTTCCCCCCCAAGTCGCATGTGTTGAGAATGTTGCAAAACCCGTGTAGGTAATATCTTCCCTTGCCCAAGTCTCTTGAAATAAGCATATATCCTTTTCCTCAATGAAGGAACTCCAGGTCGGGGTATTTAGTTTGTTGACTAGGCCCGCGACATTCCAACATAGGATCTTGAGAGGGGAAGAGTTACCTATCGCGGATTGTGGGATTGGGTGCGGAACCTCCCCGAAGTTTGTCCCCAACAGTGGACTAAAAGCAGAGTTAGTTTCTTGAGCAACCCGCTCCATGGCCGTGTTAACTGGGGGACTAATAATCCCTAGGCATCCTTCTTCGTTAACTTGAGTGTACTCTTGGTCGACCTTCTCCTTAGGACGATCTAGTTGATTATTAGATGTTTTGGCCTTGATTTGGTTTGGGTCGCCACCTCCCCCCAACCCTCTCGGTCAATCCACCATATCTAGTGAACTAAACCTATTGTGGGTGGAAGGATAATCAAATCGAGGAAAACCTATAGGGGGGTACTCCCTTCTTTCCCCTGTGCCCCTTCTTCCCCTTCTCCTGCCTACTAGTTCCCATCCTTCCTCATCCTGGTCAATAATTACGGACGGGTAAAAGAATGAGAGGGGAAGGGATTGAATAGAGGACCCCAGGGCATTGTCCGGCCAGCTGCATATATGGGAAACTGTGCGAGGGTCCCTGAAATTAATCAATACACAGTCTCCCTGAATAGTTTTTCTAGTATTTCCTAGCCATGGAACTCTCCTCACCATGAGGACCTCGCTATATATGCCCACGGGGAGAGGTCTGTGTATGGAGAGCCAGTGGATTACCTTATTTTTTAAAGCCTCCACAGGTTCGCTAGTAGATGGTTTTAATTCAGGGATGCCAGCTAGGATGACTGTGTACGGGACTGCCTCCGGAGGTAAATTAACTGGCCTGTGTCTTGTGCCGTTACCCTGGATCCGTGATGTAGATTCTAGCAACGTCCCATGGGGCCCAAAATTTGTAGTACAAGATGGGATCGGGAGATCTGGCGTATGAGGGATGGATGATCTGGGATGGTATACTTGAGCTGGCTTTAGTGAGGGGCAACCTTCCTTAGCTAAAGGTACATGCGTGGGCTTCGTGTTTTGGCTAGCTAATTTAAAAGCCTCCGCTATTTGGTCAATTCCCTTTTGTAGATTCACTAAGGATATTTCCAATTTTGCAAGGCGATCTAGTAGAGGAGTAAGCATTTTGTTCATGAGAAATGTCTGAGAGAGAAAATCCGTCCTCTCGCGGTGTAGCATTATGACTAGGGGATGAATGGTCCCTGTTATGTGGTGGGACTGTCCCCGTGTAAGGTACTCCATACTGAATATCTTCAGCCCTCGGGTTAAGCTTAAAGGTCTTAGGCTTGCGCCCGCCCGTAGTTTGCGCCCTTCTTTTTCTTTTAGGAATTGCTCCCTCCCGTTCCCCCTGTCTTGGCTGTACGGAAAGATGGTTACTATCCATAGTGGGGGCTTTAGCGATGGCACTTGCTTTGACGGTGACATGGTCAGGAGGGGGCCTAAGTGGTGGAAGGGGTAGTATGCTCGGCTCTGCCAGAGCAGAAATATCGCGATCTGCGGTAGATATAATCGAGATATTAGGCTCAGTAATGTCAGGTTCCCCCCCCACATCAGTTACAATACATTCTACGACTTGTACTGGGGAGGTGACCTGTGCGAGTGGCCCCAGAGACGATCTCCTAACCCAATCAATTTCCTGTGAGATACGCCTTTCTAGGGTGGTTATTTCCTCAATCAGCAAGGTGCCTGCCTTAGCAAAGTACATATCCAAAGTACCAGTGGCCATACCAGCGGCCAGTGCAGATTTGCTCCGGGTTTCTCTGGCAGTCATGATCCTTGATACAAACCTCCGTTCAGTCACTAGCGAACGATGGCTGGCCAAAGGGGTGTGTCCTTGCCCTTCCTCGCCCGTACTCGAACGGCCTCAAACGGCCCGCTCTTTGCCCGGTCTTCGCCCCGCTCGCGTCCCGCTCGCGCGGGTGTTGGAGTGTCTGTATTAGTAATTGGGCAGAGTCTGTGGCACAAGTGTGCGACGAAAGTCCTGCTGCTCCGCAACCTCTCAGGCAGTTTCAAACACCAGCGGCAGACCAAAGCCTACGAGCGGCTCCCGCGAAGCGGGGGCCGCGAGCCGTGATGAAGCTTGGGGGGGAGGGGTCAGGAAGAGGACACCAGGTGGAGATGATTATCGTCCACCTTTTCCAGTTGGGAACAGCTGGGGAAAACAACGAGCTTCCAAACTTTTTTCCCAAACACTCAAGGGATTCCCCTTTGCTTTCTTCATTTGGAATAATTCAATAGTATTCCCCAACACCTCTTTAGAATGTAAAGGATGCACACTATAATGTTCACATATTTCTTCACTCTTGGACTTGTGTACTTTCTCAATTTGACCACTTTACATTTCACTAACATCTCCTAAAAGTATTTCTTCTTCTTCCACATACACATTCTTGTAGTAATCATTGTTTTTTTATAAGATACAATGTTGCCTTTTGCACTTTCCTGACATCCACTAATTCCTGCCAGATTTTCTTACTCTTAGTAGGAACACCATTCACTAGAATAATTAATGGTTCACGTTCTTCTTTCAGAAAAAACACAATAGTTTCAATATTTTTCTTTAAATCTAGAGGTAAAAATACAACTCTTTCTTTTAATCCTCTCTGTAAAACTGTGTGAGGCAATTTACCTGTTTTAGGCTCCATACGAACAATAGACTGAAACATGTGCACAGATTGAATCAGAATAGACTCATACGTTTTTAAATCCATCAGTTCTTGAGGAATAGCTACCAACTCCATATCATATGGACAGCTCTTCCTGGCATTTTATTCTCGTCTAATTTGTTATAACAATATTTACATATACGTTGATTAGGACCTAAATCAACACAATCCTCTACCAACAAATAAGTTGCAAATTCCTTCCCCTTATCATTATTTTCTTTTTCACTTTTTAAATACAGATCAACAGTCCTAGTCTGATTCCTATAGTGAGTTCATCGACAACAAATACAAGTATAATTTGGCCTTTCACACAAAATTACCTTAAACTTTGTAATTTCTTCTTCAAATTTCTCTGTACTAATCTTTTCCAAGTTTTCTTCAACGCCGACTTCTATTAATGTCTCACTTTGTCTACTCTCCTCTTCAGGACCAAAGTAACGAAACTATTTTATCACAAACTTTTTTTACATCTGATACTGAGCCATGCACAAGAGCACTGTTTAATTCATTTAAAAATATTGCTGGACTTTTTGCATAATACAATCTTCTGACTAAGTTCCGCATTTGAAAATGATGTACAGCTAACATTCTAAAATGATGAAAAACACTTTGACATACTTTTTTATAAAGACAAGCCAGAGAATGACCTTGCAAACCAGTATTTTTTCTCACTCTGCAAGGATCTAGTCCTTGCAACATCTTAATCTTTTGTTTAAGACTTTTTTTTCTATACTCTCGTAAGAAATTCCGTAAATTATCAATAGATTCCTGACGTATACTGCATATACTACTACAATCCCAAGTATACACTGGGGCTTTAGTAGGTCTCCCTAGAACTTCATCAGCTACCACTTCTTCTACATTTCTAGGAACCATTTTTTCGTTTTCAATTGGACAACCGTTTTTAACCTCATAAGCACGACCAGTGGTATCAACTGCATGCAATAATGTATTGGTTTGAAAATAGCTCTCTTCATTAAAAAAAGGCTCTGAACTTGAACTGTGTTTCCATTTACCCCAAAAAAATCGCAAAAGTTAGTTCTGTTAATTACTCTCTTCCTTTAACTTTTGGCCTTCATAAAACGTATTGGCTTATCTAATGATCAAATTCTGTTTAATAATAAAATGAATAATTTCCTTTTTAATTCAAAAGCCTTTTCAACAATAGTTTCAATCTGTTTTTTCTTTTTATAAAATGCTGATCTTTTTTATATTTCCTCACATCTTTCAACAAATTAAAGACAACTCTATTATAAAACATTATTTTCCTTATTTCAGTAAATTGATTCTTTCTCCTTTTACCATATATTTTTTCTTGAAAACATAATTTACCATTAGTTTCTCCTTTTTTCTTGTTATTGTTCTTTCTTCTTGAGGCATTCTTTCTACTTTCCACATTGTGCACACTGTTTCTAGCCTTTGAAAGTTTTTTAATAAATTATTTTGTTCTCTTTCCGCAAGATTTTTTTTCCCACATGTTGTTCTTCATCTAAATGTTGCTGTTGTGTTTTCTTCAAATAATACTCCTTTTTTTGTTGTTTCCTTATTTCTGTTTTTTTAGACATGGTGAGTTTTTTTGTAATGATGATGAACACTGTCTGTTTTGAAAAAATATATATATAATATTATTAAAATAAATGTATAAAATAATGTATTGTATTATTAAACAAATATCTTGTACATAAGAAAATGTATATGCTTTGTTTAGAAAGCACAACCCATTTACTGCAATACAGAGGTAGTAATTTGAAAAATGAAGGACTCAATAAGTAGTCTTTATGTGTTTAGAGGACTGCATGAATACTGGATAGATGATTGTAATAGTGATGTATTAGTACCAGAGTAATTGCATGAGTACATAAATACTGACTGACTGATGAGAGTACTGCAACAAAAGAGAATGGTGAATTTATAAATCCCTAGGTTTTGGTACACTGATTACATAAAGACATGGTTCTGTCAAGATGATTGCAGGAGTGGACTGAGAGTGACAGTATAGTTGGTGCACTGCATAAATACTACCTGGGTTATTGCAAGACTGAATGAGTAGTCTGCATGGGGTTAGGGGACTCCATACATTGCGAACATTTGACTGTAGCACTGCGTGTTATAATGCCTGAGTCATTGTACAAGTGCATAGGTAGTTACTGGATAGTTAGAGTGCTGGTAGTTGACAGCAGGGAGACTTTATAAGTGCTTTTGTGTTGGCACAGAGATTAGATAAGGACATGCTTCTGTCAGGATGATTGCAGGAGTGAACAGACAGTGGCAGTTTGATTGGGGCACCAAATGAATACTACCTGGCTTTTTGCAAGGGTGAATCAGTAGTCTGCTGGGGGTTAGGGGCCTGCATAGATTGTGCACATTTTACTGTACCACTGCATGTCTTAATACCTGAGTCATTCTACAAGTGCATGGATACAGAGTGGATAGTTAGAGTGGTGGTAGTTGACAGCGGGGAAAGTTTATAAGTGCTTGTGTGTTGGCACAGAGACTAGATAAGGTCATGCGTCTTTGAGGATGATTGCAGGAGTGAACAGAGAGTCACAGTCTGATTGGGGCACCAAATGAATACTACTTGGCTTATTGCAAGGGTTAATCAGTAGTCTGCTGGAGACTAGGGGCCTGCATACATTGCGCACATTTCACTGTAGCACTGCGTGTCTTAATGCCTGAGGCATTGTACAGCTGTATGGACAGTGACTGAATAGTGAGAGTTCTGGTAGTTGACAGCAGGGTGAGTTTATAAGTGCTTGTGGTTTGGCACAGAGATTAGATAAGGACATGATTCTGTCAGGATGATTGCAGGAGTGAACAGAGAGTCACAGTCTGATTGGGGCACTACATGAATACTACCTGGCTTATTGCAAGGGTGAATCAGTAGTCTGCTGGGGGTTAGAGGCCTGCATAGATTGTGCACATTTGAGTGTAGCACTGCGTGTCTTAATGCCTCAGGCATTGTACAGCTGTATGGACAGTGACTGAATAGTGAGAGTTCTGGTAGTTGACCGCAGGGTGAGTTTTTAAGTGCTTGTGTTTTGGCACAGAGAGTAGATACGGACATGGTTCTGTCAGGATGATAGGAGGAGTGGACAGGGAGTGACACTGTGATTGCTGATCTGCATGCCTACTGCATGGATTTTCGCAGGAGTGAATCAGTAGTGTGCAGGGGGTTAGGGGACCGCATAGATTGCGCCCATTTACTTACATACTAACTACGAAATTCGACATTCTAGAACCACAAAATCACTTCTCATGCACTTATAAAATCAAATTTTCACTACCTTTGCAGTCCTCTAATATATCAGGTACATCTCATTAATTCAATAAATATACATACAAGTATATAAATACAATTTAAACAAATACATGATTCATGACATACTATCTACTTAAGGAGATAACTTCTACATACCAGAAATAATGCAATGTGCTGACTTTCTTTTGAGCTACATATTGTCCATTAAATCTAGATTTATGCAACATCATCAAACTGAACCTCTCAACAGATTTAATGAGGATTTTTAAAACTGCACAATCTGTACAAACAGATAAAATAATCATAATTATTAACACCTTATATGATCATCTTGCAAACAGCACAATTGTACCTCCTTTTTCCAAACTATCTATAATAATACAATATTTTTAAACTGTACTTTTTTACACAGAAGACATAATCATGCGTAATAAACTACACCTTGTATGAATATTTTAGAAAATACACCTTCTTAGTACTATTTAACCAATTAATAGTAAATAAGAGCCTTCATTCAACTATACCTTTCAACACACTTAAAAATATATATATATTACTGTGCATACTGTTTTTTAAACAAACATCAAGTACAATACAAATAATCCCAATATACATCTCTGCGTTTAATAATATATTTCAAACAACGCAGTTTCATAAAATTGTCAAATCTTTTTTAAATAAACCTCAAAAATATGTAGCTCACCTATTTAAAAAAAAATTGTTGAATGCAAAATCTCACACACTCAGTCAGGATTTTCTTTTTCACACAGAGAATGTAGATCAACACGCTCTGCAAGGTTGAACCAGTATTGGCAAACTTTGCCTCTATTTTTCCATACATATAGACATAAGCAACAAATGCTATTTTTCCATACATATAGACATAAGCAACAAATGGCATTGCTTCCCAGTGTTTTTCAAATTGAAAAACGAATTTCCATTGGTCATAGATAATAACACTTTTCAACTGACATCTTCACCCCTTGTCCTTAATGTCAGTTTCCATAGCAACAGGTCATGCAACATTCACCTTAGCTGCCAGGTCACAAGTTCACCACACAATGTTGCAAATGACAACAGCAGGTGTGGTTGGCTTTGCAATGCTTGCCCTTATCCTTTCTGCTGTACCTTTCCAACATATGTTAATAACCAATAAGAAACATGCTTTGTAAACAAAGTAAAATGCACCCTATATTTGAATGTAGAGTGTTCTTAAACAGCCAATCAAATCTCTACTTTCTTAAAAACAGCATCTTGTCCACCATTTTAGATAGATTTTATTCTTCCACCTGCCTACCTCAGCTGCAGATATCTTCTGATTACCAATAGAAATCCCTTCAAGATGCTTTCTGTGTGGATTATTGGACACAGCTATGTTTTCTGGTGCAAAAGGTACGCTGAAAGCAGAGGTATTAACAAAGACCTAGCTTTGCAAAATGTAGACATTAAATGGATTGGACAGATAGGATTAAAGTGGCACCAATTGATGCCATTGGTTAAATCCTTTTTGCATCTCCAACCACCTGACCTCATGATTGTGTACTGTGGTGGCAATGACCTAGGCACATTGACTGGGGTAGGTCTGGAAATGCTAATGAAGGACACCTTTGCAGAATTGATGTTGCTTTTCCCCCAAACTGCCTTTGTGTACTCTAACATATGCCAAAGACAGAAATGGAAGAGGTCCTATCAATTTTGTCCACAGATTGAGAAAGCTAGAAAAAATGTTAATAATGCTGTTTCTGCTTATCTCAGAGACCATAGTATAGGGTCCATATATCTTATAGTGTACATTTCACAGATAAGGGAAACAGAGTCCTTCTCAACAAATTAAGACTCTATATCAGCACTGACATGTAGCTACAAATATCTCCCAATAAACACAAGGGCTCTTTTTAGAGCCACCCAATATCCTAACATATAACCTAGGTTAATATACATTTTTTAAAAATATTTTTGCTTGGAGTCGCGCACCCAGCGCGAATTGAAGTCGCATACCCCTCGCGTGCACAATAGGGGGCCGCACTTAGTGCCGCGCTAGGTACGTGACTCCTAATTTTTCCGTAAAATAAAACTGGCTCCTACAATTAATTTCTATTCGCCCCAGGGACCCCATCCCCCGGGGCCTATGTAATACGTTGGGGACCTTGGGGGGAGCCCCAATGCCCCTACGGTCCCACCGGCTCCCAGCAACCTTCGGGAGCCAGCATACCTTTTCGCGCTCAGAGTCGCGTACCCCTTGTGTGCACAATAGGGGGCTGCACTGAGCACCGCGCTAGGTATGCGACTCCTAATTTTTCCGTAAAAAAAACCTGGCTCCTACCCTTAATTTCTGTTCGCCCCGGGGACCCCATCCCCCGGGGCCTATGTAATACATTGGGGACCACGGGGGGAGCCCCAATGCCCCCACGGTCCCTCCGGCTCCCCACGACCTTCGGGAGCCAGCATAGCTTTTTGCGCTAGTAGCCGCATACGCCTCGCGTGCACACTAGGTGGCCGCGCTGAGCGCCACGCTAGTTATGCGACTCCTAATTTTTCCCTAAAAAAACCCGGCTCCTACCATTAATTTCTATTTGGCCCGGGGACCCCATCCCCCGGGGCCAATGTAATACATTGGGGACCATGGGGGGAGCCCCAATGCCCCCACGGTCCCGCCGGCTCCCCGCAACCTTCGGGAGCCGGCATTGCTTTTCCACATGGGGAACTGCTGACATGCAGCTCCCCATGTGGCAGCCATCTTGTGCCTCGGTTCTACCGAGGCACAAGATGGCTGCCAACACTTCCTGGTTTGGAGTGTTGACAGCCAATTACAATGTAGCTCGTGATCGGGAGGGTACGCGGATCCACCGCGGCCATGGATATCACTATCTTTATTTTTTGATTTTCTCAAAAACTACTGAACGTATTTACACCATTTTTAAAAAGTTCGCTTTCTGAGCCAAGCAGTACCTTTTTGCCAAATTTGATATATTCCGTTCAGCAGTTTTGGCTGTAACTGTGTCTAAACTTTCCAATGGGAAACTGATTTTATTACCTCTATTTTTTTTTATCTCTCAGGAACTACTGAACGTATTTACACCTTTGAAAAAAAAAGGGTGCTTTCCGAACCAAGGGCTACCTTTTTGCCAAATTTGGTATAATTCTGTTCAGCAGTTCGGGCTGTAGCAGTTTCTAAAGTTTTCTATGGGAAATAACATCGGGAAAACGTGTTTTGGGACCCCCCTTTTTTCTCGGCCCCCGCTTGACGAATCACCCCTAAACTTTCAGGATAGGAGCTGACCAGAGCCCTCCACAAGTTTTAAATTTTCGCAAAGATTCGTCATCCGGCACCAAAGTTATAGGGAAAACAAAAAATGCTTTTCTTATGGATAATAGGTCCTAACTAAAACTACCTACTGGCAAGCCAGTAGGTTATATATATATATATATATATATATATATATATATATATATATATATATATATATATATATATATATATATATATATATATATATATATATATATATATTATCTACTGGCAGTCGCCAGTAGATAGTTATAGTTAGGACCGTGTTTCCATAGGAAATCCGCAACATTCTATTTGGAATAACTTTGGCGCCGGTTGACGAATCCTCGCGAAATTTTCAAAATAGGTGGGGCGCTCCGCTCCGCTCCCACCCGGAAAGTCTCGGGGGGATTCGTCAAGCGGGGGCTGAGAAAAAAGGGGGGTCCCAAAACGCGTTTTCCCCATGCAATTTTCCATAGGGACCTTTAGTCCAAGGTATAGCCCGAACGGCTGAACTGAATTACTTGAAATTTGGCAGAGAGGTAGTCCTCAGCTCAGGGAAGTGCCTTTTGCAGGTCTGGTGTCAATCTGTTCAGTAGTTCCTGAGAAAATCAAAAGTAAAATCATAGATATATGTGGGCGGAGCCTAACCACACATCTCATCCTGAGATCTGATTGGCTGTCAGCACTTCATCCAAGAAGTGTTGGCAGCCATCTTGGGACCAATATACATGATAGCACCTCATTAAAAAGCATTGCAGTTAATAGAAGGTTTTAAGACTTTAGTTACATTATAAATCATTTGTTGATGGTACCATACTCATTTTAGAAATTGTGGTATGTTCTAAAAATATTTTCTCATGCTTTTCCCACAGAGGTTTGGAAGGTGATCGATAAGCTAAACTGAGAGCTTATTTTCTGTAAATTCACATTATCTTTCTCAGTCATGTGAGAATGAAGTCTGACATTCTCAGTAAAACATGTACATCCCTACTTATGATAAACGTATGGCACACCTGAAGCCATCTTGCTTGGATTAAAGTGGTAACTCTTAAAACATTTAATTTAAAAAGGAACAAAATGAGGGGGTTCATATTTCCATAACAAGTATGATTAGTGCTGCAGAAAGAAAAACTAGGGCACATTTTGACTTCTGAAATCCTCTTTTATTTCATTAAAAAATTCTGACATGCAGACTGAAATATGCACTTTCAATACCAGCAGCAGTTTTCCCTGGTGAGCAGTAGCTTTACTACAGTGATCTAATGAGCAAAAAGAGTGCTAACATTCTTAATTTATGGCAAATGTGTGACACATCTGAATGCCTTCTTGATGGAATCAAAGTAAAAAACTGAAAGTATTTCCTACTGAGGAGACTGCAGTAAATGAGGAAATTAGGAAACTTCATAACAAATAAGTCTCCCAAGATGGCCACCAGAGACAAAAGAGCCCAAATGTAGCCCAAATATCACCCAGATGTAGCCCAAGTATAGCCCAATGACAGAATGTCCCAGAGTGTGCTTAAAAACAACTAGAGCGCTTACTGTCTTCATTATGACAAAAGTATGGCACACCTGAAGCCATCTTGATTGGAATAAACTGGTAACACTTAAAACATTTAATTTAAAAAGGAACACAATGAGGGGGTTCATTTTGCCATAGAAATTATGATTAATGCTGAAGAAAGGAAATGAGGGCACATTTTGAGTGACTTCTCAAATCCTCTTCTATTTCATAAAAACATTCTGACATGCAGACTGAAACATGCACTTTTAATACCAGGAGCAGACTTCCATGGTGAACAGTAGTTTTACTACAGTGATCTAATGAGCAACTAGAGTGCTAACTTTCAGAATGTATGGCAAATGTGTGACATATCTGAATACCTTCATGATGGAATCAAAGTAAAAAAGCATTTCCTACTGAGGAGACTGCAGTACATGAGGAAATTAGGAAACGTCATAACAAATAAGTCTCCCAAGATGGCCACCGGAGACAAAAGAGCCCAAATGTAGCCCAAAATCACCCAGATGTAGCCCAAATATAGCCCAATGACAGAAGTGTGCAAAACACTTATTATTTTGTGTTTTTGCAGTGTTATATAGTGCAGACTTTTCAGGTATTGGAGTGCTTTACATGAGCATTGGTTACATCACACAAGAACAAATTCATTTTGGTTGTAGACATGGGGAGACTAAGTGATTTGACCAGAATCACAGAATGTCGAGCTGAAGCAGAAACTCCAACCTGGCTCCCCAGTTGCAAAGTCTGCAGTTCTGGAAGTAACACCACATCCTCTCCTTAAGTGCAACATTTAATCAAGTGGTCAACTGGATAAAAAAACATAAAGATAACAATTTAAAAGTGCTTTGTCGCTATTTGAAAACTCAGAAAATATGTCCTTATTTTAGTCTTTTAGAGCACTAACCATAATTTTGATGCCAATAAGACCCTCTCATATATGTATAATTTCTAAAGGAAATGCTCTAGGTATTACAGTTTTGATTACATCAAGATGACGTCAGGCGTTCCACACTTTTGTAATAAATATAGAATGTTAGCAATTTAGTTGTTCATTAGGATACTGATGAGAGGCAGAGGCCAGGGGCACGGACTCTGAAAATTGAAGGCAGGTAGGAGGGTGCAGAGGCAACAATTTAACCACACTGAGCAGGCAGGAAGGGCCGTGGCAGCACAACAGACTATGGAGGGCAGTGGAAAGGGGGGCAGGGGCAACAAACCAACAATACAGGACTTGCAAGAGAGGCTGTGGCAATGTAATAGACCATTGTGGGCAGAAGGAAGAGGCAATGGTAGTACAACCATACATGCCAACAGACCCGATTCAGCCAGGAAACGTCCAATGTTTTTAAGCTCAAATGGGCTTTATTTGATCTGTCTCCTGTCTACAATCTCCTCTTTTTCAATGTAACTCAAAGGGGAAAATCAATACCCCAGTTTTTTTTCAAAATCTCCCTCTTACCAAGTTCAAAATGTTCGCAAGTATGGTACATTGGATCATGGAAGGAAATGGGGTAGGGACATGGACTTGGATAACAGAGGACAGGAGGGACATGGAGAGGTGCACCAAACTGACCCTGCAGGGCAGGCATCAGGGTTTGCAGCAGCACAATACACCACACAGGGCATGCGGGATGGGAGTGCAGCACAACAATCCATAGAAAGCAAGAGGGAGGGGACAGGACCATGCACATGGACAACAGAGAACAGAGAGGCAAGAGGCAATGGTAGCTAGCTGACCATAATGGACAGACAGGAGAGAAAGCTGCAGCATAACAGACCATAAAGGGCAGGAGGGACGGATCAGGGGCATTACAATGGAACAGGCAAGCCAGGAGGGAGGGAGTAGGGGTCTGCACATGTAAACAGAGGGCTGGGGGCAAGGTGGCAGGGCAGGAGCAGCAAGATAGCCATGGAGGTCAGGCAGGATGGGCGCTAGAAGCAAGACACACCATGAAGAGCAACAGTGAGACTGTGATGGCATACACACAGACCATGGAGGGAAGGTGGGAGGGGGTCAGGGGCAGCTAACTGACCACAGAGGGAAGGTGGGAGGGGCCATGGCAGCACAGAAGACCATACATGGCAAGTGAGAGGGTTAGTGGCAGCACAATGGCTATGATGGGCAAGAAGGAGGGTGCAGGGGCATCCACAAAGGATGATGGAGGATAGAAGGGAGGGTCAGGACCTGTGCACAGACAAGAAAGTTCAGGGGAAGGGGCCTCACAACAGACCCCACGGGGCAGGCAGGAGGAGCAGTTGCAGCACAACAGACCAGGGAGGGCAGAAGGGTGTGGCAGTACAATGGACCATGTAGGACAGGAGGAAGAGGATATTAAGGCATGGCATGTGGACAGGCAGGGTGGAGGTGGCAGGGACAGGGTACAGTCATCTGACAATGCTAGGCAGGTGGGAGGGGAGTGGCAGCTCAACAGAACACTCCGAGTAGATAGGAGTGGCAGGTCAATGGAACATGGTGGGCAAAAAGGATGGAGCAGGGGCATGCACAAAGACATTGGAGGGCAGGGGGAAGGAGAATAGAGGCAGCAAGCTAAGCACAGAGTTTAAGCAGGAGGTCAATGATGGGGCATAAAATTGGGCAATGGAGGGCAGGAGGAGGGGACTGGTATATCATACTAAATTGAGGGCAGTGGCAGCACATCAGACCATGCATGGCAGGAGGGAGGAGGCTAGTCCATGGATTCACACAACAGAGGATAGGGAGGAGGGGGATGGGGCAGCAAGCTAACTGTTCAGAGAAGGCGGGTATTAGGAACTTTATTGTTTTTAAAACGTGTGTCTGTGCGAACTAGTTAAAATATGAACAAGTATGCAGCATAATCTCACTTTTATTCAGGAAGAAGAGGACGTTTGTGACTGTGACTCCGGGCTCACTTGGCAGAAACACCCCCTGACCCTCCACCCCCTATCGCAAAATGTAATGCCTGTGAAAAGGGTAGGTGAACACAGTGTTATATAGAACATAGTCCTGAGAGCACGATTGAAAATGAAAACTAGATATAGTGTATGGTATAAACTATGCACCAAAAAGTGTGATATAAGATGAACCGGGCGTGAAATATAATATGCAATACATTGTGCGCAATGACAGATTCATTGGAGAGCGCGAGATAGCACAGGCACTAGCGCGTGCTATGCGATGTGCGCCTTGGAGTGTAATATGCACAGGGCAGTGTTGTGTAACCTAACTAGTCTCTAAAGTTGTAATATAAAATATGTGCTGGGGAGTGTAACGTTGCATATGCACTGTGACAAAGATATGGATCCCAGATTGTAAGATGTATGGCATAGCACTGTGCGTTATAACATAGGCATCGAGGAAGGCACGTTAGATGGGGCAATATAACCCGTGCGAAAACAAGTGTGGCATGACATATTCACGGGGTGGTGTTACAGTGCACATGGGCTAGAGAGTGTCACAGCATATGCACTAGCTGGTGGACTACAACTCAGAGGTGTGTGGCACTCGGCAGGCAATGGTGGGTGTAACACAGCATTGGGCTCTGCCAGGAGCGCGCTGTGACTCTCAAGTGATGTTCGTCCCCTTTCCAGAGAGTAAAATAAAAAGTATTACACATCCGGCAGTGGATGTGTGTTTTATTAACCGTGAGGGGGGTTTCTTACATAGTTTTGGTCGAATTTTTGACGAATCCCCTTTGAATGGCTTGGTGTGCATGTGTATTAAATGTGCCCGTCAATAGCTACCCATGTTTGTATAAATAAACGACAAGGGTGTATACCGGGATTAGGCAAGGTAGGGCATCAGACATGTCAGAGCTTCACTAGTGGTGTAAATACATTCCATGTGGATTCATTGTATGCATAGTCGCCTTTTAATGAATATCACTCAATTCGTCATGGTGATAGGTACGTACGGTTTGTCCAGCATGTCCTAGGTGTGTCTATAAATATATTTTTTTTTTAAATAATAAAAAACAGTGGCCGGCCCTGGGGATTGGGGTCAAAAAAATATAATTAGGAGACAGGCCCTGGGGGATGGGGTCATCAGGGCCAATAAATTAGAATAAGAAGGGGAACCACACAGCCCCCCTTCTTAAAAAATTAAAATAAATAAAAGACTGGCATCGTGCCGGAGGCCACGCCCCCTCCTTGCAGCACTCTGCAAACGCGCCCCCTGGCGAGTTGTAAGTTGGGGAATTAATTCCTCTTCAATACTGAGGGTCCCTGAGGGCCAACTAGCCCAACAGGCATCTCCAGAATGCGCCAGGGAGCTGCGCTGCAGACAGGTGTTCTGAGGCCAAGCCCCTTTTTACACCTCTCTGCAACGCAGCTCTGTGGCGCTTACTGGAGGTACCTAGTGGTCTAGTTTGACCCTAGGGACCCTTAGGATTCAAGGGGACTTAATCTCTCAACTTAGAACAGCCACAGGGCACGTTTACACAGTGGTGAAGGGAGGGGACAGGGCCTGAGGTGACGTGTGCAAACACGCACTATGGCACATTTTAAATTGGGGATATAATTTCCCTTCAATGCTGAGGGCCCCTGGGGGCTAACTAGCCCACCAAGTGCTTCCAGTAAGCGCCACTGAGCTGCATTGCAGAGAGGTGGTCCAGGCTGTGCCACTTTTTACACCTCTCTGCAACGCAGCTCTGTGGCACTTACTGGAGGTACCTAGTGGGCTAGTTGGACCCTAGGGACCCTCAGGATTCAAATTAACTTAATCTCCCAACTAAAAACGGGCACAGGGCGTGTTTACACAGTAGTGAAGGGAGGGGACGGGGCATGAGTTAACGTGTGCAAAAACGCCCTGTGGCCTGTTTTAAGAGGTAGGTTTAATCCCCCTGCCCTATTATATACTAAGGGCTTACAGAGGAGGTCATGCTAATCACAGGGGGACCCCAACGCATAATGTTCCCTAGTGTATGTAGGTGTTTTCACTTTATTCTAAGTGTCTTTTAACATAGCACTGGCTCTAGGACTGGTTAGTCAGACTCAGTTACCACCAGTATCCGTCTGAAAAAGTTGAGGGTACAGGATGATTTTGCAACAAGGATTCTTTCTGCTTTTCTCTTTGTTCTTTCTGCACGTTATCCTTCTTCCTGCAGCTTTCTTCGTCTTTGAGGACCTCTGTTGCTTCTTTCTGCACTTCTTTTTTTTTCTTTCTGTGCATTTTTTCTTCTTTCTTCACATGTCCTATCTCTGTAGGCATAGTTAGAAATTAGCATTTAAAAAACCTTTGAAATTCACAGAAAAAACCATAGGTTTCAGGCACGTTATAGTTAGGAATTAGCATTTAAAAAACCTCAGAAATTCACTGAAAAAACCATAGGTTTCAGGGGTGTTATAGTTAGCTGGACTTTTCACTTGTACAAAACCATTGAAATTCCCCCGTTATAGTTAGTTCAGCTAACTATAACTCGCGCGCCCGCAATGCACTGCTGATGACGTCACATATTACATCACTCATGACATGGTCAGTGACATCACTCATGACATCACTGATGACATCTCAAATGACATCACTGATGACATCACTGATGACATCATCCAGTGAATGTCTGTTTTTCTGAAAATTAAATATGTTTTATATATGTATATCTCAAGGTCGACGGAAGAATAAATGGGTATATAAGTGTCTAAATGGATGATTTGTTTTTGAAAAATTGATTGTGTAACTGACTGATTAAGTGTATCATAGTGAATACATGGCTTAGTGAGTAATGTTTAAATATGTAAATATCTGTATCAGTCTCTCACTTTGTGTATAAGTGGCTGCATGGGTTGGTGAGTAGCTATATGGGTGTCTATATAGGTTATTAGTTGGTCTTTTGAGTATCAGTCTGAGTGTCTGCATGGTTCGGTGGGGGGTATTACGTAGTGCGAGGTGCATGAATGAGTGACTCACTGTTTGTATGTGTTGAAGACAGCATGTGTGCAGGACTGTATGGGTGGATGAGTGTGTGTACGTGTGTGTTAGTGAGTGAATGACTGTCTCAATAGTGTCTTTATGAATAACTACATATATTTTAAACTAGTATATGTGACTATTGGTGTATATAAGTGAGTATATGTGAGAGTGAGAGATTGAAAGAGTTCCTGTATGAATAAGTATGTGTTTCTATAAGTGATTGTTTAAAAGACTAAGTATGTGTAAGTTTCCGTAGAAGTAAGTGTGGTGGTGTGTGAATAACTGTATATGCAAGTAAATATATGTTTGATTCTTTATTAGCATGAGTGACTATGTGTGTGAGTAACTCTATGGATGAGTGGCATTGTGTAACAGGATGTATAGGTGTATGAGTACATATGATGAGTGAGTACATGTATGAGTGACTGTATAGGACTGTTGGTGAATGAGTGGATGTGTATGTGGATCTTAGAATTACTGAAGAGGTTGTTGTAACTGGTATTGGTATGTCCATTGTTTTGAAAATTTTAGTCTCTATTTTTGAATGTGTGTATCAAAGGTTATATTAGGGTGAGAGGAGGTCTGCCGCTCTATCACAAGGATTTGTCATTTGAGATGTCATCAGTGATGTCATGAGTGATGTCACTGACCATGTCATGAGTGATATAATATGTGACGTCATCAGCAGTGCATTGCGGGCGCGCGAGTTATAGTTAGCTGAACTAACTATAACGGGGGAATTTCAATGGTTTTGTACAAGTGAAAAGTCCAGCTAACTATAACACCCCTGAAACCTATGGTTTTTTCAGTGAACTTCTGAGGTTTTTTAAATGCTAATTCCTAACTATAACGTGCCTGAAACCTATGGTTTTTTCTGTGAATATATATATATATATATATATATATATATATATATATATTACCTACTGGCGGTCGCCAGTAGGTAGTTATAGTTAGGACCCTGTTTGTATAGGAAAACCGCAACATTCTATTTGGAATAACTTTAGCGCCGGTCGACGAATCCTCGCGAAATTTTCAAAATAGGTGGTGCGCTACGCTCCGCTCCTACCCTGAAAGTCTCGGGGGGATTCGTCAAGCGGGGGCTGAGATAAAAGGGGGGTCCCAAAACGCGTTTTTCCCATGCATTTTTCCATAGGACCTTTAGACACAGCTACAGCCCGAATGGCTGAACAGAGTTACTTGAAATTTGGCAGAGAGGTAGTCCTCAGGTCAAGGAAGTGCCTTTTGTAGGTCTGGTGTAAATCTGTTCAGTAGTTCCTGAGAAAATAGCCTTTAAATCAATATATATATCTGAGCCAGCTTACGGTGCGCTTACGGTAAGCTTACCGTACGCGTACGGTGACATGCGCGAGCGCGAATCTGATTGGCTGTTAGATCTTAGTAAACATTCGAATCGGTCGAAACCAGGAGGTGGCGGCCGCCATTTTCTCTCTCGCACTCTGAGAGGGGGTTTAAAAACAAAGGGCAAAAACATGTAAAGAGGCTGTTTAGACAGCTCTTAAGCACCTAGCCATGTTGAGGGAGTCCCCAAAGATCTCCTAAGGCCAAAAACGGAATTTTTATTTTTTCGATAATTTCGGCGATTACGCTTACCGTACGCGT